>NC_045427.1:41183323-41812609 GCF_902635505.1 Sarcophilus harrisii | reverse complement strand
GATGAATTTGCTCAAGCACCTTTGTAAGACCTTACATTGATTTTCTGGATACAGTATTGGCTTAGTCCTGTTGGAAACCCTGGGTCCTCAGTTCTTCTCTGGGAGAAGAATTGTTGATGGTCTGACATGCCCCCACACTTTTCTGGACAACCCACAGAACTAATCTGGTTCTTGTCTCTCAGCCCTCAGCCTAACTCTGTCCTAAGCATAGTCTGAGTCATTGAGCCCTAATAGCTGAGTCAGCCTATCCTGGCCATTTGACCTGACTCCAAGCTCAGTTCTAGATTCCAAATCAAAGTTATATTTGCTATTCATGGTTTTTACTTGTCTCAGGTTAAAAAAAAATCACTGTTCTCTCCAGGCAGCTCTCTTTTCAAAGGGAATTTCTTTTTTTATTGAAGCTTTTTTATTTTCAAAACATATGCAAGAATAATTTTTCAACATCAATCCTTGCAAAGCCTTGAGTTCCAATTTTCCCACCCCTCCCCTAAATGGTAAATAATCCAATATATTTTAAACATGGTAAAATATATGTAAATCAAATATATATATATATATATATATATATATATGATTATCTTGCTGTACCACAAAAATAAGATCAAAAAGGAAGAAAAATGAGAAAGAAAATAACATTCAAGCAAATAACAACGAAAGAAGTGAAAATGCCATGTTGTGATCCACACTCAGTTCCCACAGTCCTTTCTCTGGGTGCAGATGGCTCTAAACACCACAAGATCATTGGTACTGGCCTGAGTCATCTCATTGTTGAAGAGAGCCATGTCAATCAGAATTGATTATCGTATAATCTTGCTGTTGTCATGTATGATGGTCTCCTGGTTCTGCTCACTTCACTTAGCATCAGTTCCTGTAAGTCTCTCCAGGCTTTTTTGAAATCATCCTGCTGATTGTTTCTTACAAAACAATAATATTCCATAACATTCATATACCAGAACTTATTCAGCCATTCTCCAAACGATGGACTTCCACTCAGTTTCTTGCCACTGTTAAAAGGGCTGCCAAAAACATTTTTTTGCACATAGACCCTGGGTCTATAAGGAATTTTTCTAAAGTTGCTCTCTAAAGCACTGCCAGGTAGTTTATTGACTCTGAGCTCACCCCATTCTTACATGGTTCTGCCAACAGTAGCAACACCCCAGAGTGAAATATTTTCTTCAGATTGGAATGAGAATATGGCTAGAATTACTGATCTAACATGGGAGTTAGGGATAGCATTGGGCTATAATGGAAAAAGGTCATGAGAACATTTTCCTAAGAGAGTGTGAAAATTAACTAAGAATTCTCTATATCCCACAAAGAATCAGTTCAACTATATCTTGTCATTGTTGAATTTGAGAAAGAGCACTTTAGCTAGTATACAAAACAAATACCAGACCAGTAGTACAAAAAGGACTGGGAGTAATTTTTTATAGTTGGAGAACCTTGCTAAGTAAGTTGTCCATTTTCAGGAGCTAAAGTTGCAAATCAAGTCACAATGTGCTATTAATTATTCTGTGGGTCCCAAAGATGTGAATCCCTCTTTCAAGGTCTTTATCCACTGGGAAATACAGGAAAACAACCTCTAATTAATGCCAGTATTTTGGGGTATTGTGGCAATCACGTATTCAAAATGGCTTATTTAAAACCAGAGATAAGGAGCAACAGGTTTAATATTTGCAAATATACAATGTCCACCTTAGGATAATCCTGTAAGGTAGGTATTATGGGTATATTGTTATTCCCATTTTATAGATAAGGAAGCTAAAAGCCAGAGGATTAAGTGATTTGCTTGATCCTTCCTCTCCTATTAAGTGTTTTTCTTGATCCCTCCTTTTCTAAGTACCAGAGATAGTTTTTGAACTGGAGTCTGGGCAGACTTTTTTCTGCCATAGCATACTGTCAGGATATGGACAAAAAAATCAAATTACTAAAAATCATTCATTCAACAAGTGCTCATTGAACATGTACAGTCTGCCCAGCATTGTATTTAGATGTCTTGAGAAATAAAGGAGTTAAAAATAAACTTAAATCCTGCTTTTAAGGAGCCTTTATTCAATGTGAGACTAGAGGAATAAACAGGAAGCAATTAGAGAACAGTATGGAAAACTTTAATTGAATACTTAATTATGGAGTATAGATTTAAGGTTCGCTAGAACTCTTTTATGTATCTATCCCAAACGAGCCATATAGTTTGTTTTGTTTTCATAACCCTTTTCTCTTAGCTACGTCCAATCCCTTTATAGCTACGAAATTCCAATTAATACAGATTAGATTTTGTAGAATCATAGATTCTCAGAGCTGGAATAAGACCTTGGAGATCATCCAGTTTATCTGATACCTAAACAGAAATTTAAAGTGACTATCTCTGATTCTAAGAAGATCTTTACTAGATGTTCCTAAAATAAAATTGAGTATTTACTGATGCCCCAGTGGAAAGGAGACAGATAAAAATCTTAAATATGGTCCCCATGCAGTCTGTTGCCCAAGGACCAATTTAGCTCCTTATAGAGCAGATCATTACAGTAAGCTGGCTTCTTGGGGCTGAGTTGTGACCATGGCAACCCATGAAACAAAGCAACATTTTAAAATGAACCTCAGATCTACGTGGCTCTATTCTTCTTCTTCAGTGACAGTTATGAAATTATGAAACAGAAAACAGAGGATGCAAAGAATTACATTTTAATTTATAAATTATAAATATTTACTTGCAGACCATCTAAATATAATATATTTGTCTCATGGTCAATATATCCAATCTATCAGAAGAAATCAGCCACAATAATGATGTTTTTTTTGGTAATAAACAAACCCAAAAGATTCCATCGGAATCAAGGTTTATAGCTCTTGAAGATACAAAGATTTGGTTCTATCATTTATCTAAAGAACAAGAAGTGTTATTTCATAGGATATTTCATGATCAAAATGTCCTGCTTTTCTATTTGCATTCTCAGTGTATTGTATGCAGTAAGTGCAGGATTTTTTCATTTATTTATTCAAGAATAAGGGGGCTGAATGACCTCTGAGATCTTTTCTACCAGTCTATGATTTTGACTTGTAGTACTCATGATGAACTTGAGGATAAGAACAGTGTGAAAGGAACTATTACTTATGTGCCAGGAACTGCTGCCAAGAATGAAGAGGCAGAAGAAATTTAGGAAGAACTTGAGAAGATTGTCCAAGAACAGGCCAATTTTGCTTTAATACTTGGAAGTTAGGAGTAGGGGACTATGCTGAAAAGTTTTTGGAACAAAAAGTTTCAGTCTGAGAAATAAAAGAAGGCAATGGCTTATAAGTTGCCTGTAATAATAGTCTCATGCCTGTATGTATGATGGCTTTCTTCCAGATGTGAATTTGAAAACAGTAGAATATCTAACAAAAACATAAAAATAAAACTGACTATATTTTAATAGAAATAATGGATTACTGATGTGGAATTTCAGCAGATTCAACTGTCTGTATATAGATTATTGACTAGCTAGACCAAAGGTCAAAATCAACATCAAATTAGAGGAAAAGCTAAAGATAAAAAGAGATTGTAAATAATTGTGACACATTCAGCTTGAATTATTCAAATGAGTCTAGCAATGCCAAAAAACAATAAGAAACAATATTGTTTTTGATTTTGACCATTTCCTGCAGAATATTAATTAATATAAAGCAGTTGCCACAATAAGAAGAGCAAAAGAGGCCAGAAGCCACCTTGATCAGCAACAAATAACTTCCTCACCAAACTGAGACATGGCGGCCAAGGGCAACAATGATGGTTTAGAATATAAGTTCATTTATATATAATTTTATTAAGGAAGACTGAAGAAAATTATGTTCTCTATCACCTCACAAACAGCACAAACCAGCAATAGTGAAAACAAATCCAAGAGTATTCATGGGTGAAAGTGCTAGGAAAACCAAAAAAAAAAAAAAAAAAGATGGAAAATGGAACAAATTTGTCAATGTTTCTGTGATGATCTATTTTTGTAATAAGTGACAGAGAGGACCTAGAATTGAATAAGGGGAGAGTGAGCTAGATTGCCTTTGGGAAATTGTGCACTGCTTTTAATGACCCCTGAGTTTCTCCCTGAAACTAAGTCCTGTCTTTTTAGCATCAATATTCTTTCGGCGACACTGTGCAGTTGCCAGACATAAAATATCATAGTTTCCTAAAAATTAAAGTTGCAGGTCACTCAGAGGGTAATGGAGAGGTTCATAGTGGGCATGATTAAGCTGCAACATATTACTATCAATTAATTGTCTAGGAGGAGGAGTATAAATGATTTTATCAAAGAAATATATGACCAAAAAGGGAACGGGATGTCTATGTAGTAAAAAGGAAGGATAATTGATTAGTCTGTGCATTCCTTTGGTATTCCATTCCATGTCAAGAAATCTAGAGGAAGGTCCTCAGTATGTTGATTAGACTCTCTAGGGGAAATTTACAGGAGGACATAGATAATATCCATACAGTATCAAAAGCCATTATGGTCTGTACCATTGGTCTGCACATCAGTGAGATCACAAATCCATCATAAGATAAAATGTAATAGAGGAACCATCAAATTTGGATCCTAAAATCTTAATCCCTGATGTGCTATATGGAAAAAATTGAAAAGGAAAAATTATGAGATGAAATTAGGAAGAGTAGTTGGACCTGACCAAGTATCCATGAAGAAATTCCATGATGGTGATAACACAATATTTTTCTCATCACTCTCATTTCTGATTCAGTACTCTCTCCCTAGGACTGATCCCTTCATTCTCGTGCAATTGTGTGTGTGTCTGTGTGTGTGTAGGGATGGATGTGTATACATATATATACATGTGTGTATAATTATTCTAAACATAGTCAACACTAACAAATATGGGCATTTCAACATGCAAAGAAAAACAGAAATAGTAGATTATATATGAAACCATGTATCCCAGTAAACTTTCTGTATGAAGTTTCATTTCATTCATTGGCTTTCAAATCTAATGGTCTTCCAAAGTTATTAAGGACTTTTAATGCCTAGATTTGGGTTGATTGATTTAATAAAGTTTTTCTCACCTGATAAATGAAAGGCACCTAGATTAATGCCTCTACTTGATTAGTTAAATGATTCAATAGAAGTATTCTCATTTGATCTTGTTTAATTACATTAATTGATGTGTGAGTGATTGACTTCACAAAATTTGTTCTGATTATTCCCAGAGTGTAGAGTTAATAATAACAAGGCTCAAAGAGATACATTTGGGTTTGATATCAGGGAATGTTTCCTAATGATTTTATCTATCTCAAAGTGGTAGATTCCCTCCACAAGAAGTCTTTAAGCAAAAGCTCAATGGTTATTTCTTAGAGAGGTTGTAGAGAGGATTTTTGTTCAGGTAGAAGGTAAAATAGATGACTACTGAGTTTCCTCCCAACCTAATGATTTTATGAACTTAAATGATTCAATAGAGGTAATCTCATTTGATCTTGTTTAATGATATTAATTGATGTGGGAGTGATTGACTTCACCAAGTTTGTTCTGATTATTCCCAAAGTGAAGAACTAACTTGCTTGAGGAAAGCCTTTGAGGATAAATTTTGCTCTACTGAGTCAAGTTTTGTTTTCTTTGTTATTTTTCATAATCAACAAATAGAACCTTGTATTACTTATACCTTTTAGTCAGTTGTATGACTGTAATACTGTGGGGAGCAGTAGAAAACCATTTGTGAAACCCACCAACTTACTTTCCATAATTTAATCATGCTTACACATGTAGATCATTTTCATAAAGATTTTTGTAAAGATGAAGAAGAGAGTTTGTGTCATTGTGTCATTGTGTCAAGAGAGCTGCTAATTTTTTAATTGCCTGTGGGGTAATAATATTATACTTTTTTCCTATTAAATTGTTGCCTTCTCCTCCCTGGATCATCTTGCAAAATGATCTCTCAATATTTACACAAAGTAGAAAAGCAAAAGATAAGGTAGGGGTTGCCCATCTAAGATGTGTATATCCATTTTGAGCATCTCAATAAAGAATAACAAATGTTACAGAAAAAACAAATGTGTCTAAACATGTAAATAGGCAATTTGAAGAAAGATATCAATAGTTATCTCTAGAATTTTGCTCACTTCTCATCCAGGAAGACTGTGTGTCTTGCCTTAAGGGAGCAAGAGAAGAGCCTCAAGGTTGGTCACTCTGATCTCCAGTTTCTGGGATAGGTACTAGATTGGAATGATAATTATTTGTTCATCTAAAAATATTGATCTTGGAGCACAATTGATTCAAAATGAAAAAAAAAAACTCACTAGTTTCCCTGTTTCTGAAAAGGAAACTCTTAGCTTACCATTTTGACTAATTTCTACCAATTACTAATTACACAAAATGACATCACCAAAAATGAATAGTGATTAAACATATTTATCTAAGAAAATAGCAAACAGAATGTGAATGAGTGATATATGTTAGAATAGATATGCAGAAAGCTAATGAATTTTCTCACTGGGATTGAAATATACCAGCTCAAAGAAAGACAAAGAGATAAAACCTTGTTGTTGTGTGTCCTCCATTTTCTTTTTTTGTTTTTTTTTTTAATTAAAGCTTTTTATTTTTCAAAACATATGCATGTACAATTCTTCAACAGTAACCCTTGCAAAACCTTGTGTTTCAGTTTTTTTCCTCCTTCCCCCATGTCCTTTCCTAGATGGAAAGTAGTTCAATATATGTTAAACATGGTAGAAATATATGCTAAATCCAATATATGCATACACACACATATATAATTATAATGCTGCACAAGAAAAATCAAATCAAACCAATAAAAAAAGAAAAAAAAGAGAAGCAAAATAAAATGCAAACCAACAACAAAAAAATTGAAAATACTATATTATGAACCACACTCAGTTCCCACAGTCCTCTCTGGGTGTAGCTGATTCTCTTCATCACTGCACAAGTGGAACTGGTCTGAATTGCCTCATTGTTGAAGAGGGCCATGGCCATCAGAATTGATCATCGTATAATCTTGTTGCTGTGTACAATGATCTCCTGGTCCTGCTCATTTCACTCAGTATCAGTTCCTGTAAGTCTCTCCAAGCCTCTCTGAAATCCTCCTGCTGGTCGTTTCTTACAGAACAATAATATTCCATAATATTCATATACCACAATTTATTCATCCATTCTCCAACTGATGGGCAGCCACTCAGTTTCCAGTTTCTGGCCACTACAAACAGGGCTGCCACAAACATTTTTTGCACATGTGGGTCCCTTTCCCTTCTTTAAGATCTCTTTGGTGTATAAGCCCAGTAGTAACACTGCTGGATCAAAGGGTATGCACAGTTTGATAGCCCTTTGGCATAGTTCCACATTGCTTTTCAGAATGGTTGGATTCATTCAAAACTCCACCAACAATGTATCAGTGTCCCAGTTTTCCCACAGAGTTTCTCTCCAACATTCATCATTATCTTTTCCTGTCATCTTAGCCAATCTGAGAAGTGTGTAGTGGTATCTCAGAGTGGTCTTAATTTGCATTTCTCTGATCAACAGATGTAAAGGGCTGAAACTCTTAAGTTGATGCTCTGGGATTGGACAACTGAGTACTTAGGGCTAATTACCAATTGGACAATACGCTATTAAAATATGCTTGGAAAATGGCCCTTCCCACCATTCTGTGCTGGCTACATCTTTTGGTGTATACAAAGAATTGTAGGAGGGACTAGGGAGTGGAGTAAGACAAGCCAAAGTCACTTTGGTGATAGAGGAGGAAAAAGGAGGTTGTGGAGATTCTGCTTCCTCCCCTTCACTTCTACCCCTAAAGACCAAGAATAAAGACCAAGGACTTTTGCTTATCCTGTCTCCAGGTATCCAGGTATTCTAAGATATCCAGGGTGCTGACTCCGTCTTCACAAAGAGTGATTTAAAGGATCTTTTCATATGACTAGAAATGATTTCAATTTCTTCATCTGAAAACTGTCTGTTCCTATCCTTTGTGGGTGTCCTTCATTTCTGAAGAGGACCCTGACATCCGGGAGGTGATGCTATGACATGCAAGTGAATTGGATTTAAGAGAAGAAAGGCTGGGCAAGGTCATCTGCCTTACTTTCCCCTCTATAACCATCTAGGTCCAGTGGCCAGCTCGAGATCATGATGGAGATGGCCCTGGATGCAGTGGGAGACCCTGGTCTTTTTAAGCTCAGTTCTTCAACAGGTCTCAGTTTGACTGAGGATGAATGGGTGCATTCAGTGATTAAGGATAGGTAGCAATTGAGGTAAAGAATCTCCTTCTCCTAGTCCAAAAAAAATTCTAAGTAAATAAATAAGTGAAAGAATGAATCTGGGAGGGGAAGAGTGCAGGGCTTCTGGCCAAAGCAGAAATGATTGCTATTTACATTCAATCTGATTCAATCAGGAACCAAACAATGACCAAATGAGGCTTGGCCTAGATGACTATACACACACACACACACACACACACACACACACAACCAATTAGAATGAGATTGGTTTTGGTTTAGGGTCTGGTCTTTAAGAAAGAAATCTAATCAGTAAATGCCAAGATATGTTGGGGGGGGGGTTCAGAGGTGCAAAAGGGAAAAATGCTTTTAAGAGTATTAGTAGGTAAGGCTATAATACCCTATCTGGAAAGAGGGAAGAGGGAAGGAAAGAAGAAAGGAAGGAAGGAAAGAAAGAAGGAAAACAAGAAAGGAGAAAAGAAGGAATAAAGGAAAGAAAGAAGGAAGGAAGGGAGCAAGGAAAGAAAGAAAAAAGAAAAGGAGGAAGGAAGGAAGGGAGGGAGGAAGGAAGGGAAGAAAGGAAGAAAAGATGGAGAGGAGAAAGGAAGAGAGAAGGAATGAGGGGAGGAAAGAAGGAAAGAAGGAAAGAAAGAAGGAAAGAAGGAAAGAAGGAAGGAAAGAAAGAAAGAAGGAAGGAAGGAAGGACGGAAGGAAGGAAGGAAGGAAGGAAGGAAGGAAGGAAGGAAGGAGTCTTCCAAATGACCAATTTCAAGCCAGATTTACTCACAGAAGTTCTTGTTTGTCCTTCATTCTTGAAGAGGACCATGTCATGCAGACCCAATCTTAGCCAAGATCAAATTCTTTAAAATCTCTAGAGAGATGAACTGGAAATGTGTTGAAGAGGCAGGTTCTTTTATATGTTTCCCACTTCCAAATTTTGTTTCTCTCTTTCTACTCTCTGTATCACTTCTCAGGATATCTGGGAACCATAGGTATCTAATCAAATAAAGGGAAATATGCATTTCCTCTCCAAAGCAACAAATCATTGCATCAGCATTCTTTCCTTCAATTAGGAGAGACTCATGTCAAATGCCTCAGGCATGGCTGGAAACCCAGATTACAAAAATAGAAGCAGAGGAGCTATATATATATATATATATAATAACTGCAATAATACAAATGAAAAGATGATCTAAAGGAAGTTACATATTAATTAATTAAAGATGAATAATGATTCCAGAGAACAAATAATGAAACCCATTTCTCTGTTTTCTTTGTTTGTTTGTTTGTTGTTGTTGTTGTTGTTTTTGCTGAGGCAATTGGGATTAAGTGACTTGCCCAGGGTCACACAGCTAGGAAGTGTCTGAAACCAGATTTGAATTCAGGTCCTCCTGACTTCAGGGCTGGTGCTTTACCCGCTGCGCCACCTGGCTGTTCCCCCCCCCCCCCCCCTTTTTTTATAATAGCAAGGCAATCAATGACTTGCCCAGGGTGACACAGTGTCAAGTGTCTGAGTCTGGATTTGAACTCAGGTTCTCCTAACTCTAGGTTGGTGCTCTATCCATTGAGTAATTTATCTGCTCTCTGCCTCAGCTCCCCATTTTCCTGCTTTCTGTACCAAAAGGAAACTACATAGACAGAATACTATATTGTTATCAATCATGATTCCTTTATTTGTTGTTTTCACATAACTCTTTTTCTTTTTTAGAACTAAAATTCAATGGCCAATTTGAGAATTTGTTCTGACTGTGCTTGTCTGTCATAAGAGAGAAGGTTAAAAAAATTTGAAGTGACGGGATAAGAAGATGAAATATGATGCTAAAAAATAAAAAGGAAGAAGAAAGGAAGGAAAACAAACAGGATAACTTTGAAACAAACATGTTGAATTTATTATATACTTTTTATTTTTTAAAGCTTTTTATTTTCAAAAATATGCATAGATAATTTTCAACATTCACCCCTGCAAAACCTTGTGTTACAAATTTTTTCCTCCCTTCCTCACACTCCCTTCCCCTAGACAGCAAGTGATCCAAGATGTGTTAAACATGTACAATTCTTCTATTATATGTTTTTAAAGAAATCACGTTATATGTGACAGAAAGTCACGGTTTCATATATAGTCTGCTTTTTCTATTCTTTTTGTATATTGAAATGCCCACATTTGTTAGTATTGGCCATTGACTATACATATGCATATACATGCACACACACACGCACAAGAATGGAAAGTTCCTTCTTAGAAAGAAAGGAAAGGATAAATCAGAAATGGTTGTGATGGAAAAAAATATTTGCCAGTACCATCATGGAATCTCCTCATTGGCAGCCACAGGGAATCTAAATCTTTTGAATTTTTGTAATTCACTAGGTCACTTCTAGTCAAAAATGGGTAAAAGAGACCCCCAAATCCCTGCAATTCTCTCTCAGAGGGTTGGCTAGAGCTGGCCTTTCACTCTAAGGTTCAGGTGTTGGATGGACTATTTTATACAAATTTCATAGAGATCTAAGAAACTTAGCAGCTGTTTGACTCCAGATCAGTTAACCTCCCTTGTCTCAACTCTGAAATGGAGGTGAAAACAGCTTCTAACTCACAGGGTTGTTTTAAGGCTCAAATGAAATAATGTTTGTAAAGAACTTAGAAGCACATTGTCTGGCACTTAATAAATGTTCATATCTCCCTCCTTTACCTTGTTTAGTGTTTTAGCTGCACTCATGGCTCTGTCTCATCTGTAAATTTGGTAAATAAGACTTTTAAAGAAATGCAACCAAAATGGTAACTCTGTTCATGACTTCTCAATTACTAATGTTAAGTGAGGAATAAAACAGGGGGTACATATGTCAAAAGTGCTTCCCACTGCTGTGGAAAATTTCTTTCATTGGGGTCACACAAAAGATGGATTTCTATAGATGATATTTTGCTGATTGAATCAGCCCAGAACATTTCAAGATGTCTCTTCAGTGAGATCTATGATTACTCAAAATAATTCCATCTAATGATGTGTATAGGAAAAACCAAATGGATGAAAAATGTCTACTTTTCAAACTATGACTTGACATCGGATGGTACTGAGTCAGTACATGAGTACTTTTATCTGTGACAGACATTGCAGATGGACAATGAGTTGGGACAATGATTAATTAGGAGGAAAAGAGTGGGAGTTAGCATTTGGAAAAATGTGAAATGCTTTTAAAGATCCCCAAGTTGCCCTCAGGCGCAAATTGCCATCTTTCTTTTTTTAAACACAAGTGTACTCTCAGTGATGCCAGATGGCTGTAAATCTTGGAACATCACAATTTCTGATGATTATAAGTTGCAGGTGACCCAGAGGACAAAGGAGAAATACTTGCTGGGTGCAATCAGGCTGTTTTATATCTCCAGGGGTAGCTCATATACAAAAAGTAGTGTGAGTTATCACTGAGGTAATAGATGATCAGAAAAGGATGTGGGTTAGAAATGGAGCAGGAATAAAGGATAACACAGAGACAATCAAAATGTAATGCTCTTTATAAAATATATATTTTTTTAAAAATCAAGAATGGTAGTACTTTATTTCATTAATTTTTTAAAATGTATACTGGATTTTCCTATTTTGCTCAGGTTGGAAGTGCATAAGTTACTTACTCTTGATTGGGATGGGGCCTTTGACTTGTTTTGCTTTTTTATCTGAATCACTTTTCCATCCTTAGGCAGATGGGTAATCTGCCCTGTTCCCAAATGGTTCACTGGTGTTTGACCTACTGTAGATGCAGACCAAGTTCAGCCTTCTTAGAGCTCAGAACTGCAGAGTTCAAGCAATCCACTATCCCCAGCCTTCCCAGCAGCAAGGATATATATATATATATATATATATATTTTACCATTGATGCTTGCAAAACCTTGTGTTCTAATTTCCCCCTCTTTCCCCCACCCCTTCCCCTAGATGGCAAGTAATCCAATACATATTAAACAATATATTACCCTGTGCCTGGTTTTAGGGAAGAGGATCCCCTTTTGGCGGTCTTAGGAAGCCTAGAGACCCCTTCTCTGAATAATGATTTAAAATATATCACGTGAAATGCATAGGATTATAAAGGGCACACTTTCATTGCAATACAGCTAGAAAAATTATATATTTGTGTATATATATGTACATATGCATGTATATATTTTAAAGTCCATAGACTCCAGATTAAGAACCCCTGGTCTAGAAAAATTTTGAGTGAATTGTTTGGGGAGGATCTATGAGAAAAAAATGGACATGAATCACATAGGAAGGCAAGTAATGGATGTATTATGATGAGTATTTATGGAGGAAACATCCACAGTAATGGGATAACTAGTCCATTCAAATTCTTGAATTTCTGTTCTCTTTTATATATTTCATTTACATTCCAGTCTTTAGCAGATTCCTTAAAATTTTTAGGCTATTAGTTTAAAACTGCACTAAGATTTTGAGAACGTGCTATATGTGATACAATGGATATAGCACTGGGCCTGGAATCAGGCAGACCTGACTTTAAATATGACCTCCAAATCTTATTAGCTGTGTGACTCTGGTCAAGTCACTTAACTCTGTTTGCCTCAGTTTCCTCCTCTGTAAAATGAACTGGAGAAGGAAATGGCAAACCACACCAGTGTCGTTGTCCAAAAAACCCTAAGTAGAGTCATGAATAATTGAGTACATCTGATAATTCCTCTTCTAGGGCTGGTTTCTGCTAATCTTTTTAATGCTGTCTGAATGTCAGAATTCTTGGATTGATTCTTCCTAAATGTTTGTTCTTTGAAATTCAAATATCTCATCAAGGAATCTGGAAACAGGCCTGATATTCACAGATAGTGCTGCTTACTGGATTGAAAGCCTATATTTTACTTTGAGATCATAAGCAAATTACATTTCTATCCCTCAAAATTTCTGTCTGTGAAATGGAAAAAGTATTATACTTTTTCTATAAGACTACTTAGCAAATAGATATCTAAGTCACTTTTGAATTTTGAATTGTCAAGTTTTTTTTTCAAGTGTTTATGTTCATGTTTCTGCTGAAATTTCTGTCTACCCAGCTCTATTCCATCTCTTTACTTGCTATATAGTGTGGCTATTGGTATTGATCAAAATTCTCCACAAGGCTCATGCTCTCTTTCAATGGCTGCTACCCACATTTCATTGAAGTTGGTTTTATCATTTGGCCTGGAGATTACTAGTCAAACAAGATTTATGGTGCTCTTATGGGGAACTAATTTTTGTCTTTTTGTATTTAAAGCTTACAGGACTAGCTCGTGATATGTGACATTTATAAAACTATGATTACTAAATCCACAAAAGGACTTTTGTTTTGGTCTCAAGCTATGAGTTCATTCTGATGACAGAAAACCCTGTGTGGAAACTCTCCTTAGACAGATTAGCAACCTTCTGTAATTTAACTGAGAGCTTTCTGGTAACACTAAAATATAAGTGACTTACCTAAACTAACATATGTCAGAGTCAGGCTTTGAACTCAGGGCTTCCTGACTCTAAGGCTGACCCTATATTTGTTATAACAAGCTACCATAGAAAGGTATTTATTTTGTTTTCGAAATCTGAACCTGTTTCATTCCAAGAATTCATTTTTTAGAAGGGACATTTTTATTCATTTGTCATAAGCAATTGTATTCTTATTTTCCTTTTTCCCTTCATTTATTCTACATGCAGTGTGACTTGAATCATTTCTCACAATAATCTTGATTGATATTATTATTTTGGTAATCCTCATTCATGGCACTAGGAGGCACCCTAATGTTCAGCTTCAGGATTTCAAATCCAGCCTCAGATACTTACTAGTTATATGACACTGGGCAAGTCAGTTAACCTTGTTTGCCTCAGTTTCCTCATCTGTAAAATGGGATAAAGGAGGAAATGGCAAACCACTCTAGTCTCTTTGCCACAAAAACCCAAAATGGGGTCACAAAGAATCAGACGTAGATGAAATGGCAGAACAACAACAATCCTCTCTCCAATACACGTTTTCTGATCTTTTTGATCCTACTACTGAAGGATTCTTTTTTGGCAAAGTTGTCAAAAAAATACTCTAGCAGATCCATTCTTTTACCCTAGTGGAATTCATTGATTACAGACTTCTTAGTTGTTTAATATGGCTCTGCTATATATATATTATTCCCCTCTGTATAGGTCCCTTCATAGGTACTAAATAAACATTTGTTGATTGATTGTTCAATTGATTGACTGAATGACTAGACAGGGAAAAGCATACACTGTTATCATCTGCCCTTTCTTATGTCTGACCTCACCTCTCCCTTGAGAAGCACAGATCTGACCATGTCATTCCTATGCTCAAGAATGATAAAATACTAACTCCTCTGTGTAGCATTTAAAGTCCTTCACAATCTAACTAGAATCTACCTTCTTTTTCAGACTTATTTTGTGTTTCATTACATATAGTCTTTTTTTCTTTCAAGCTGGACAACAAGCTGGGTTGGTTTTTTTTAAACCTTAATTGTTTAAAATTCTGTACTAAAACACCAAAAAAGAGCACATGTATATATAAAGTAGAACATATGAAAAAGATGATATGGGAAAATATGAATGACCATTTCATATTGTATGTTTCTTAAATAATGTAAACATATATATGTATAGATATACTGTATATGTATATTCAATTCTGTATTTTATTTTCAAAACTGTCCTGCTTATCTATATATCCTTCTGAATTTCCTCTGCATTCTCATTTTAAAATGTTTCCAATTTCTCTCTTTCTCTCTTCTCTCTCTCTTTCTCTCTCTTTTCTGTCTGCCTTTGTCTCTGTCTCTCTCTTTTCCTCTCCTCTCCTCTCCTTCTTCCCTTTTCAAAAATCTTTAATCACCATTACTCTTTCCAAGATTTACATGTAATTAAGAACAAAAAAAAATAAAAATTAAATGGTAAAACCTGATACCACCAACGCTTACCAGCTTTTATGTTCCCCTTTTGACCTTCATTATCCTTTTTTAAATTTTTAAATATTTTAGTAATATTATTTCTTTTTTTCTGTTTTGCATTACTATCACTATTTTTACTCCACCCTTACAATCACTATTACCCCAACTCAAATAAAAGTCCTTCATTGAAACAAATAAGTACACTAATGGCAAATGAAATCATCAATTGGCCACATCATGTCTCCTATATCTGCTTCATTCCATAACTCTAGTTCATTGCTTCTCTGCCAAGAGATGGAAAGAATGCTTTCTCAACAGTTTGGCTCTTCAAGTTTTTTTTCCCTTTAGATGATTGTAATCAGTGTGTGTGTGAGTGTGTGTGTGTGTGTGTGTGTGTGTATGTGTATGCATGTACACCATATATCTATCATCTATCTATCTATCTATCTATCTATCCATCTATCATCTATTTATCTATCATCTATCTATCTAGCCATCCATCCATTCATCCATCTATCATCTCTCTATCTATCTGTCTGTATATCCATCCGTCTGTCTGTTCTTCTGTCTGTCTGTCTGTCTGTCTGTCTACCTATCTACCTGTCTACCTATCTGTCTTTTCCCTGGTGCTACTTATTATTTATTATAAATTCAGTAGGCAGAATACTGGTACTGTAGTCAGGAAGATCTGAGTTCAAATTTAGGCTCTAGATCCTTCCACTCCCAGTATTATCCTATAATTCTTCTGCCTTTTGTAGTGAAGTTCCTTAAAAAGACCACCTACAATTGATACCTCCTCTTTCTCTCTTCTTACTCTCTTCCAGCTTTTCATTTTATCATTTCACCAAAATTTCTCTTTCCAAAGTTACCAATGCCAAATCTCATGACCTTTTCTCCACCCTCATTTTCTTCAACCTTTCTCAGCTTTAACACATTAACACCAATTCCTCCTTGATATTATCTTCTCTCTAAGTTTTTAGGGCACCCTCTCTCCTGGTTTTTCTCTTTCCCATAAGACCACTCTTCGGTATCCTTTGAGGGATATTCCTCCAGATCATATCCTCTAACCATAGGGGCCCCTCAGGTTTCTATCCTGGGCTTTCTTCCCTTTTCCCTCTATACTACTTCACTCCCATTGGATTTAATTACTATCTCTATGCTGATGACCCTCAAATTTACTTATCCTGCCCCCAAACTCTCTGCTGACCTCTATCTCCAAACTGCCTTTCAGATATCTCAAAATGGATGTACACTAGGTGTCTTGAACTCAACATGTTCAAAACTGATGTCATTATTTTTAAATACTTTACTTCCTATTACAGAAGAGATAATACCATCTCTGGTCATTTCATCAGGAATTCTTTATTCTAATAAATTCTATCTAAATTCATCAGGAAGTCTTTATTCTAATAATTCCATTTTTTCCTTTTAGTATTATCTTTTCAGGATAAATTTTTGTTATGTTATTTAATATTGTACTTTAGTATGGTGTATTACAAAATTCTCTTTCATTTATAGTAGTTTCATTGGCATGTGTTTTTTTTTTTTGGAATTTTAACTTTATCTCTAGTAGCTTGCTTTATTATAACTTATGGAAACATCATGAAAGCTATTGATTTTGGTTATGGCTTTACTTACTCATTTGTTTCAATAATCTGACTCTTTTTGGCCTCACTTGGGATTTCCTTGGTGAAAATACATGAGTGTTTTACCATTTCCTTTTCCAGATCATTTTATAGATGAGGAAACTGAGGCACCAGGATTACCCAGGTCACACAGCTAGTGTCTGAGTCAGATTTGAATTCATGAAGATGTGTGTTCCAGTCCCAGTACTCTCTCCACTATACTATATAGCTGCCCTAGACTTTAATGGGAGTTTTCAATTTGAGATTTCTTTCAGGATATAATAGGTAGATATCCTCTAGTTTTACTTTGCTCTCAGGTTCTAATTAATCTGGAGCATTTTTCTTTTGATTTCTTGAAATATGGTATTCAAGGTTTTGTTTGCTTTTTGTTTTTAGATACTATGATGATTCTTAATTTATCTTCTTTCAATCTATTTTCAATTCAGTTGTTTTTGACACTGCTATAGTTTTCAAGTCAACTAAACAATGTAAGATAAATAAACTTATTGATTTAATTAAATTTGTTATCATTTTATTATAAACTTAACAATTTTTTGTTCTTAGGCTTTTAATCTTCAATATTTCTTCCTTTCATTCAATGTCAAGCACACAAGTTTTTTGAAATACATTCTTTAATTCATCATGAGCCTATATATTAATTATATTGAATATTAGGTGTTTTGATGAATAGTCCAGTTTTCTTAACCACCTTGATTTTAGTCCATATGACTTCCTAGTTTTTAAAAGAATGTTTTTGTTTTATTTCTTCTCAATAACATATAAAAATTTTTTTAACATTCATTTTTTTATAATTTTTGAATTTCAAATTCCCTCCCCATTTCTTTCCCCTTAACTTGAGAAGGCTAGCACTTTGATACATATTATACATACATAGTCATAAAAATATATTTTCATATTATCCATGTTGCAAAAGAGAACATAGACCAAAAAAATAGAAAAAAAAAACAAGAAAAAAAATTTATGCTCTGATCTGCATTCAGACTCCATCAATTCTTTCTCTGGAGATTTTTCATCACGAGTCCTTTGTATCATTATATTTCTGAGAATAGTTGTTATTCACAGCGGATCATTGTACAGTATTGCTATTAATATGTACAATTATCTCCTTACCCCCATAGGATTTCAATGAGATTTAAATCAGATGGATTCTCAGGCCACTGAAGTATTGTTTGTCCTGTCTCCTACTGATAGATATAGAAGATGGCATTGGTTTTGGCCCAGCTATCAATGCTATTCCTTGCCTGTATCCTTTTCCAAATCATACCTCAGTAAACTTCCATTAATTAGCAAATGGTACCAATCCCAACTTGCCCCATTGGACTGACCTAGACTAGAGTCAGCTTACAATATTATCAGATTAATAATTCTGTTGTTTGTTCAGTACAGTAATATATTCTGGTTTTTGTAAGGGCTTAATTTTGAAATATGCTGAATTGAACCTTATTTTCAAATTCATCTTTGGTGGCAGCATATCTCTCCAAGTATGTCTCTTTGGAAACCATGGCTCCTTTGACATTATTTGGTAAGCCTTTGCCTATATTTAATTTCCATCAAGTTAGAAGGTTGCTTCTTGGCAGCACAGGTGGTCTATGTTTTCTTAAGTGTTCCTGTCTTCAGAAGAATATATTACCCAGCTCATTAATGTTTCATGTGAAAGTGTTCTAATGTATTTAATTTTTTATTTAATGAAATTTCTAACCTTCAGGCTGAGGAAGTTGTTCATAATGTTTCATTCAAACTATTAGAAAAGTACTCATTAGTTTGGGGTGGGAGAGGGGAGGATTTCAAACTGGAACAGGAACCAGTTGCCTACAATCCGAGAATGTTTAAAATTAAGCTTTCATGGATGCTTTATCTACCTTAAATCTCAAGGAAAAAAAAAGACTTCTGTTTGATAACTAATTAGGGATGTTGGTTTTTTTTCCCCCTTCAGAATCTTTAGGTCATTTTATAACAAAGGATAATTAGAAAATCTCCCTGTGTAAGAGTCCTACTTGAAATGTAAATCTGGTTTGGATACTGTCGCAAATTCATTTTCTGTAGAAAATCTGGCAAGTTTCCCTCTAGTAATTCTTTCTATTCTGAATATTTTTTTAATATAAGAAAAAACACTTGATAAAGTGAGGTACAAATTACTCCCAAGAGCCAAAGTTGACAACCAGATTCAATTTTAACCACCTTTAGCTGCTTGACTTGTTCCAAAAGATGATTTGGATTCAGTCCCTAGAGATACTTTTCCTCTACCTTTAGTCTAAAATGTCCGTGAAACACCATGGCCTGAGTTGTTTCAATGAAATATTTTATATCCCTAACTGTCCCTATTCTATCCCTGCCTTCTATTCCCAAAGGTGGTAGTCTTTGTCTTTGTACTTGGAGATTTGTACTTCAGAGATCGTTTTTGTTTCAGGGGCAGTGAGTTATAATAGACAAAGCAATGAGTTTGAGTCACAAATTTTGGCTTAAAGCCTAAGGGTGAGCCCTTAACAGCTAACTATGTGATCTTAAGTAGATCATTTCACCCTTTCTCAGTCTGCTTTCTCTTCTTTAAAATGAGGGTGCTGTCTATTGTTGGAATCAAAAGAAATGTGAGTAAATCATTTTAAAAGGTCAAAGCCTTATAAAAATGTAATCTATTATTAATACACAATGTGGCCTCAACTCACTACTGCAAATAACCATTTTGTTGGTCTCCCAGCCCCAATTCTTCCTTATTCCAATGGGTTCTCCATTCAGTTGCCAAAGTAATATTCCAAAGAGTAGATTTGACCATAGAACACGCAATAAATCCTAATGACTCCTCTCTAGGATCAAATATAAAACACTCTGGATTTTTCCTACTTTTCTAATCTTATGGTTTCCTCTATCTATTCTCTTTCTAGCACATAATCCATTATGTTTGTGAATGAAAATCCTGACTCTAGCACTGTTCACAGACTGTTCCTCAAGATTTGGAATGTTCTCCTTATACCTAAGGGATTCCTTCAAGGCTTATCTCAAATCTCACCTCCCACTGAAGATCTTGTGGTTAAACCCTCCACTGTACAAGTCTTTATGGTGAGATTAATTTTCATTTACACTGTATATATCTTGCTTGCTCAAGGTTGGATGTTTATTTATTTTTATTCTCTCCCCTTTCCCCCCTCAGACTATGAACTCCTACAGGAAAAGTATGTTTTTATTTTATTTATTTTTATTTTTTGCCTTACTTTGTATCCCCAGTGTTAGCCCAGTCCCTGGTACGCAGTGGATGCTTAATAAATTCTTGGTGATTGACCATTCTATTCCCTGACACAAAGAAATATAGCCTTAGACAGCTGTTTCTGAATGAGCACGATTCAACATTTTAAATTGAAATTTTTATTTAAAATTCTAGAATGTAAAATTTGTTGTGTTTATAATTCTCTCAGTGGAAAAAACCTCCCACGTTATAAAATGGTTACGCATTAAGGGATGCTTTATTAAGCTCTGAGTTGCTCAGTCTATCTTTTTATCTTAGATATTTTAACTATTCATTGTTCCGTGCATTAGTTTCCTCCATAGAAGTGCAGGAGGCAATACCCCACCCCCATTTCTTTGCGTTTTACTCTTTCCGAGCAGACAAGTACTGGAGCTGAGAAGAGTGAAAGACTGGAGGAAAGGAGGCGTGGTTCAGGGTCAAGTCCTGCGGGTATTCACCAGGAACCTGCCATTAGCCTCCATCTCTATCTCCTTGGAAACCAACGGACGCTTTTCCCCTGCTTCCCGAGCATCAATTAGCTCGGATACGGAGGCACCAACCAATCGCCGGCGCGGACATGGACACCGCTGCCCTCTCCTTGCCGCATCTCTTCGCAGCATCCCGCCCCGCAGCAGAAAGTCCGAGATACCCACTCCTCCCACCGGGAAGCTGTTGCCCTGACAACACGTTCTCTCCTTCGCATCCAGACCCTGCCACACCCCCGCAGCCGAGGCTCCAATTGGCTACAGCCGGACGGATTGAGAAGCTCAAAGGGAGACAACGATTGGTCGATTCTGCGTTCTCTTTGGGAGGAGCCAGAGGTAGCGCGGGTCCCGGCTCACTTTCGAACCTGGAGCTAGAGTAGCTTGGAAGATGTAAGAGCATGACCTGGCGCCGTGAGAGGGTGAGAGGGGTGGGTCAGGGCCTGGGATGGGGGCGGACGACCACCCTCTAGCTGTAGGATCCTCGCTTCTCTTCACTGCCTCTGAATATATCTTTTTATCCCTTAAATCAGGAGTTCTCAACCTGGGGTTCAAGAACTTATGGTTTAAAAATATTTAGATACATGTATTTCCATGTCATTGGCCTTTTCTGTAATGTTACGCGTTTTATACCTTAAAAACCTTCTTAAGAAGCTTCGTCGAATTGACAGAAAAAGTTAATAACTCCTACCTGCTTTAAATCTTCTCCTCTTGACTCCCCTCAACCCCACTCCCACAACATCTCGGCTTCCTGGCAGGGAATTTCCCGTCTGAGACAATTCAACCCTCCCAACCCCCACCTTCCTCCATTCTGTTAGCCCAGAGAGAAAATTCTTTTAACCTTATCTCCCCGTTTTCTATTCTTTCTCATCCAGAAATTTAAAACTCCCCCTTTTTCCACTTTTAAATGTATTGCTCCTTGCTTTTCCCTATAGGTATTTAGTTCCAGATTATAATAGTAATCCCCTATAGAGTACATATTTCTAAAGACTATCCCTCCCCCCACTCCCCACCCTGGCCCCATTTAACCTGTAATGCTTTGTATTTTGTCTCCCCTGTTTAGACTGTGAATTCCTTGATAGCCGGAACTGTTTTTCTTTTTTCTTTTGCCTTTTCTTTGTATACCTAGCATTTAGCACAGTACCCAACATTTATATGGTTATTTAGAATGCCACTTGACTGACGGACTGACCCTAAAGATTTAGTTCTCCCATCATCATTCCAAAACCTTATTGACATAGTGTAGGGCACTGTGCAAGATGAACCTCGATGATCTGCAATAAGGTGTGTCTCAATGTTCTTTTAGTTTGACTTTTTTGTGGACTTTCTAACCATATTGATTAAGTGAAGTGAATTTAATTCAACAAACATTTATCAAGCAAGATATTGTCCTGCTTCCCAAGAATATAACAAAAATAAAGCAGTCTACTGACTTACTGAAGGGGAGATAGTTAATTAAATATTAATTTCTGAAGAGAATGCACTTACAATTAGGAAGAGGGATTCAGGAAAGATTTTTCTACAGGAGGTGACATTTTAGCTGAGCTTTAAATGAGAATAGAGATTCTGAGAAATGGAGAAGGAGGCATTTCATTTCAGGCACAGGTCTCCATTCATTTGAGGTCCTTAAACATAGGCTAAATGGATTATTTGTCAAGTTTGTTGTGTATTTACCTAGATGGTATTCTTAATCAGAGGCCATCTAACATAATTGGCCTCTGATAACTTTTTCCTGTTGAGATTCTGTGGTTCTGTGGCTGTAATTGAGGAAGGAAATGTATATAAACTATGACTAACCCTATGAGTAACTCTGTAGAATGGAGATGTAGGATACGGACTGATGAACTGAGAGACCTGAATATTTGAGAGGAGATCAGCATGTATTTTGAAATCCCCAGATATAAAAAAAAGTTGATAAGGAGAGAAAGACTCTAGTCCTTGGCCAAACTCCTCGAGAAAGGATACTGGTAGGTAACTGCCAGGAGGATATGAGCCAGGTAATATTAGACCAATAAAGTTAACTTCAAAGGAGAAGATTAGTAAAGAAGAGGAGACAAAGGGATGGCCTGGAAGTGGCAATGAAGAGTAAGAGGACATGTCTATTTGTTTTGGTTTTGTGGTTCAGGAAGCAATGAGAAAGTGAACACTCAGTTCTGTAGAGCATGTCTAGAGATGCATTGTATTCTGAAGAAAGATTTCCATTGGATCTAGAAAATGGAAACAATATAAGAGTAAAGGGCTTAGAATGAATGGAAGTTAACAATTCCAGAAGACAAAAGGATATGGAGGAAAGAGCCATGTTTTATTTGAGAAATTGTCAAAGGATATGGGAAGGCAATTTTCAGGAGAAGAAATATAAGGTATCAATAACCATTATCTAAATCACTAAAGAAAAGCAAATTAAAACAACTCTAAGATTTTGCTCCATACCATTAGATTGGTAAAGGCAACAAAAAAAGAAAACAGTAAATGCTGGAGGGATTGTAGGAAAACAGTTACGTTCATAAACTGTGATGTAATTGTGAACGGGTCCAACCATTCTGTAAAGGAATTTAGAATAAAGCCTATAACACTATTCAATTGTACATATCTTTTTGGTGATATCATTATTAGACCTTTATTTTAAAAAAGGCCAAAAAAGAGGGAAAATATTCTTACTACAAAAATATTATTAGTTTTTGCTTCAGCTGCATATATAAAAATAGTTTTCGAAGCTCTTTGTTGTGGCAAAGGATTGGAAATGAAGGAAGGAAATCAGTGAATGACTGATTGAATGAGTTATGGTATATGAATGTGATAGAATATCATTGCATTGCAAGAAACGACTAAGGGGAAGGTTTCAGAGAAACCTGAGAAGACTTCTATGAACTGATACAGAGTGAAGTGAGAAGGATCAGGGGGACAATTTATACAACAGCAACAGTAATATTGTAAGGAAAATAAACTTTGAAAGTTTTAGGAACTCCAATTAATACAATGACCAGCCATATTCTGCAGGACCCATGGTGAAACTTACCTCTTAGAGAGAGAGCTCTATCTGAATAGAGTGATGGAGGCATATGCCTTTCGATATGGCCAATGTAAGAATTTATTTTGCTTTATTTTGTATGTTGGTTACGAAAGATTTTCTTTTCCTCACTTTCTTAGTGAGAGGCGGGGAGTGTGGAAAGGAGAGAAAGTGGATCTTTATTTGAAGAAAACCTCAAATAAAGGGAATGAGGGGTTAGGCTGGGAAAAGGTGGGACTGAAGTGAATGGGAATGAGTTGTAGTAGGAAAAGGTAGCTTTTCTGCCAGAAATTCAGAATCACAAGGATTAGGAGGGGAGGATGTAGGAATTTTTTAGTCATAGTAGTCACCAGTTAAGGCTTCCACTGGTGTGAGGGTAGGGATGGGAAAGCAGTTTGGATTAAAAACAAAGACTTTATATTATTTATTGTTGTAAGGTTGGATGACTGTAGAGATGACTGACCAGCTATGAGGGTATGCTCACCTTGGGGATGTGGAAAACAATGGCTAAAATTATTGGACATTTTTAGCTGTGGGTTCCAGGGCAGTTGCTTCCAAAACCAGTCTTTTGGTATTTATTCCAAGGTTATTTGTAAATACTTACTATTGGGATGATGATGGTTCCATTTAATCCTGGCTCCCAGGGAACCCACAGTCCTTCTTAAAGGAAGGTGAAGCTCTTGGTCAATTGTGTTTTCTAGTAGCAATGCAGGATTTCTTGTGCTCTATTATTTGTTTCCCACTGGGTCATGGCATGGAGTTGACCCCAGAGGCTTTCAAAGGCTATGTCAATGAACTGCTTACTAGCTCTGACAAGTCCCATCGAGCTGAAAAGGCTTTGACTATTGGCCAGATGATGTATATTATGGCTGCTCTTCAAGGACAGGAAGTTGAAAAGCATCATCATTTATCTGACTCTAGGGGAATTATTCTTCTGGCCCCAGTAACTCTTGATGATTACCTGCTAAGTTATGAGGAGACTTCGATCTCTGTCAATAGAAGAGTACCAATACTAAACAAAGTCACAGGTCCCTAAAGTTTTTAAGTCAAGTTTTCACTGAGATTGCATTGGACAACAGAGGTTTCATGTGATCATGAAATGAAAAGGGATTAATTTTGCCATATAGGATTTGGCTCATGGCAATAATACCACCTATTTATGCAGAGAGATCAGCCTGGCATTGTATTGGGTACTTGTATCTTTATAATCATCCGGGGAGGAGAGAGTAGAAGAATGCTATGTTTTTATCAGGAAGATCTGGGATCAACTTTGCCTCTGGTACTTACTTGATGTCTTCTCTGAATCTTAGTTTACCAATGTATAAAATGGCTATAATATCTGTGGTAACATCCCTAAAGGGTTGTTATATGAATCAAATAGTGATATAAAATGCTTTGGAAACTCAAAAGTGATAAGTGTCCATCTCCCCTGCTCATGCCTGTGGGCTGGGTGAATTTTATAATAAAAACATAGCATTCTTCTATTCTCTCCTACCCAATTTTTATAAAGATTTTTCCCACTCCCTATTGCTTGAAGGAATAACAGCTTTCATATGCTCAGCTTTTAGGAATTTAATTTTGGATTCCTTAAGAAAAACAAACAAACAACAAAACAGAAGCTGTCCAGTGGCCCTGCCAATTCTTTTGGACTCTTTGGTGGTCTGACATTCCCCTTGATTACATTTATACAACTATAAGGGGATTTTCCTGATGTCCAAATGATAATGAACCTCTTATTCCACTCTGTTAGCTGTTCCATTTCAGAGGATGCCTCTACAACTTTAAGTACTGTAAGAAAAAAAAGTTTCATGTACTTAAGATTGTCCTAAAGATGTAGTTGAGTCATAAATAAAGACCCCATGTTATCAGAAGTGGTTTGGTTTAAAATTTTATAAATTAAAGTAAGCTCACTTTGGGGAGGTGGGAAATGGCTAAAAGTATTGGATATTTTTGGAATTACTCATGTGTAAGTATATATTTAGGTGAAGAAATTCATATATAGATAGATAGATTGATAGATATAGCATTTTATAGGATGAGTTTCTTCATCTTTAAAATGGGGATAATAATAGTATCTATGTCCCAGAGTTATAAGGATCAAATGAGATAATATATTGCACTTTGTAGATTTTAAAATTCTATATAAATGCTAACTTATTATATGATACATTAAAGTAATATTAGATTTGAGTTGGTGCATGTGAAATCTCAATATTGACATCATTTGCCAATGGTACCATCAATTATCATAGGCCCATGACTACTTATGGCATTTAAATGAAGTGAAGTGTGTAAACTTGAAGGTAAACAGTCTTTTTTTATTATAGTTTTTAATTTACAAGATATATGCATAAGTAATTTTTCAGCATTGACAAATGCAAAACCTTTTGTTCTAACTCCCCTCCTTACCCCCATCCTCTCCCCCAAATGGCAGGTTGATCAATGTACGTTAAATATGTTAAAGTATAAGTTAAATGCAACATATGTATACATGTCTATACAGTTATTTTGCTGTACAAAAAGAGTTGAACTTTGAAATCGTGTACAATTAACCTGTGAAGGAAATCAAAAATGCAGGCGGACAAAAATAGAGGGTTTGGGAATTCTATGTAGTGGTTCATACTCATGTCCCAGAGTTCTTTTGCTGGGTGTAGCTGATTCAGTTCATTACTGTTCTGTTGAAATTGCTTTGATTCATCTAATTGTTGAAGAGGGCCACGTCCATCAGAATTGATCATCATATAGTATTGTTGCTGAGTATATAATGATCTCCTGGTCCTGCTCATTTCACTCAGCATCAGTTCATGTAAGTCTTTCCAGACCTTTCTGAAATCATCCTACTGATCATTTCTTACCGAACAATAATATTCCATAACATTCATATACCACAATTTATTCAGTCATTCTCCCACTGATGGGCATCCACTCAGTTTCCAGTTTCTGGCCACAAAGAGGGTTGCCACAAACGTTCTTCACATACAGGTCCCTTTTGAGGGTAAACAGTCTTCATGTGGAAACTAAAAGCATCATATTTGTTCTATGTCTAGATATTCATTTTTGCAAATACAATCCAATCTGGTTGCTTTTTAAAAAATGCAATTAAAAATCACAATACCTTGAGAATTATTGATCATTGTTTCACATTTTTAGCAATTAAATTAAATCTAATTATTTTTAACTTTTACCATTTCATCTTTTAAAAGTGAAACTATGTCTGTTCAAGATGGTTACATATATATAATTGGTTTTAAGAAAAAATCCACTGAAGCTGTTGAAAATAGTATAAGCAAAGATAATAGTGATCTTTGAAGTAGCAGAAATCTAGAAGCAGAAAGTCAAAAGCCCAAATACAGAAAATACAATTCTATTTTGTATGCATATGTATTTGCAGATACTGCTATTATAGAGAAAATACAATATTTCATAGAAAATTTTTAGCTCTCATTAGCAGGAAGACTAATAATAATAATAATAGCTAAGACTTATTAAGTACCTACTATGTACAGTTATTACCCATTTGACCTTCACAACAACCTTGGGAGACAGGTGTTATTATTATAGTCATTTTACAGATAAGGAAACTGAAGCAGAGATTATATAATTTGCCCATGATGACACAACTACTAAGTGTCTGAAACCAGATTTGAAGTCAGGTTTTCTTGACTCTCTATGCACTATACTTCCAGCTGCCTCTAATAAAATCTTGAAAGTATACAGAATAAGTTGGTGATGTGAATTCTTCCAGAGAAAATTAGAAGCAAAAATCACCTCCCTGGGTGTGTTTTCCCCTTTTCAGATTTCTTTCATCTACTCTGAAATATATCTAGTTGTTTTCCATGTTGTCTCCCCTATTAAACTGCCCCCTCTTTGTGGGCAAGATTTGTATCCCCAGCTCTTATCATGGTACCTGGCACACAGTAAGTGCTTATTAAATACTTGTTGATTGATTGTTATGTCCTAGCTGAGTCATTTTGATCAATTCATTTCCTTTCCAGACCTAGGTGTCATTTCCTACAAAATGAAGTGATTTGTGTAGGTCACCTGAAGCCTCTTCCTGCTCTATAATTCTATGATTCTCTGCTATTTCTAGCTTTCTGTTTTTATTCTTAGAAGCTGAGATTGCTGGTGGAGATGGAAGAAATCTTGTAGGTCTCACTGCCTCCTCTGAGAAGAAGAACCCCATAAATTGTACCAGGAACATTTGAAACAGAAGGAATTTATGGATGGAGAGTAAGAAAGAATCCTCAGAGTAAGTAGTCAAAGGTTCTTTCCAGATTAATTTTAGACAAGCAAATACACACACAAACTGAAATCAACAGTGAAGACGGTGAAAATTATATGACACCATAGTTTATTGGCCATGATTCACTTATTTTCAAAAGTCAATTAAGATCAAACTGTGTTCAGCTACAAAGGACCTATCTATGGAGAATAGCTTCAGGGCATCTAACCAAAAGCCTTTTCTTTTCATTCTTTTTTATTTTTCTGTCATTCATTAGGACTTTGGCACAGAATTTCCTATAGTTAGTTGTTGGATACTTCTTTTCCAGTGATCTTTCCCCTGTTCCAATTTCCCCCATGCTCTTGAAACATTTTGAACTTGATTTGATGTGAAGTATTAATGACATGCTAAATGGCAAACGTTCTAATTAATCATTATTCTTTTAGGCCATGTGAAGCCCTATTCCATCCTAGAAAATGTTTGGTTCTTTTAGAAAATGTTTTTTGTTTTTGTTTTTTATTTAAAGGAGGGGAAGGTTTTCTTTACTCCCAGTCTTTGTTCCTAGTGCTGCTGCTGCTACTGCTACTACTACAACAACAAAACTCACATTTTGATAACAATTTATAGTTTGCAAAACATTATCCTCATTTTAAGTTGATTTCTAAAAGCTTAAAGAAAAGATTGGCCTTTAAGTGGTTATTTCTCTCTGTCATACAAATTGCAAGCAACACGCGCAAATATAAGATTTCTGCCAAGCATCTCAGACGAGTATTAGGTCTATAGAACTAGTGATTTCTGCATTTGACCATTTGACATAGTAGTCTATAACAATCCAGGTAGATGTCATTGCTAGTTGACATGTTATTATTATTAGCTGATACTTCACCTTTGATTCTTCAAAGTCAGATCTGTAGCATCTTTGTTGTTCACTTGTTTAGATTATGTCTGACTCTTTATGATCCCATATGGGGTTTTCTTGGCAGGGATACTGGAGTGATTTACCATTTTCTTCTCCGATTCATTTTACAGATGAGGAAACTGAGGCAGACAGGATTAAGTGACTTGCCCAATCAATGTCTGAGGCCAGATTTAAATTTAGATCTTCCTGACTCCAGACCTGGCGCTTTATTCAGCATACCAACTAGCTGTCCTAGCATCTGCCATATAGTATCTACAGGATTGAGTCAGTTGAATAGTTTTCAAAAATATGTTGCTGTTTCATTACACTTTTCCTCTTCATCTTTCTAGAGACCTTCAGGACATGCGATTCAATTCATCTTCTGTGTATAAAACTATATGCTAAGGCTGAAGGGAACTATAAAATTTGGATAGGATAGGAGCTTATAGTTATATAGGGATGCTATTCAAACATAAATAATGATACCTGAAAATCTTCACTTGATTCTTCTTTCCCTTCAGGCTATCACCCTATCTATGATTCCTTTCCCCTTCATAGCCAAATTTTGAGAAAGTTTTTTTCTACTCATTGCCTTTATTTCTCCACCTCCCATTCACCTCTCCATCTTTTTCCATCTCAAATTTGACTTCATTGTTCAAGTAAATGTATTCTCTTGTAGATCTGTTTCTTCAATCATTTTTATATTACTAAATCTGATGGCCTTTTCTTTCTTTTTATTTGGCTTTAAATGAATTTGTATTTTGTTTATCACAATAGTCTCTTTGCATTTAGTAAGTAATCATATTTGTAGGTGTGAGACATTACCTATTCAGTCTATAGAAGGTATATTTTGCTTTTTCATTATGCTGGATTGCCTCCCATGTTTTGTTGGACCTAATTTATTGTCTAGTTATGTGCACTAGCTAGTGCTTCATGCCCGTAAGTATTAATAGACCCTATTGTCATCCTCCATGATTCTATGGGTCTAATGCATGACAAATGAAGCCACTGGATCTATGACTTCCAAAGACTATTTTATGATAGGAAGGATGGATTAAAGGAGGGAGAGAACATACATAGGAAGACCCATTAAGGGCCTGTTACAATTGCAGAGAAATGATAATCCTGACTTGGCTACTCAGGAAAGAAGGGGAGGAAGAAAATATCATAACTATCATCTCATAGCAATTGTAGAGATTTTTTAACCAGCTATTCTTTGTCATGATTTTTCATTCTCATTAATCTACTATTTATACTTATCATGACTTAAATATTTTCTGTGAATCCCTTCACTTTACAAAGAAATCCTAACAAATAACAGTACATGAAAAAATCTGGGTAGCTTCAAATAACAAGCAACTGGTTACACAGTTTCTTTCCATGTATCTTTTCACAATAATTAATTTAAAAGTTAATATAAAGTACATGAAATAATTGTGAAAGTATAAAGCTCACTGAATTAGGCTCACTATCCCCTTCTAAAAATAATTGCTAATGGTGATTACTTTTGTGAGAATGTTGAATTTGAGAATGAGTCAAGTTGTCTACCAGAAATCACCATACACATACATGGATGGTTGTCCACATCCTGAGGACCCCATATCCTTATGACTTCCTCACATTCCCACTGAGAGTATTTGATGTCCTTTCTTAAATCTCAGAGAAGGCATTGATTTGACTTCTGAAAGTATTGCCACTTTGTGAAATGTGCATTAGTGAAATTGCTTCCAGGTCATCATGCTTTGCATTTAACTGAAGTATTCCCTAAGGAAACTGTTACTTCTTTTAAAGATGGTTGTTATGACTTCATGTATACAATTTTTCCTTTTGTTTTCCCCCCTTTTCTGTAAGCTGATCTTGCTCTCCTCATTTCTACATCGGATTGTTGCTATTTCTTCTGAAGAAAATCGCTCTTCAAACTGATAGATCAATACTAACTTGCCCATTCAGGATTTGCCAGCATTTTGCCTTTTCCTGTATAAATTGTTCTTATCTTTAAAGTGTTTTGCTCGGCTTTCCCTTTCCTCCCCTTTTTTCAATTTTGTATCTATTGCCTTTTTTTTGTTCGGCGAACTGATTATCCTTTTTTATTTGCTAATTGAATGCTATCTCTTCTTTAAAATCTTTATGGAATATATACTTTTTCAAAGGAGTTTTTAATGAGTAATATATCTAATCCTAAAGACTTTTCCACAAGAAAAGAGAAGAAAATGAATAAAGGAAAATGAAATAAAAGGCCAGAAAAGCTTCCCCACTGAGATTTTTAAAAATCTCACTTTTTCTTGATTCTTTTGCCTTACTTTGAGTAAAAGTCTATTAGACAAGAATCTGATGTAATCTTACTTAGCACAATAAATAGCAACTGGAACAATCTAAAAGAAGTCTCTTATGGAATTTCTTTGAAAGGAAAATACATTTGAAAGGCATTTTTTATGATTGTTTTTAAAAGATTTACCATTTATGCATATATGACCTAGAATAAGTGGCTTAACTTCTCTGATTTCCTCATTTATAAAATGAGTTAGATGACTTCTCAGTTTCTTTCCAGCTCTAAATCTGTGATCCCACAATCTTAGGAATTTGGGAATGCTAGTGATCAGGGATGCAGATGAGGACAGGATCTTTGATTTCATTTGTTGCAGGCAATTTCTGGATGACAAAAACCCTACTTCCCAATGAATCACCATCTTTTTTTGTAACTTAGAGTCTTAGAGAGTTGCTTAAAGTAGCAATTCTCAAAGTGTGACCTGGAGTTCTTGGAGGTCCCTAATATCCTTTCAGGGGTCTTTAAAGTAGAAAATATTGTCATAACACTGACATTTTACTTTCTAATATGTTAACTATTGGTAAACATAACCCACATAAACAAAAGTCTTTGGGAAATCCCAAATACCTGATGCTTCTTTCCAATGTCCTTCAGATCACTTGAATTTTTTTATTTTCCTTGGTGTTCAGTGGTTACTCCATATAGCCATATGGTATTATGGGACGTTTTATTAGTATTAAAACAACGAACTCCTATAGCTTGGGATTGTTGAAAACATCACACAGTTTTACAAATGTGAAAATTCAGCTCATTTACTCCATTGTAACAAAATAACTAGTTGAAACAGAATTGTGGGATGAAGATAGTTAAACCCGTCATCTGGCTTTGTATGGACCAACACTCCCACCATTATTTGAATAACTTAAAGTTATTTATTTTTACTAAACTGAATACCCTAAGGAATGCATCTAGAACAAGTTAGAGAAAAATGCCTGAAGAGGGAGAAGGGAAGCAAAAATATAGATTATCAGCCAAGAATTTGGAAATAATTTATTTTTCTTGAATACACTATCTTAATAATTCTTTGGTGTTTTTTTTTTTTTTAGTTTAAAGATACACATAAGAGTATAGGACTGTAACTCTCTTTTGACCCAGAATTTTTGGATTTGATTTTCCATTTAGTAGGTACTAGTATAGTATAAAAGGAGGAACACCAGATTAGGAATCAGGAGGTCTTGGTTCTAATCTCACTTTGGGAAAGTTAGAAGCTCTTCAATTTTCTCATCCATGAAATGAGGGAGCTGGACCACGTAATCTTTAAATATGCTATGATTCTATGATTCCAAATAATCCAAGAAAGCTGATCTTCACTTTCCGAACTTAGTCTCATGTTAGAGTTTAAAGTCATATTAGAATAAATAATATTGTTTAAATTACCCCAAGTATAACCAAAATATGCAAATATAAAAACACAACTGTTTGACTTCTGAAGAATTAAAATAAGACTCTGTGGCCTGTTATTTAGCTGTGAAGATCACTTTGACCAATGAGTTTATCTACAATTTAAAAACCCATCATCGATGCATTTGCTACACAAACAAGAAAGATCTGTTATTATGTTAAACCTTTAATCCTTGGAGTTATATCATGTTTCTTCTTTAGATACTAAAACTATTAATAAGGTGATACAGTTAGTACTGCTTCTGTAGTTAGAGATCTGGGTCCAATTCCAACTTGGTATCTATATTCCATTGGGTAAGTTGCTTAACCTCCCCAGGTTTCTTTCTTATCTTACACAAAAAGGGGGTTGGATAATCTTATGAAAGGGAAGTGGTGGTCATGAGTAAAAAATGCATTTTGAACTAATTTTCCAGGGGGTGGTGATGAATTTACACAGTTCCATTCTCCCCCCCTTTTTAAATTTTGTCTTCATCTTTGACTTGTGACTTTTGAGAAACAGTGGTATGAGATGAAGGGTATGGTCCATGACTCTTTAATAGAACCACTGAAACCTGATCCTTCCTTAATTCCAGTAGATCAATAATTAGGCTCAATCTTGGGACATTGTTTTAAATTTCTAACGGGATCAGAATCGAATCAACCAAATGTCTTTTATTTTTTTAGTTATTCTGAGTTATTACCTCTCCCCAAATATGTATTGAATGTTCAAATTTTAAAGAAGAAATTGCTAATTTTTTAAACTTTAATTAATCTAGTTTTGTACTCTCACTAAAATGTTTAACTTTCTAAGGTATTAGAAATGTTCCTTGACACAACAACCTGATTTTTCCTGATATTTAGGGGGAATGCCAACTTTTCATTTCCATTTCTTGAATGAATTAGTTTAAATTCTTGTTTACAGATTTGTTGTTTGCTTCTTCCCTTCTTGTTCTTGTTGTGTGTTGGATTTTTAAAGGGGGTGAAGCTTCCCAGGGGAGGAGTGATCAGTAAAAAGAGTAGTTGGCCTGGCTATATGAGCCATGTGTGGGTCAGGCTATTTGAGGGTAACCTGCTAACCCTGTGGAGAGACTTCATTTTATTTAATTGTATCTTTAATTATAGATGCAGGGCAAATGAAAGGTGTAAATGCAATTGGTCTTGTGGTGTTCTATTCAATGAAGGGAGCATTTTATATAACAAATGGTTATACCATGAGAAGCGTGGTGTGGCTTTAAAAATTTGATTTGTCTCAAATGGTTTCTTTTTTAATTTTATGCAAAAATGCAACATAGCTAACCATTTTCAATTCTAGAGGCATTTCCCACTGCTATTTCTGGTTGAGCTATTTCCAACTTGGGATGCTATTTGTGTCTAGAAGTTGGAGTGGTAATAGTGACTACAGAAGCTTGGAGATAGAATCTGGGAGATCCAAACATATTTCCCAGCTCTAAGTGAATCCTTTGGGGTTATGATTTTGTAACTGTTGATATAGTTCTACTTTTCTTGTATTTTCTCCCAATCCCTTTCCCCACCTCCAGTATTTGGATTTCTGCAGTTTTTTTTCCTTTTCTCTCCCTCCCCCATTTCTGATATTTTATAACACATAAAAATGTTTTTATTTATCCCCTGGATATGGTGGCAGTTTGGTGATTTTTTACCTACAAACTTCTTGGGAAATGAAATCTGGAAAGTTGTCCTCTTCCACCTACTCTTTTTCTTGAATCCATAAACAGGAGCCTGGATAAACAGGAAAGGATAAACACTCTCCAGGCGTACTTTCTCCTACCACTTCAAAACACACACATTGACACACGTCTTAAGAAGGAGAGGCACTCTGCCATACTTTTACCTTCTCCATTTTTGGGAAAGGTTCTAAGGAACAACTGGCTTACCTTCTATAGACAGTTCCCTTTTTGTTGGAGCACAGTAAATATTAGTGGTAGCTTGCTTAGTTTCTGAAGACCTTGTTCTTTTGCAAGGTGTTGTTGAAACTGTGGGAAGGTTGAGACATAAGGTACAGTCCAGTTAATTGGAAACTGCTTTAAAAATTCTCAAAACAAACAAAAATTCTCAAAATTAAAACTAAAACAAAATTTGGTATTAATAGTTTCATCCTTGCCACTCTCTACATAAAATTGACTTTTAAAATGAAAACCAAGCATTAATCCATATCTTTCCAAATCTTGCCTCAGTTTTCCTTACTCTGCTTCTAGCTCATTCTGTCACGAAGGGACAAACACTTGGGAAACAAAACTTTTAAAAAATGAATTGACATATATGTATGTTGATTATATCATCAGATTTCTTCTAATTTCAATTTTACATTTTCTTTATAAAACATAAACACATCCAGGGTATAAAAGAGATTAGTATTATTTATATCTTTTAAAAATGATTGTTGAATACTGCTTAGCACCTTGTGGTATCACGGAAGGGGATATAATCAATATCAGAGGATGATTGTGGAGAAGGACTCTTTTGGTCTTGAATTTTAATATTTTATTGAAATATTTTAAAATATTTTATTGAAATCTCATGAATAAACATAAAAAGGTGATTAACGTTTAAAGGATCAGTTTATTCATCTTTCAGAAAGCATAAAAATATCTAAGCCCTGCTTGTCTAAGAGCCAGATATTTGGTTATTGGCCCTGCATATGAAGTGGTTTGTGAGGCTGTTTTCTGAGAGACAGCTATAGTTTGAGAGTTATTTTAAAGTAGGAAACTGGAGAACTTGTGCTTTATCTTTAGATAATTTCAATTGTGGACTTCAGGATGAAACACAGTGAAGGAAAAACATATTCCTTATTAGAAGCATAAAAACTAGTGACTGTATCTTGGCCAACGTTCTCTTTTTTCCAGTAAGCTGTCTGCTATACGGAGGTGTATAACCCTAATGGCTTGTTGTATGCCATTAAAAGGTATTGTACACTCATAAAAGAATGACATTTTGATCAATGCTGTTAAAAGAATTACTGTCTTGACACAGAAAAGCTTTCCTGCTGCAAGTTTAAAAATATGCCTTTAAAAGCTTTTTATTGAATACCTTTGCATCCCTCAGAAATGTGCCATTTTGGCACGAGGTTGCTCTGAAGCACTCCACATTGTAACTTAAATGCAAACCTCCTATTTACCATCAGAAGGAGCAGGGCCAGACAGGTGTATTTGACTATCAAATGGGGATTAAAGGCATAGGAGTATCTCAAACCTCAGTATCATCTAAAAATAGGATTTTTTATAACTAGAAAGCTGGAATCTAAATTCTCTTTAAGAGCAACGAGATTTTCCCCCCCCCCCTTCTTCTTTGGTAAGCATTGATTTTATTTTTGTTTTGTTTAAACTTTGTGGTTTAATTTCCCTTTGGGCCCAGATATCATGCTTTTTTTTTTTTTTTTTTTTTTAACCAAGTACAGAAGCAGATCTTTTTTAATCAGTTGATAATTGGTCTAAGACTTGTCTAGATTCCCTGGAATTGTGTTGGGTGTGGTTTTCTTTTGTTTATTTTTCTTTTATTAATCTTTAAATTAGGGATTTGGGAAGATCTTCATGAGATGCTAAAGGTTTCATTTCTTCTGTAAAGAAAGATATTCTCCACATTAAGGTAGTCTTATAGGGATCCTCTGTGTGTGTGTAAATGTGTATGTACTCCCACACACTCACAGCTATATCTTTATATATGTATACATATACCTATACCTATAAATGTGTGCATTTATAAATATGTATATATAAACATATAATTATTTACATAAATGTACTTATAGATGCAGATACATGTGTATATCTATATGCCTTCAAGTATTTCCTAACATTCAATTACATTAACAGGCCTACCAAGAACTATAAAGATCAAGATTAGTTCCTAATATATTTCACTTCTATGGAGAGATATGAGGCTATTTGAACATCATTGCCTATTGTGCCTCGGCCCTACATCCTGCCTTAGGCAGCTTTGTTACAAAGCAAGGATTTTTAGTACTTTTGTTCTGATTCCAACCTTCTATTACTTTCACTGGCTATTGCATTTTGATGAGTTGTTTGTATTGGAAATTTGGAAACAGAGATGTATATCATTTCTTCCATGGATGGTTTCCATGCTAGAGGAAGTGTGGAAGAAAGGGAAATGGAAATTATGAGACCTGTATTCTAGTCCTGATTCCCATACAAACTACTTGTGGTTGCTTTGACCTTGGGGCTTCAATTTCTCCATGCATAAAATAAGCATGTTGGATTGGATAAACCATAAAAGCCTATTCAGTTCTAAAATCCTAAGATTCTGACATGATTGAATATTTAGTTTTTTTAAAAATGGTTTCAGCATGGACACAAGTTCATTACTTTTGTATTAGATCATCTACACATTCTGAAGCTGAAGATTATGCTAGGATTAAAGTTGAGAGGCAAGAGGGTCTTATTTTCATTTTCTATTTATACTTTATATAATCATACTGTTGGATAAAGTAATTGAAGTTTAGCAAGATGCCATCCAAAGAAATAGTCAATGTTATTATGATGGTAACCATTCCTTCAATTATTTTTGTACTTTGTACAGTTTAGAAGGTGGTGATACCCCTATAATATTATTAATCAGATAATGGGATGACTTGACTACATGAACATTATTATGGCAATTAGTGCTTTCGGTCATAAACAAAAACCTACTATTACCTAAAAGTGTAGTCAATTTTAAAGAAAAACCATGAAAGCCTCAACTTTTGCATAAAATCTTTATTGAAATTATACAAAGAGTTCTCTGAAATGGGAAAAATGCCTTACATAAAAAATCAACTTTTTTTGTGAGGAGAGCTCTTACTCAGAGATGGTCATATGATAATATGGCAGCTCTTGGCTTGGTTGATCTCTGATTCTTAAATTCCTCTTCCATACTTTTTGCATCTTAATTTCTATTGGGGGCTGATATTGCCATATACCCCTTCTCTATGTCACTGCTGTTTACAGCCAGTTCCTGTTTTATAGCTTTCAAGTTCCTTAGTGAATTTACTATCCCTTGTACTGTTGTTTCCCCAATTTATGTACATGCAATAAACAATATGGTGACAGTTTATACAATGAAGTTTAAGGTAATTAATGTTTCTGGGATTTAAGGACTAACATTCTTTTGATTTATATGCTTAAGATTTTGTTTTTATTTTTTTAATCAATTTTACCTTGGAATTCTATGGTATGAAAAGTAGGATTTGCAAACTAGTATGGGTGGGACAGTAATAATGAGGTGTATGCCTGGGATAAGAACATGAATTCATGGAAGCAAAATCCACTCCTGCAAAATAGCAGAATCTCTAGTGCAGCCATTAAGTGACCACCATTTTCAGTATGACCATACCCTGAAACAAGAAGAACCAATTGGTTGACTGGGAGACCATTGTTAAATTTATGGTGTGTATGTGTATGTATGAATATATGTATGTGTGTGTGTGTGTATATATATATATATATATATATATATATATATATATTAGGAGAGGAGTCTCCTTTGTATATTATCTGTTGCTAGGATGATGCTCTGAGTATGGTCTGAAACATGAAAGAATTAGGAAAGTTTCCCAGTATTTGATGGTAAGGAGAAAACCCTCAGTGACTTTTGATAAGTGTCAATTTCTGCATTCTCTGATTTGATCATTGTTATTGTGGAATGTTTTATTGATAGGGTCTTTATGTGAGAAGTAGCCACGGGAGAAGTTTTACAACAACCCATACTGACAGAAGATCTAGGCAATGCTTTATAAAGTTATAAAGTGTTAGTGTTTTCAGGAAGGCATCCTTTGAAGGGGAAGATTTTTTTTCTTAAAGAAATTGTAGTGGTTGGACTGTAGGGAATTCAGATCCTATGGAAAGTAGAGCAGCTCTGAATTCAGTGCCTAGACTGATATTTGTCTGTTTTATTAGGTGAACACTCAGTCTCTTGTGTTTTCTCCATTCTAGATAACCTTTCCTTGTCATCTAAGAAATTAATTTCTTTGTTGGAATCCTTGCAAGTAAACTTGATAGCAGGAGTGCTGTTATTGAGGCAGCTTACACAGTGATTTGCTAAGTACAGCCTCTTCATAAAAGGTGAAGCAAAAGTCAATTTATCGATCACTACCAGGATTTCAGGAACCTGTTGAACTATGTGCTTCCCCCCACCCCTTTTCATAAAGCCCACTATTTTTATTTCTTCTTTTCTCCTTATATTCAGTTGTTTCCTTCACATTTTTTTCTGGAGTGTGTGTGTGTGTGTGTGTGTGTGTGTGTGTGTGTGTGTGTTTTGTGCATTCATTCTCATGTTATGTCAACAATCATTTGAACTGATATTTGTTTTTTCCTGGAGTGGAGCTGGGTCTTTCTGCGCATGTGGTTAGTTGGATAATGCAGCTTCTGTTTGGTAGGAAAGAAAGGGCGGAGGAGGAAAAAGCATTTACAGAGCGCCTACTACATGCCCAGGCACTTTGCTAAGTGCTTCATACATTTTATTTCATTTATACCTCACAGAAATACAGGTGAAGAATTTTGCAGTTAATGAAATTGAGGCTCTGTAACTTACCCAGGACACACCCCAATAGACACTACCTGGTGCCACAGTGCATAAAGCACTGGGCTTGGAGTCAGGGAGACTCTTCTTCCTGAGTTCAAACCTAGCTTTATATACTTGCTGTCTGGAAGATCTTGGACCAGTCACTTAACCCTGTTTGCTGCAATTTTCTCATCTGTATAATGAGTTGGAGAAGGAAATGGCCAACCACCCCAGTCTTTTTGCCATGAAGACCCCAAATGAGGTCCCAGAGAATTGGACATGATGAATAAGAACAGTAACTCACCTCTAATGTTAGAGACTAAATTTGAACTCAAGTCTTTCTACCTCTATATCCAGTACTCAGTGCACTGTAATACCACCTAGTGCATTAGTATTGTATGCATCTGATCAAAATACTTAACTGGAACCATCCTTGATGTAACAGAAAAATAAGAATGATTTTACCTGGCCATAGAAATTGGTCAATTGGTGACTCCAGTTGCTTTTTGTTTTTTGTCAGAAATATCTTTAAATATTGAACTTAGATGAAAAAACCCCAAATTTTATTATCATTGTAGCATTCTTATTTTGCAAGAGACAATAATATTGTATTTGTAATTTTTTAAAAGGTTGGTTCATTTTGCCTTAGAATTTTATATTTCTCTTGCCATATTGTTAGGATGGCTATTATGATAATGAGTTAGAGAAATAATATGAACTTTTCTTTAATAATTATCCTACCACTAACATAGTTTATATGACCATTTTGGGAGGAGGGAATGCTTTCATGGAACCCAACTTTAAATTGATACTCCATTATTAATAAGTAAAAAAGTCAGCCAAAATAGTTTCTGAGTCTTTTAAACCATTCACTTGCTAATGAATTTCATCTTGTGGTGTTTACTCCTAAAACAAGGGTAATTCTGGTCTCATATAAACTATGGTAAAACCTTTAGATAAAAAATACTCTTAAGTTATTGGGTCTCCTACATTAGTCTTTATAAATTTGAAAACTTTGAACAAACTTTTGTGGAAATTTGAATATGTAGGATTTTTTTTCATTTTAACACTACATTCATAATTGTGATCCCATATCCCATAGTGATAATGTTTCCATTTTAGGAAGGGAGTCCTCCAAGGTCTTTGGTGACCTATTTTTTCAGGGTCAATAGATCAGAGAAAACAAAGAGTTTTCTGTAAGTTGGAGGGACACTTAAATTTCTAAAGTATGGCTAATTACACAGTTTTTTGGAATTTAAAATTATATATGTTATTTATATGTATATGTAGATATATGTGTGTAGCTTTTCCTTCTATATATACTATATATGTATAAATATATACTTATAATATATGTATACCATAATATATGCTCCCTTTATTTATTTTTCCCCTCTTCCTTCCTCACAGAAAATTAATGCCTTTGATAAAGAATAAAAAAAAATAGGAAGAGAAAAAAACTTCACTAAACCCAGTAAATATATTCAAAAAGTCTGAGATGACCTTCCTCTTCCTCTGAAGAAGAACAGGAGGAGGAAGCTGTTCATATCTCTATGGATAAATTTGGTTGTTATTAATTCACCACATTTTGAGAACTTTGGAGTTTACTCAGAACTAATGCTTATAAAGGAGATATATTTCCAGAATGTATTAGAGAAGTGGGATTTCTGAGTCATGGAAGTTTTATAGAGCAAATGCCTAAATTTTCTTTTTTTCACACTTGGTAGTAAACATCTAATTCACAGGCATATCTAAAGACTTACCTTTTTGGTCAGGTGTTATTCTTAACATTTTACTTTGGAGCAAATACAACTTTTTAAAGAAATTTCTATCATGCAATGCTCTCATTATATTATATAATTATAATAATATAATAATACATAATACATTATATCCCTTAACTACCTTCCTTTTTATCTCTTTCTTTGGGCATCACGACTCCTTTGGGAGTTGCTTCTTTCTCTTGATTTTTTGTTAAGTATAATTCAGTGTAGAATTCCATGTGAATGTCATTCTTATATAATTCACAATTGAGTTCCAGGTAGACATGAAACTGGGATGGATTTTGTGAAAATAAAATGGGAAAAATGATACTATCCCATACACAATCTTCTGTGAAAGTTAAGTTTTATTTTATTGAAAATTTTTGAGTGTTCAATATAATATTTTTATTGAATGTACTCTGTACAAAGTACTGTGCTAAATATTACTTCATGTTCTCCAGAAGCTACTCCAGATCATTAAAGTTGTGGTTTGGCCAACCTTCTTTTCTGAAATAAAATATTATGATTACCAAGGCTATTTTAAAATACTTAAAAAAGGTATTAAAATGATAAAATCCTTTATTGTTAGAATCTATAACTTGAAATTAAAACCCAGATATGGTGACAGTTGTTTCTTAACTTTAAGGTGAAGGTGACTAGTTGAAAGTGGATAGAACACTGGATCCAGGGTCTTTCTGACTTTCTGATTCTGGTTTAAATTTGACCTCAAACACTTACCAGCTGTGTGACTCTGGGCAAGTCTATTTGCCTCAGTTTCCCCATCTATAAAATGGGAGGTCCTAGTAGCACCCACCTCCCAGGGTTGTTGTGAGGATCAAATGAAATAAAAGCACTTAGCAGAATGCTTGGTACTTAGTAAAAGCTATATAAATGTTTATTCCCTCCTATCCTTTAAAATATTTCATGTAAGTAATGGTCAATCATAAAATACTAAGAAATGCCTTATGAGTATGAATTTGGGATACACTTCATGGTAACAAAATGGAAACTTGAAACCCTAGATTTTCTTGGCAGTTATTATAATGGTCTTACAGACTAGAGCCCATTAGGGAGCATTCTCTGAAAGAATTAATTTTTTTTTCTTTGATCATAAAGCATCATTTCTTTTCTAGACAGTATTCAAAGGGTGAGGTACTTATCTTACTCTTTCAGCTCAATTCAGTTCAATTTTATGGCTAGGCTGTATGGACATAGCCAGAACTCTTTAGAGAATAGAAAAAGCCGATGATAAATTAGAACAAAAACCCACCCTTGTTTAGATCAAATTGTCAAATAATTATATAACCTCTAGAGAGAAAAGCAGTGGAATCCTCGTGAATTTTAGTTGCTTGGGGTTTAAAATTTCTAATGTTTTTCTGGTTCCCTTCAATAAAGATCTTTGACCCAAGGCTTGCTATGTTTCTGAGGGTGAGCTTGATTTTATGATGAATTGCATTGCCTTGGTTGGACAGTGACTGACATTCAAAGCTGATTTGATTGGCTTCTAAAGTTTTTCTGTTTTGAACTGAGGGGATTAGAAAGTCTCAATCAGAAACAGAGATTCCGCAGTTCAGACTGACAGCTTTGTCAGGTCAGATGGTATGATTATCATGCACACTGCCAGCATATTGTTATTGCCTAGTCTTCCTTCCTCCCTCCCCTTCTCTCCTTGTAATCTAGATGGAAGCTCTGGTCTCTGAAGGTGAAAAGCTAGAACATCAATCTGTCATCCCCACTTGGCTTTAGTTTCTCCATTGAACTTCCGTCCATGTGTGTTGAGCTGGGCCAGACGGAGCCCCAAACTCAGTGTTTTTCACTAAATGCTTTGTCAGAGAGAGATCTGTCCTCTTCAGAGAGATTGAAATGAGTAATAGTCTTTCGACACTATTGGCAAGTGGCTTTCACGGTCCATGGCAGATCTAATGAACTACAGCTGCCTGGTTGGAAAATTCTGCTTTCGATTGTCTGAAAGGACCTCTAGAGCCCAGACTTGAATTTCAGTGTATTCTTAAAAAAATAGAACAAACTTATAAATGTTCCAATAAATACTTTTGTAATATGTAAACTGGAAAAATTGACAATATAAATTGCTTTCTTTCTCATCAGTAACAGTGCTTAGTATACTTACATTTTAAGAATCATAAAATTTTAGAGCTGGAAGGGAACTCAGAGATCATCTTAATGGAGTGTTTCTCAATTTCTCTGAAATATTCCAAAAGGCTGTCCTGGTGAGCAAGCTTATGCTATAGTCATTTGCTTTGCTGTCTATAACTGGTGCACAATGTGTGAATTTAGCAATTGTGGAGAACCATTAGAACTTAGAATAAGTCAGATGACTCATGGGTTGGCTTCTTATTGGTCTGGAAGAAATACCTCAATGTCCTCAAAAATGTCTGAAGCATAGTCATTATATTGGTGGTCTGACTTGATAGAGTGTATCGAATCAATGTCCGTTTCTTGTTCTAATTGATATTTCTTTAGCATAAGCATTTTTTCTATTAGTGCTCATTTTGCATTACTGGATTGAGTGGTTTAAAAAAAAGATAGCTGAAGTGTTAAGTATAATTCTCACAAAGGAACAAACATCTACAAACTTAAGAATTCAAAACCCCACATATAGAGGAAAAAAACCAACAAGAAGTATTTTAAATTAGGGTTTACTTCTAGTGATTCTAAAATTACTCTGTGTTTTATGCTACCTAATGTTTAAAAATCGTTTCATGGTTCTGGTCATATCATAAAGGCATTAAAAAAAAACTAACCACAGAAAAGTTTTAAAACAAACTTAGTGAATTTTCTAAAATAAAAATCTAAACTGAAACATTTCCTTCTAACAATTTCCTTATATAAAGAGAAAAAAATGAAAATTATTATGAAGTATTATGAAGTAAGTTTTTATAACCAATGTTATTCCAAATCATAAAAAACTTACTAATGATAATCACAGTTTTCTCTCTCAATAAGTTCTTTGTGATGCTGTTACATTCAGAATGAAGTTGATATAAAAATAGAAGTAAGCTTTAAAATATTTAAAAATCATCCCTTTGTTATTTGGTATCATTAGAAATAGGTATTTAAATAATTTTAATCCTATTCATCAAGCATTCATTAACAACTAACTATATATAAGGCACTCTTCTGGGTATTGGCAATACAAAGACAAACACAGGATATTTCTAATCTTCAAGCTACTTACATTCTATTAGAAGAAATAACAGTAAGATATAAGCAAATACCAAATAATCTAGGGGAGGGTGGAAGTTCAACAATTGGGAAAATCAGGAAATATTTCACATAGAAAGTGGCATTGGGAGCTGGGTGATGAGGTGGGAAAATATTTCTGGCATGAAATGATAGGAAAGGACTATTTATATCTATAAAGGGAAGCTTTGGGAAGGGGGTTTATTACTTCATTCTTCAGTTCTCCAATCAGAGAGGAGAGGCAACAGAGGGGGCTGAGGAGGTGTTAAGTATCAAAGTTGGATCAGTCTTCATGATGATAGGATTTTAGGTGGAAAGCCAGGTACAGAAGTCCTGAAAAAAGAGGGTGAAGGACCTGGACTGGCTGATAGTGTTTGGACAGAATAAACCTCATAAAGAAGGAAAAGTATGACTTCCAGATATCTGGGGAGGTGAATAAAGGAGGGTTCAGAATTGCTTTCATCCTAATACCCAAAGGCAACAGAGGTAGAAATTTATAGGGGCAGTTTGTCATCTGGTCTTACTGCATTCACAATGAGAGTATTCCAGCAAACCAACATGAAGATAACTTTAACTGATTTGCCATCACTCACTACAGAGGATGGAGTAGGGAAATTCTTTTAATAACTCGACAAAATTCTCCAAACTAAATTAGCATCTACTTTGATCATTGCGAATTCAGTGCCAAAAGAGCCCTATAAGGCTGGCAAATATTACATTGGCTCAGGATGGTGAAAAAGTCTAGTGACAGAGTATTTAGGAATCTCAAATTCCCTACAAACATCCTGCACAGGGTCTAAAATAAAATAAATGTTTCCTTTTGATACTGAAGTTGGACAAATACTCCTGTTTTCAAGTCACATTTCAAACTAAACATCAAAGCTCTCTAAAGAAAAGTCATGGTATTTTAGAATGGATCAGTTCTAATATTAATATTCAAAGAACTAAGTGCATGAAAAATACATATTATTTAGGCCTGTGGTCTTCAGAGAACCAGGGGTTGACCAAAAGGAATGTGTGATCAACTAATCAGAGGGTGAGAAGACGAGTCCTCTTCACTAATGAGTTGAAGCCAGCTTGTACAGGTTCTCCTGTGGGCAATTGTTAAATTTTCAATGTGAGTATTTGCACTTTGGAAAATGTCAAATGCTACTAATGAAGACTTGATTTATTGTTATGTTGATTGTCTAGACTTTAAGAAAATTATAGAGAAAATCTTAATAATAAAAATTATATTTAAAAGGGTATAATAGGTGCATTTTCAGACAGAGCTGGTAGTTAAATATTTACTAGCACAATCCTGGCCACATCTTCCCCCTGAAGTGAGGAGCTTGTGTTCAGGATAACCACATTTATTCATATCTGCCAGTATTTCCCCACTACATTCTCATTCTTGGGTAAACACTTGATCTTCCTCTCTTTCTAAGCTAGTCCCTCAGGATAGTTATATTCCTTCATCCCATGTCTATTCCTTGTCACCCAGATCACTTTATGACTGTGGCACAAACTTTTTAGAGTACAACTTGTATGCAAAGGGACAGTAACTAATGAATAAGATGTTCTCTTTTTCTTTTTGGGTAACAAAGAATGATTCATGTAGGATGATTAAGTATGTAAAGGTTTTGCTCTATATTGTAGATCTTATCACATTATTTTCCCTTCACCAAAGCCGTTCCTTCATACATACTTCCCTATTCTCTTTGAGGGTACCACTATCTTTCCAGTCAACCAGGTTTACTACCTTCATATTATTTCTGAGTCTTTACTCTTTCTTACTGTATGTATCCAAATCAGGTGGCCAGTTTTGTCATTTCTATCTCTAAAACATCTTTCTCATTCATCCACTTCTCTTTTTTTATTCAATCACCATCCTAGTTCAGGATCTCATCATCTCTTACCTGGATCATTGCAATAATTTCTTAATTTGAACTTTTCATCTCTCCTCCAAACTCTTAATGTGTCCTCTATGCAGCTGCCCAAGTATTTTTCCTAAACTTAGCAGCAGCTAAGTGATATGGCACTCATTTTCTTAAATTGTGATTTGTGACCCCATATGGGGTTCTGTAACTGACTTGTATATCTGTTTTATATATCTATATACCCTGGGTCATATAAAAATTTCACAGATGAAAAGGAGTCACAAGTGGAAAAAATTTAAGAAACTCTGCTCTAGTGGAAAGACTGATGAACCCCTAGATAGGAAGATCTGATTTTAGATCTGCCTCAGACATTTATAAGTGCCTGGCATGGAATAGGTGCTTAATAAATGCTTGTTCCTTCCTTCCCTCCCATTTCCCCTTAGCATAGATCTGACTATGTCATTCCCCTTTTCAATAAACTCCACTGACTTTTGTGGGAACGGATAGTAATTATTTCATTAGCTCATCCTTTTTTAGTTTCTATTTTTGTGAGTTTTGTGGCATACATAATTATTGGTATAATAGTACAAGTAATTAGTATAATAATGCAAGTACAGAAATTAGAAATAAGTAAAGATATATATATTGAGAAGTATGCTCAGAAATTTTGTATGATGAGATACTCACTCAATCAAAAAAGTTTATAGACCTAGTGGTCTAGTGGTCTAGTCTGTAATATATCTCAGGATGGATATAACCTGTCAAAGTACACTATCTTAGACAGGTTCTGAAGGTAACTAGTGAACTGGCCGAGAATTGAGTGAAAAGAGTATGTCTTTTCACTAGAGTGGCTGGAGTGCAGTTGGGAAATTGCAGTCCTTCTAATGGTACCAAATTGCCCAATGCTGCAAAAACCCATTTCTTTAATAGCAGTTATCTCTTTGTGGTAATATGTGGCCATAAATCATGGAATGCCATGATCTCAGAAGGATCAAAATTATGAGTAATCAAAAGGACAATGGAAAGAAGACTGTGGGCAATAAGTAAGTTGCTGCACATTATCAGTAATCACATGTGTGACCAGAAATGAGAGAGTCTGTTTGCATTGAGGCATAATAATGATGATAATAATAATTTTTAAAATGACATTTACATAGTTTTAGATTTGCAAAATGCTTTACCTCATTCAATATTTGATCCTTATAACAACCTTGGAAGATAAGTATTACTGATGATATGTCCATTTTATAGTTGAGGAAGTTGAGATTTAAAAAGATGAAGTGACTTGCCCATTGCTATATAGGATCCAGGACACTAGGGGACACCATAGTGGATAGAGCACTGGGCTTGGAATCAGCGAGTTGGGTCTTGCTGAATTCAAATCCAGCCTTAGACACTTTCTATTTGTGTGACCCTGGACAAATCACTTAACTTTGCCTCAGTTTTCTCATATGTAAAATGAGAAGGAAATGGCAAATTACTCTAGTATCTTTGCCAAGAAAACCCCAGATTGAGTCACAGAGTCAGACAGGACTGAAATAACAAAACAATAATAATAGCAACAGCAACAACAACAATATAGTATAGTATCAATTGACTGCCCTGCCACTCATCAGACTTGGGACTTTCCAAACCAAAACATCCTTCTCTAGCTACCACTCTCCTGTGTGTACTGTTTCCCCCCCACCATTTTAAAGCTATTTTGAGGGTAGGAACTGCCTTGCTTTCATACTTGTCTTTACTTGGCTTAGCACAGTGCTAAGTGGGATATACTAACTTCTCATTAATTTGTTTCTTCCTAGGTCTTTCCTAAACATTATCCAGGATTTGAGATTGGTTTTGAATCCTGACTTTAGGGTCTCCATCCTTCATTTTCTTTGTGTTAAAATGAGATTGTTTTAGATTATTTCTAAGGGTCCTTGCAGATCTAAATTTTATGAATCTATGTTTATTAAGAATGACAAATAGAGGTTAGATTAGTTTATGTGTTAGTACTAGAGAAAGGTAGCCAACATATTGGGTTGACCCTCTATAAAACATTTATGGAAAGATGGCTAGATTAGAATCACAGAAGATGAGATGACATGGAGGCATTTTGATTTTTATCGGTGAAGGGACTAACACTGCTAAAATCATGGGTCACTTTATATTCTATGAGACAACCTTCAGAGGTGCCATATTCTTGAATGTCCATTCTGAAAATTGTAGTTGTATTTACATAGTCTTCATATGGAGACTAGCTCTCTGGAGCTAGTCTGTGGACCAGCCTGAGTCCTTGAGCTTAGAAGAGGAGTGAAGAAGCAGGACTCACATGGAGGGTCAAACATGGAATCCATTTATTCCAAATTCTCTCAGCCTTATAAACCCTTATGTATCAAAGTAACACTGCAAATGCTAACTATATATTGTGCATTCAGACCACATAAACAACTTGCTATTTTATGTAGATGTCTCTTTGCCACTTGGTATCACTCTGCTTTAATTACAACACAGCTTATTACACCTCCTGACTTCTCAGGAAGGCTGAGAGCCCATAGGGAAGATGGGGAGCCAAAGCACAACATTGTCAGCAGGTGCCCTCTTGGCTGAAGAGTCTTATATCTCACCCAGAGTTTCCCCACTATCTGTGGCCCTTACAGAAAGGGACTAGTTTTAGACCTATTCAAAGCAAATTTTCCTTTGTCTATATGAAGACATTAATCTATTTCAGTGAGGAACTGCCATAAAGAGCATGTCCCAAAAGTCTCAGTGAAAATTTAAGCTTTAATAACTCCAGGATTATAGATACTACAAAGTTATAAAAAAGTAATATTTTAAAGGTTAATTATTTAAAATTTTGAAATATCTGTTTTTTTAAATTATCATTTGCTGATTTTGAGCATTTAAAAAATTTTGATTTCCCAGTTTTCTCCTTTTATCCCTTTCCTCTTCCACCCATCATGAAGTAGTGATATATTGATATATTTCTTATTAAAATTCAACATATTGACCATTTTCCATCGCATATTGCTCTAATTAACTGAAATTTATTTTAAAAATTGTATCATTTGCTGCTTTTAAAGGATTGCATTTGTAATCCTAATGCTCAGATCATCCAAAGCATGACACTTGAATAAATACATGACAGTTTTTGTGTGCCTTACAGGAAAAAGTCTGATGGAAATAGATCGTGTCATTAAGATGGCCAACCAAGAAGACCTCTTTTCCTGCTCTCTGGTCTGGAAAAGTATCATCCAGGACACTAAAATAAAACAAAAAAATCTTTTATTCAAAATTGATCAGATTAAATAAGTACTAAAGAAATTTAGTAATTAAACTTCAAAATGGTATTTTTTATAAGTTTGTAGCTTTCATTTTTCTGAAATTAATTGACATTTAAAACTGTACTATGACTTTTGGGACATCGTACCTATAGACTTCATACTTTCCCTAAGCCTGATCAGCTGCTTTAACAAGCTAGCTTCATGGAAATGTACTCTTTGAACTGGTCTGCTCATGTAAGCAAAGGGAGCTTTGGGGCCTATCCATTTGATTACTCTCATGTAGACCATAACGAAATGATTAAATGCAGAATTGCCTAAGCTTAATTTTTGCAAGCCAAGCTGCTTCCAGGCAACCGGCAGCTAGATTCACTCTTCTAAACTGGTTAAAAGGCTGGGGCTTTACAACAAGAACTGACTGACAATGCAGAGAGCAAGGTGGAGAAAAGGGCAGGAAGAGAAATCTAGGGCCAGGAAGAAACAAGGACCTTCATGGCTTTGGCCAATGTGATTCCTCCAGATCTTTTCTAGTTTGCTTTCTGTGCTGAACCAAATATTACTACTTGTTTTAACCTTCCCTTGTCTCATTTGAATGATATATTTTCTCCTCTACTCCTAATTGGGAAAAGTACTACTCATGATTCCTGTTTTCAAAAGATATTGAAATGGAGTTACTTGTTGACTGTAAAAAATTTCTGCTTCTAACTATTTGGCAACACAAAGACTTATCTATTTATTCATGTAGACAAACTAAAAGGAGTGAATAAAGAATATGTTACAGCCATCAAAGCATGTTGGTAACTTTGGGGGAACTATTTTACTTTGTAGAATTATAGAAGTCATGATAAATCTATTAAATCATATTAAGTGAGCTTCCTGAGGCCCAAGAGAGGACCGTTTCCAACAATAACAATTTTTTGGATTTATAGGCTCTCGACCATAAATTTATGGTCGAGAGCCTATAAACTTCCTCATAATTAAGTATCTTAGGAAAAGTAGAAGGGCATAGTCGATAGAGAGCAGAGTCAGGAATACTTGAATTCAAGTCTAGCTTCTCACACAGACTTGCTGTGTGAACCTAGTCCATTCACTTAACCTCAATTACCCAAAGAAAAATCTTTCTGATTGCAATTTGCAGGCTTCCCTATACTAGTGGAGTCTTAACAACAACAAACCCAAAGCATTTACATCATTGTACATACAATGCTATATTACTGGTGAAGGGAATGTCTAACACTGCTGAAATCAACCATGGGTCAGTATATATGTTTCTGAGACAATCTCTGGAGCTGCCATATTCTTCAGTGATTCCAATTGTCCATTCTGAAAATTGTAGTTGTACTTACATAGTCTTCATGTGGGGAAAGAGACTAGTTTTAGACACCTATTCAAAGTAGACTTTTCCATTGTCTATATAAAGACATTAATTTATTTCAGTGAGGAACTGTCATGAAGAGCATGTCCCAAATTCACAGAAAGAATAGGTGATCAGGAGCTTTTTTGCAACCTCTGCCCCCGGATATTTGTACCTTCTTTCAAAATAGAGTATTCTTTTTCAATCTTTTCCAGTTGTCTTATTCTTCATTGACTCCATTTCTTGACAATAAAACTGGAGTGGTTTGCTATTTCTTTCTGTTGTTCATTTTACAGTTGAAGAAACTGAGGCACAAGTGAAGTGACATGCCCAGGGTCACACAATCAGTAAGTGTATGAGGCTGGATATGAACCCAGGTTTTCCTGATTCTGGGCCTGGCACTCTATTCACTGCACCACTTAGCTGCCTTTCAAAATGGGAAAGATTGATTAAATTATTTGTATAAAAATATATGCATTGTCTTTCATAAATTCCCATGGAATAGAATTCATCTGGGAAAACATATTGCCCTTCCCTCTACTTCCAAATTTCAGAGATGGGCATCCCTATTGATCAGCTCCAGGACTATTTCTGTTCCAAAAGCCACTGGTTATTAGTTAGTGATTGAATAGGAGACCTTGAAGGCCAAAAAGGAGGCTAAGTATTCTTCACTCTTTACCTACGCTTGAAGTTGACATTTGGCCATCCCTGCTTCAGATTTCCTCTCCTCCATCAGTTTTTACTTTTGTTTTTCTCTTCCACTTAAGACAGCTATTCTTGGGGGATCATTTTGACCTCAGAGACGGCAATTACAAGAAAACGTCTGCTGTAACTCAGGGGCTTAGGGTCCACAGTGCTGTTTCCTTGCTCTGTCTTTAATTAAGCTTTTTTTGGGGGAGGGGGAGAGTTGTTTTAGCTGGAAGCAGAGTACTAATACAACTCATTTTATATAGTCAGTGTTTTAGCATTCTCATCTGTGGGAAAAAGAAAATATTTTGGATATTTTATTTATAACTTTAAAAAAGACTTCTGTATGAAAAAGAATTACTTGTGAGATGGAAAATCATTTGACAATTAAAGAGACAGAGTCTTATTTAGCATCAGATTGGCACGGGAAGATTGAAACAGAAGGAATGAAATCTTACTAAAATATTTCTCTAGGGAGTTAGGACACATCTTTCTCTCTCTTTCCTTCTTAATTTTCACTTAATTGTATCTTTTAATTCCCCTGTGTCCTGCTTAATCCCTCCAGATGCTGTGTGTGCGCAGAATATTGACAGCTTCTGCAAAAGGCAGTTAGTCTGTCATTACCGTAAACACATACATTACGCGGAGTACTCTACTAGTTAGGGGTCCTAGCATCACAGTATTGAGCCTTTAACCTTGAAAGTCAATTCAGTTAATAAATGTTTGTTGAATTGAATTGAACCCTCAGATCATAGATTTGAATATACCCAGTTCTGTAGTGATCTGAAGTTGTTAATGTTTGCTCGTTATTTGATGTCAAACAACCTTCTAAATGTATAGTTTCAGGCCATATTTTTTCCTTCCAATTGTGCTTACAGGATGTAAGGTACCATTATGCTCTTCCCTAACTGTCCAGGAAACTTTGGTGGGAGTCTCTGTACAGGTGTGGGATCAAGTAAAAATTGAAAGAAAGGTCTTTTTTGTAATCACTTGGGGAGAAAAAGATCCTCGGGGGCTTCCAGGGTGATGGTAGCTTTGTTGGTTTAGGATTCAGTGAATTTTTGTGGTTCATCTAAGTGAATGGATTTAGGATTTAGCACTTGGAAGGAACCTTGAAGATCATCTGGTTCAACCCTCTTCTTTTATAGAACAACAAAGTGAGGTCCAAGGGAGTCAGGATTTGCTCAAGGTTATCTATTATATTGCAGTTGAGATTTAAACCTAGGCCCTCTAATTCAAAACTATATATTTTCTCCATACAGAAATATTTTGCTAGTGCAGGAGGAATTAGCAATCTCAAGCACCCATTCTCCACTCCCAATTGTGGAAGTCTACTGCCCATTTTGAGAGTAAGTGCCTTTCAGACCTTATTTAGAGATTTGCTTGTTTTGTGTTGTCCCCAGGGTTAAGGGCTGTGGAATCTACATTTCTTTGGCATGATTCCCTCCTATGTAAATTGCAGATGTTCTCCAATACCCATTTGGGTTGCTTTTTGCCAAAGAAGAAGAAATCTTTCTTCCCACTTTCAAAAAATATTATGGGATGTATCCCAAGTTCCAGGCTAGACAAGGAAATATATTTACAGGGTCTCTTCCCCTTTATATTTCCCTTCAACGTTTAAAAGTACCTCCTGCAGCTTTGCTGCTATGGGATCAATTTGTTGGCAAGGGTTATTCAAACATTAGCAGAATGCGTGTTCTCCTTGGATTAAAGTGCTGAAGCCAACAATAACAGCTGCGATGTGGGAACTCGTGCTGGGTATCCAAGTCAAACTACTCTTGGTGGTCTATAATTTACTACAGATAAAAAAATGTGTTTTGGGGAGAGGGTCTTTTCCCATGGCTTTTGGCTGTGTTCCCTCTCATTCATTGCTTTCTCCTACCTTTTTTGTCGTGAGTACTTAAAATGAGCCATATAATGGAGATCCTCTTTCCTCCAATCTTCCCAGGTTGAGCTGTACTCCATAACAACAGAAATAATGTACCAAATGGCTTTTAGCCTTTGGACACTTGGAACTTTGTGATTAGCATCTGTACTATTCTATCTATGCTGATAATGCTAGGTAAATACACTGATCTGATTTCTTTTCATTTAAGCAATGAGGGAAGTCAGGTAGTGCTTTTCTAAGGGATTACTGCATTTCTCGGGTGGCTGAAGTCACTCCGTCGCATGCTTTATAATACCACTGGAAGTATGCTATAAATTGCCCGTTGCGCTTCATTGCCTGAGTAAAACTCCCCAATACAGTGATGCTCCTGGGAGTTGTATACTGAATAGACTTTTCCGAATTGTTCTTCTCTTCCTGACCCTCTTTCTAGTGTTTTTTGGCAGCCATTGATGCTACGGAACTTGGTCAAGATCTCCAATAATGACTAACATCCAGAAATCAGAATATTCAGCCTTGTTTGTTGCTATATTCCATTCCCTTAATTCTAAAAAGCACAATATTTCTCCTAGAATTGGAAAAAACCTTTCAGCCCACATGTCCCTTCCCTTCAATAGAGACTTCTCTCCACCCCCACCATTGCTAAAGTTATAGCTTTGGCTCCAGAGTTGCCAGGAATAACTTTACTTTGCACGGATAATTAACCGGATTGAGTAACAGAGCAAAAAAACATATTTTATTTCCACACTGTGGTAATAATAAATCTGTTACTACTTTTGGTATTCCACATTATTACCATAGTTGGATATGTCTTAATGAGGGAGTGGCTTCCTTTCACTAAATTCAAATACCACCAAGGATCTTGCCTCTACATCAGGGGAAATTTTCATTTTCTTTGTCAAACTAAATAGTTTTTCCAGCACTGACATATTTAGATTCTTTTCCCCCTTCAGGCTCCAACCCAGAATTTGTTAGTGAAGGAGGTAAATGCAGGATTCCTGCTCTTGTCAGGCTGGTACTTTACAATCGGAAATGTTTCCTCGGGGTGAGTTCTTTCCCACCTCCCTTTTTTTTTCCTGTCCCCTAAAAGTGATAATTATAGATACTATAACTATGAGGTAACCGCAGTGTTATGGCCTATTTAAGTAAAATTGAAGTATACATGTGGGGGGTGTTGAACAAGCATAATAGAAGGTTTTTTTTCTTTAAAAAGCACCATTTTATGGGTCAGACTACTCTTAAGCAGTCCACTGCCATTTTGAATTATAGACAGAAAACAGTTCAGTTCTCAAGTTGTTTTGCTAGGTCCCCACTTGGCACATATAAAGTATATATCAAATATATTCAGCTCCTGCTAGTATTCTTTGTATAGCTTAAATAAACGAACATGACATATTCCATTAAATTATGACCCTTGATAGTAGGAAGGATTCATAGTTTACATCTATATTATTGATCCCAAATTGGAGAATATGGATCTATCTTTCTTAGATGTCTTTTTCACTGTCAGTCCTCATGTTGTTATGGCTTATATCTCAAGCTGAGGACAAAAAAATACCCACCGAGTACTTAATTATTTCCTGATAACATCTGAAGAGTTCATTGTTCAGGACAGGACAACTTCACCGACATGCCATTGTACCCCATTCTGGGCCCATTGCTCCAGAGGTCTTTTCTGAAATGACAAGATTGTTTTTCTATCGTATCTGACTCTTTGTGATCCCATTTGGGGTTTTCTTGGCAAAGATACTAGAGTGGTTTGCCATTTCCTTTTCCAGAGTTCTTAAATTCACAGAATTTTAGGAAACTTAGCATCTCCTTACTCCTTCTGTATATTTAAGAACTCTAGAGAAGGAAATGGCAAACCACTCCAGTATCTTTGCCAAGAACACCCCAGATAGGGTCATGAAGAGTCAGAAGTGACTGAACAATAACAAATGGTAAGGACTAGTATTTGAGCCTATAACTTTAAATGTTTTCCATTATACCTAAGCATCATGTGAAAATTTCAAGTTGTTAATAAGAAAGCAAGTAGGAAACTTTAAGTACGAATATCAAGAAGGAAAAAATACTCTTACCTGCTTGGAAAGAGTCAAGGCTTTTATCTAAGCCATCAATATGAAGAGTTGCTCCATGGTTTGTTTTCTTTCAGCTATGGTACAGGGAAAACAACAATGGATTTAGAATCTGTAGGCCTAAATTAAAATCCTGAATGTACCATTCTTTAGCTATGTGATGTTGGACAAGTCACTTGTACTTTTTACATTAGTTTCCTCATCTGGAAAATGTTGGGATCTGCATTGTCTTCCTATCTGGTTTGCTGTGAGGATCAAAATAAGATAATGTATATAAATTGTTTTGTAACATATTCTGTGTTAATTATTGCTTTTGTTAGTGATTTTATTATGAATATTATGACTACTGGACTATGTTGTGAAGCAGCATTGTGTACTATAAAAGACAATAGACTTGGTGACAGAAGATAAGAACTCAGATCTTGGTGCTAGTGTTTATTGGCTTTGTGACTAGGAACTCGGCTTCTTAGGACCTTAGTTTCCTTTTCTATAAAAAGGAATAAGAATATTTTGCTACTTCATCATTTCTGTAAAGAAAACATTTTGTAAATCTTAAAGTGCTTTAGGGCTATGAATTATTATTGTGAAGGTGGAAGCTAGAGTGAGGAACATGAAAAGGCAATGTTTATAGGCAGACAGGGGAGTAAAGGTATTTTTTTAAAAGCTAAATTTTCTGATAATATTGCAGCATTTTAATTCAAGCTGGGTGAAAAATAAGGGTTATAATAAAGCATTTAAAGATTAAGATGAGGTACTTAATTTTGTCTGAGTATTTTTATTTCTTTAAATTTTGCTCTATTAGTTTATATTTTTCAATATGTATTAGTGTTGTAACCTGTTTTAATCCACTCTACTTTTATAAATAAAAAAGAGCAATTTAATGAAAAAAGAACACTGTAAATGTTGTTTCTTGGGTAACATCATTACCAAGGCACTGGCATAACGACCTGATAGTAATTTAATCCCAATTTCAGAGAAATTACCCAATAGTAAATATAACAACTCTAAATCAGGGTTTCTTGCCCTGAGGTCTATGAACTTATTTTAAAAAATATTTTGATAACTGTGTTTCAATACGATTTTCTTCCTTTGGAATGCCACGTGTTTTAAGCATTTAAAAACATTCTCAGACGGGGTTCATAGGTTTCACCCTTGCTGCCAAAGGGGTTTATGATACAGAAATATAAAGAATCTTCCTTTAAATGTTTAGTCTTGCAAACCCAAATCAAAGTGATCATACTTTCTGTTTGCGCATACCCTTTAGTTTCCAGCTTCCCATTTACATAAAGCACACCAAGTGTTGAATAGACTTTAGATTATACATTTAAATATTTTGAGAATTCTGATTATTCACTATCTACCTACTCACCTATCAGCAAGCTTCTAGTATTAAGTTAATAATGTTATAATATTCAGTAACCCAACTTTATGGAATATATGTGTATATTTATTTATATGTGTACATATGTGTACACATATATATGTACATCACATTTATTATTTTAATAACAAAAGAGCGACATTTAATATTAGTAGTGTGGTGTAGTAGAGAATGGTCAATACTGATGATTTATGATGTTTCTGCTTATGATTCAAGACACTGACTTAGAGTCCTACATAGCATGGATACTGATCATAGGAAATGAAAACTGTCCAACAAAAGGAATGGACTGCTTTCCCATCACTGGAGATCTTCAAGGATATGGGGTGGGAAGCTGGATGGCTAGAATCAGAGAATCTTAGAACTAGAAGGGACTTCTGAAATCATCTAATATAATTCGTAATTCACATCTGTCTAAAAATCTCCTTAGAACATACCTGATGGATGGTCTCTCATCTTTCACTTGATGGTTTCTTATGAGGGAGAATCAACTTTTCCAGAGATAACTTATTTCATTTGGATAACTTTAATGATTAGGAAGAGTTTCCTTACATTAAGCCTAAAGTTTGCTACTTGTAGCTTTTATTTATTGATCTGGTTTGACATACTGGGGACAAGAACAACAAATTTATTTTTCCAGTAACAACCCTCCTGATATTTAAAGACAATGAATATGACCTTCCCTATTTCCAAACCAAACACCCACATTTCGTTCAACCAATCTTTTTTCCCCCAAGGCAACTGGGGTTAAGTGACTTGCCTAAGGTCACATAGCTAGGAAGTGTTCCATGTGTGAGGCCAGATTTGAACTCAGGTCCTCCTGACTTCAGAGCTGGTGCTCTATCCACTGCACTACCTAGCTGCCCCGACAATCTTTTCTTTTTTTTAATTGAATAGTCTTTTATTTACAGGTTATATGTATGGGTAACTTTACAGCATTGACAATTGCCAAACCTCTTGTTCCAATTTTTCCCCTCTTACCCTCCACCCCCTCCCCCAGATGGCAGGATGACCAGTAGATGTTAAATATATTAAAATATAAATTAGATACACAATAAGTATACATGACCAAACCGTTATTTTGCTGTACAAATAGAATCAGACTCTAAAATATTGTACAATTAGCTTGTGAAGGAAATAAAAAATGCAGGTGGGCAAAAATATAGGGATTGGGAATTCAATGTAATGGTTTTTAGTCATCTCCCAGAGTTCTTTCGCTGGGCGTAGCTGGTTCAGTTCATTACTGCTCCATTGGAAATGATTTGGTTGATCTCATTGCTGAGGATGGCCAGGTCCATCAGAACTGGTCATCATCTAGTATTACAACAATCTTTTCTTTAGGAAAATTCTCAGACATTATCCTCTCAACTGCTGTTCACTTTCCAACTCTGTCTTTTTTCCAGAAGTCCCTATCTTAGTTGACAATGATGATAAAAGACTATTTGCTCCTCAAAGATCTTCAGTTTGTAGACCCACATTTCATAATCTTTAGTAATATATCCTGGATCCCTATTGGTATTATTGTGTATGTCCACATAAATCCCCAGAAGGGTAGTGGGTATCAGTTTTGGCAAATCTGAGAAAGTTCTATATCCCTGATGCCTTCTTCTAGAGGATAGACTATCTCTTGGTTGTCATTAGGTCAATAGCTACCCTTTTACTCTTCATTCAGTACCTCCAGGTTCATATCATTATTTTAGCTCCTCTCTAGGAAGAGTTTCTCAGTTTATTACCAATCTCTGAGTTGTCAATAGCTTTCTTTTCTCCCCTTTTGTCTTTTATAGCCTTCTACCTTCCAGTCTGTTGACAATGGTCAAAATTCATCACTGCTTTTTAATTTCCTTCTCTTTGTTTTCATATTGAATCCTTTCTTTCATTCTTTGAAGGAGTACTTCATTCTTCCCAGTCTCCTGGAGAACAAAATCATTGCATTTGTCCTGGCTGTTGTCCAGGGAAGAGTTGTTCAGGTTACTGACAAATGCTAGGAGAATCTGGCATTTGTACCATTAGTTACCTTCCAGAATACATATTTGTGTTCTCTTCAGGAGATATTATGGAATGATCATCATAGTCAGTTAGACTTATGCTTATACTCTAAAGAAACTATTAGGTAAAACTTTTTTTCCTTGATGTTGATAACTTTCCATTCCATGTCTATAGTGACTATGGCTAGTATGGTGGCAGACTCTGCCAAATTTACAGAAGCAGTTGCCAGCTCTCATGTACACAAGTGTGGATCCCCCAGATGATAATTGTGGGAGGTGGGCTAGAAGTAGCAGAAGTGATCTCGGGAACACTGCTATTCCCAGGACTCAAGGTGGTGGTATCTGGCAGCCGGTACTTCTGTTTTCCCCCAGAGAATCTTTCTGTTTCAATGAGGCTGGCTTGTCTGCTCTTCTGGTGGTACTTGATGGGTATGTCTGATGGGTATTCCTTCTCCTCAGGGTTTGCTCCATAATTTCTACATGTAATCTACAAGGCAAAAATTAAACTTATAAAACTATTAATTTATAATGATAGCATTTGATAAATAACATCAATTATATATGGATAGTCAGGGTGTCTGTAATGGAATATTTGATTTTTTTCTGCCAAAATCTCATGGAAAACTCCTCAAGGAACACATTTAATTACCATTTTCTCCTATTGTTCATATTTATCAAAAAGGGAACACCTCATTCTATGTAGACTGCTAAATTTGTACAACATCCAACAATCCCAAATCAGATGTGTAAATTTATAGAGTTACTAAACATTGTCCTGGGCCAATGTGAGAGCATTTCTTGCGTTGTTAAACACGTATGACATTGTATATTTCATAAAGAAAACAATGAACTCTGCCTTAGGGCCAACTTAATGCTTAGCATAGGGTCTGGCACATAAGCAGGTGCTTAATAAATGTTTATTGATTGATTGGGGAACTTACATTCAAGTTAGACAAAAAAGAATAAGACCAGAGAATATTTTCTTAGTTCATATTGCTTTGCAGTTAAATGAGACAGATTTTTACATTTGTGCTAAAAAAATAGTTCATGTGGTATTTTTTGTTTTAAAATTTTAATTTACTCAGGTTTTCCCCCCAGATTTTCCATTCATTTTCACCTGAGATATTATGAGCATGTCCAGTGTGATACAATCCTTGAATATTCATAACATTATGAATATTCAAGAACAGGGCAATGAATGTTCACTAGTCTTCCCATATGAGACAAGGATTTTTCTGCTTTATAATTGTTTGTCCCAGGTAATGAAGAGCAGATATCGATAGCTCTGTCTTTAAGGGAAGCTTTGAGCATATTGTTAAAATATGATATAGGCATAGCTGATTTTAAAATAAAATATTTAGTATCTATTCAAAATCAGAGACAACAGAATAGAAATGAGAATAGCAAGAGCAAGTAGGGAGTAGTGGAAATAATATTGGGCTGGGACTTAGTGTGCTTAGATTTAGTCCCAATTCTACTACCCAATAACTGTGTCTTCAGAACAGCCCTCAGTTTTACTGTCTCATCGATAAAAGGCAAAGTCTTATGTATAAAGTATAAACTCCGTCTTCATGTAGTTAATGGTTATATTTTCATAATTAAACCTCCTGTTTTGGTATATGTGGCAGGAACTAGGAATTCTGGCTTTCATATTTGTTCTTTTGTAACCACAGTGTCCATTTTATTTTGTTGTTATTGTTATTCAAAGAAACTAGTTCTTTAGCTTGCCTTGTCTATAAGTGTCCTTCATTCTCTTAACTTGTATATAATTCATTGATATTATCTAGCTCACTGTCTTACTATGTTCTGTCCATATTCCAAATATCCTGTTTTCACTCCACCAATTTTATCTTTATTCTCCTGCTCTCAGTGGATGACCATTATTGATGTGACTTATTGTGAATTTCCTTGTCTCCTAAGGAAATCTGTCCTAATTCATCTTTTCTTTCTGTACTCTAATGTCCTCAATTTTGCCAAGATTAACACTTCAAACTGGTACTCGTGATTCCATTTTCTTCTGCATATTCCTAGTTTTGTCTCTGTTCTTCCCAGTCTTGTTTCATCCCTTCTTCTTCAGTATTTTCTTCTCTTTTGTTTCATTCTCCCATGCTTCCACTCATACTTAGATTTTCTCCATCCTAAAAAACAAAAAAAATTCTCTTGATTTTGTCCTCCCACCAAATTATCATCCTATTTCGTTTTTCCCTTTCACTGCACTTGCTCTCACTTGGCTTCTTCTTTTTCATCACTTATGCCTCCATCCTTTAAAATCTGGCACTTTGAAATTAGTCGATTGAAGTGGCTCTCTTCACAGTCCACAGCAATCTTGGTCACAAATCTCTAAATTCAATGGCTTTCTCTAATTTGACCATTCTATAGTGATACTAACACTTTCTTTCTTCTGACTTCTAGCATATTATTCTCCTTGTTCTCCTTTGATTGCTCTTTTTCAGTCTTTAGCGGTTCATCATCTTCCTTTCTTTGCCTATATGTGGATGTCTCCAAGATTTTATTATGGACCTTCTTTCTCTATATTCTTTCCATTGGTAATATTAGTAGCTTCAAATCTCACTTTTATGCAGAAAATTCTCAAATCTATACATCTAGTCCTTATTTCAGTGCTGATTTTTTCCCATGTATTTCTAAGTATCTACGAACTATTCTGCCATTTATGCTAGGTGTTTAAAATCATGTTCAAAATGGAATACATCCTCTTGAATAAACACGGCCTTCCTTACAACTTCCCTGTTCCATAGTACTGCCCAGATTCAAAACTTTGTTCTTATATTTGGCTCTTCCCTCTCTTTTATATTGAAAATCTAGTCAGTTGCCAATTCTTATTGATTCTGCCTCTGATCACTCTTTTCTATCTGTCCCTTCTGAATCACTTTTATAGATCACTGTAATCTAAGTCCCTAGGGTTCTGTCCTTGAACTGTTGTAATAATTTCTTAACTGGTTTCATGGAGCCTCAACTCTCTTTTCTCTTAGTAATGTGACTTGCAGCTACATCATTCAAATAAAACTGTTATCTCCTGGCTCCAGGTATTTTCAACCGCTGCCCTCCCATACCTGGAAGACTCTCCTCTTCATCTCTATCTCTGTATTTCCTTGGCTTCCTTGAAGTATCAGCTAAAACATCTTTGGCAAGAAGCTTTCCCTACCCTTCCTTAGTGTCTTTCCCATGAAATGAAGTTATTTCCTTCAGTTTCCTCAACCATAAAGGAAAAAAAACCCAGCACCTACCTCCCAGAGTTGTTGTGAAGATTAACAGAGAATAATTGAAAAGCATCTAGCACAGTGTCTGGCACATAGTAGATACTATAATAAATGCTAGCCATTGCTATGGTTGTTATTGTTGTTGTTTGTACATGATTGTTTGCACTTTGTCTCCCACATTAGACTGTGTGCTCCTTGTGAGCAAGGACTATGGGTTTTTGCTTTTGTATATTTGTTTTTACCTTTTAAAAACCCATAGCATTTAGCGCAATGCCAGGAGCACAGTAGGCAATTTTTTTTATTGACTTGTTGGCTTAAACTTGTAAACAAGTAATTTGAGGGAGGTCAATTTAATAATTTTATTAACAAAGCCAATAAAAAGAATAGTCATTTGGCCATCTCTTTGACACCAAAGACAAACACTTTTTGAAGAATTACTTGGGACTTAGGAGGGGAGACAATGTAAAAGGGAAAATGGAAAGTCAAAGGGGGCAATCTCCTTTGAAAACATTGACAAAATCAAAGAGGGCAATCCTCTTTGATAAGTAGACCTTACAGATAAAAGACAAGAACATGTCTCCCTTCCTTTAGATACATCTGATGCAGTTCTTGGTTCTGATCTGTTCTTCAGCTCAGGTCACTTGTAGAAGTTTCCTACAAAATTGTTCTCAAAACAATTTACTTTGCTAACAGGTAAGATAATGAAAGTTAGCTCAAAACTAATGGAATCTTTTATTAGATCATCACCTATACTATCTACCTATATCTACAAACAGAAATTAGAAGCCAATATGTTTTTCAATACAAAAATGAATGTCAGATTAATCTAAAGTTAACAAAAGGTTCTGGGATGGATACATAAATACACTGAGAGTAACAAAGTAATCCCAGTTTAAAGTTTAAAGCAATGCATATATTATTTACAATAAAACCATTTAACTTCTAGCTTTCTTCAAATGAAGAGACTCTTTAACAACTGTTACATCTTCAAGATATCTATTCCTCTCCTTAACACAGAACTGTTAATTATCACACACACACACACACACACACACACACACACACACAGAGTCAGATGTACTCCTTAAATTAATTTATAAAGACTTAATTTTTTTCCAACTCTTATCCAAAACAATTATAGAAATTTGCCATAATAGAACAGGGACATAAAGGAAAGTGTTACCTTATTTTAATGTCAATTCCAGGCTATGTAAATGGCCATGTATGAGCCAGGTGTGAGAGTTTCCATTCAAAAAGTATCACATGTTAGGGAAACTGCTCAGGGGAATCCTGCCTCAGCTCATGCTAATAGTTATTCTCCCAGCCTTTCCCCATGACAAGGTCCCAGCATGTAAAACAGTAAAACCCCATCGGATTGCTGGCATCATGCTTGATGATCATACCTGGCATTATCAATTGACAATCCCATAAGGTCTTAAATGGCAATTTCCAAATCTCGGTTGGGGTTTTTAAAAATTGATTATAACGTCACACACAAAAGACTACAAACAAGCAATTTGAGATTGCTATAATTTTTAAAATCCCAACAATTTCAATTATCGAACAGTAAAATGAGTCACCTCAAGAAGTACTTGACTCCCTCTCATGGAAGTGTCTGAGCAAAGGTTGGATGACCGTTCACTGGAGAACTTGTAGAAAAGATCCTTCATCAGTTATGGGTGAGAAGTGATGGTCTCCAATGTCTTTTACAACTTCCAGAGTCTATGACTTTTAAGGCTTTAAAGGCAATGAGCTCAATTCAAAGAAACAAATCATTAAGTATTCCTATGTAAAAGACCCCCCATTAAGTCTTATATCCTGAGTTCCTTTCATGTTTCCTTGTACATATTAATGGGGGGTCTTTTATGCCTGAATCTGACCTGGGCAGGATACAGTGGGACAACACTTTCTACATTCTTATTTATCTGTTAATGTAGCCTCAAGCATTTATATTGTTTTGACTGTTAAGTTTAATTTTGACTTCCATTGAGCTTCAAATCCAGTAAACTTCCAAGTTTATTTCAGATAAATTGTTATCTAGTTAAATCTCTTCCTCTTTTTGAACCATGTGTAAGATTTTGAAGTGTTTCTGTATCCCCTTAATCCTTCCAAACATTGTCATTTACATTACTAGCTTTGCAAGTCTGATGGGTGAGAGGCAGAACCTTAGTCCTGTTTTAATTTGCATTTATCTAATTATTAGTGACTCTCAGCATTTTCATGTTTGTTAATAGTTTAGATTTCTTCCTTTGAAAAATTTCCTTTTCATATCTTTTGATCAGATAGATAATTATCTATTGAAGAATGGCCTTTATTCTTACATATTTGAATCATTCCCTTATATATCTTGGATGTGAGACCCTTATCAGAGAAACTGCCTGCAAAGATTTTTTTTCCCTAGTTAACTCTTTCCCTTCTAATCTTAATTGTATTGTTTTAATTTGTGCAAAATATTTTTAATTTTATATTATTAAAATTGTCCATCTTTTTTCTTCTGGGATTCTCTCATTCCTTGTTTGATTATGAACTCATTGCTTATTCATAGTTACAAAATGTATTTTCTTCCTTGTTATTCCAATTTGTTTGTGATATCTCGCTTCTACTAGTTTTGTTGAATAATGATTCCTTATCCCTGAAGTTGGTGGGTTTATCAAATGCTATGCTACTATTTTCGTTGGCTCCTTCTATATTCTATAAAAGTTTGTTTCATTAATTGACATCTCTATTTTAACCAGTATCAAAAAATTATTATGATTATTGTCTTGTAGCATGATTTGAGATCTTTCTTTCCACTTTTATGCATGAAAGATATTTAATCACATCACATTCCTGAGATCCTTGACTTTTTATTTATGTAAAATTTGTTGTTTCTTTTTCTTGCTTTATTCTTATGCTTTTCAGTTTTTTTTTTTTTAATCAACTGGGTTTTGGATTTTGGCAAAAACTTTTTCAGCAACCATTCATCATTGGTTATTAGTTTTGTCATTAATATGATTTATTGTCTTTATGGTTTTAATATTATTGAATCAATCTTGTATTCCTGGTATAAATAACTTGGTCATTATGGAAAATTTTTTTATGTTGTTGTAGTACCTGTGCTAACATTTTATTTAATATTTTTTCATTATTTTTCTACCTGGATATTAGTCTAAAATTTTTTCTTCTCTAGTTTTGGTATCAATGCTTTTTCCAAGTTAAAAAGTACTCAAACATAATCCTTTCTTTTCCTATTTTTGTGAATATAGTTCATATAATATTGAAATTAATTTTTCTTTAAGTCATTTATAGACTTCATTTGTAAATCTATCTGGTCCTAAGATTTTTCTTTTAGAGTTCCTTATATTTTGGTCAATTTGTCTTTATTATTTTGATTTCAATCCTCTATTTCTCAATCTATTGATGTATTATGTATTTTGTAAATATTTTCCTATTTCATTGAAATCATCATTTGGCATATAATTTGGTGATAATATATAATTTATATATGTATATATATAAATATATTATTTATCCTCTCATAAGGGGGAGTCAACTAGTTCTTGAGGAGACTCATTTCAGTGTTGGATAACTAAAATTTTTAGGATTTTAAAATTATAACAATCTCAAACTGCTTTTTTGTAGTCTATTATGTGTGAGATTATAATCAATAAAAAAAACCCCAACTGAGACTTGAAAATTGCCATTTAAGACTTTTTTGGTTTGTTAATTGATTGTGCCAGATATGATCATCAATAAAATAGCTTCTGATAGTTTTCTTTATTTCATCATAATGTGATAAATGCTTCTTTCTCATTTTGTATACAATTATTTTCTCTTAAAATAATTATTAATCTATTTTGTTTGTTGTTCCCTCCCCTCTTATCAATACAGATAATTTTATTTATTTGATGGCAAGGTGATATAATAGATAGAGTCAGGACAACTCATCATCCTGAGTTCAAATCCAGCCTCAGATACTTACTAGTTGTATGACTCTGGGCAAGTTACTTAACCCTATTTGCCTCAGTTTCCTTATCTTTGAAATGAACTGGAGAAGGAAATGGCAAACCACTACTGTATCTTTGCCAAGAAAACTCCAAATGGGCTCATGAATTGGACACAACTAAAAACAACTGAAAAACAATTTTATTTATTAATTAAACTGTCTTCAATTTTGTTAATCTTCTTTGTTTTCAGGATTTCTGCTTAGGTTTCCTTGAGGTTTGTTGATTCATTACTTTTCTTTATCACATGCCCAATGACTTCATCTGTTCTCTCTCTTTTGTTGATGAAATCATTTAGAGGCAAATGATTTTTTTTTTTTTTGGTGGAATTAACTTCTAGATTTACCTCCTGGGCTGTTCTCTGTCCAAGTATTTCTTCACTGTATTTGGCATTTTCTTCTGTTTATTCATATCATATTCTGCAGCCTCAGTGTCTGGTCTGGGACTCTGGTTTTGGTCAAACTCTATTCCCTTCTGTACTCTCGGGACAGTGTGATGATGGCGAAATCTACGCCCTGCCTTCTGGAAGAATTATTGGGGTTTGGGCTTGGTTTTCTAATTGTTTGATTTGGCTTTGTCCTTATCTGTTTTGTTCTTGCCCAGTTCTCAACTCAGATTTGGATCTCCCTTACTGTTAGCAAGACAAAACTCACACAGATTTTGATGTAGCTAGTAGCACTGGGTCAAATGTGAGATGTGAGGTGTTTGCTTCCCAATTCTTGCCTGATCCTCTCTTTCACTTTAGCTTCAGCTTGGATTCCCTTGGGGCTATGTGGCCCAAGTCCTGCTCTGCCAGGGCTTGACCTCGGGACTAAACTGATGCTATTTACTCTTGTGCCTTGGAAAACACTGTTAAACACTCAGTTGCATGAGTATTGATCTGTCCTATGGGGGCTTGCCCTGGTCTGTTACCATCGGGGCTATCTAGATATTGTTTACCGCCTGGGTACTGTGCTACCTTAATGCTCTGGTTTGTTAAGGAGATATTTGACCCTATTTTGTGCTTGTGGCTACTCAGGCACTGACTGGTCACTGAAGTAATTACCTGATAGTAACATGTTATGTCCTTAACACTGTTCTAGTCTTGTCTATTGCTCTGGATGGATGTTTTGGCTTTTGTCGACATGAGTTAGTCCTCTTCTCTGAATTTCTATTTAATTCTAGCATCCAGATACAAAGATTAATGCAAAGTGTTTTCTCACAGCTGTATATCCCATGCAATTCATTTGTCTTAACTTAAAACCAATCTCATACTGATCAATCAGTTATTATTTTTATGTTTCTTTTATTGTTTACAGACACTGGGGGGGGGGAGTAAAATACCTTTTTCTGAATTCAGAGAATTTTACCTGTTTGTTCTTCCCCTCCCAACTTGGAAAGTCCTTTATCTTTCACTCAATTAGAAATCAGATTATCTAATGTTGCATTGTTTTCCTTTTAACTAATTAGTTGTATTTGGTCAATTGTTTTTAAGTCAAGATCTGACTCTAAGCTGAGGAAGGGGCCTGGTTCCAATTTGTTAGGCAATTGACATGCATTATTTAGTAATCTGTTAAATTTAGAAAGATTGAATCTTTGTTTCCTCAACATTTCAATTTTGCAACATCTCTCCAATACACCCCTTGTCTTCTCTGACATTGCCACCATTCTGGTCTAGTCCCTCATCACTTTTACAGCACTTTACACTTGGACTATTGCAATAGCCTGCTTGAGAGGGAGGGATTTGCCTATCTCAAGTCTTTCCCTATTTCATTCTATTCTTCATTCAACCACCAAAGTGATTTTCTTAAAGCCCAGTCACTCCCTTATTCGATAAACTCCAATAGCTCCTGTAACAAAATTCTTTGTTCAAAGTCTTTCATAATAGCCCCACTCCTCTACCTTTTCAGTCTTCTTTCATCTTCCTTCCTGATATATGATCTTAAACCCAGTGATCCTGGTCTCTTAGGTGTTACACCAACCAGATCCTCATCTCTTAAATCCCTTTTTATCTGGATTTTTCTGGATTGCTTTAAATCCCAATTAAAAATTTATTAAGTAATTAAAATAAAAAAAAAAAAACAACTTCTACAGGATGCCTTTTCTCATCCCTCTTATTTCTAGTATTTTCTCTCTATGAAATATCTCCTATTTATCCCATATGTTGTTTGTTGGTTTATTGTTTCTCCTATCAGCCTGGGAGTTCTTTGAAGGAAATGATTATCTTTTGCCTCTTTTTCTATTAGCACAGTGCCTGGCACATAGTAGATGCTTCATAAATGCTTGACTGACCGCCATAATTATGTTTATTATTATCTTTTCTCTCCTGGTATCTAGATCCTTCTATTACTAACATAGTAGCTATTATTCCTCCCTCTTCTTGTCCCCCATCTTGGTTATTTGGCCAAGATAAATATATTTAGTTCTTCTGATTTCCTTTAACGAAGGCACTATTTTATGTACCTTATAATTAAGTCTTTCCAATTGTCCAATTCTCTGATTATCTTCTTCCCAATCATCTTGATTGGGTGTTTAGGAACCACCTGGATAAAATATCCAAGTTTCCTTCATAGTCCAAAGAGCCTTTATCCCTCTGGTTCTTAATTCTCAGAAGGAAGGCTGGAGCTAAGTAACTCATTGGCAAAAAAAGGCCTTATTTTCCACCTCACTTAACTAGTTCCAAAACCCCACCAATGAATCACTTCTATTTGGTATTTGTACTTGTTCCATAAAATGAAAACATCACAAAGCAATGTTAAAATTATAATTTACGCTGACCAAATATTTTTCTGAAACACAGTCATGCAATCATACAGATGGGCCAGCTGAAGTGATTTATTCTCTTCTTCCGGTATTTTTCCCCCAATATGTGGGTAGTAATACTAATTACTAGCAATTATGTAGGGCTTTCAAGTTTGAAAAGTGCTTTACTGACATTATCAAATTTGATCTTCACAACAACCCCATGAGTATGAGGCTATTGTTATTCCAACTTTATAGATGAGGAAACTGAGCTCAGTAAACTAGCTTTCTCCAATTCACACAGTTAATAAGTATCTGAATCATAATTTGAACTCAGCACTTCCTGACTTCAAATCCTGTAATTTGTCCATTATATCACTGAGCTGCCATTTTTATTTTTAAATTTTTTTTCATATTTTGTCTTTTATACATATTTTCAGAGTTTTTTTTTCATATGTAGGTTTAATGTAATTAATTAGGAAATCTAATATGTCCAATGTTAGAATTTCCTTGTTGTAGAGATAGCCCCAATACTATTTTTCAACAACAGTACGGATAGACTTCTTCACTGCCATTCCAGCAGATGTCTAAACAATGTTACAAGAGCCCTGATGGTCTAATAACTTAGATTTTTTTTACAATACATAAATTAAACAGAAAGAAGAAACTTTTATCCATTAACTAATAATATTAGTTTTCTATTTTTATACCAATTCATTTTTATCTTTTATTCCTCATCACATAGTGCAAAAGCTCCACCAGAGGACAAAAATTTATGATTTTTGTGTTTTTCATTGTCCGTTTCAGAATAGACAACTGAACCATAAAGGCTTACTCCAAAGAGTTTTAAGTCCTCTTGACATTCAGCCATTTATGATCCTGTGGGATTTTGTCTTTAAGGCACTTCATCTATTGTCTATCATCCCTGCTATCTGACCCATCCAGTGACTCTGTGTGATAAACAGCTCTCAGTACATAAGCCACTCCTGACCTCCTGCAGAACTTTTCATTTGTCATGCGCTTTTGCAGGTCATTCTTTGCATGCTGGTTGACTATATATATTGTTTTCACTCCTCCTTGTATATTAACATTTAATGTTATTAGGGTCAATTCTAAGATCTAGGATGCTCAAAGAATATGGCCTATATTATCCTACTCCCATATTTCATAGGCTTGTCTCCTACAAACTCGGAAACAATTTTCAAGTTTTCCTAACAGTTAGTTAAAATACTTTATGTGAAGTGATTTTGGTTTAGCTCTCTAAATCTTCTAAAACAAAAATTGGACAAGATATTTTTTGCTTTCCTTCTTTCTTTAGTTCCTACAATGTTAGATTTATAAAGTTACAAATTTGAGACTGTAAGACTTTTGCTTATTTTAAGCTTTTAGAAAATATATTCTGCTACTTTTTTCAAAATGTGAGGTTCCCCTACTTGAACTCTTTAGTCTATAACTACTTTCAAAAGATGTCTTCTAGGGCTGGCCTAGTCTTTGCCTGATGTCATTTTGCTCTTGCTTCTTATGTTGGTGTCCTGATGGATTTGGCATTTGTTCTGAGATGCTCCTGGCTTCGAGGTCATTCTTATCTACTCTTGATGATCTTCCCAGAATTGCAGATGTCGAAGCTAACAGTGCTAAAAACACCATAATGAGCCTAGGCCAAGTTAGTATGACATTAATTTGGCAACATCTGAGATCTGCCCAGCATAAAACAGGAGAGCAAGCCCCCTTTTCCATTTTTTTTTCTCTGACTTTAAACCTTAATGAACATATCTTTGAATATTCATTTTTGGGGTTATTTTTGTCAATGCTACTTGTTTCTACATCATATTCATTTCCAAATAGGTCACTCCCCTCCTTCCCTAAGTAGCAAGCTGATTCCTTATAACAAGATTATCGTTGTTGTTATTCATCTTCGTTTTCAGAGAGGACCAATGACATCACAATATGGACGGTGTCTTGACTTCTATGAGAATTGACTTTAAGTAAGACAGTGTTGCACAAATCAGCAGCTTCACTCTCTCTTCCAGAATCATTTAAGTCTACCCAAATCCATCCAAAGATGAAAAAGAAAGGATAAAAAAGCAGTTCAGCATAATCAGCTTATCAACTGTGTTTGGCAGCATACACAATATTGAATATTTATTTTTAAAAATCAAATCTAATTTAAATAAAAACAAATGTAAATATATTCATGGTACACTTTTGCATTTTAAAGATTTGAAATTTCATTGGTGATGGTATTATTTAGCCAGTGATTGCAATTTCTCTTTGATGTAGCAGATAGCCTTCATCAATAGCTTGGTTGAAAAAAGTCATCACCAGGTGACCAACTTGGTAATGAATCCTTTTAAACTCAGCTAGGCTGGTTCTTGGGAAACAGGTATATAGTCCATCACCAAATGTACACCCTAGGCCTTTTCCCTGTGTTAGAACCAGCTAGAGAGCTTGAGCGCCACTGGCTTATTAGTCTCGAAACCCTGGGTTCTTGCCATGTTATAATGAGGCATTGGATTGGAAGTAGAGCTATACCTTAATTAAAAGAATCTCACTATGTGGAATCCATCTTTACAGAAATAATGAATTATGAAAGTGATCCTTTTAACAACCTGATAAAACAAGTTGGCCCTTTCTATGGAGAACCTACTGAAAAAGCTAAATAAATGCCCTGACAGTAGCTGGTAGTTCTAAAAAACCCTCTTAAATATATCAGATATTGAGAAATGATATAAAATAAATCCTTCTTAAGGCAACTGCTAAACACAAGGTTTCAAAAATAAAGTATTAGGTATCCAGATAGCATAGGATAGAGGGAGACTTTTTTATACATTAAAAACTGTCTTGTGATCCCTTCTGATTCTAACTCATAATCATGGTTCCCTTTCTGTTCCTATCAAAATCTACTCCTTTGTCATCTAGGCTCTTCTTCCACGTAGTTACCTCTGCTCCTAACAGGCAGATATCTTAAAATCTCAGCCTAGTTTCTCTGGAGTATCTGAATGATACCTTGTGACTTCTCCATTTCTCCAATAGAGCTCCAGTACCTTCTTGAATTTTAAAAGGTCCCCAAGGCCCTCTCATGACTTCTTTGCAGGTCTTTATCTTTCTCAGATGCCCTACAGGTGTTATTCTTTTGACTGTCCTGTATATTCTCTCTGTGATCTTTGGTTATCCCTAGACCTTAATATGAGGCAAGATGATGATATTAAGAAAGTTCTGGATTTAAATTCAGGACTTGGATCTGAATCCTAGTTCTTCTAGTTTGATATCTGAGTGACCCTTATTAGGTGTTATAACTTCCTTGGTGGTTGTGTTTTCTCATGTGCAAAATGACTGGGATAGATTCGACAATTTTCTTGTTCTTATCCAACTTGTCATTTTACAAGTTTATGATTTTCTGCCACCTTTCTACCAGTTTGTCCCATTTAGTTTGTTCTCTGTTTCAGTTCTTCTTTGTTCTCAGTTGCTTCTTCCCTTTAGTCCCAGAAAAGGTCCAGATAAGTCAAGAAGCTGGACTGAGATCAGATATTCAAGTTCTATCAAATACTTAAAGTAAGAGACTAATCAAGAGGATCAGACAACATATCGGACATATCCCAACACCCAAGAAAGTGTAACTTTTGTAATGTTACTTAAAATCATTATAATATCATTCCTTTGTGACTTATTTTGTGTTTCAATGCTTTATCACTTTTTCTTTCACTGCAAAAATTGGTTGAATTCTTCAGTGATTTTTTTTACTATTTATTGGCAGCATTTTTTCCCTCTAAGGGAATATAGCTCTAATTTTATAATAAAAGTCGTTGGAAAAGTGATTTGATTTACATTTGCTTTATATTCAACTTTTCATAAATATGTGTTCCTGAAAAAGTGGGGTTTATCTCTACTAATAATAATGCTGATTTCTTTCTCAAGGAATAAAAAGCTCAGTTATGAAGATACCCACACATACACACATAGATATATAGATATATAAATATACATGTATATAACATATATATTCACATATACACATAAATGTATATATACATATATGACATTATATATGTATATATAAATAAACTTTTAAAATGTAAAACTTATAAACCAATGGTTGGAGGGGTAGAAGAGAAGAAATCCAATGTAGGCATATCAAAACAAGTTTTTAGAATATGGATGCCAGTAGTCAGAATATGTTTTCTACCAAAGACCAAAATTAATGGACAAATTGACACACAGCACATATTTCACATTTCTGCCATTGTAATGTAATGTAAGGAAAATAAACCTTGGAGATATATTTTCAGGTTTTCATCAAGATATTCACTTTAATTTATTAACAGTATTCCAGGAAGTAATTCATTATTTAGATACTGGGCACTGGGTTACTTGGGAATTAGAACTGACTTTCAAATAGAATAATATTCTTCTCTTCTAAAAAGATAGTTTTGGTCAATAAACACTTATTAAGAACCTACTAAGTGCTAGGCAGAATGTTAAGTGCTGGGAAAATGAAGAAAAATATAAGATAGTCCCTATTTTTGAGGTGCTCATGATGCAGTGCAGAAAGCAGCCCCAAATTCTAGCAGTAGAACTTAGAAATGCCAACATCTGTCATGAGATACTTCTGACAGGGAAGGGAAGGAAATGTAGAAGGAAAAGAGGCTTAAGATGAGAAAGGAGGTGGGGAAGATGACTGGGAGATGGAATACCTAAAGAAAAGAAGGAAGAATCTCAGGATCCATTTAGTGACTGTCAAACCCTGCTATAATATTAGCCTTATTGGTCTGGTCCCCAATAAGGTTTGTTGGTCAGCTTCTCCAAAACATTAAGTAGTCCTCATCTACTAGTGATAACTATGTGTGGGGAATAACGGAAGCATTTATCATATTGCCTCTGTGCAGTGTTGAATAAAGCTAGTTTCCTTTTTGATCTTTGGGAAGCAGTTACTATCAAAGTTGTGAATTGAGATACAGATCATGTTAATAGGTAACAAAAGATGCTTTCTCCCCTTACCCCCTGTACATTTCTTCTCATAGAAAGTTGTCCCTATGGTGCAAGGATTAGTCTCGAAGGCTTACTCTGATCCCCAAATCATTGCTCGATGTGCCAACCTAGATTTTCTATTCTGTACTTTGTTATCATCACTGATCCATATTAATACTAGTGACCATTTCTAAGATGCTTTTAAAGTTCGCAGAATGCTTTACAATTATGTTCTCATTTTGATTTTCACAAGCACCCCAAGAAGTCAGTGCTATTTATTTACAGATGAGGAAATTGAGGCTGCAGGAGTGACCTGCCCAGAGTCACAAATTGTCTGAGCCAGGATTTGAATTTGGGTTTTCCTCCACAGAGGATTCTCTTATCCTGTACTTTAAATGATACTGATAACATAGAAAATCAGTAGACTGCATTATTTTCTATCTTCCCCCCCAAAAAAAGCATCAGCTTAAATTGTCAATAATGAAATGTAGCCTATAATTCTAGTTATCATTGGTGGGAGCTCTACATTCCCACACCCCTTGCTGAAAACGTTCTCGTTCCTGAGGGGGTCTCTGACCTTTGCGTCCATTATAGAAGTAGGGAGGACCAAGGGGAAGAGAAGTACCTTAAGTGATAGGTTGACCACAGAGAGACAAAAGAATAAGCAGAGCACTTAGAAGCTGGAGAAGCTCATGAAAGAAGAGGGAAGCGAGCTTCTCGTAACCGGGATCCCTGCTGCTCTCTATTTTCAGTGTGGCAAAGCGAACCTGGCCCCTATGGGCTCTCTAATACTAAAGAGTGAATTATGGTCCTGAATAGTAATGTGGTAGTGTTAATGATTTCATCGGTGACCACAGCCCTTGTCATTCCTTTTCTGATCTATTTTTTTGGGGGGTGATTCATTTATTAAATGACTTATTTGGCTTTTAAAAAATAACTTGTAGTTTTTCAGGCAGTAATTTACTATTCATGAAGTTGGCAGTGTGGGAAATGCACATTATATGTGTTTCTGCAATAATTCTGGCTGAATAAATGACTAGGTTACATCATCCATTCCTGTGTGTTTAGCCATCCCCCCCACATCTCTCTCTCTTTGTCCAGTCCTTTTTCTGAACCTATCTCATAGGCATTTCTCAGAATACATATAGTAGAAATGGAATTATCCCTCTTTTCCCCTAAGCTTTATCTTCCCCCACCCTCCATTATTCTTTAATTCATTCTTATCACTCACCATGACTATATAAACTTCCAGATTGAACTTGATCAGGTTTTTTTTTTTATTTCTTTTTTATTTGGGAAGTAATTTTTCATTTTCTTTTTTAAAAATCCTTTTTCTTAGTTTACAACAGGCTCCTAATTGTGATTGGGAATTTGCCCTAAGGTTGAGTTTAAAAAGTAGCATAATAGTAAAGTTGTTTTTTTTTTTTTTTTTTTTGGAAGAATAACAACATGCCTTCAGATTTGAAAGGGACTTTAAATCATCTAGGTAAACCTCTCATTTTACACATGAGGAAACTGAGTCCCAGAGAAATTCAGTGTTCTATTGTTGTTGTTAAATTCTTGGTTTCTTGATCCCTAATCCAGGACCCTTTCCATTGTTACACCTGGCTACCTTTTTCTTTTACAAGAATAGTTTGTGTGCCAATGAGTTCTAGTTAATTTTGCAAGCAAAGGTTTGAAGTCTTCTCCTAATCTCCCAATTTAAAACTTCTAGATGGGACGTGTTTCACACTTCCATAGTTTTTATGACCCTGCTGTATTTTCATAATGTTACTGTCCAAAGGAGAAAGTGCTTTGACTTTATTTCCTGGTTTTGTCCAGCCTCATCTTGATTTCATTCTGCTGGCTTGTGAGTACCACAAAATCCTTTCACTTGATCCTTGAGGGCATTAAAATCATGCAGACAAAATACCATCCTGTACAGTTTGACCTTTTCCATGTGACCATGTCTGGTTACAAAGATCAACATTAAAAACATGAAATCACAAGGAAATATACTGCTTTGTGCTACAAGCTTGCTGGGATACCTTCCTCAAGAACCTGTGATTTCATTGGTGTGGGTCCTCCTTGGAACAAGATGCTGACCTTTCTACATCTCTATGGACAATGAAATCTGTCTCTTGATGGAAAGACAGCCTTCTGGTCATTTGCTTTTCTGAATTTAGCCAGCCTGGCTCACCACCCATAAGCATCTGAGGACATTCATAAGCTAGAGAGCATCCTAAGGAGTCTAATCAGCATGATGAAAGGTAATGAGATAAGGTAACATGAGGAACAGTTGGAGGAATGGAGAATGGTTATGCAGGTGAAGAGAAGCCTTAACAGAGATAGATAGTTATATTTTCACGTGTCCAAAAAGCTACCATGTAAAACATTACATGGTCAGTTGGTCAGTTTCCAAAAGGCGCAAAACTCAGATGGAAGTCACAGAAAGTTGGATGGGGAGGAAAACTTCCTAACAACAGTTAGAGTTGATCAAAAGTGGAATAACCTACTTGGAAGACAGTCCTCAAAGTACAGGCTATTTATTATTGAGATATTATAGAGGGTATTCCCAAGTGTGGACTGGACTAGGTGATCTCTTTGCTTCTTTTTAATTCAGGGAGTCTGTGATTTTATGAGAACTTTGGTAGGGGTGGAAGGTGAGGGGGGATGGTATTATACTTAATATAAATTGATCTTGCACTAAGGATGTTTTTTATATAATGCCAAATTAAAACTTATTAGCAACTTTGAGGTTGGAGATTAGCCAGGAAGGGCTACTAAGAAGTTCAGGGACAAGGAAAATTTGCATGAGAGATTGATAGAGAGAGGTGGTGGTGACCAATGGAAAACCATTGCTTTTACCATAGGAATCACCATTCAACACTGAAATTAAGCAGCTGGTCAGGTTTATAGAGCCCCAAATGGAGTGCTGGTAATTATCCAGTAAATCTGGATTATCTAGATAGCTCAGCTGGATTATTTCGGACATAAAATCCATCTTTGATTCCTCTTGCTACCTTTCATTAGGGGGTAGTCCTGGTGCAAACAATAAAATTTATGTTGCTGTCAAGCATGGGACTGCTATGAAATCCTCCTGAACTCCTAAAAGGACAAATGTAAGATAATAAAAACAACCCAAATGTGCCCACATTGTTATATGCCGAATGATGTTTTCTGATCTTATCACCAGTTTCTGTCACAATGACTTTACCTCTAATAAAAATCAAAAACAAATAATTCTGTTACCATTTTTCTTAAGGTGCTAGTGTGGCTCTCAAATATTTGGTCGGTAGCTGAAGATTCTGTTCCTGTCTGGCTCATCTGGGTAAAACTCATTTACTGTTTTTCCTTTTAAACTGTTAGCTCAAGTGACCTTACATACGAGTCCCAGCTGTGCATTAGCATTGCTTGGGGATGTGTTTGTATCTTTTGTCTAAAAATACCCAGCCGGTAGGATTCATGATCCATGAAAGCTAATTGAAACAATTTCTCTTCAAGTTTTGGCAAGCGAAGCATGCATTATAAGCATTAATATCTATAAATTGAATTGTTAATGAATCTAGACACTAATAATGAATGCAATTTTGCAGGCTTAACTAGAAACACTAAAATTATCAGGATCTGGAACAGAATTTTCAATCATTTTTGCTTATTAAATAGCAAAGCTATGCTTTTAATAAGCTAATCATTTTTATTTGACCCCATAGGAGTAGCTCAGCTGATTAGAAACAGGTTTCTAACTGCAAAACAATGTTGTTTTTCTCTTACCATTTTAACTGTCAAAGGACTGAAATTTCAGGATAGATACTTGATCCCACAATCTATGGCCCCTCATACATAATGTGCATGCTTCCATGCCTCCATGAAGTAACCCCTCATTCTTTTGCTTCTCTAAGATGCTGTATATTCCCAGGTTCATTTGGTTTATATGTAATTACATTTTGTTCTCATTTTGAGTTCAAGTTGTGTTTATAGCATAACCATTTTAAACAAATGGATTTCTCTCACCTGTGTATGTATATTCAAGAGTATTAAGTTATCAACAATGAGGTAAAATTATATTTTAGATCATAAATTTTCCTTATTATCACTTTCTTCTGAAATTCTGCACCTTTTTGAATATGCTCTCATCTGTTGACCATCTCCTGAGATATATCTGGACTTAGTTAAAAAAGCAGGAAAACCTAATAGTAATGTTAACTAACACACTGTTTTCTCCCTAGTGCTTAAATTTCTTCTTCATGAAAAGAAAAGCTCTTAATGCCAGATAGTGAATTTCAGTTGTTGTGTCCTAAAGGTTCCCAGGTGTCTGGGAAAAATTAAGGCACCTGCCTAACCATCTCATTTACTACTGGGCAGCTAGCTACAGGCACAGGAAAGAATTAGACAATGGAGAGAGAAAAAGAGAAAGAAAAAGTCATACAGATAAATAGGAGATAAAGACACCGAGACACAGAGAAAAAAAGACAAAGAAAAAGACAGAAAGACAGAGACAGACAAAAGCAGAGAGAAGGAGAGAGGAAAAAAGAAACAGAGAGAGAGATAGAGAAAAAGAACTGGCTAGATGTAAATATTTCTGTCTCTCTATATATATATCTATAGATAATGATATATGTATGTTTATGTGTTTGTTTTTACTTGCATACACACACATAATTTCCTCTGATAAAATATAAGCTCTTAAAGGCAAAGATGATTTCATTTTTTTTTGTATGCCTGGTACCTAATAAGTTCCCTGGAACACAGTAGATGCTCCGTAAATGTTTATTAGTTTGTTAATTGATAACTACAGATGAAAGGCATCTGTATTCTTTTGGAGAACTTTGAAGAGGTGTTTGAGAAGCTACCATGATTAAATGGAAAGTACCTATTCAGTCCTGTTTCTTTTTAGTCTCAGGGCCAGAAAGGCATTGTGGTGTAGTGGATATACTGTTGTAAGGCATAGGATCAGGAAGATCTGAATTCAATTTCTACCTCAAAAACATAGCCCCATGATCTGGGGCAAATTATTTAATTCCCCTGTATTACCAGGTAGCTCCTTATGACTGTAAACTGCAAAGCAGTTGTTAATTTATTTTGGTGTAGGGAATGTTCCACACTAAGAGTTCCATATTCTGATGAAATCAGGCAATAGAGAGGGGGAGAGACATACAGAGAAACAGAGATAATGAGAGAGAAAGAGAGCAGTGTGAGAGAGGCAGTGAGAGAGAGAGAGACAAAGAAAGAGACAGAGAGAGAGACAGAAAGAGAGAGACAGAGAATGAGAGACAGAAACACAGAGAGACAGAGAATTAAAGACAGAAACAGAAAAAGAGAGACAGAGAGAAACTGAAATCACAGTGTGGGCCCAAAGTATTTCTTAAGACTATTGAGAAACATTATACAGAAATTTTATGTCTCTAAATCATGAATGCTTTCCTCAGAAAGTGCGTTGGGAAGTGTTTGGCCTGACAGAGGGCCAAATAGCACCAGCAAGGAAGTCAGTTATATTCTTTTAGACAGGAAATCACTGGTTACTGATGTGGGAGTCATTTTTAAATGAGATGTCTTTATGCAGCCAGACTATCAACTTGTAGCATAAAGATAAAAATCAATACCAAATTAGAAGAAAGAATAAAAAAGAGAAGATATGTGGTATAACCAAGGCAGCTTCAACCAGACCTATTTAAACAAGCTAACGCTACTGGGGTAAAAAAAAATACATTGACACAGACTATTATTATTAACTCCTAAAAAAATTTAAGTAATACAAGTCAATTGCCACAACAGGGGAGACAAAAAGTTTCTAAACGGTTTTAACCAACAAACATCGATTTCTTTGCCAAAGGGCAGCTATATCACTCAGGGGGATACAAATTTAGAATATTATTGCACAATTAAGATAGACTTAGACTTTCAGAACTTAAACTTTAGAATATTATTATAGAAGATGGTGATAAACTATTATTAAAATATTTCCACATAATAGGAAGAAGGAATATAGGGAAAACCAAGTTTATAGTAAGCTTAGTAAGAGAGTCAAATGAGCAAAATCATCCTGAGGGCTTTTAAGGATGAAACTGGGTGGAGGGACAACAGATGGATAAAACATAGGAAAGATCTGTCATTTTTTTTCTTTAACCAACTTTTTTCTCTGTCAGTGACAGACACCAGAATAGAAAGACACCACTTTTAGACTTTAATAGCAAGGTCCCCAATATGATATAGGAGACAGGAGAAATGTCATTAAAGAAAACAAATAGAGAGAGGAAAAGTTGAAGAAGACCACATATTCAAGAGGTTTATGCTGGAGGTGACACAATTTTGATGGTGGAATAGGAAGGTTGAGGGGCAGGTAGGTGGTATGGTAAATAAAGTGCTGGGTCTGGAGTCAGGAAGCTCTAATTTCAAATACAGCTTCAGATAGTTGCTTTGTAATCTTGGGCAAGTCTCTTAATACTGCTTGCCTCAGTTTCCTCATCTGTAAAATGAGTTGGAGAAGGACTCCAGTATTTCAGATACATTGAATAACTGAACAACAACTAAGGATGGCTTTAGAAGAAAGGATACCAAGCACTTTGAAAAAGCATAGACCATCTTATTGCCAGAAAAAGTTAATCTAGATCGTGTCAATTTCTAGTAACATGCCTATTCTCCCATTTCTGTGATTTTTTTTTTTTGGTGAGGCAATTAGGGTTAAGTGACTTGCCCAAGGTCACACAGACAGGTCTGTGAATTTTTTTTTAATGGAGAAATCTCTATAGATGTATTAGGGCTTTTCTGGATTAAGAAAGGAACAAGAGAATTTTCCTAAAATGTATTCTAAAGCAGACCATATCTTTATAGTTATAAAACTTTGTATAAAGCAAAAAGAATATGAGAACATACTATATTTATTTATTGGTTATTGGTTATTAAGAAAGAATTTGAAATATAGATATATTTTTTAAATTTGATATTAAGTAGAACAAAATGCCACCTTAAGAGGATCTTCACCAGAGATAACTCACAGGAATATTAAAATCGTAAAAAAAATTCCTTGAAAGGTATAATCACAGAGAAAGTGCTATTTGATACTCTGGCTATTACTCATATCACAGAGGCCTAAAATATGGAGATGTATGTTCACTGTGGATGTCATCCAGTACTGTAGATTATGCCTAACTCAGAGAAAGCTCCCCCAGAGAAGGTGAGAACCCCTATGTTCTCTTCTTTGCAGATGACATCCTCCTGAAGGTGTCCAATTCTGGAACATTACCTAGCTTCTTGAAATGTGTTTCAGAATCACTCAAAAGAGTTGAGTCTTAACTGCCTATGTAGGAAGCATCCAATGGACCAAGAATTCAGACTCCAAGATACAGCTTACTACATAGTACATCACTGCTGGAGAATCAATATGACACTTCAAGTTTGACAATAAATTCAGTCTAGAATTTAACAGAGGGAATAAAAGGCCTGGATTGCCTTCAAGAAGATGTACCATGCTTGTACTGACTCCAAGCTTCTCCCTGAAACAAAACTTTATCTTTTAAATCAGTGCTCTCAAACTCAAGTAGAAATTAGACCATTAATCCTTATGTAAGAACTCCTTTAGGACTGTATAATGACTTAATTTTATTATATAATGTTATCTGTGTTTTTATTAATTTTGTTAATTATTTATCAATTATATTTAAATTTGGTTCTGATCAGCATTTGGCACTTTTAAAAAATAATAATATTCTATCAATAGTGTTATGTAATTAGAAGGCATGATATATCAAAAATGGAAGGCCTGGGTAATGGTAGACACATTTTGGGATTTAGTAGAATGTAGGATGGATTTTGCAGAAGTGTTATAAAGAATAGATATCAGTAGAAAGATATAGGCAAAGGAGTTGGGCCAGTCCAAAAGAAAGAGGGCAGGGTAAGCAATGGATACTCTATGAGCCGGCTTCACTAGGATGCTCCTAAGGTCCTTCGATCTTGGACTCCTCTGGGATATTGATAAGAAGACATGGTAATAATCACCCAGATAGAGAAATGCATTGTAATCTAAACCTGCTCAATGGTGAGATCCCAGATCTATCAAAGTTTGAAATGTTTGAGAGACAGCTCATTGTAGAAGAAAGAGCATTGAACATAAAGATAGAAAGCTTGGATTTCTATCTCAGTTCTTCCACCTCTAAATGAATTTCCTCATCTATGAAATGGAGAAAATAATAACAATACCACATAATATTTATCCTTTATTTTCAGAGGACCAATGGCATAACAAGTGATGTCTTGACTTGAGAATGAATTGGATTTAAGTGACGCAGAGTTGCACAAAGTCATCAGCCCCACTCTTTCCTCCACATTCATCAGAGGCCAGTGGCAGGCAAAAGTCAAGAGAACTGGCAAAGGTTTGGTTGGTAGTGGATGACCCTGGCATCTCAGATGGCTGACTAAGCTCTGAGTGCTCCACAGTGCTTGCCAGCCTTCCTGGTCATTGGTTTTCATTTATCTCTTCTACAGGAGTAAACTTTCACCGGCTTGGGTAGACATCCCCCCAACTCATTGATGAATTTGAGGTCCATCAGTTACCCTTAAACTGGTTCAGTTGTTTCTGAGCTGTTTATACTGGTGTGTCATTGCTGCATATGCTACTGCTTCTTGGAGCCATAGGTCAGATTGGAGTGCCAGGTAGACGCTAAAGGTAGATAAACAGTCCTGAAACGCTCTCAGCAATTCATCGCCCCAGAAGTAGTACTCCATGAATATCCTATGCAACTTCTCCTACTTAACAGTAATAACTATTATATAGAGAATATATAATAATAATATAATATATTATTATAATGGTTAATTTTTATATATGTACTTCAAGGTTTTCAAAGCTCTATATACATTATGTCATTTCAGAACATTGCAACAATATTTTGTAAATAAGGTTGGCCATGTCCACACATTGAGTATCAGAGATAAAATTTACCTGGCCTTCCTGACTTTCAGAAACTGTAACTAGAATGCCATACCACCTCTATGGTATATGGTTTTGTTTATTAATTTTTTGTGATAATGCCTTCCCTCTGTTTCTGATCTTGTATATAGCTTGTTTTTACATAATTGTTGGCATGTTATCTTCCCCACTAGACTTTAAGCTCTCTGAGGTCAGGGAACATGTTTTTGCTTTTATTTGTATCTCTAATGCTTAGCATAATAACTGGCACATAATAAGCACTTAATAAATTTTTGTTGCTTGAAAGCCTTACAAATGTAAGTTATGGGGCAGTGGATAAAGCACCTGAGTTCAAACCTGGTCTCAGAAACTTAACACTTCCTGGATGTGTGACCTGGGCAAGTCACTTAATCCTAATTGTCTCAGTAAAAAAAAAAAAGAAGAAATGTAGGTTATTATACTATTTGGGGGAAGTCAGGAAATAGAAATACACGTAACTTTCGATTAAGGTCACAGGTGAGAACATTTAGAGAGTTAACTAGGCCAGATATTTAAGAAAAGATTGATAATGGAGATAAACCCATCAACTTGAGTTTTTTAGGACAAAGGAAAGATGGAGTCTCAATGTATTGGTTCAGGGCTATAGTAGCTTTCATTGAACTGCCAGGGTTAGGAAGCTCTCATATGTTTAGTTAAATGAATATATGACCAACACCAATAGGAGAAATACTCTCCCAACAGACGGCATTAAAATCTAGTATAATATTTTGCAAGATTATTTGCATAAATTTTCAGAGAATTGTTGTTTTTTATAGCTGCCAACATTTTTTGCTTGTACCTGCTTTGCTTTTTAAGAAGGGGTCTTACCAAATGGCACAAAGACTTCACCAAATTGAATAAAAAGCGTTCATTAAGAGCTTTCTGTGTTCCAAGCATTCTGCTAAGTGCTGGTGATATGAAGACAAATACAAGTCAGTGTCTGATGTCTAGGATCCTGGGAGTTGATCCATAGGCCAGCCATTGATGTGGACAAGATCGTTGGTTTCTTTGGTGGTATGGATTTGGCTACTGTGCCTGAAATAAGAGCTACAAAGTTGTAAAGAGTTGGGGGATTTACATGAATGGCAGGGTGGATAGCAAGATAGCTAAAGTTGACAACTGAATGAGATGTGGTAATTTCTGATAGTTTGGTTCCGACTTGATAAAGTGGGCTGACTTTGCTTTCACTAGTCAAGACAACCTGACCCCAGAGGTCAGGGCTGAGCGAATTATCTCCAATAGAACAATAGAATAATTTTTACACCTGTACCAAAGAGTTAGTCTTCATTTTCTAGAGAAGCAATGGGAGTGACCGCCCCTCCAGGAAAGGAAATACAAGTGTAATGCCTAAAAACAAAATTGAATCCCAAAACATTAATTCCATAGATATACAGTAAATATCTATGTATTTAGATATATGTAAATATATATATGTATATATATATATCTTGGTAAAATTTTGTATCTTGATTGGATTTCTATTAGGATTTCAAAATACTTTCCATATTAAGCTTTTCATTTGTTTCAGTCCAAGAAATATTAATATTAAGTTAAATGATTTCTTAGGCCACCTAACTCTAAATAGGAGGATCATTGGGTAATTCATTTTGAAAATATATATGACATTTCAACTAGATATTAAAAGAAAACAAGTTATGATCAAAACTATGCTAGATCTTAACATGAACTGCCCAATGTTGCAATGAGATTTCAAAATAAGTTAGGCCATAAGTGCCAGAAGGAAGGACCCGAGAAAAGTATATCAGTACAAACAATTCAGATCTACTGGATCAGAAGTAAACTCCCAGAGTTTTCTATGAGAAAGAAGTCTTCACAGGACTTTTCCAGCAAGTAGTGGGTGAACCTCTTGACCACAAGTTAGAGCTTCTAGCCAATGTTTGCAGTTGAACATTTCCTGGATATGCTGCCTATAATGTGACCAAGATAAATTGGTAAATGCCTTCTGAAATAAGTGTGATTTCCCCATAAAAAAAAGTATCTTTTATGGGAAGACAATCAATGTTAATGCCTTATGAACTGCTTGAGTTCCACAGGTATTTTTTCTTCTGCCTGACCCTCTAAAACCAAATTTAAGTCAATAAACATCTATTAAGCATCTACTATGTGCAAGGCACTATGGAGGAGACCTAGGGATATAAATACAGTGACTAAAACAAATTTTACCCTCAACAAATTTACATTCTTGAGACAGTAAGTGAGAAGATAGAGAAAATTCTGGGCTTACAATTAAGAAGACCTACTTTGTATTTGGCCTTAGACAGTTATGGCTGTGTGATTCTGGGCAAATTATTAGTTTGTCTTAGTTTCCTCAACTGTACAAAAGGGGATGATAATAGCACCTACCTCCTAGAATTATTATGAAGATCAAATGAGAGAGTATTTGTAAAGTACTTAGCATACTATTTGGCATATGGTAGGTGCTTAATCAATGCTTCCTTCCTTCCTTATATTAGATATAATAGATTGTGATTTCCTCATTAAAGGCAGGGACTGTCTTTTGTCTCTTTTTCTATCCCTACACTTACTAAGCACACATAGTATGCTTAACAGATATTTATTGATTGATTGTTAGAAGAATACCACTTAACGATGTGGAGCGTTAATCAACCCATCCTATCTGAATTATAGTTCTGACAATGGAGGCAGGATGGACTGATTAAAGTTCCTGTTCTACATCACAAGTACAAATATAATAACAAAGATGATTGAAGAAGATCAGCACTCTCCCCACTGGAGGAAATTAAGGCTGTTGATGGAGGAAGTGACAATCTGAGTTGAATTCTGAATCGAGATCAATTCTTTGATATTCACTAGATGCCTACACTGTGCTAAGTGCTGGGGATACAAAAACAAATATGTATGACTCTGCTCTCAAGTAGGTTACATTCTACTGGAGAAAACAACCCATAGATTTAGGAACGCCTTGTACAAATGCATGGAACTCAAAATTTTAAATAAGCAAATGTTAAAAAAATTTTTTTGTTTATTTTAATTGAGAAAAATAAAATAAAAATAAAATGTAAAAAAATCAAATGGATGGAGCTAAGAGATGGGGAAGATCAATTGTCTTCATTCTCCTTACTTCTCAATTTTAATTCTTTCTCATTCTTCTCTGCTAGTTTACAGTTGACCAAAATAAATAAATAAGGGAAATAAAGATAATAAATCATACTTGAAATTTTTGTTTATCCAAGCTATATAACTATATACATAGATGTGCATGTATATTTAAATGCCTAAAACATTCAGAATGTGTAAGAATGAGAAAACAAAGAATGAAACAATGGTAGTGTAGTCAAACAGCTCTTAATGAATAGCAAAATGACCTTGTAGCATTCGTTCTCACTTGAATCTGCTGCCCAGTAGCACAAATCAGGAACTCATGATTTCACTAAGTTATGAATTCTATAACCAGAAGTCTTAATTAGTTGGTACCTGATTGAGTTCAGAATTCACTGAGGTGCCAAACAGATTATTGATTTCCACTTTTTATCCTCAATTATCCCAACCTAAAGTTATCCAGAATATACATGCTCTGTTGCTTCCTATAAATCTACATAAGTGAATCTATTTGGTTCTATTAAATCTGTAGCTTTTAAAAACTAATAAAATGTAGGAAATTCTGTAAGGAACTTGAATAACCATGTATATATATATATATATATATATATATATATATAAGCATATATATAATATAGCATATACATACACACTATATACATATACATACATTATATATGTATATATGACACTATATTGTTATACGGGGGAAAAAGGATGGACATAGTACCACATGCCTATAAACCTTGCTCATGTAGAGATTGTAATTGGTGGATTTGCTTGAATTTAAAAGTTCTGAGCTGCTGTGAACTGAGCTAGTTGAGCATTCATTATGGTGTCCTGGCCATCAGACTTCCTAAGGAAGGGTGAACTGACCTATTATGGAAATGGAACAGGTTGCTGTTCTTGTACTAGTTAGTTTTGGGAGTGGTTACTGCTTTTCTGGACTGGACAATATATGTATATATGTATATAAAAAACATGTGTGTATATGTATATATATTTATACCCATACATATGTGTATATATTATATATATACTCAATTTATGTAAATATATCTGTGTTTGGCTATATATTTGAATATATATGTGTTTGAATATATATGAATATATATGTGAATATATAGAATTTATATTTATATATATATAAAAATTCTTGCTTAAGGTTTTGTTAAAGCATTCTCGTTTTTGGATCTAAAAAATGTGTATTTCTGCTTTGGGTATAACCTTAGAGAGGAGAATGTGTGTATTTCAGTTAGAAGGGATACAACTGGAGTCAAAATTAACTTTTTAGGTTGGAACTAATCTTTTACATATTCTTTGATAATCCTACTTAACATCTGGACAGTGATGATGTTGCAGAGATATATTGGGCTGAGATTCAGGAGGCCTGGTTTAACTATGTCAAACAGAGAATAGCGAAGTAAAATTTATTACCATTCTTGGTTTTGTGGAATTTATTCCTTTGATACATTCATTTAAATGGTTGTTTGTTATAATTTGTTGAGTTTTCTTTTTTGTTGGGATGGTTTGGGATAACAATTTTCTGGAAAGGACCTGGGAGATCAAGGGGTGTCATGCATCCCCTTTTTTTACTTTCTAATAGCATGAAGAGAGTGAATATTTCCCTATATAGCTTTGGTGGGGATGCATTTAATTGGAAGAAAGAAGACCCCCTGACTAACTTAATGGTAATACTGATCGCATTGATCAGCCCCCATGGGAAAAGGGGAAGACCTTGTCACATGGCTCTCTAGTAGAGCAAAAATTTCATTTCATTTCCTTGAATGGCTCTTAGGAGTTTATGGTGAAAGAGGCAGGAAATACTGACTGGTGGTATTAGGAGAACCAGTATCAACTTCATTTAGGTACTGGTTGTGCCCAAGAAGCTTAAAAACTTTTATCTGCATTGCTCTAGCTAACTCCTGTACACAATAAAGAAATAGTGACTCTGCTGTGGTGGCCCTAGGGAGTTCCGGCTTTTTGGTATTACATCAGTCATTACTTTGTGCTAGAAGAACCATTGAATTACTAAAATATAGTATCACACACCTTTAGACCAGATTGTTGAGTCCTCCTAAAGCAGAGTGGAAAGGGGAATTTCTGCCTTTTGTCCCTCCACAACTATGGGAGAAGACTGTATCATACATACCAGGAATTTAGCTTTCACAGTAGGGTAAGATTTCCCATTCTCCCTTGCTGCTAGCACATTCACTCTGGATTATTTCCTTTTTATCTTTTCTATAGTTTGTACATAGTCGTTTGCCTGTTGTCTCTCCCATGGAGCTCGATCTCCCTAATAAGTAACACAGTACCTGGCACATAGTAGATACTCAACAAATACTTGTTGACTTGATTTGAGAAATAGAAGCACTTTCTTCAAGATGGAAATTAGATCAATTACCTTAATTAGAACTTCAAAGGTAGGTGAAGAAAGAAGAATTTGAGAGATCTCACTGCTTGATGGATATTAGGTATCTTTATTTTAAGGTTATTTTATTTATTTAGTACAATTATAATCATTACCTTTGAACTTGAATTATTTAGCCATCTTCTAGGCTATTTGGTTCCAGAGCTAGATATCCTAAATTGTCAGCATACTATAATATTTTTTTTCTCCTCCAAGGAACTAGTTCAGTGGTGATACATAGTAGGTATTTTACTTAATACTTGAGTTGAATGGAATCATGCCTCAATCCATCATGCAGAAAATGACATACAGGCTCAGATTTACATGTAAGATGTATTGCTATAAAATAAACTTACAGAGCCAGAGGAAGTATCCACAGCCTTGCCTTCAACAACCTGTATATTACCTTGAGGAAGTCAAAAGAAATTTAATGGCACATTTGGTGGGACGCTCAAGAGGTATTAGTAAATAAAACAGTATTTCGATGATATCATCTTTGCAAAATACTGAAGCAATAAACCAAACACAAAATGCAATACATCAATCTTTATTTTAGGAGACATAATGAAAAAAAAAACAGAGCTTTTCCATAAAGGTAGAGTAAAAAGAATCTTACTTAATTCAGATAGTATTTGAACTTCTTTTAATCAGTTCCAATGTGTATTGGTAGGCGAGTTCATTTAGGAATTTGCTTTTAAAATACAGGTGGGAGAAAGAATGGACAAGGTATCACATGTCTGTAATCCTTGCTTATGTAGAGGCTGTGATTGATGGATTTGCTTGAATTTAAAAGTTCTGAGCTGCTCTGGACTAAGTTGGTTGAGCCTTCATTATGGTGTCCTGGGCCGTCAAATTTCCTAAGGAAGGGTGAACTGACCTAGTGTAGAAATGGAGCAGGTCAGTGTTCTTGTACGAGTTAGTATTGGGAGTAGCTACTGCTCTTCCAGATTGGACAATATAGAGAGACCCAAACTTTCATACACACACAGAAAACAAAACAAAAACAAAAATAAAATATCCTAGGAAACACCTCTAAAATTAAGCAAATTGAAAATGAAGACATTTGTACTCTCACAGGTCTCTAAAATGAGTTCAGAATCCTATTCATTCCACTAAATGGTTATATAGAATAAAGTGTAAAAATGATGTTAAAGTTTTGTCATGGTGAAGGAAGTGTGTAGTGCTCCATCCTTCCCCACTATACTTCTTTTGTGGTAGATGGAATACTAGGACATCTCTGCATCGGCATCCTGGCACTAGGCTGCCAGAAACTAATAAGATTGATCATCCTTCCTTTGGAATGTGGTTTGGAATTCAGCTATGCAGAAAGTGGAGAGCATAGCTGCTTAAAAATATGGAATAATACTCTTCGTGTAAGCCATTTCCCCTGATTTTAGAATGGTTTAGAAGTAGTCCTTTCTTTTCCCTTTTGGCATTTTGCTTTATATTCTTGTTTCAGAATTTGCTGTCTATGCTTGTGCAATGTGGTCATGAGATCTGAAATAACGATATCAGGCTGTATTTGGGCAATCGGATTAAAAGAAGCCCTTCGAATGGGACAAAGGTTCATGATACATACATTGTATCATGTGACCAAATGGTGGATAGCTCCCCAGGGATAAAGCTTTTATCACCGGCAAAGTGTAGCAGCAAGAGATTTCATCTTTGCTTGCAATCAGCAGTTTGTGTTTAATGTCTAAAAATATTTGGAAAACACAAGAGAAGAAAGGTTGTAGGTGTTAACTTTAATTGGGCTTTAAAAAAAAATTAAAACGGGGATGTGTGTCCTGATTTCATTGCCAATGTCCTGATGAAGAGAATACCAAGTACTTTTTGAAACACTTGTGTGTTTCCAAAAAAGGTGGATTTGCTTTTTGTTTTGTTTTGTTTTACCCAGTGGTAGTGATGTTATTAAGAAAAAAAATTGTTCTATCCTAAAAATTGCCATTTATTATATGAAATCTCTTATGTACATATCCAATTCTGTGATTCGTAAGAAAAAGCAGGTTAAAAAAATTCATCACCATCATGATAATGGCCATTTATTTAGCTCTTTATTATTTGCAAGGACTTTACATATATTATCTCATTTGAGTTTTACAACAATCCTATGAGGTAGGTGCCATCCATATTTGATACATGAGGAAACTGAGGCTGAGAAAATTTACGTGACTTGCCCAGGGCCACATCTCACATAGGGATGAGGTAAGATTTAAATAGTTATTCCTGATTTCAACGTCAATATGCATAGTTGCCACAAGAATAGGCAAGTTTCATTTTAGCCTATAGTTTATTTCTTCCATCCTTACATATGTGGCTAAAGTTGTTAGGAAGCAGACAAATGATTGATGTCAGCTTCATCTCATTTCTTCAAATTTTCTTCCCTTTCTCCCTGACAACCTTCATCTTTATGTAAGCAGTTTAGTTGTTGATGCTATCTAATTAAGACCCATCAGATAACATCAAGGACTACTTTTTCTTCTATTCCAAGTACAATATTATTATTATTTTAATAAAACAAGTAATAGTGAACTTTAAAGGCTTTTTTCACTCTAAAACTATATAATTGTAAACAAATTATTCTCGGTGTGATTCTGTTTTCTTATTTGTAAAATGTGGGAAGTTGGGCTACATGATTACTCTAGTTCTTTCCAGCTCTAAATCTATAATCTTTTGTTTCTATATATGAGTTTTCATATGCCTCCAGATTGTAAATCCTGCTTTACCAAAGAATTCATTGAGAGGGAAAGAGTTCTGAGGGGAGGGTGTAGTATGGGAGAAATAACATTAGTCTTATGATCAGATCATTTGTTACTAGCTGATGACTCTTAGGAAAATCATTTAACGCTCTTTTTAGTGTCAATTGACTAAGCTGTAAATGAATATAGCAATAATTGATACTACCAAGCTCACATGGTTGTTGTGAAAATCTGTAAATACAAAGCTTTATATAATTGGAAGTATATATGATAATGATGATGATGACATTAATGATGTCAGTAATGACACTATGATCTTTCAGATTTATTCTTCACATATGAATCTTGTTTAAATATTAATTTGGCTTCTTAAAAATCAAGACTAGTTTAAGATTTCAACTATATGGCAACATACAAACAACCCTATGGTAACATACATGTCTAGTTCCAAAGGAAATATCTTAGGTATATATGGTTGTTTTCAATTACCTGGCACAAAGATTGTTTATAGAGAACTCATCCATGAAAACATTTTGTAAATTTTAAAATGCTATAGAAATGTATTATTATATATGTATTGTTTTTAAAACAAAAATTTTTACTTTTACTTCCAAAAGATCTGCCTCTGTCCTTTCAACATGTGTGTGTGTTTATGTATATATGTATTTCTGTCCCTCCCTCCCTCCTTCTTTCTTTCCTTCCTCCCTTCCTCCCTATCTCTTCCTCCCCTCCTTTCCTTCCTTCCTTTCTTCCTTCCTTCCTTCCTTCCTTTCCTCCTTTCCTTTCTCTATTCACATAGCATATCATACAGATGCTCTTAAAAGCATTTTTTTTCTGTTACACCTCTGAACCCTCCTAAGATGTCTTGGGATTTACTGTCTAGATTTCTTTCTTAAGGACCTGGCCTTAAACCAAAACCAATCTGATTTTAATTGACCACCAATAGGTCCTACTTAGGCCAAGCCCATTTCTGCTTTGGCCAGAAACCCTGAAGGTCTTCCCCTCCCAGATTTATTCACTAATTTATTTATTCATATTTTTTTTGGATTAGGTGAAAGATATTTTGCTTCAATTGTTATGTAGCCTTAATCATTGAATGGGTGTGGCCTAAGTCAAACTGAGATCTGTTGAAGGCCTTAATTTAAAAAGACCAAGGTCTCTCATTTCATCCAGGGACATCTCCATTCATCCTGATTTTTATCTGGCCACTGGACCCAGATGGCTCTGGAGGAGAAAGTGAGCTGACCTGGCACAATCCTCCTTCATTTAAATACAATTCACTTGCATGTCACAGTATCTCTTCCTTGATGTCACGGTTCTCTTCAAGAATAAAGGGCAAAAGGGGCAGCTATGTGACACAGTGGATAGAGCACCAGCCTGAAATTAGGAGGACCTGAGTACAAATCTGGACTCAGACATTAACACTTCCTAGCTGTGTGACCCTGGGCAAGTCACTTAACGCCAATTGCCTCAGAAAAGAAAGAAAGAAAGAAAGAAAGAAAGAAAGAAAGAAAGAAAGAAAGAAAGAAAGAATATGTCATGGTATCACCTTCCTGATGTCATGCTCCTCCTTGAGAATGAAGGACAAACAATACAACATTTATATATAAATATATATATATATATATACAAGTATGTATAAACTTATGACACATTTTCTTCGAGGGTAGAATTGAAATTTATTTTAATAAATATCATATACTACAAATGTTAAATATGCTGTGTTTTGTAATATAAGTGATAAGTTGTAATGTTACAATCAAACATTAAAGAAAATATTTGTAGGTCTTTAAACCATGTTAAGTAAACAAGTAAGGAATTAGAACATTATGTATTACCTTATATTCAAATAGCTATCACGTTCTAGGGAATAATGTCTGACTTTGAACCTGATAATGTAAAGAGCCCACATGGCTAAGTGGGAGAGTCCCTTTTGTAGTATACTGTGAACCCAGAATTTCTCATGCTTCAGTTTTGGAAGTAATATTTCACCCTTGAGTGGTATCTAGGACTTTAGACTGTACAGAGGGAAAAAGGCATAGTGAGAAAAAAATACATAGTGAAAGTTGACATATGGCCAATTTTCTGTTATTTAGGAATAGATAAATCATGCTCTCTATTATCCTCTTTCCCTTTTGTAGCTCAGTTAAGATTTGTGGCTGTGGCCCAGGTTCATTCTCTATACATTCAGAAACTTCTATAACAGCGTAGTCTTTTCTGTACTTTGATACAGTATCCTTGCACTCTCTTCATTTAATGTGATAGATTTGTGGTAATTCATCCCCACTTTCCTTGAGTTGTCTTTTTACCTAATAATGTTCATTTTACAAAGCTTAGAATGAGGAATATCAAAGAGGCCAACTGTCCACTGCCTAGATCAAATCTGCGGTTCATCATGTTTGTTCTCACCAACTGAGGTCCCCTCAAGTCAAGATGAAAGGATATTGGTAGAATTAATCAGTAAAATAATGACTGTGAGTAAAGTCAACACAAATGTCTTAGGCAAATTGAATTTCTAAAGAGCAAATAGTACCTCAAGGTAGTTAAATGTATAATTATTTGGTTAGCAGCCATCATAAAGAGCTGACAGGGCAGGAGGTCAAACTGATGGTTAACATAAAGTTTTTCAATAAACTATGGATTTAGATTTTCTATGTTTTTTCTTAAAATTATTAGTTCTGACAATTGAATGTATAGGCTTGGAGAAATAACATCAGAATTAGATATGTTACAGAGTTGACCTGAATTGAATTTATAATTTAGAGGGTCATGACTATGATGATTGTCTCTCCAGGACAAAAACAATCTGTGAATTTTTACCATTTAATTCCTTTCCCTAATCAAAGATATGTTCTGCAAAAACTGTAAGTAAAATGCTCCCAGAATCACTTGTTATTCTTTTGCCTTTCACTTAAATTATCTGTCATCTCCACTAGAACCAAAACAAGTTTGGATTTTTCAATTGCTTTGGAAATTCTGACAGTGCTTTCAAGTAATTTTTCCCCTGGTCCAACAGCCTCTCTTTAAAATGATATTTCAGCTAATGTTGCTTTCTTTTTTCTTTTTCCCCCCGTGGACTTGAATAGCTACAACCTTCATTGGAAATGAGACTAAACAAGAACATTCTCATTAGGAAGCTATCCAATGGTTCTAAGGTTGGTCCAGTGGAACGTTGAGGTCAGTTAGCCAATAGATCTAATCAAAACTGCTTAATCAGTTTGAAGAGTATTGAACATAGTGACATCCAATCTATTTGAGATGCTTTAATTTTGTTAATTAACATTATTTTCTTATTTTCTCTCCCTCTGCTCTACCACTTGATTCTTTTTTTCTGTGATCTTCCATTCCTTCTCTTTACTTTATCTTTTCTTTTTGCTTATGTTGCAGTTGAGCCCAAGCCAATATGACCTTTTTTCATGAACTATGACTTTCATGAGTTGGCTAACCTGCTGCTTCTTTAAATGCTTTATCTTTTACAACTAGGACTGCTTTAGATTCCCAAACTATCATTTGTATCTAGAATCCATATCTGCCCGGTTCTAGATAGCTTTTCCTCCTCTTCTCATGCCTTTCCAATTTTCCTTCATTTTTAAGCCTTTAACCATTTTAAAGAAAAAACAACAACAAAAAGTATTGAATATTTCAAAAAAGTATTGAATTATTATGATGGATTAATTATTCCATCATACTAATCATAATTTTGTTTTAAAAATTCATTGAAAACTTATGTAAGAAAAATAACATCCAGAGTTTTTGTGCTATCTTCTATATCTTGATAGAAAATCTCATCTGGACACTATATCATTACTTCTGAAAAGTCAAGGAAAAGTTATTAACATCCATTGCTTTTTCTCTCCACTTATTCTTTACATGTTTCTTTAGTGACTTAACCTCTAAGATATTATGCTCCATTTCAAGTGACCCACTGTTTTATTTTAGATCAACAGTGGAAGAATTTTTCTGATAACTTTACTCATCTTTATATATAAATTACATATTTTCTTTGTATATAAACAACCTTGTGCCTTTACAAAATATATTTGCTAAAGAACCCAGTTGATTCATGTTTCTTTAGGCATTCTGCTTTTAGTACTATTAAGTTTGGGGAGGTAAAAGGGTTGAAAATGGCAGTATATTCTTGATGAATCCCTGAAAACACATCTCCATTTCCAGATAATTAATATTGTTAAACTCATGTTGCCTTTGAACTACAAAATTTTCCCAAATTAGTTCCATTAAAATTTAGTTTTAAGTAAATCAGTTGGCATTTGATTTAGATAAATTTGAGCACTGGTTGATGAAAATATAGTAAGCTTCTCAGTAAAAGGAACGGGAACTTTGTTACAATGGTAATATTGCTGTTGCCCCCCCCCTTTTTCCTTCTCCTTCTCTTTTTTCTTTCCCCCCCCCTTTTATACATCCTTCTTTTTCTAAATATTTTGGACTTTTCCATCATTCTTGCTCTACTTTAACCCTAGCAAGGGTTCTGATTCTTTGTGTATGTGTGTGTGTGTGTGTGTGTGTGTGTGTGTGTATCTTCCATTATTAGATGATAAACTCTTGACAGCAGTAGCTATTGTTCTTTTTGTGTGTTTTTTGTCTTCTTATCACTTAGCACAATCAGATGGTTAAGAAATGTTTATTGATTGGGTTGACTGACTGATTGGTTTGAATAGGCTTTACTTTTGTGCATTTTTTTTTTTTTTGGAATGGACATTCTTTTTCCATATTATTGTGACAACCTTCTTTCTCTCACCTACTGCATTCATTTTCTTATATATTTTATAACTGGATTAAACTACACATCTGCTTTGTCAAATACCTCCCATTCATTGCCAGGAGCTTCTCATATATTCAAATGGATCTCATCCGTGTAGATATTTCTTCCAGTAGCGCATCCATACCTAGCTTCCTTTGTAATTCTTGTCTTTGTTCTCCTACAAGTTCTCCACCTATAGTTTTGTCCATTGTACTGGGGATTTTCCTCATTTGGCCTGGGCATTGTAAAGATAAAAATCAAGCATGAGGATTGTCTTTGTCTCCCATTTGTACCACATGACCAGTTCATTATTTTTCCATTTTTCATTTCTTTGAGGAGATCTTTAATTTTAGTTCTTCTTCTAAGTTCCTTATTTTTTGAGTAATATAGCCTATTTAAACCCACTTCAAATCTCTTTTAATTCTCTGAGTGATACTTAACACCAGTAAAAAGTTAGTATTAAAAAGATTGGCCTTTGTCTCTGGGAAAAAGGTTTTCAATGACGAAGGAACTTTGCTGTTTTCTGAAGATAGACTAGCTTTGTTTTTCCTTTCCTATTTATTTCTGTGCTCAACTCATTGACCATTTGCACTAGGATGTGTATTTGTATGTGTGTACTCACATTTTTATCTGTATATTTATCACCTGTCACCAATCTACCTTTCCAAGAAGGAAGGAAACAGACATTTATTAAGCACCTATTATGAACCAGACACAGTGCTTAAGTGTTTTACAGACATTATCTATATAGGCACATCTCTGAGTGAGTTCTGTAGCTTGTCTGTTTAAGTATGTATTATACTCCAAACAGTACGCATTCTTAATATACTTGGGTTTTCTTGTGTAAGTAGTAAGCCCAAATTCTTTGGAATGATTACAGATCTCATTAAGAAAGTTCCGTATTATTTTAGGATTTGATGAAACTGATACAAATGGTATCCATGAACATAGTGTTTGGAGAATACTGGAGAAAGTATTTCGACACTTACTGAGAATTGCTTTTCTACTTTGACTCCATTCTAGATCTTCATACTTCAGCAAGTGCATATCATCCTAATTTATGTATGCCTGATATTAATGCTCAAAGTGTGTCATTGAACAAGGTTATCTCTTGTGTTACAACTTTCAAAGAATATCAAATAATTTTGATGTGTCCATGGAAGATATCTTGATGAAAGACAGCCTTCAAGGAAGAGTTTATGCTAAATCACATAATTTTTCAAAAAAAATCATTAATAAATATTAAGTACAATGAGATTTTATATCCTCTATAGCTTTTTGTCAATTGTGTGGTGATAAAGATGTATCCTTTCATAGAAATTACTTATGAAAATCAGCTCATTCCCTATTAATATGAAGGATGCCCTTGATGCATATGTAGATTATTCTCATAAAGTTTTTTTATAAAGTGGGAAGTACATACACACACACACATATATATATATATATATATATATATATATATAGTGAATGTGTACATGTATATTTAATATAATGGAACATAATGTGGATTGGTGGTAGTGGCCCTTTTTTTAGTTTTCTTTTTAACTATTAATAAGATAGGAGATTTTTTTTCAGTGTCTTAAATATCTTCCTCCTCCCACCTTCAAATGCCTTATGAATCAATCTCTTAATATCCTCACAAGTGTCACCTTTCAGCACAGATTCCTCTATTAAATCTTGCTTTAAACCACATGTTTTTCCTATCTTTGTTCATTTTAATTTCATTTTCAACTTTCTTCATAATCATATTCGGGACTGTGATGTGAATGTACATGTGTGGTGGCCCCACCCTCCTTAGAGAGAAGAGTTCAGTATGAAAAACTTCAGATTTTTGCCATTTTTCTATCTTATATCCTTCCATTTGATCCTTAAATACCTTCATATTATATAAATCAATATTTCTTAAACATCTATTCTGGGTTGAGCACTGTACATGCAAAGACAAAAATGAAACAATTCTTGCCCTGAAAGAACTTACATATTGGAGAGATAATATATGTATACATAAAGATATACAAAACATAATTTCATTTTTGGGGGGAAGGGAGTATACTAGGATACTAGTAGGTAGAGAAATATGGAGAAGAAAAAGAAAAAATAAACTTTCCTAAAGTCAAAGATAATGTTTCTCAACTATTATATAGCCATTTGGTATTGTAGAAGTCAATTATATCAGTTGTTAACTTAATCTACTGCCTCAATATAATTAGAGTGTAATAATTATAGCTTTGCCTTAAGACAGGGTTTCTTAAACTTTTTCTACTTAAAGCCCCTTTTTGCCTGAGAAATTTTCATATGACCCTAAGTATTTAGGTACATAAAATAGATATACATTTACTGACAACATAAAAATTCACTGACCCCCACATTCCGTTACATGATCCCACAATGGGGTCTTGACCCATGGGCATTCTCCTCCTCCTCCTCCTCCTCCTTCTTCTTCTTCTTCTACCTCCTTCTGCTTCTTCTTCTTCTTCTTCTTCTTCTTCTGCTGCTGCTGCTGCTGCTGCTGCTGCTTCTTCTTCTTCTTCTTCTTCTTCTTCTTCTTCTTCTTCTGCTTCTGCTTCTTCTTTTTCTGCTGCTGCTGCTTCTTCTTCTTCTTCTTCTTCTTCTTCTGCTTCTGCTTCTTCTTCTTCTTCTGCTTCTGCTTCTGCTTCTTCTTCTTCTTCTTCTTCTTCTTCTGCTTCTGCTTCTTCTTCTTCTGCTGCTGCTGCTGCTGCTGCTGCTGTTGCTGCTGCTGCTGCTGCTTCTACTTCTTCTTCTGCTTCATCTTTCTCCTTTCTCCTCCTCCTTCTTCTCTCTCTCTAAATAGGAAGCAGGGTAGATACTTCCTTCCTTCTTTCTTTGGGAAGCTCCTACTTAACCCCCTTTTAGCCCCACTCTTCCCTGATCCCCCATAGATGCCCATAGTTGTTTCATAATTCTTTGTCTATTGCTCATTATAACCCAGTTTTAATGTCCATAGTCCATAATACACAACACACTGATCTCTGATCTTGTAATGATTTGTTGGCACTCTATTTTTTACTTCTTTCCTTCCATTTGATCTACTCCGCTTTCTCTTTGACAGTTTCTGTCCTATTATTTTTCCTTTTCATAGCTCCAATTGTCTTTTCTTAATTGTCTGTAATATGTAAGTAAAATATGTATTTTATTGTGGAAATACAGTACATTTTAATATCTGTTTTATTGACTAATGTTTTCTGTTCAGTTTAAAATCATTTATTTATTTAATTATTATATGCTTTGTGCTTTTGTAAGGCCTTGTGAGTCAGCAATATTGATAAGAGAAAAATATTTTCCATCCCTCCTATAAGATTTTAGTTTGTTAGAAGTGCTATAATCCTACCTTGAACAGTTGAAGGTAATGATTTATAGAAATAGGAGACAAATAAGTGAATGATAACTTATGTTTTGTGTCCCTTTTCACTTTTTCATCATACCAATTTTTATGTAAATCTCAAGGAGCTAATCATACATACATTAAGATTCAAACTCTGATCAAGCTGGTGGCAACATGACAGCAGAATTGATTTGGGTTCATCCAGAAATGAAACATGCCATCATTACTAATATGCTATCTACTTGATCTCTTCAATAGTTTGAAAAGAATTAGGATGAGAAACTATATAGGGAAGAATTATGGTAACAAAGAGTAAAAGTTCAAACCTACAAAGAAAAAAAATCAAACTATTTTACCTGGACACCTACTGTTGTTCTAATCCTTGAAAAGATAGTTTTGAAAAGCTTTGTCTATGAGTTAGATGAAAGCAGTAGGAAAAAAAAAACACTCCCTCCTAAAGTCAAAGAAAACTAGGACAGTGTGATCGTTATTGGTGACTCAAGTATATAAGAATAGCATGTGAGTGCCATAATTAAGTTAGAAAAGTGAATTTATTTGAAAAAACAATAAATAAGAAATAGGCATATTTCTACAAGAGACTCTCCAACAAGAGAATAACGAAGGCAGCAATAGTTCATTGGGTAATGGTAAAAGAGAATATAGAAAAAAGTTAATATTTTCCAACTACATTTTTTTCAATTCTGAACTCAATATGCACCAAATAAAATGAACATATCCTATAGAAAATAAAATAGAAAAAAAAATTGATTATGAAACCAAGAATTTCTATTATGTAGAATTCTCTTATTTTAAAGAATCTAATAAATTTAATATTTAACTTTCAAAGTTGTGCTGTTTATCTGTATTTCCTTCTACTCCTCTTCATGTTCTCTGTTTGAGTGATCATTTTTTTCCTTTTCTCCGTAACTTTTTGGCTAATATCCCTCTTCATTCTACTTTTCTATCTCAAATTGGAAAAAAGAAAAAGAAATTCTTATAACAATAAGTATAGTAAGCAATAAATATCATAAACAATAGGAATCAAAATGAGTTCTAACATTCTTTATGTCTGAAAATCCATGTTTCATTATGCAACTTGAATCCTTCATCTCTCTGTCAAATGATAGATAGCATATTTCATTATAGATCTTCTGGAATTATGGTTGGTTGTTACATGGATCAGAATCCTTAAGTGTTTCAAAGTTGCTTTTTCTTTACCATTTGTTATTTTAAATATTTTTCTGCTTAGTTTATTTGTTTTCAGTTTGTAAATGTCTTCCAATGTTCCTCTGAAATGATTACTTTTATTATTTCTAATGGTTCAATGATATTCCAGCATATTTCTCTACCAAAATTTGCTCAGTCATTCCTAAATTGATACACAAACCTTAATTTCCAGTTTTTTACTATTAAATCCATACTACTTTTATACATAAGTATCCTTTTTTTCTCTTTTTTCATTGACGTCTTTGAAGTATAGACTTGGAATCAGTGGATCAAAAGTTATGAGAAATTGAGTAATGATTTGAGCATAATTCCAAATTGTTTTCCAAAATTACTTGACTATTATATTCCTTGCCTTCTCATTGGCTAGAAGGTGAGGGTGGAGGAAAGAAGAGAATTTGGAATTGAAAATAAAAAAAAAATTAAAAAATAAACTGACTTTCAGCTTCATCTACAATGTATTAATGTCCTGTATCCCCACATACATTTGTTTCTGTATTTTTTGTAACATATATGTTGTATTATGTCAAAAGCTTTTTAATTTTTAATGATGGAATTGTGTAGTTATTACTTTAGTTATTAATATGGCCTATTACTTTTGTGTTTTTTAATTGAACCAATTCTTTTGTGGTAATAAATTCAATCTGGTCATGATGGGAAATCATTTAACAGATTTTTTTGTAATCACTTTGCTGATATGGTTATGCCTAAACATTCATGGGTTTCACATTCAAGGTTTTGGTTATTTGTAGACTGGTCGTTCACAATAAAATGGGAATTTTTGAAGATTTGCAGCATACTGCAGAAAATCATAGGTGATATACAAATGTAAAAAAAACCAAAAAAGTAAATTATAAATGCATTAATACTGTATTATTAATCTGTTTTATCATTTCATAGTATAAGTATAAAGACATAAATTTATTATTTAGTAGTTAATTTTTGTTGAAAGTTTCAGTATTCTAAGGAACTATTGGTTCTGTACTTTCCTTCTTTGTCTTGCTGCCATCCCGAATCAGTCACATGATTTTATCCCATAGAGATCATTATATCTTGCATTTTTCCTAGGAGAAATAAATCCTTGAAGAAGTTGCTGCAATGTATTATATCATTACATTTAATATTTTCTTTCACTGTTCTTTAGAGATATCTTGTATAGCTTGACTTTTCCTGCTTTAGGGAATTCATTGGAAGGTAGCTGGTGCAGTGAGTAGAGTGCCGAGTCTGTAGTCAGAAGAGTTGAGTTCAAATCCAGAATTAATACTTACTGAGTGAATCACTTAAATTTTGCCTCATTTACTCATCTATAAAATGGGAATAATAACACCTACCTCCCAGGGATGTTGTAAGTTTCACATGAGATAATACTTGCGAATATATGACATAATGCCTGCTACATAATATTATACTATGTATACTAGCTATTATTATTATTAGTTATGTATCAGAGTTTAGAACAGTCCTTTTCCCCTTATTTTTTACAAATAGTTTGTGAAATAGTTGAACTAATTTTTATTTGAATAGTTAATTGAATCTTTTAAAAAATCCACCTGGTCTTGGATTTTCCCCTTTTGGGAGTTTAGTTGGGTTATTTAACTTTTTATTATTATTATTATTTTAATTTTTTATTTAATAGTCTTTTATTTACTGGTTATATGTATGGGTAACTTTACAGCATTGACAATTGCCAAACCTCTTGTTCTAATTTTTCCCCTCCTTCCCCCCACCCCCTCCCCCAGATGGCAGGATGACCAGTAGATGTATTTAACTTCTTTCATGAGATTGAGTTACAGTGTTTTCTTTGTCATCCATTTTTTGGTAGATGATTAGTTTCTAATCATTCTATAAAATATTTGTTTCATCTTAATTGTGATCTTTTCTTTTTTGACACTTTTAAAGAAAGGTTTTTTCTCTCTTTTTAAAAATAAGACTAGCCAAATGTTTATTGGTTTAAAGAAAACAGCTCCTAGTTTTATCTATCAATTAAAAAGAGGGTTTTCTTTAGTTTGATTAATTTCTTTTTTGAGTTTCAGAATTTCTTGTTGTTTTCAGTCATGTTTGACTCTTTATGATCATTTTCGGATGTTTTCTTTGGAAAGATATTAGAATTGTTTGTCATTTCTCAATTTACAGATAAGGAAACTGAAATAAACTGGGTTAAGTGACTTACTCAGAGTCATACAGCTAGTGAAAGTATGAGATCAGTCTCAAAATAAGGTCTTCCTCTGGGAAGACGTCTGGCTCCAGGGCCAACATTATATCCATTGTGCTACTTAACTGGCAGAATCCAGACTTTCTACTTGGTGTTTAATTGAGGCTGTTCTGGGTTTTATTTAATCAATTAATTTTTTTTAGCTTTTTGAATTGTTTGTTCAATTCACAGATCTGTTTTTTCTTTCTTTTTTGGTGTTTTTGTATAATTTTTTTCTCTGAGAACTATTTTTAGCTGCATTCCAAATTTTTATTTTGTAACATTGCTGTTCTTTTCTTTGCTGAAATTTACTGTTATTTCTATGATTTTTTTCTCTGACCTACCAGAAGAATTACATTACTTAATCTATTTTTTTTAAAGTTTTTCACTGAATATAATTTTTTTTGCATTGTAGTCAGTAAAATCTTGTTTAATATTTCTGTTTTTTTGCATTTGGGTATGAGTTTAGGCCCAGTATGTGGTCAGTTTTTGTCAAATTGCTGGACACAGATGTGAGATATGTACATTCCTTTTTGTTCCCCTTTTAGTAGTCATCAGAGAACCATAATATATAACTTTTTAAAAATTCTATTCATGTTTTATACCTTTTCTACTTTTCTTCCTATTATATTAGTCTAGATCTGAACAGAATACATAGAGATCTCCCAATATTTTAGTTTTACTGTTCATTTCTCCCTGCAATTCAATTAATTTTCCTGTCAAATATTTATATGATTTGTTATTTGGAGTGTATATAAGTTACGTATTGGTATTAATTCATTGTTTTTGGTATTGGTTATCTTAATTTAATCTACATGTTTAAATTGTTTTTCATGGTTGTCTTGGCTCAAAACATATTTGCTGCACCTGCATTTTTAATTCAACTGAAATATAATAGATTTTGCAATAGCTTCTTATTTTTACTCTGTGAATCTGTTTTACGGTGTTTATCATAAACAAAATATTGGGAGATCTTGCTTTCTAATTTTTTCTGATATCCTCTTCCCTTCCCCCCCCCCATGAATTCTCCCATTCACATTCACAGGTATAATTATAAATAGTTTCCTTCCATTTTATTATCGTATGTAACCCACTCTCCCAGAAGTAAACGACTATTATATCATCCCCCAGGGTTTTGTGGTACCCTGAGCCACTTGTTAGAGTCTCTTCTCTAATGTTATCAGTTAAATGCCCACAGGATGTACTTTTCTCAATGTTAGAAGCCAGTTAATAGGTACTCACGTCTATTTAGTCACTGAGATTTTATAAAAAGATATTTGCTTCAAAATTATAGCAAGAACACATATATACACATTTCCCCAATACCTCAGGCATATACTCTCCTACACCATCTTTGTCCTGCCAAGTTCACTTCCACATTCAGCATGACTGCGAAATGAGTCCTCATCTCAGCTTCCACTGGTCTGGATCCAGAAGGTCATTTCTTGTTCCTCAAGACATCAGTGTTGTCCTGGTTGGCTGCAAAACCTAGTCTGGGTTCCAACTCCTGGATTTTATGGCTCAATCTCTCAACCTTTTGAAATTTACAAGTTTGGAGACTGTTCCCTTCACCTAGAATGGAAAAAGAACAGATGGAAAGATTTGGCATTGAGGGGACTACATGGCCTCAGAGAAGTCCTCAAGGCCTTTCCTTTTATAGCTCTGTCTTTAACTGAACTCTTTGAGCAAAAGAGTCAAACCATCATCATAGCCAAAGAGAGAGCAGCCAAAGGACTAATCCAAAGTTGAGTTTTCCTTTTTGAAGATACCTCCAGTCCTGACTATGCATCTCATCAAAAAATCTCTCTCAGTCAAGTGGTTTGCAGACTAGAACCACTTAATGAATGTCTTCATTTTCCTTAGTGTCTCCAAAGCACTTTTATTCCTCATCACATCTCTCCTAGGAGCAAGTTCCCTAGCCATCAGCGATCTACCATTCACATCCAAAGGACCCCATCCTTCTCCCATTAGTGAAAAGGAAGGGGGGGGGAATAAGCATTAATATAGTGCCTATTAGGAACCAAGTATTGCACTATTAACTTTACAAAAATTATCTTATTACATTATCCTTTTGTATTCCCCACTCCCATTTTGTGAGATAGCACTTTCCTTCCATTTCCTCTTCCTTTCTCCCCTAGCATATCACCGTTTCTTTCATCTCTAAAGACATTTATATGAGAAGAATCCAACCCCAGTCAATCTGGTTGACCCATTTTAACTTTTTCTATGATCCCTGAAGACATGTATCAAGGTTACAAAGGTACGCTTGGTTTCTTTCCTCTTTTAGAACTTGATTATTTTATAGCCACTTCTAAATGCTCAAATATATTCACTTTTCTAGTTTCTCTTGACTCTTGTGTTTGCATTTCAAAGTAACTGCTCAATTCTGGTCTTTTAGTCTGAAATACTTGAAAGGCATCTGTTGCATATTAAGGGTCCAATTTTTTTCCCCTGTAGGATTATACATACTTTTGCAGGGTAAGTTATTCTTGATTTTAGGACTTTGTTCGTTGCCTTTGGGAATATTATATTTCTAAAACTCCTTTTGCTTTAAAAAAACTTTTATTGATATGTTTTGTTTTTACTTTATAAGTATTTACAGACCTCTCATTCTGTGGGATCTTGTAACAAAGTAAAACAATTAAGCAAAACTAACAATATAATCACCTCACATGAAAGTGATGCAACATTATAGATCTGTCCCACTCCCCGAATACAGAAGAAAATTTTAAAAATCTAATCTATTTTTTCCTTCCAAATCCTTCCCTCATTGGAAAAAAAAGGTAAAAGAAAAGTAAATTGCTTGTAGAAAACATATGTATTTGAGTAAAAAGAATTCTCTCTTTGGCTATATACAAATATGTAGAGAAAGATACATGATAAATAGATATAAATTAAAAATATATATAGATATAAATATAGATATTTCATTCTCTGTCAGAATATATATAGTATCCTGGATTCATAGATATATAGTCACTACATTTATCAAAATTCTTGCCACTTAGAAAGTTTGCCATTTCAATGTTGCTGTTATTGTATAAATTACTCTCCTGCTTCTACTCTTTTCAATTATCAGTTCAAAATTCTTCAAAATTGTTCAGTTCTGTAATATTGATGTCAGAGTATAGATTAATTTGTTACTGCTTACTTCACTCTTTTTAATTCATTATTACAAATCTTTTCATTCTCTTGGAAATCATCTATTTCTTTATTTTTAAAGTTCACTAATGTTCTAACATGTCATATACCACAACATATTCAGCCACTCTGAAATTATTGGACATATTCTTACTTTTTAGCATTTTTGTCACACACACACACACAAAAGATCTTCTATAAATAAGTTTGTATCTATAGGAATTTTTCATCTTTCTTTATCTATTTGGTAATGGACTTTTTCCATTGCACTGCTTTATTACATTGTTCCCATCTTTTTATTAGTTCTTTTATGTTTCTTTATCTTTTTTGTCTGCACATAAATTTTAATTTTTTTTGTTTGATAAAGTAATCGTTTGGTAATTTGATTGAAGAAAATGATTTAGGGAATACTATAATTTTAATTACATTGACATGTACTACTCTGAGAAAGTAAATATTACCCAATTATTTAAGTCTAACTTTACTTCTGTAACCAGTGGTTTGGAGTTGCATTTAATAGTTTTTATGTAATATCTTGGTAGTTTGTTCACATTATTGTTTCCATTAACTGTAGTTGTGTTTTTAGGGATTTTTTTTAGAGAACACCATCATTTCATCTGGAAAAGTGATATATTTTCTTCTTCGTCTGTGTTTATTCTCATACTTTCTTTTTCTTGTCTTATTGTTTTTAATCAGCATTTCTTGAATTGTGGTTATTAAGTGGTAACAATGGATATCTTTCTTTCACTCCTGATTTTATTGAAAAGCTTTTTAGTCTATATTACTTTCAGAGTATCAAATAATGCAGTATGAAGAAATTTAAGTTATTATATTTTCTTACTACAATAACATTTTTGGAACACTCTGTATAATGTTTAACTCTTGAAGAAATACAAATGTGTGTTTGTATTTGTGCAATTTATCACTATAAGACAAGATTTATTTGTTCCCATATCTTCTAGTGTTGTTTTGTTGTTGTTGTTGTTGTTTGTTTAACAGAAATAAATGTTGTATTTTGTCAAAAACTTTCTTTGATTTTATTATTAATATAGTTAGTTTACATATTCATGGTCTTCCTTATACTAAATCAGCCTCTTTTTCATGCTGCAAATTCAACCTGGCAGTAATATTTTGTGATAAGTTCTTTAAACCTAATATTTTAATTTTTTGCATTACAACATGACAAATATGGAAATATGTTGAATGCACATGTTTATCTATACCAGTTTATTTGCTTTTGTGGGGAGGGAAGAAGTAAGGGAGAGAGGGAGAAAAATTTGAAACACAAAACCTTACAAAAATGAATGTTGAAAACTATTTTTACATGTATTTGGAAAAAGAAAATATTATTGAGAAAACAATTTGCATTTGTGTTCATCAGGAGTGTTATTCTATAGTTTTTGTTTTGATGCTTTCCACTTTTGTATCTATCAAAAATCATCAGCAAGCATTATTTGTAATAATAAGCTAGAAGCCTTCCCAAAAAGATAAGAACGTGAAGAAAATATACCCATTATGATAATATAATAGTGATGTTTTTGATAGATACTACTTATCATTATGAGAAAAGCTCTATTTATTTTTTTGTTTTTTAATATTTTAATAGGAATGTTATATTTTGTCAAATATTTTTTCTGTATCTGTTGGGATAATCATTTAGTTTTTGTTGGTTTTGTTATTAATATGGTCAACTATGGGGGGTGGAGCCAAGGTGATGGGGAGGAGACACATCTTTTCCTGAGCTCTCCCCATATTGGCAGTAAATCAGGCCTCTGAACTGGTTTTGTAGAGACAGAACCCACAAATATTTGGATTGTTACAAATTTCCACCATTTCTATGCAAGAGGATTTGGAAAAGGAGATGCAGAAATTATCTGAAGAAAACTCCTTACAAAATAGGCTTAGTAAATGGGAAAAAAAAAACAACTCCTTGATAAACGGAATTTATGAAATATAAAAAAAAATTCATAGAACAAAACAACTTATTTCAAAATTCAATTGGCCAAATACAAAAGGAGCTTAAAAAGATAACTGAAGAAAATAATTCACTAAAAATTAGAACTGAACAAATGGAAATGAATGACTCAATGATACATCAAGAATCAGTCAAAACCTAAAAAAAAAAAAAGAAAAGAAAAAAGAAAAAATAGAAGAAAATGTAAAATACCTCATTGGAAAATAGATCTAAGAAAGACAATCTAAGGAGTATTGGACTTCCTGAAAACTATGATGAAAAAATATCCTAGACATTATATTTCAGGAAATCACCAAGGAGAATTGCCCTGATGTCCTAGTATCAGAAGGTAAAATAGTCATTGAAAGAATTTACTTACCACCTCCTGAAAGAGACCCTAAAATGAAAACTCCAAAGAATATCACAGCTAAATTTCAGAATTATTGGACCAAGGAAAAAAATATTTCAAGCAGCCAGAAAGACACAATTCAAATACTGAGGAGCCACAAGTAGCATTACCCAAGACCTAGCAGCTTCCACTTTAAAGGACAGAAGGGCCTGAAATCTGATATTCCAAAAGGCAAAGGAACTTGAATTGCATCCAAAAATCGACTGTCCAACTAAATTGAACATTATCTTTCAGGGAAGAAAATGAACATTGAATTTTACAGGGGAATTCATTTATGTCTTATGAAAAGACCAGAGGTGAAAAAAAATTTGATCTCCAAATACAGAACTGAAGAGAAGCATAAAAAGGTAAAATGAAGGAAATTACATCTCATGATGAGGCAAAGAACTATTGCAATTGAGAAAAAGAAGGGAGGAGGATGAACATTGCGTGAATCTTACTCTCATAAGATTTGGTTCAAAGAGAATATTAGACATATTTGGTTTCACAGAGAAACTTGTCTCACCTTCTAGGGAAGTGGGAGAGGAAAGGGGAAAGGAAAAGGAGAGGCTAATAGAAGGGAAAACAGAAGTAGTAGGATAAAGATATAAGAAAAGGGAAGGGTTCTGAAGGAGGTGGTGGGCAGAAGCAAAATACTGGCGAGGAGGGTAAGGGGGAAAGGAAAGAGAAAAGTATAACTTGGGGTGAATAAGATGGAAGTAAATACAGAATTATTCATTTCAACTGTGAATGTGAATGGGATGAATTCTCCCAAAAGCAGATAGCAGATCGGATTAAAAGCCAGAATCCTACAATATGTTGTTTACAAGAAACACATTTAAAATAGAGTGATACATTTAGAGTAAAGGTAAAAGGCTAGAGAAGAATCTATTATGCTTCAGGTGAAGTTAAAAAAAAAAAAGCAGGGGTAGCAATCCTGATCTCAGATCGAGCAAAAGCAAAAATAGATCTAATTAAAGTGATAAAGAAGGAAACTATATCTTGCTAAAGGGCATCATAGATAATGAAGTAATATCAATACTAAAGTTATATACACCAAGTGATATAGCATCCAATCCTTGGAGGAGAAGTTAAGAGAACTGTAAGAAGAAATAGATAACAAAACTATATTAGTGGGGGATCTCAACCTTGCTCTCTCAGAACTAGATAAATTGAACCACAAAATAAATAAGAAAGAAGTTAAGGAGGTACATAGAATTTTAGAAAAGTTAGATATGATAGATCTTTAGAGAAAATTGAATGGAGACAGAAAGGAGTATACTTTTTTCTCAATGGTTCATGGAACTTATACAAAAATTGACTATATATGTCCTAGTGCACATAATGACCTCAAAATTAAATGCAGAAAAGCATAAATAGTAAATGAATATTTTTCAGATCACATGCAATAAAAAGCCAGGGGGAAATAGACCAAAAATTAATTAGAAACTAAATAATCTAACCCTAAAGAATGAATGAGTTAAATAACAAATTATAGACACAATCAATAATTTCATCCAAGAGAATGACAATAATGAGCCAACATACCAAAATTTGTGGGATGCAGCCAAAACAGTTGTTACAGGAAATTTTATATCTTTAGATGCTTACTTGCTTAAAATAGAAAAAGAGAAGATCAGTGAATTGGGCTTGCAACTAAAAAAGCTAGGGGAAAAACCTAAAACCCCCCAATTAATGGCAAATTTGAAATTCTGAAAATAAAAGGGGAGAGTAATAAAATCTAAAGTAAGAAATTGAATTAATAAATAAAACTGAGTTGGTTTTATGAAAAAACCAATAAAATAGATAAACCTTTAGTTAATTTGATTAGAAAAAGGAAAGAAGAGAATCAAATTGTTAATCTCAAAAATGTAAAGGGAGAACTTTCCACGAGTGAAGAGGAAATTAGAGCAATAATTAGGAGTCATTTTGCCCAACTGTATGTCAATAAATTTGATAATCTATGTTAAATGGATGAATTAACAGAAGAGGAAATAAATTATTTAAATAGTCCCATTTTAGAAAAAAAAATAAAACAAGCTATTAATCAACTCCCTAAGAAAAAAATTCCAGGGTCAGATAGATTTACATGTGAATTCTATCAAACATTTAAAGAACAATTAATTCAAATACTATGCAAACTATTTGAAAAAATAGAAAAAGAATGAGTCCTCCCAAATTCCTTTTATGACACAGATATCATGCTGAAATCTAAACCAGATAGAGTGAAAACAGAGAAAGAAAATTATAGAGCAATTTCCCTAATGAATATTGATGCAAAAAACTTAAATAAAATATTATCAAAGAGATTACAGAAAGTTATCTCCAGGATAATACACTATGACCTAGTAAGATTTATACCAGGGATGCAAGGCTGCTTCAATATTAGAAAAACTATTAGCATAATTGACTATATCAATAATCAAACTAGCAAAAATCCTATGATTATCTCAATAGAAGCAGAAAAAAGCATTTGATAAAATCCAGCACCCATTTCTATTAAAAACACTAGAGAGTACAGGAATAAATGGAGTTTTCCTTAAAATCATCAGTATCATTTATCTAAAACCATCAGCAAGCATCATATGTAATGGGGACAAACAAATCAATCCCAATAAAATCAGGGATGAAACAAGGTTGCCTACTAACTATTACTAGTCAATATTATATTAGAAATATTAGCTTTGGCAATAAGAGAAGAAAAATAAATTAAAGGAAGTAGAGTATGTAATAAGGAAACCAAATTATCACTCTTTGCAGATGATATGATGGTATATTTAGAGAACCCTAGAAAATCAACCAAAAAACTACTAGAAACAATTCAAAACTTTAGCAAAGTTGCAGGATACAAAATAAATATAGATAAGTTATCAGCATTTTTATATATTACCAACAAAGTCCAGCAGCAAGAGGAACAAGGAGAAATTCCATTTAAGATAACTGCTGATAAGGTAAAATATTTGGGAATCTGTTTGCCAAGGCAAAATCAGGAACTATATGAACACAACTACAAAATTCTTTCCGCACAAATAAAGTCAGATCTAATCAATTGGAAAAATATCAAGTGTTCATGAGTGGGCTGAGCAAATATAATAAAAATGACAATAGTGCCTAAATGTATCTGCTTATTTAGTGCCATAACAGTCAGACTCACAAGAATTTATTTTGCAAATCTAGAAAAACAATAATAAAGTTCATCTAGAAGAATAAAAGGTCAAGAATTTCAAGGGAATTAATGAAAAAAAAATGCAGGTGAAGATGGCCTAGGTGTGCTAGACCTAAAACTATATTATAAAGCAGCAGTCATCGAAAGTATCTGGTACTGGCTAAGAAATAGAGTAATTGATCAGTGGAATAGATTAAGTTCACAGGACAAAATAGTCAATAACTATAGTAATCTAGTGTTTGACAAACCCAAAGACTCCAGCTTTTGGGATAAGCACTCATATTTGAACAAAAACTGTTGGGAAAATTGGAAACTAGTATGGCAGAATCTAGGCATTGACCCACGCCTAACACAACATACTAAGATAAAGTCAAAATGGGTCCATGATTTAGACATAAAGAGTGATATATTATAAGCTAAGTAGAAGAACAAATCAGATCTGTGGAGGAGGCAGGAATTTGTGACCAAAGAAGAACTGAAGCTCATTATTGAATGCAAAATAGTTAATTTTGGTTATATTGTTAAAAAGTTTTTGTACAAACAAAACTAATACAGACAAGATTAGAAGGGAAGTAATAAATTGGTTAAAAAAAAACCCAAAACATTTTTACATTCAAAGGTTCTGATAAAGGCCTCATTTCTAAAATATATAGTGAATTGAGTCAAATTTATAAGAATTCAAGCCATTCTCCAAATGATCAATGGTCAAAGGATATGAACAGATAATTTTCATTTGAAATTGAAATCATCTCTAATCATATGAAAAGGTGCTCTAAATAACTACTGATCAGAGAAATGCAAATTAAGATACCTCTGTGTTACCACTACACACCTCTCAAGACAGGAAATGATAATGATGAATATTGGAGGGGATATGGGGAAACTGGGACACTAATACATTGTTGGTGGAACTGTGAACTGATCCAACTAATCTGGAGAGCAATTTGGAACTGTGCTCAAAGGATTGTAAAACTGTGCCTACCCTTTGATCCAGCAGTGTTTCTTTCTACTGGGCTTATATTCCAAAGAGATCTTAAAGGAGGGAAAGGGACCCATATGTGCAAAAATGTTTGTGGCAGCCCTTTTTATAGTGGCAAAGAACTGGAAACTGAGTGGATGCTCATCAGTTTGAGAATGGCTGAATATATTATGGTTTATGAATGTTATGGACTATTATTGTTCTTTAAGAAATGATGAGGAGGATGATTTCAGAGAGGCCTAGAGAGACTTGCATGAACTGATGCTAAGTGAAATGAGCAGAATCAGGAGATCATTGTAAACAGCAACAACAAGATTATACAATGATCAATTATTATGGATGTTGCTCTTCTCAACAATGAGATGATTAAGGCCAGTTCCAATGATCTTGTGATGATGAGAGCCATCTACATTCAGAAAGAGAACTATGAGAACTGAGTGTAGATCACAATTTGGCACTTTCATTTCTTTTGTTGTTATTTGCTTGAATTTTATTTTCTTTCTCACTTTTTCCCTGTTTGATCTGATTTTTCTTGTGCAGCAAGATAATTGTATAAATATGTATACCTATATTCGACTTACATATGTTTTTATCATGTTTAACTGAATTACTTTCCATCTAGGGGAAGGGGAAGGAGACAGGACATTGGAACACAAGGTTTTGCAAGGGTCAATATTGAAAAATTATCCTTGCTTATGTTTTAGAATAAAAAGCTTCAATAAAAATAAAAATAAATAAAATTTGAAATATAGTCAATTATGCTGATAGTTTTCCTAATATTAAACCAGCCCTACGTGTGATCTTTGTTATTTATTGCTGTAATCTCCTTGCTATTTTTTCTTTTAAAAAATTATCAATATCTATTAGAGAAATCATCTATAGTTTTCTTTTTCTGTTTTTGCTCTTCCTTGTTTAGATATCAATAGTACATTTGTGTCATAAAAGGAATTTGGTAGGACTCCTTCCATGCCTATTTTTCTCGATGAGTCTTAGTGATGTTAGAGTTGATTGTTCTTTAAGTGTTTTGGAAAATTCATCTATGAGACCATTTGTTCTTGGGGATTTTTTACTTAGGGAGCTCATTTTTTACTTGTTAATTTCTTTTAAAGATAGAATTATTTAAGTATCCTATTTTCTTTTCTGTTAATCTCAGCAATGTATTTTTTAAAAGTACTCATCCATTCCACTTATATTGTTAAATTTATTTGTGTATAACTGGGTAGAATAGCTTCTAATAATTGTTCCAATTTCATCTTCATTGGTGCTAAATGTATCTTTTTCATTTTTGATACTGGTAATTTGTTGTTTTTTCCCTTTCTTTTAATCTAATTAACCAATGATTTATATTATGGGTTTTTCCCCATAAAGCAAGTTCTTAGTTTTATTTATTTGTTCAATTTTTTCAATTTTATTAATTTTTTCCTTTGATTTTCAGGATTTTTATTTATGATATTTTATTAGAGATTTTAAATTTTTTTCTTTTTAAAGTTTTTTTTTTAAGTTGCATGACCAATTCATTGATTTACTCTTTCTCTATTGTACTGATGGAAATGTTTAAAGAGACAAATTTTCCCCTATGTGTTTCTTTGGCTACATCCTATAAATTTTGGTGTTTTGTCTTATTTTTGACATTTCTTCTAATAAAATTATTGATTGTTCATTGATTTGTCCTATTATCCACTCATTCTTTAGAATTACATTATTTAGTTTCCAATAAATGTTTAATGTTTCCACAACTCTTTATTGAATATAATTTTATTGCATTATAGTATGAAAAATATGCATTTAATATATTTGGTTTTCTGCAATTGGTTGTGAGGTTTTTAATGGCCTAGTACATGGTTAATTTTTGTGAAGATGCTCTATACTACTGGAAAAGATATACTCCTTTTTTAATTTTCTTCAGATGTTAATCAAAATCAATTTTTCCAAAATTCTATTCATCTTCTTGGGCAGCTAGGTGATAGAATGGAGAGAGTATTGGGCTTATAATCAGAAAGTCCAAATTAAGCTTCAGACACTTGTTAGCAGTGTGACTGACCAAATCAGTTAATCCTGTTTCCTTCAATTTTCATCTGCAAAATGATTTGGAGAAGAAAATAGCAAATTACTCTAGTATCTTTCCCAAGAAATCCCCCAGTGGGGTTACTAAGAGTTAAACACAACTAAAATAATTGAAAAGCAGCATTCATCTCAACTTCTTTCTTGTCTTTTATATTATTAGATTTATCAAGTTCTGAGAAGGGACAATTGAGATTCCCCACTAGTTTTATCATATATTTCCTTCAGTAATTCATTTAATTTTTTTAAGAAAATGGATGGGAGAAGATTCTTTAAAGATGGAAGAGTAGATCAGAAAACTTTTATCTTCCTAAATTTCCTCCACAGAAAAAGACAGAGCGTTGCCTCAAAGAGAATGTCGAGCAATAGAAATAAACAAAAATGAAGTTAAAGCAGGTATTCTCTTAAGACAGCCTAAAAAGATCCCAGGAAAAACCTGACCTCCAGGGGCACAGGTTTGACCTGAGTGAAATGTACACACATCCAGACCACTAATTTTGTGGAAACAATAACCCTTGGGGACAGGGAGAAGTGGGAGGCAACCTTCACCTTAGAAACTTTCATCTTATAGACAATGGGGGAGTGAGGGAAGTAAGGGTTGGAATATTGCTGCCTCATAGGAAATAATAATCTGGTGGATTTAGAAAAATATGGAAAGACTTCAATTTAAGAAGGATGATGCTATCCTCCTTCAGAGAAATGGAAGTCAATTGTAAATAAGCATAGTGCGGCATTACATATATGTGTATTGCATGTGTGTATATATGTATATATACATGCACACATACATATATGTTTTTGTATGTATATTTATATTTATATATCCATGCTTAATTATAGCTTTCTGGGGGAAGAGAATGGAAGGTGAAGAAATAAAGTTAAAAGTGCATAGCAGAGAACAAAAGAAAACCTACAAGGAAATAAAGGTGGACAATTCTAGACAAAATTTATAATATTTATTATATAGACTTCCTTTACATGGAAATTTATTGCTTTGTACTTTGAATATTATTTTAGGTACTGTTGTGCAGATGGCAATTTTTTTCTTATTTTGTATTCCTTTTTTTTTTTTTAAAGAAATTAATGCTATGTCTTTTGGTACATATTTCTTTAGTATTGCAACTACTTCATTGTCTATGGTACCTTTTACAAAAATTCCTGTTTATCTCTTTTAAAAATGCCTGCCTTTTTTGGTCTCAATTGAAGCATAATAGATTTTGCTTCAGCCCCTTATCTTTACTCTGTGTGTCTTTACTTGTTTCATTTGTGTTTCTTGTAAATAACATATTCTTGGATTTCAATTTTTAATCATTTTATATGTGAGTTCATCCTATTCACACTAACAGTTATGATTACCTACTGTGTATTTTCCTCCATCTTATATTTTGCCTGTCTCTGGGTCTGTGTCCCTCTGACCCTTTGTGTGTGTTTTTCAATCTCTCTGTCTTACTCCTTGTTCCTCCTCAAAATTATGCTTTGCTTCTGACATAACACTGCTTCCCTTAATCTACCTGCTTATCAGCATTCCCCTCTCCTTCTTTTATCCCCTACCCTACTACTTCCTTGTAGGGAAAAATAGTTTCCCAACTGAGTATGTTTGTCATTCCCTCTTTGAGCCAATTCCAATGAGAATAAAGATCAAGTGATGCCCACCCTTCCATCTTCCTGTCCACTGTAAAAACTTTTCTTTTTGCACTTCTTATATGTGAAATAATTTCCACCATTTTCTTTATCCCTTTTCCCTTTTTCTAATGCATCACTGTTTCTTGCTCCTCAACTTTATTTTTTGGAAATTATCCCATTACAGTCAATTTACAATTGTGTCCTTTATGTCTATTTCTAATTGCTCTAATGTAAAATTCTCAGGAGTTACAAGTATCATTTTTCCATATATATATAAAGTTTAGGAATATAAAAAGTTTAAGCTTATTGAATCTTTTATGATTATCTTTTCTGCTTAATTTTTTATACTTCTTTTGAGTCTTGTGTTTGAAATTCAGATTTTCTATTCAGTTTTGATCTTTTCATCTGAAATGCTTGGAAGTCTTCTATTTTGTTAAACATCCACATTTCCCCTGAAGGATTATAGTCATTTTTGCTGGGTAGGTGATTCTTGGTTGTAATCTTAGCTCCTTTACCTTTCAAAACATCAAATTCCAAACTCTCTAATCTTTCAGTGTGGAATGTGTTAAATTTTGTATTATCTTGACTGGCTCTTCCTTAAGCTTTTAATTATTTCTTTCTGGCTACTTGCAATAATTTCTTCTTGACCAGGGAGGTCTGAAATTTGAACATAGTATTTCTGGGAGTTTTCCTTTTTGGAAGTAATTGGTAGATTCTTTCAATTTCTATTGCCTTTTGGCTTTAGGATACCAGGGCACTATTCTTTGATGATTTCTTGAAATAAGAAGCCTAGAATACTATTTTTGAGCATCAGTTTTGAGTAGTCCAATAATTATTAAATCATCTCTTCTTAATCTGTTTTAGGTCATTTTTTTTTCTGATGAGATATTTTAAATTTTCTATTTTTTTTTCATTTTCTTTAGTTTTATTCTTGATATCTCATGGAGTTATTAGGTTCTGCTTGTCTAATTCTAATTTTTAAGGAATTATTATCTTCAGTGACTTTTCATACCTCTTTTTCATTTAGTTAACCTTACTTTTTTAAAGGAGTTTTTTTCTTCAGTGAATTTTTGTACATCCTTTTCCATTTGGCCAGTTCTGATTTAAGGAGTTCTTTAGTGGATTTTTATCTTTAAAACAATTTACTAGTTCTGTGTTTTTGCTGCTATTTTTGTGTGCCTCTTTTACCAAGCTGTTGACTCTCTTCATAATGTTTTTGCATCACTCTTATTTCTTTTTTTTTTTCAATTTTTCCTCTAACTCTCTTTTTTCATTTTAACAAAAAAAATTTTGAGCTCTTCCAGGAAGTATTTTGTGTCCAAATCCATCTATGTTTTTCCTTTGAGGTTTTGTAGTTGTTCTAATGTATTTGTTTTCTGAGTTTGTATCTTGATCTTTCCTACTACCATAGTAACATTTTATGGTCATATTATTTTTTTTGTTGTTTGTTCATTTTTTAATCTATTTCTTGGCTTTAATTTTTTTTAAACTTTTGCTTTGCTTCTGAGTGGCAGGGACACTGTTTCAAGCTCCAGGGTTTTTTGGTGTTATTGTTTTCAGATCTGGTTCTGGGAGAGTTTTTTGAGTTTTCAACAGCGCTTCCAAGGTTTTTTGATGTAAGAGAAGATATAGTCACTGCTCTCCTGGTCTATGATATGGTCTTTTTTTTCTGAGGCAGTTGGGGTTAAGTGACTTGCTCAGGGTCACACAGGTAGGAAGTGTTAAATACCTGAAATCAGAATTCAGGTCCTCCTGACTTTAGGGCTGGTGCTCCATCCACTGAGCTACCTAGCTGCTCCTATGATATGGTCTTTACCCAGGAAGGATTCTTGTTCTCCTATAACACAAATGATAGCACTCTTCTTTACCTTGTAACTGTTATCAGATCCTCTGCTCTCCTACAGTTTCAATTGTTAGTGCTACTTTCTGCCTTGGAATTGAGAAAAGGTCCCCATATTCCTTTTTAGATAACAAGCTGTCCAACCCATCCTAGAACTATGACCAGACCTACCCCTCTTTCCTACTGCCACAAGTTTTAGTGTGTTCTTCATCCTGGGGATGTGACCCAAAACTGCATATGGATAATGCAACAGAGTCCTGTACCCTGTACCAGCAAAGAGTCCCCTAGAATCTATTTGTGAGTAGTTGTCCAAGTCCTTTATTGTCTGTGGGCTGAGAGCTCCCAAAAGTCCCTGCTGCAGTTGTCTCCAAGATCTGTGCTACATTTGGGATCTGGCCACCATCTGGCTGTGATAAACATTTTCTGCTGAATTCCCAAGCTATCTTTATAGTGAAAAATTGTTTTCCCCTCAACATTTTGTTGACTTTCACACCCCACAATTTGATTTGAGACATATTTTAAAGTTGTTTGTAGGGGAACTGAGGAGAGTTCAGTTGAGTTCCTGTCTCTACTCTGCCATCTTGGTTCTCCCCCTTCTACTGTTTATTTTTAATACTTTTTCAGCAGTTGTTTATTTAATATAGTTTTTATTGAATTGTGGTAAGTAAAAGTTATCCATAATTTTTTTGCATTTTTGATGGTTTTATGTCCCAAGATATGATCAATTTTTGTAAAGGAGCTATGCATAGCTGTACATCGATAGATAGATATAAATATATCTGTCTATACCAGACCTATGGCAGTTATGGAAAGGAAACAGAAAAGAGCATATACACATCATATACATAAATTTTATAGATGGATATGTCTATATGCATACATATCTACACTCATTATAAATAATATTTATATATATATATGTGTGTGTGTGTGTATAAACATATATTACTTATATGTAGGTGTGTGCTTGTGTTGGTGCCCTCTTTTCCATTTCCTTTCAATAATTGCTAGAGGTCTGTTATATCATTTCTAAAATTCTATTCAGTTCCTCAGACTCTTTCTTGGTTAATTTTTGTTCAGATTTATCTTGAGCTTATCTATGTGGGGTGGGGGGAGGCAGGAAGAGAGGATTGATGTTCTCCACTATTATAGTTTTGATGCCTGTTTCTCTTTAAAATTAATTTTTTCTAAGAATTCCAAGTACTAAGAAGCCATGTATTTATTCCATATATGTTAAGTATGAAAACTAACTCGTTATCTGTTACCTTTAGCAATGTAGTTTCCTTCTGTATCTATTTCAATGAAGTGTATTTTTGCTATTGCTTTACCTGAAATAACTATTATGCTTGATCTTTTGTGTTCAGCTGAGGTATAATAAATTTTATTCTAATTCCTTATTTTAACCCTCTTTGAGCCCTTATATTTCAAGTGTGTTTCCTATGAAAAATATATTGTATTTTACTTTTTAATCCATTATACTAGCCTTTTTCCATTACATGGGTAAGTTCATCCCTTTCACTTCCATAGTTATAATAGTTAATTGTTCTTTTCTACCTTCTATTTTTCTATACTTTTTCTTTTCTATGCTTCTTACTTCCTCTTTAACTCAAGTTGTTATCTTTTCTATTTTTTCTTTTAACATCTTTACTATTCTATCCTCTTAGAATTTCAATCATTAATAATCCCTATTTCTGCTACTGTCTGCATCCCTGTTAAGCTGAATATATTCCCATCTCCAAACTCTTGTGTTTTATTGTAAATTGTAACTTCTTTTGATAATATTTAGATGAAAGTAAAATTCAAATGATACCAACTCTCCCTCAACTTCCCCCATATTTGTATATGATACTTCTTGTGCAATCTGATTATATGTGTTAACAAGTTACTCTATATTTCTTCCCATTTGCCCTAATATACTCTTAACTCTTTCCCTTTTCTTTTTTTCTTCAAAACTATTTTGTAGGTCTTTTATCTTAATTGACCATAGGATTCTGGGAGCAGGAGGAAACCTCTTTTAATACACCATTTCCCTTGGAATGTAAACATTTCATCCTTATAAAGTCCCTTTTGGTTATTCAATTGTTTTTTCTTTTTGTTTTTCTCTTAATTCCCATAATTATATTTTAAAGTTCCTTTTCAGTTCTTTTTTTTTTAAATCAGCAATGCTTGAAAGTATTCTATTTCATTGAAGATCCAACTTTTTCTTTATAGCATTATATTTACTTTCGCTGAGTAAGTTGTTGTTGGATATAAAACCTTTTGTTTTTTGCCTTTTAGAATATTTCCTTTCATGTTTTCTGCTCTTTTAGTTATATCTTTAAATTGTGTATAATTCTGATCAAGGTTCTTAGATATCTGAATGATTATTATTATTTTATTATTTTTACTGGCTGCTTGCATTATTTTTTATTTTGCTTAAAAGTTCTGGATTTTGGCAGTGATATTCCTGAGAGCTTTTGGTTCTTTCTTCTCTTACCCCTAGTATTTTATTTTCACAGTAAGAGCTGCTAAAGTGTATAAGAGCACTTAAGATCACAAAGATTCATCTTTTTGAATTCAAATCTTGTCTGAGCTACTTACTTGCCCTGTGATACTGGGCAAGTCATTTAATCCTATTTACCTCAATTCCTCATCTGTAAAATGATCTGGAGAAGGAAATGAAAAATAAAACCTTAAATAGAGTCACAAAGAGTCAGACATGACTTAACAATAACAAAATTTCACATTGCCCTCGTTCCAAGGTTAGCTTAATATTTCATTTAGAGTTTGGGGAGTCACCTTCTTTGTCAAGACAATTTGCTTAATTTCTTGAACTATTATATCTAAGTTCTTTTTTGTTTGTTTTGTCATGAATTTCAGATAATCCTATGATTCTAAAGTTAACTCTCCTCACTCTGTTTTTCAAGTCAGTTTTCATATGTGTGTATGTATGTATGTATACACTTTATAGTTTATACTTCATTTCTTTCTTTGCAGATGCTTTTAAATTTGTTTATATTAAATATGCAGTATTTTTTATATTAAAACTCTAGAATTTTGGCTATGATATTTTTGGGAGTTCTAATTTTAGAGGTTTTTTTTTTTCAGGAGATGACTAGTGGATTCTTTCTATTTTTACTTTTCCCTCTGATTCTGGGCATTTATAATTTATAATTTCTTAAATTTGGTACACAGACTTTTCATTTATATTTTCAGGCAGTCTAATACATATTTCTTCTTGGCCTCTTTTTCATGTCAAAGTAGTTTAGTAGTATATTTCTTATCTTGTTTCTGCTTTTTTAATTTTATGTTAATAGATCTTGTTGTCTTATAAAATCAATTATTTTCTGTTTGGACAGTTCAAGTTTTCAGGTAGTCTAATTATGTATACTTTCTACTTTATATTTTAAGACATTAATTTTCCTTTACATTATTTCCTCTTTAGTTTTCATTTCATTTTACATTTATTTTGTAAGTGCAGATAAGAAAAAATATATGCAAAATGATTGCAACAACATAAATGGAAAGAGCAACCACAAAACAACCAAAAGGGAATGCTGCAAAATTACAAAGAAAAAGCATGAATCCACAGAAGACTTACTTGAGAGAGTCTCTTTTAGAATGATTCCTCCTCTACTCCTTTGCAGTAATGGGAGGTCTACAAGTGTTGAACATTGCACACATTTTCAGACTTTTTCAAAGTGTTGCTTGGTTTTGCTAACTTTTTGTTTTTACTTTCTTTTTTCTTTAAAAAAATTATTTATTATATGCTATGGCTCTCTGGGAGTGAAAAGATGGAAACATATTGAGAAATTTTGATGGTTTAAAAACAATGTATCAATAAAATTTTAATTAAAAGAACGATTATGTTTCATATCCCTGGCTACTTTTCTTTTAGATACTCTTTGTTCTAGTGGCTGAGGCCCTCTTTTCTTTGTATTTACCTCTTGGGGCTTCTCTCAATGGCTAGAATTTTTTCACTGTGTTCATTATTTTGTTGTTTACTCATTTTTCCAGCTTCAGTTTCTAGATTGGTATTTTATACTTGGTTTGCAGTGTGCTCCCTTCCACACTCTTGAATGGTGTGTTTGATCCTACATGTGATGGTTGATTGAATCTGCACTCTCCAGATTTCCTGGGTTCCAGCTGAGTCTTCTCTTGGTTTGACTTAGCCTTTGGCTTGGCTTTTTTCATGAATCCTTTTCCTTGCTCAGTCTGGGAACCAGAGTTGCCTTGACTCCTCCTGTGTAACCTTGACAGACCTCTCCCATGTGTCAATGATTGTGTCTAGTGGGCCTCCTATGAAATCCTAAGTGTTTCCTTGGTCTATTTTGCTATGGCCATGGTTTGGCTACCTTGAGGCTGGTTCATGCTCTAGTCTGGGCTTGATTCTGATCCCATCTCCTGTTGTGGCTCCTGCATGGGCTGCCTGATCCCTGGGCTGCCTGACCTGGTCTTCTCCAGGGGATCTGAGCTCCTTGTGTCTCCACCCTGCCTTGTGTCTGCTCAAAGCCTGTAGAGATTTGCTGGCAGTCTCCTTGTGCAATCTTGAGCAAAATAGAGAATCTTCCATCCTTGTTTTTCATGAATTTTCCTTTTGGTTCATTATTAGGGCTTTCCTGGATTGTCTGTGGTCTGTGGTCTAATACGTCAATATCCTGAGTTAGTATTTCCAAAGAAAATATACAAAAAAAGGACTTTACATGAAGAGAAATAAAACTACTAATTGAACTAGCAAATGAGTAAGAAATAGAAATTGATGACTCTAAAATGTTTGAGACGTTTTTGTTCATCAAATGAAATCATAAGCAAGACAAATAAGTATCAAGGGATAGTTATGAATGGAAAGAGGAAGAGACAACTTGATCAGTTTAAAAATATTTGACGTAGAAAGATTCTTGGTGATATATATTATGGTATATTGTCAGTAAATACTTCTATCTCAATAGTACAGTTTGTCAAAAGGCAGTATTTGACTCAAGAGTAGTGTTTGTTTTCTACTTTGTCTAAGGAAGCTTCATGTGTGTGGATCTTGAGAACAGCATTATAATGAGATTTTTATGTTGTTAGATGACAATTATGAAAAAGGTAGGAATCACTGAAATATGCTAGTTAATAAACATTGACATTTGGGCTAAGGAACATAAGAAAAACCCAACCTACACTAATAATCCAAGGAAGCAAATAGTATTCCTGAGAACTCTGGTGCTGTTAGTTTAACAGCAGGCCTTCCTAAAATAATGAAGTAAATATTAAGATGGGACAATCAACTCCTACGAGAATAAGAAGACCAAAAATTATAGGCAGCCCTGGATCTGAAAAACAAAACAATTCATGTCAGCCAAACTTCATTAATGATTTAGAAGAGGGGATAAACAGCATGTTAATTAAATTTTCAGATGATATAAATTGCATGGTGTTGCCAACATGAGTGAGGACAGATAAAAGGACCTAAAGTGGTTAGAAATATGGGCAGGAAATGAAATGTGATTCAACCTGAAAAAATGTAGCTAATACATCTGGGGGAAAATAATCAGAAACACAGATATTCAATCGACAGGATATATAGCACTTGGAAGGCAATAATACCAAGAGATTTGGGGATGATAGTGGGTAGCAAATTATATATGATCTTATAATGTAGTAAAATTTTTAGACTGCCTATAGAAAAACATCATATCAGGCAGTTTGAAGATAAATATATTATACTGATGAAATCATGCCTAAGAGACCTAAATTTAGTTTGGGGTATATAAATGCCCTAAATTAACCAAGTAGATTTAGTAGAGTTGAGACTAGGAAATAAATGGGGCAAGAGTCAGAGTTGTGGGGAAAGATTAAAATAGCCAAATATGTATCACTTGGCGAACTGTGACTAAGTTAGAGTTATGAGAACAGTCCACAAGTATTTGAAGGATGTAAACATCATGGAAGGCGAGGCATTCTTTAGGGTGGAGAAACGGGTATAGATTTAAGTAATGGGATGAAATTAACTAACGGAAATTTAAGACTGAATTCAGGAAATGTTTCCTGACAGTGAAATCTATTAGTCTATGGAATGGTTTCCCTTGGGAAGGGTTGGGGTGAGGGGAGGCGGGAAGTTCCATTGCTTGAATCATTGGGACCAGACCAAGGTTTGCAAAATACACCATAATAATCCAATGATTTTGCATTAGTTAGAGTGTTCACAACAATGATGTGTCAGATCTCCATCTCCAAAACTATTTTCTCTGGCTCCTTTTTGGTCCCATGATATAGCCTATCATTAGGAAACTACGTATTATTATTTTTAAATGAGTAATTTTTTAAAAAGACCAAATTCATATTTTCCAGCCCAAGGACTCCAATTTCCTGGATTGTTGTGGTTTTTCTTCCAGGTCAGAGTCAAAACAAAGAAGAAAAGCATCCTTTCTTCTTCTTATGTCAGAGAATGAGTTTATATATTTCAAGTCTTTTGAATCAAATCAGAAGAGGTAGCTGAACTCTGAGGTCTCACTTACTCCAGTACATTGAAAACATATTTTCATGGCAGCTTTGCAACCACAACTATGCAATATATAAAAATCCACTCACTTCCTGTTCTGGGCTAATCCACTGAGAGTTTTTTTGCCAGATGGTATCCTGAAGGTGCTGTTCATTCTGAAGAAGGCAATATGCTTGAGTTTGAAAAATAGGGACAAAAATATGTTCTTTATTCCAACATTAAACTATTCTGTCAGTAGGCCTTTAAGTATATCTGCTATGCTCAAATATAATGGTCTTGAACTTCATAGACAGTTCAGATGTCAGCCAACCCAGCAGGAAAATAAGACTCTTTACAAGGATTCTGAAAATCTTCTAAGCAAAATAAAAACAAACGCAACTATTTTTTATTATAGTGTCTATCTGATAAAATACTTAGGATGAAATTTTAGATATATATGCTTTTTAAAACAAGAAATAATTTCTTGTAATGTTGTTGATTTTTAGTTATGTTTGACTCTACATGACCCCATTTGGGGTTTTCTTGGAAGGGATACTGGAGCGATTTGCAATTTTCTTCTCTAGTTCATTTTACAGTTCAGGAAACTGAGGCAAATAGGGTTAAGTATCTTCTCTAGTGTCTGAGATCCCATTTGATCTCAGGAAGATGAGTCTTCCTTACTCCCTACCTGCTACCCAATCCACTGTGCCATCTAGCTGCCCAATGTAATGTAGTTCCTGATAAATTATATTTCATTTTATTTCTGTCAATAGGCAAAGTGGAGGGGAAATAGCTAACACGGTTCCTGATTTCAAATTGTCTGCAAATATGACTGAGGAGAAAAGACTAAAAAGATTAAAAACAGAAAGAAAAAGGTAAAGTTGTCTATAAAGAGATACAAATTATTACAGTGGATTATAAACTATACTTAAGGATAGGCAGATTTAAAGAATGGTTGCAATGAAGTAGATTTAATTGGAAAAGTAAGCCTTCCTGGAGGAGCTAATTTTTTTTTTGGAAAATAATATTTTGAAAGATGGGTGGAGGAGAGGTACTAAATTCACAAAAAGGAAGGGACACAGTATTGTAAAGGCAAGAAGCTGGGAAAAAGTCATATAAAAATAAGAAATATGTTTTTGGATGGAGTAGAGAATCCCCATTGGGATATAATAAGAAATTATTTGGGGGAGATGGAAGTTGAAGAATCAGGAAGATATAAGTTCAGCTTGAGGAATGTGGATTTAATACTCTGCTCAGAAGAAAGTCTCTACAGGTTCTAGATTCAAAAAATGGCATCACAGAAGCATTATTTGAAGAAATTATTGTGTATTGTGAACAGGGTAATCGTAAGAGTGAATATCTTTGTGGTAGTGATCTAAAGGTGATAGAGAAGTTTGACAATTGATTAATGTAGATGTGCAAAGAAAGGGGAAGGTCTTTGCAATATTGGGGGAGGGGGAGAATCTCAAGTGTTAGTGATGGATTAAACATATAAAGAGAAAAGCCTAAATTGAATTCAAGATTGTCAGTCTTCAAAATAAGGTCATGGTGGGTGGGGAGGAATGGTGGTATTGGGTGGGAAAATTGAAGATAATTGCAAGAGGAGGAATAATCACAATCTCATTTAATTGAAGGATCAAGAACTTGAAGTACATAGGTCAAGAGACATTTATTTCTCTTAACACAGGAAGAGAGAACGGAAGGTAGTTTTGTCCACATCTAAACATCTGGAACTGAAATTGCATCAAATTTTTAAAGACCTAAGTTATTGGGTGAGGAGGCGTATCAGTAAGTCATGATGAGAAGCAGAGAATGAAAAGTGTTAACTGTTTAATGCCCAACATAGTATTGAGTACACAGTATTCAACAAATATGGGTTCAATACTGAAATGAAGCTATTTTCTGCCTATACTACTATTGTAGTATAGTGGCATTTGTGCCCTGGGGGGAAAGGAAAGGAACATTTGTTCTCTGCAGAGATGACTTGTCAGGGAATTACTTTTGTAACCTGTTTCTTCAATCCTACAACAGTTATAAAGATAAAGTCTCTCCTGTTAGCCTTGGACAGGATAGAATGTTACTGAGTGGATGATGGTATAGAACTAGTTGGATGGCTGTATGAGAAATCATTCATTTGGACCCCTATTCTATTCCAATTAGTATTAATTATTTTTCTATCATTCCTTAAGAATAGTGATTATACTTTAACATATTTAACATATATTGGTCTACTTGCCATCTGGGGGAGAGGGTGGGAGGAAGGAGGGGAAAAATTGGAACAAAAGATTTGGCAATTGTCGATACTGAAAAATTACTCATGCATATAACTTGTAAACAAAAAGCTATAACAAAAACAAAACAAAACAAAAAGAATAGTGATTATAAGTTCTATATATTAAGTTCCAGAATTATAAACTACAGATAATAAGTTCACTTGCTTTATCCTCCATTCTTGTTTTTCACTGCTGTGGTGACTAAGCCCAGCAAGGCAGAGGTGGCTCAATCACACAGAAAGTCCCCCAACTTATTTTGTATTTCCAGACCACTCTTTCTTGTCCAACATGAGCACGTGGCCATCTTACGACCATTTAGTCAATAGAGATATCCCAAGGATTCACCCAATCTGAGGGTGATCCTGCTGACATACCATTCTAGCTGATGCATCATTTTTTGGCCCTCGAAGCAAAGTCAATTAACCTATGGTATTATGTACTTTGTGTAGTCCCTAAGTAGTGTTCATTATCAAATCTTATTAAAAATAAGGCTCTAAAAGAAAGAGGCATCCCACATCATGAAGAAAGTTTAAAGTCCATTTCATTAGAAGGGAAATAGACCCTTTAGTAAATTGACAATGGCTCAGTCTCTTATATTGTAGATTGGGCGATTTTTATCCCCAAAGAATGTTAATTATTGGATTAATATAATGTTAAAGGTATTTCTTCTCCACTGAAATACCACCATACTCTGTCAACAAGTCTGATCTATTCAACATTTTAAGTGAAATGATTTCAATGAAAATAACTGAAAACATTGTCAACCTGCTAAGGATTTTCAAGTGACCCAGTGAATAGCAACTAAAATAATTGCTGTGGTCATCATCACTATTTCACAAAATAGACATTATGCTAGAAAAAGAATTGGAGATTACCATTGCAGTGGTAACAATGGGTTTTTTTTGTCACATATTCCAAAAACAACATGGAATTAAAGTTTTCTTCCACCAGAACTTGTATAAGTGCCTCACAAAAGAGAGGGGTTTCTATTTCATTACTGCTTTGCATTTGGGCCAGTGCATTCTTATCAGAAGTACTGTTAGAATTTAATGAATTCTTGTCTATAAAGCACCATGTAGTTCTCCATTGCAAAATATTTATGAAATGATTGTTACTGCTGCAAAAAAAAAAGCATTATAGTATGGCACAGATGTGTGACAGGAGACATAACCAACCTCAAAAAATAATTCAGTGTTTTTCAGTGATCTCAAATGAATACTCCAACTTGGGACCTGGCCTGCTGGGGATGTCCAGAAGCAATATAGGGATATCCATAAATACCAAAAATTGAGTTAACTTTTATAGCTTTGTAATATGTTTAGGGTTAGTCTGTTAAGGCTCTTTTAAAAATAAAAAAGGAATTGGAGATATCTTTTTGTCTTTTAGTGACAGTTTAGAATATGTCCATTATATAAACTCATCTGACTTTTCTAGCTGTAAAAACAAAACTTTGAATGTATTATGGTGTTGCAGGAAGAATGCTAGACTTTTCATTAGAATACTTAGCTTTTAGTTCTTAATCTGGAGTTCTTTAGTCATACATCACTATGAGTCATTTAAACTTTCAGAGCCCTCATTTATTCATTATATGAGTGTGAATTGTTCATCTTTTGTTTTCAAAGGGGACCAATGACATTATGAATGAATGATGTCATTACTTGCCAGTGAATTGGATTTAAGTGAGGCAAAGTTGCAGTCTTCTCTCTCTCTTCCAGTCATCGAACTTCAATGGTAAGACAGTGGATGACTTTGGCGTCTTCAGGGTTGACCAAAGCACTCCACAGCTCCTGTTTCAGCCACCTTCGTGGTCATTGGAACAAATTATTCTCATCCTTCCTTTCAGCCAGAGGAAGTCTTCACATGCTTGGTGAAGATATCCCCCAACTCATTGATAGGTTTGAGATCTTGTTGGTACTGTAGCATGTGCAACAGATACATCTCGGTAAAACCATCTTACCAGATGAGCCAAAGCAGGTCTTAAGTATATAAACTAGAGACAATATCCCTTTTCTCCCTAAATGTAAAGTGCTTTATAAAATTACATAAATAATAGCATAGTATTTGGTATATGTTTAGTAAATGCTCATTTATAAATGAATGCATATGGTAGGTACCTATAAATGAGGTGTACTTAGAATTAATTTTATCATTTTCATCTTCTATTTAAACATCATCTCCTTTAATCTACATTGTAAGATTCCTTTGTTCCATTTTCCAAAAGTAACCCCCTCTAATTGTATCCTTGAACCCATCTCAGACATCCCTCTCTTCATCTCCCCATAGTCCATCCCTTATTGATCTAAGATGCTTCTATGAGTTTGTTTTCTATGCTGCTGACTTCCAGGTCTATATATCTCTTCCTGATCTGTTCCCTGACTTTCAGTACTAAAGCAGTCTGCTAGATATCTCAATGTGAATATCCCTATAAATATGCCATATTCAATGTATCCAAAAATTATCTTCCTCCACAAATCTGCTTCACCTCTAAAGTTGCTCTTTTGTATGAAGACCACTGTTGTCTTTTCTGATGCTCAGGTTCATGTCTCCAGAGGTTTTGCTGGTTCTTGTCTTTTCTTCTACAGATTAGATAGTCACCTGGTTTGGGTGACTGAACATTTGCCACATCATTCACATATGTTCTCCTATTATTCTAAGAATCATCACCCTGGTTCAAGTTCTCATCCCCTCTCATGTAGGTATTCTGTGTTCCAAATGTAAATTACTAGCTGTTCTCTCAAACTTAACATTCCTTCTGCTGTTGTGATCCCCACCCCCATAACTTGAGCTTTCCCTTTCCTTATATGAATATATATTTCCTTATATACCTTTTAGAATCCTTATATTACTTCAGAACTAAGCTTAGGTGCCACTTGTCTATGAAGCCATTTCCAAATAACCTTAGGTAATGTTCATGCCTTTCCTTCTTCCTTCCTTCCTTCCTTGCTTCTTTCTTTCCTTCCTTCCTCCCTCTCTCCCTTCCTTTCTTCCTTCCTTCCTCCCTCTCCCCCTTCCTTCCTTCCTTCTTTTTTTCTCTTTTTCTCTCTCTTCTCTTTCTTTTGTTTCTCTCCTTCCCTCCTTCTTCAGATTTTCCTAGAGTTTATGTGATCCTTCTCTCACTTCTACCACTCTTTATTTTGCATTATATTTATCTATGTATATGTTATTTCTCTGTAATAAAATATCAGATTCGTGAGGATAGGACTAATTTCATTTTAGTCTTTGTATTTTCAGAGCCTAAGGTACTGTCTTGCATGTAGTGAATTCTTAATGTTTTAATAATTAAAATTAGTTACTTAAATTGTTTCATTTGAAACAATTTTAAGATGTTTATAAAAAATAAATATGAGCTATTTCTTTTAGTTCTTGCAACAGGTTAAGAGTAAATCACCTTTATGTGTTGTTATAAATACTCTCATAGTTTTCATCTGATCCTCTCTTTTTGGCATCCAACAAGGATACATCCATACTTAGCAGCAAAATTAGACAATTAATGTTTCTAAAATGGTGAACTGTTATATGATAATTGTGATTGGGCTCCTATAAGCCTTCCCTTTAATCCAAGAGTGCCCTATCTTTGTCATTGGATTTCAACTCGTTGTCAACACTTGATGGTAGGAACCAAGAGACCCATATGGTTTAAGAGTCCAGATGGTACCTGCTCTCCTTGTTGAAAGCAATGCTTTTTGTTAAATGTAGTATATGGCCCATTTGGATAAGAAATGAGTCAGGGGAAAAGTCTTACGTCTGCTTCATTTGTACCTTTGGCCTATCCTTTCCTTGGCAATTTCGATGAAACATTTAAAGTTAATTTTGCAAGAGCACAAAAGATGGAGGGAAGGAAATTTATCTCTGGCATATTGGTTAAGAGGTACAAGAAAAACTTCTTATGAACCATCCTTATTGAAAGAAGCAACAATGTCATTGTTTATTTCTCTGTGGAATATTACATTGCTGAAATGAAGTAAATCTAATATATTTGAATTTTATTTGTTTTAATATTTAGTACCTTGACAAAAGGTCACAATACAAATGCCCTGTCAAAATAATTTTTTAGAATAGTATGGCATTTGTTCATTGTATTTCCATAAATATTTATTAAGTGATAATTGTTTGAATCCCATCATCCTTGCCTTTGGAAAGATACTGAAACAAATGGGATAGATTTCCTCTACTCAAAGAACAATAATTTATTGGTATCATGTTTCCTTTGATAGTACTTTTATTTTAATTTTATGATAGTATCCTTATCCATTTTTATAGTAAGAAGTTCAATTTCTTCAGACTTATGTGTTAGACTTGAGCAGCCAGAATAGTTTCCTGATTCAGTTCATCAAGAAACTTGGATGGACACATACACACACAGTTTTCAGGTATTATTTGTTGTAGTGCAGTATTTCAGAATGTGTTAGGTCATAGACGTAGATCTCCAACATTTGCAGAGCATTTCCTGAACTTTTCTCTTCCTGATAAATTCATCTTTTCTCCTGTCAGTTGTTTTTATCTCTGTGTGAAAGACATTATATTTCCTTTTTACCCAACCATTCTCATTATTTTTCACATTATTGAGTAACTTGTTCAGAACAAGGTTTGTGATTGTTTGGGTTTGCAGAGTATTTTTTGGTGGCGGCTTAGTTATTTGTATTTTTCATTTGACACTTTGAGTCCTAAAATGGTAGGCCATCTTTTCCAAAGTAAAATGTCAGACTTGTGTCTGTTCTTGTGTGATAGCTGGCCACGAAGACAGGACAGTACCTAATTACAGAGGAGAAAAAATGGGGATTGTCAGCAACAAATTTCACACATTCTGAGTGGTGTCTTTGGGATAGCTGTACTTTGCAGGTTCAAGTTATAGGGAATACGTAGATAAACAGATTTGAAATCAAAACTCTCCTACCTTGCTCAGTGTACATTGTTCAGATATAATAACCTAGCCAATCGTTTCATTCTACAAGCAAGTGATAAGACAGAAAGAAAAAGAAGGTGCTAGAGAGATTTTCTTCTTATATTAGGTAATTGAACTTAAGAATGAAAAAAAAAAAAAAGAATGACTTGGACAAGAGTACTACTGAAAGGATCTCAAATGTACCAGAAGTTGTAGATAGTTAAGATGAACAGTTGCTGGAATGGAGAGGCTAATAAAAATGGGTGGACATGACAGTGCTCTCTTAGGCAAATTGCATGAACCTTAGTGCTTATAGGCAATGAAGTATTTGAGAAGCCCAGCTGTACTTGGATTTTAAAGATGAAAGAAGTGAAGAGGAGCAAAATAATTCTTAATGGAGCCAAAAAACACCTGCTGAAATGTCACTCCTTCAACCCTTTCTTCTTGCGGTAGAAAATGGTTTATTGGAAGCCTCAAGTTTGAAATATCCAGTCTCTGGATCCATTCCCTCTAGGGCCAAGTCGGCCCTTCATCCTGTCAAAGCAGATAAAACAGAACAGCCTGCAATTTACTATAAAGGGGTCCTTGGGATGAAGCATTTTCATGTCCATAAAGAATAGACAAGAGGTTCATTTTTAAAGACTCCCATGGAACTTTTCAAAAAGGCATGAATTTGTCTTGATGCCCTTTGCCAAAATTAATAGGTTTTGGCTGCAAACTTGGAGAAAAGCAGAGAAAATAAGCATGTTTTATCTTATTACATGCAAATGTGTATAATTTATTTAATTTTAGTTAAATGCATATATTTTATTTTAAGATATCTAAATGAATCTATAAGTTGAGCAAGATATATTTACATCAAAGAGGCTACTAACTGTTGCAGCCTATTTTAGTGAGACATAAAAAGGAAAATCCGAATTATGATCATAGTATTATAGAAAATCACTTCTTTTTTTTCAATCATAGTATTTCATGGATTAGATTTATCTAAGTTGACTAAGCTTTGAAAATAATGTACACACACAAACACATACGCGCCTATATCCCCCAGTTAGTTTAGTGTTGAGCTGCCTGCCTGCCTTTTTCTTCACGTGGCTATTGCAACAGGGGAGCCTTCTAATGAGGGAACTGAAGGAGTAGACTGGGAGTATAATAAAATACCAGGGATATTCTTTTGAATTCTCCCCTCTGCTCTGAGAACAGGGAGATCTCAGGCTTTGATAGAATGGTGCAATTTTATATTTTCCATTCAACTCCTTTAAAAGGTTCATTGTCTTTTAATTAAACTGCAGGGGAAAAAAAAGTGGAGATTAAAAGCTGTAGTGCCATACAGGGGATAGCTTTTAGCTACTAGTCCATGAGCAGCGACACCACAATAAAGCAAGATGGAGTGTGGCAACAAGTCTTGTGCCTCCAAGCTTCCACTGTCCAACCGTGGCAGTAATTTGGAGTTAATTTGTGCAGCTTCTCAAATGAAAGACTTTGCGTTTTATCGTCTTTGATTCTTCTAGGATTCCTTTCCAGCTGTGCTTTTAATCTTTTCTTTCTTATGGCCCAGTGCAGCTTTTGAACAACTGGATATGATAATAAGGTAAACCAGTTTAGGGAAGGAAGAGTGGACTAAGCTCAGAACATGGGTATTTCCTATTCATTTACTGACTCTCCTTCCCATCAAACAAGTCTCTGACTGAAGTCATCAGGACCTCCTTCCCAATGCCTACTTTTTTGTTGATTTCGATTAGTAGTAATGAACCACCCTTACCTGTTGTGATGCTATAATTTTAGCACAGGGGGAGCGTTCAGATCCTTAAGTGTTAGGGGAGTTCACTCCATAGCATTTTGTCTTCTTTTTCTTTGTCTGTATGAAGTAATTTATTTTTTTGGCTTTGTGTCTGTTTTTCTCCTTTTGCCTTCGACTCCCCCATTTTCCCCAAGTCCTTTAAGCCAATGGGGCTGTGGTGACACCTTCTGGGCAGTACTGGGAGTGATTTACACCCACAAGTTTGATATTGGGTTTTTTTTTTCCCTCGTGGTGCTGTCAGCCTATGCCCTGATTTGTTCTGTGATGTTAAATCCAGTTATGTATTCAGAAATTAATAAAAACTGGGAATCTTACAAAACATGCAAAACAAGCTCTTTGGCAAAAGAAATCTGATTTTATATAAATAATCAGAACGTGAGTTTAACTTAAAGTAGCCCATAAAATTAAACCAATGGTCATATTACCTTATCGAGCTAAGGTTTTGTAATTTGACTTAGACCTAAATATACATGTTGACGTGGTCTTTTAAGAAATAAAAAAATAAAAAATAAAAAAAATTTTTTTAAATTTTAAAAAATTTTAAAATTACAATCATCCCTAAAAGTCTTTTCCAAGATATATTCTATTAGGAGATTTTTGTATTGCTTCAGGTTGTAGAAAGGTGTAATGCATAACCTCAATGAAACATCATTCATCATTGACAGTTTATTTAGTATGTGGCAAAATGAAGACTCCTCCCGAGATATTCTTGTCCATCCACTCAGATCTACCATTTCTAGAAACATCATAAAGAAAAGATATCTTTTATGTTGTTCTGACTATATTTTATTTTTTTTAATGACTTCTTCTACCTCTATTCAAAAACTACTCTAAATTTTGATTTGAAGCATTTGAAATTATAGAGTTTTCCCTTATATAGCCAGTAGAGATTTAAAATAAAGGTCCTTGAAGTCAGGGACTTGTATATTTGACATTTATATTTGTATTCCCTGTGCCTAGCACAATGCCTGGTACATAGTAGGTGTTTAAATGCTTATAAAATCATGAATGGAGTTTACCTGTTGGTCTTCATACAGAAATAGGACATGTTAAAACTATTTCCAAAGAAATCATTTTATAGCTCTTTTAGAGTTGCCGGTAATTTCTCATCAACCATTAGATGATCTTACAATCCATTACCAACTAAGCATTGAGAGTCTGATGAACATAACTCCATTTTGAGGAGTGAAATTTTGAGATTCTTTCTGAAGAAGTTAATATTGTTCTCAGCAACTGATTAGCAAGGTCTAAAGGTACTGGATTGGATGTAAGTTATTGGCTCTTAAATAGGCTATAAAACCATGCATTTTTTTTCTGTAAGATTACCTTAATGCAGTTATGACATGTAAAATGGAGAGCCCAAAACTTAGAGAAAAAAAGAAATGATGATGACTAGTCTCTATGTTCAGTTTTTAACAATATTACCACTCACTTTGTCTAAAATCTTTGTACTCTTTTTGATCAAAACTTGTATACTCAGTTTATATACTAAATGTACATTTTATATAAAGAAGCACTCAATTTCTTCCTTTATGGTAAAGTCAAAGTGTATACTGCCTTTTTTTTTTTAATTCCCATCCATAAACAGAGGATGGGTTATGTGCATTATAAGGAAAACAGACTGGAGCTATATAAAAAAATAACAATTTAAAAGCAAATGCTTTCATGAAATTAAAATAAAACCTAGAATGAAAAAAAAAGAGTTTGTGACAAAACATCATGTACAACTGTGATGGTGATGGTTTTATTGGAGGGGGAAGGGGAGGAGGAAACCAGGAGGAGGAGGCAAAAACACAATTTGGCCTAAAATTGAATTTCTCTGATAAGGAATTTCAGAAGCGGCTTGTCTCATTCACTCAGCAGCAAAATAATCATATGCGCTTTAATAATCTTTATTTTACAGGAGTCCGTTGCCAGGGTAACGGAGTGTAAGCAGGAGAACAGCACCTTGCAGATCACAAAGGCAAATCTGCAGAAAGAAATTTCAGTAAGTCTCTCTCTTCCTTTCCAGTGTAATAACGATTCTTATTTCTCATGCACTACTTTAATAATCTCATTTAAGGATCCTTTTCCCTTTCCCCTTATTCTTGTCTGTCTGAGCATGGACAATAGCAGAAACCTGGAATTGTCAAGCCCAGTGGGCTAAGCAAAATAACAGATGTAATATCTTTAGCATTTTTATGTAATTACTTTTTATTGCTATTTTACCTCTTTCTCTCCATCCCTTCCCAGCCTTGTTGCTATTTCCTTCTTCCTGTGAACCAATCAGATGATAGTATTCCGAATAGCAGGGGTCTTGAGGTGGGGGCTAGTAATTGGTCACATTAATCGTAAATTATTAGCTGAGCTTGTCTGCATGGTGATTCTGGCAGGAATTGGGGCGGGGGAGAGGTGGATCCAGAACCAGATCTTTTAGGAAGGGGCAAATTGAATTATGGGCAATAGAATAACTAAGCCTTCAGGCCGAAAGCTACAGAAAGGATAGTCATCTTTACATATACATATGGAAGGAGGAGAGTTGGGGGGAGGGAAAGGAAGCAATGTTAGGTTCCTTCAGCTGTCCACCAGGCACAGAGAGCTCAATTAGTTGTTCTGGGAAATTGGTTGATTTGAAATGATTAACAATGAAATTTTTAAAAGTCTTTTTAATAAGGAATAGAGGACTGGCAATAAGAAGGTGACTACCAATCCTCTGGCTGGATGGAGTTTATGACAAGTCTATGACTTATAAATATTTTTCCTGTCATTATCTCTGCCAAGGGCCATAACCTCTGAAAGTGAGTATAGAAAAAACTGTAATATTAAACTTATAGACCTGGCCCAAAAAGAACCCTCATGAAACTAAATATGAAAATCTATATTCAGATGATGGTAAAGGTCTGACTCCACTCTACAAATGCCAAGAAATTTGGAGTTAAGTTTGCCAATTAATCGTAACTTCCTTACTGCATTCACATAATATAATTGAGGCAGTCCTTTCCCAGAAACTATGGAAGTAGCTCTGATAGAGGAGGAAGGCTGGAGAAACCCAGAATGGGGTATGAATCCCACTTTCACTCCTTAGTACTTGTTGACCATGAACTAAACATTCAAATTATCTGAGTCTCAATTTATTCATCTTTAAAATAGTAATGTAATAAATAGCTATAGTGCCTACCACACAGAGTCATTGTAAGAAGATATTGTATATTAAAGCACTTTTCAAACTTTAAACAACTCTTTTAATGTCAGTTATCTTTGATATTTTAAATCCAGTTCAATTAAACATTTATTAAATATCTTTCATGTGCTTTCTAGATTTGGAGAAAATTTACTAAAGCTTCGCTATAGATAACTCTTTGTAGTCGTTTCCCCCCAATACCCTTCCTACTCCTCTTATTGTTCTCTGACTGAGCACTATAAAAACACTTGAAATGCAATTCAGTTAAAGATTCCTTAAATCATAAAATAAAACATAATAAAGTAAACCCCCAAAATTAAATTAAATCAAAGAAAGCCAAGCAATGTAGCCTGATTACCATGGCACACGTAGGAAGAAAGTAACATGATAGAACTTGAAATATTCTTCAGCTGTTTTAAAAAACGAGAAGAGTCAAATAGAGAGAGCAAAAAGGCCAGAAATCCCAGAATGAGTTTTAAACTCAGATGCCATTTAAGTCAAGGAAAAGCTTGATTTCCTAATGTTTCTAACTGTGATAGCAAACATTCTCTTAAGAGCATGGCAGAATACATCTGGCATACTTGCCAAGATATCACTCATAAAGCAGCATGAACTACTGTTCTCCTTTAATGATTTTACAAACTTAGCAAGACCAATTGATTTTGATTCGATCATCCATACCAATGCAGAAATATTATAGCTCAGATAGAGGTTCAGTAGGATCAGAATTTGGTCAACTTGGTAGTGAAAAATTTAAAAACATGATTGATTCTTCTTTGCTACTTCTTTCTGATAAAAATAATAAATGACATTTATTTTGTGCTTTTATGTTTGCAAAAGCAATATATACAATTTCACTTGAGTGCCATAGAAACCCATTAAACAAGGTGTTTAATATATATGCTATTATCTTTGTTTTACAAATCTGGGAACTGAGACTCAGAGAAATTAAGTGACATGTTTATGGTCACACAACTGTTAAACATTCTTTGTGTGGTAAATTAAAGATTTTTACAAAAATCCTTTAGCATATTTTAAATGACTCAGACTCAGAAGTGGGACTTGAACCCTTTTTTTTCCTGACCTCGAGTCATATGCTACTTCTACCATATTGTGCTGCAATCAAAGGGCAGATATGGTTGAATTCCTCCTCTCCTGTCTTTTTATTCCTCTCCAGCTTCAATTTCTGTGAAAATAACAATAGTTGCACTGAGCAGAAAACAGCACAACTATTTTTAGAATTTAAACCTTGAACTCCAATAGATGACAACCACCAATAATTCCAGGCTTTTATTTAACTCCGTTACGAAAATGAATGGATGATTGGCAAATGTAGCTATGGAAGCAGGATATAGTTTTCCCCCTCATGTTCCCACGTCAAGGACATTTTTGGAAGATGCTACAACTATTCATCTCCTTTGCTTTATAAAGAAGAGTTTCTCTGACTACGTGAGTACTGTTGCAGCAGCCCAGCTCTTGGAGAGTTGGGGAAGAATGAAATGCTATCCAATTTCTTTCTGTCTCCTATTTTCCATGGCCTCTACTCAAATAGGTACCATTTCCCTCCTCTCAGCTTGACTTTGCTTTGGATTCAAGTTGTTTTGGAGATTGGCATAAATTTGACTGTGGAGAGCTATTATTTTGAATGCCTAGTTTAGCTACTAGTTTTAATCTATTTTCTAACTATCCCCTTATGAGACACTGACTGATTGAATATTTACCTATTCTCTCTTCCCTTAATGTAAATTAATGGAGAGATGAATGAAAATTGAACTAATCATAGATTAAGCAATAACAAGAATGTAATGGACAAGGCAAGGATCCATATACTAAATCACTTTACACTCTTGCACAGGTGGAATTTCATTATTTAGAAGGATATCATCAAATTCTCTATGTTATATAATAAGGAGAGTTCATCTGGAAATAGGTCTTATATGCTGAAGTCTTACACTTTGTGGGTTAGCAGTTACCATTGAAATCTATTACTATGATTTCAGGTTGGGTCTTTGGGGTTACAAAGGGGATTCTTGCATTCAGAAGTCTCATTTGATATCTAACAGACTGATTCTGTATAAAAAGGAGAGGAAGGAATAACAGATGAATGGATGAAGACAGAAGTCCTGAATTAGAGAATAAGGTATTGATATGTCAATAAGATTAAACTTGGAGGGAAAGTTAGTAGCAAGGGAAACAAGAAGATAGAATTGATATGAGAGAGGTGGTATTATCTACCTGTTGTCTTTTTCATACTCTCAGAACAATCCTATAACTTTCTCTTTTAAGAATACCTTAAGGGAGGTAGAGTATAAATAGCATAAATAGCTCATTGCAAATCAAGGTTTCTGATTATATCTAGTCTCTTGGATCCTATCCTTGTGCTTTCTTTTTCTATATTGCTCAAATTCTTGAATGAGATTTTGCAAATGGTGAATATTCCATGTAAAAATATTTTAATTCATTAATTAAAATTAATTTACTTGTTCATAAGTATTAAATATTAATCACCAGTTTTAGAATTGGTAAAGAAAATAATTGTCCATAATATTCCCATAAATTTACTACAATATCACATCATTTAAAAAAAAAAAACCTGACTAAGTGGCCAATCTTGGTTAACTCCCTTATATAAAGGTATTTAAAACACTTTGGGTTTTTTACATTTAAATAGTCAATTATCTTCACTAATTTCTATTTCTGGACATTTTTAATTGTATATAGGCTCTCAGCTGTTTGTAAGATGTATCAAACCCCATAGTTAAGGTCAAAAATGTGATTGAGGAAAAAGAAACATGAATGATTTTCTTTCTCTCTTTCCTTTTTCCATCAATATTGATGTCACTCCCATGAGAGAGATTTAGGAAAGGAAGCATGCTTACTATGTGACAAAAAGAGTTATAAAAGGCATCCCAAAGCAATCTCTAAGTCACATGGGTCATTCAGGGAAATTAGAATCCTCCAAAGCCAGAATTAGAATGGTATTCCACCTTCTTCATCCTACCTAAAGCCCTGCTTACAAAGGCCTCATGCTTAAGAATGTCTGTGACCTATGCCTGGAAAAATGAATAATACAATTACTACTTCTGGAAAAAACAAAACTGTTACAAATACATTTTGGTTAAATCTGAGCTGAAAATTTAGTCTTCATATTCTTAAATCTGAATTTAAAAAAAAAAAGATTGAATGAAGATTTATCCACTTAGGCTTCAGGTATTCCCTCTGTTTCTTCTTCTCTTTCTCTTTTTCCTACTTCCTTTTTCTTTCATGAAATAACAAGTGGTTGAATGCATTTCAATAATTTGATGTCAGTAAACTGACATGCAGGTTGTCAGCTTGGCTATAGAGTTTCAGCCCAGTTCAATGTATAATGGCCAAAATATGTTAAATCTTCCAAATAGGATTTATAGTAGAAATGCTGTCAACCAACAATAGGGCTAAGTAACTGCTTGAGATGGTAATAATCACCTGTCCAGTTTCCCCCAATTTAAGAATCATAAGCCAAGGACTTTCAATGTGAAGTCAGAAAATCAGACAACAAGAAATTTGGCATTTAGTAATGACTTAGGCTTCGTTCATAAGCAGAAGACGTTTTCCCATCAAAGACAGGACTGAAAGGCTTGTGAGATTCATTTCTATTTTTATCCCTTTGGGAATATATTTTAGGGATGCTTCCTCCTTCATTTTGGGTAATATTTTGCCTTTACCAATAATCTTTAAAAAGATCTATGAATATGAGGGAAAGAATGAAACAGCATAAATATATTTGAGCAGGTCAAGTAAGCACTATCTGAATGATATTCATCTTTTCTTTTTTAAGTCTTTATTTTATCATCATCTTCAATTAACATTTGTTGGACTTGTGGCCCAGAAGAACTTTTCAGTAATGCATATGTGCTTTTTGCCTTCAAGGGGCTTAGGACTTTTTTAGGACTTTTTTGAGCAAGTAAGAATTTGTTTTTTGGTGGAAGACTTTCTATTTCCAAAAGCTTTGAAAAAAACATGGCAGATTACTCTTTGTATTTTTGTATTTTGGGAAAGCCTGCTGGCTTCCCACTATTCCAAAATTGTAGGGCATGCTAATGAGTGTCTTCACAGTGCCTTAAAAGTGCTCCTTAAAAATAATAATAATAATAATAATACCTAAATAAGACACTATTTGATTGCTTCAGTTCAGTTTTTTATTGAAGTGTATCTCTTCAAAGCTTATACCTAAATATATTTCTTAAAAGATCTGTAATTCCATCATTTTTTATGCTGTCTTTCCTATAAAGGGACAGATTGCAGTCTCCTCCCAGGCTTTTCTTCTCATTCACATACACCATGAAACAATAGATGGTCTTTCAAGGTTGCTGTGAGCTAAAAATTCATAACCAACAGAACCCTAAATAAGGCATTCTGAATGAACTACGGAATTTCAGATTTGATTTGACTATCTTATCACATCCTCCTTCTAGACATTCGCGGCTCTTAAGGCAGCCTCAGGTCATATTAACATCCTTGGTTGTCATATTGCATTGTTGATTCGTTGAGCATGTAGTTTACTAAAATCCTCAGGATTAATTGTTTTTATTTGTTGAAGCTGCTAGTCACTCTGTCCCTCCTGGATATTTTCCTTTTTCTGGGTTTTCATAATGCTATTCTCTCCTGTTTTCCTTCCCATTTTCCTTTGCTGACTCATCTGCCATATCATATATCTGAACTGTGGGTGTACCCTAAGGCTCTGTTCTGAGCTCTCTTCCTCCACTTTCAAGGACTCCATCAGCTACCGTGAGTTTAATTATCATCTGTATACAGATGACAGATATTTATCCAGCCCAAATCTCTTTCTCCTGAACTTCAATCTCACATTACCAGTTGCATATTGGATATTTTCTCTTAGATGTCCCAGAGACATTTTAAGTCCAACATATCTCAAATGGAACGCATTATGAAAACCTTTTCCAAACTTCCCTCTTTCTGTCAAAAATGCCATCATTCTTCTAGTCTCTTTGGTTTGAAATCTTGGCATTTCCCTGGACTTATTAGTCTATCTTTTACCTAGCAATGTGCTGGTAAATGTTTAATGATTGGTTTTCAAAAAAATATACACAACACAATTTAAGGTTGAATCTGCATCATTACCATTTTATCCATCACTTTAAACCTAGAAATCAACAAAATAATACATGCAAGCCCTGATTTATAGTATTTCCTGATTTCCACAGAATAAGTATTCACACTGAAAATTTTTGATTTAGATGGTTTAGAGGACTGTCAATGGCCCTTGAATGCAGTAGATTACTTTGACATTTCTAAATTAAGGTTGTTTTGAAGGATCCAGTTTTTCTGAAGCAATGTTCATTCAATGACCAAGGACTGGTAAGAAGTGACACAGAAGATAATCTATAGCATACATGAAAGACAAAATCACTTCTGTTGCACTCTCTGCTGAATCTTATTTAAATGATCTTCACTATACTTCTTCTAGATACTGAATTTTTTCACGTAATAAACTAAGGTTTGAAGAAAGGTAAAGGTTCTACAGATTGGAGGTGAAGACAATGCAAAGGCAAAGAAAGACCATGAGAGTTTATTAACTAAAAGAGTTACATGTCCAATTCATGCTTTTGAAAAATCACTTGGTAGCAGTGTGGAGAAGAAATGTGGGGGGAGGAGGAAACTTGATGCAAAGGTACCAATTAGGAGACTATAGCAATAATTCAGGGGAGAAAAGATAAGGACCCTAATGTAGGGAATGGTTGTATGAGTAGAAAATGGGAACAGATGTGAAAGATGTTGTGGTGGTAGAATTGATAATACTTATCAATCAAGTGGATATGTTGGGTAAGAGAAAATAAGAATGATGAATGACACTGAATTTATAAACCTGGGAGCATGGAGAGAGCATTATCAACAGAAATAAGTAAGTGGGTGGGTTGTTATCCCATCATTTCAGTGGTGTCTGGCTTTTCACGACTCCATTTGGGGTTTTCTTTGCAAAGATACTGGAGTGGTTTGCCATTTCTTTCTCCAGCTCATGTACAGATGCGGAAAATGAGGCAAACGGAGTAAAGTGACTTGTCCAGGGTCACATAGCTAAGAAGTGTCTGAGGTCAGATTTGAACTCAGGAAGACAGGTTTCTGACTCTTTGGCCAACACAGCATCCACTGTGGCATCTAACTGCCTAGGAAAAAATATTAATTGGACATGTTTATTTTAAGATGTCTATAGAGTATCTAAAGCAGCTAGGTAGTACAGTGGAAAGAGCCCTAGGCCTAGAATCAAGAAAACTCTTCTTCGTGAGTTCAAATGTAACCTCAGACACTTACTAGTTGTATAATCCTGGGCAAGTCACTTAACCTTGTATGCCTCAGTTTCCTCATCTGTCAAAGGAGCTGGATAAGGAAGTGATAAATCACTCTAGTATCTCTGCCAAGAAAACCACAAAATGAAGCCACAAAGAGTTGGATATAATTGAATGACTGAGCAACAGCATAGAACATCTATTTAAAAATGTCCAGTAGATAATAAAGAACTAGAGTTTGTAAGACAGACAAGGAATCATCTACATAAAGATATGATAATTGAACCCATAAGAGCTGCTGAGGTAACCAAGAGAGAGTATAGAGAGGTGGATTTGGGATACATACACACATAGGGAATAAAATATTAATAACAATCCTGCAAAGGAGACTTTAAAGAGCTTTCTGAATCCTGACTCGATCATCTAGGGTGATGATGACCTTTTCCACCTTTGTCCTCTACTGATTTAATAAGATTGCTGTCTATCCCTTCCTCCAATATTTTCATTCTTGTCTTGTTTTTCCAGTGCCTAGTACTAAAAGCCCCATTCTTCAGTCTTTATCAAGCCTAAACTCATTAGTCTTTTTGTACTATCATTCATCCAGATCTAAAACCTGCCCTCTTGTCTAGCCCACTTTCTCAGTCTTGTCCTCTTGGATTATGAGGAACTTTATTAAATGATTTGCTAAAATCTAGGTAAATTACGTTTACATACACACATATATCTGTCTTTGTGTGTATATTACATATACATATTCACACATATAAATTCCTTTGGTCTACCATTCTGATACACCTGTCTAAGAATAAAAGAATAAAAGAGGAAATTAGCTTAGTCTGGTCTGACCTTGAAGATGATGCCATTCTGACTTGTTTTGTTCCCCATTTCCTTTTTTAGCTTTTCACTCAGCATCCCTGGGATAATGCGTTCTCGAATTTTGCCACCACTCAAAGTCAGTCTCAATGGCCTCAGAGTTTGCTGACTCCACTCTTCCCCTCTTTGAAATCTGGATAACATTCTCTGACAATGGGTAAATAATTACAAGAGGCAGTTCTTTTAGGATTTAGGAAGGCAGTTCCTCTGGTCCTGGTGAGTCAAATACAGCCAAATCTAGGTCCTTCCTCTCTCCCTTTTATTTATTTTTTAAAAGAATCCATGATTTCACAAGCATGAGAATCTCCTGCTATGATCTTTAGCGACACAGATTGGTAAATCTGCTTTGTTGTTTTGGAAAGCAGATGGATCCTCCACTGTCCCTAAGGTCTTCAATTTCTTGCCAAGGACTTAGAAGACTCATATTACTCTTCTTCATACATAATACATGTCAACCAAATTGAACTATTAACCATTCAACACTTTTTTCCTCCTTCCTTCATTTGAATGAGACCTACACAGTACATTAGAAATGAGTGCTGGGATTATATCTGAAAGACTTTCATTCAAATTTGTATTACTATCAGAATTATTCCTTAATTGGTAAATGGTCAAAGTATATACACAGGTAGCTTTGAAAAATGTTCCATATCACTAATAATTAGAGAAATTCAGATTAAAATAACTGAGATTCCATATCACACTCATCAAATTGGCAAAGTTAACAAAAAAGGAAAATGGCAAATGTTAGAGGGATTGGAGAAAATATTCAGATTAATCCATGGTTGGGTGAGTTAACTGGTCCATACATTCTGGAAAACAATTTGGAATACTGTTCAGAAAATTATTCAGCTATTTATCCTCTTCTTTTATCTGCTAAAATCTTTTTCTCCCTTCATATCAACTCAGTGTCATCCCCTCCATGAAACTTTTTCTGCTCTCCTAGATAGAAATAATGCTTCCTCAATTAAAAAAAATATTATTAATATATTTTACATCATTTTTATTCCTCTTTTATAATTCCCTACTGGTAAACTACCACTATCTCATAGCAAAGAATCAAAAAACTATGCAATATTCTCTACTTCCTGCAAAGAGGAAAAAATATGCCTTTTCTTAATTCTTGTCCAGAGTCAGGTTCGTTGGTCATAATTTCATGTATAACATTGAGATAATGTTATTTAGTTTTTGCATTGGCATTATTGTAATCCATGTATATGTTGTTTCTTGATTTGACTGCATCAAATTCCATTAGTCTTTCCATACTTTTCTGAAATTTTCGTAGTCCTAGTATCTTACAACATAGTAATATTTCATTACACCCAAGTAATACAACTTGTTTAGCTTCCATTTTGGGGTAAGACCAATCTTCATTCCCCTTTCAGCTATGCTTGGGACTTCTCAAACTTGCAGACCTTGGGAACTTTTGTCTAATCCCTCTTCTATTCTTTTCCCACCTGCTTAGTTCCTTTTTGTGTGTTAAGTTGTAAACCCAGTGAGGGCAAGTATTTTCTTGCTTTCCTTGCTTGTACTTATTCCAGAACACTTAGCATTGTGCTTGGCCCTTAGTTAACAAAGCATTTAGTGATTTCTCTAAATGGACTTTGTTTTCAATTCAATTCAATAAACATTTATTAAATACTTACCACTTCTTTAGGTTTGTGCTAAACACTGATGACATTAAAAGAAGCAAAAGACTATTCTGGCCCTGAAAGATTTTATATTCTAATAGGGGAGAAGGGCAGTAAGGAGAGGAAATATATATACAAAGAAAGCTACATACAAGATAAATGGGACATAATTAACAAAGGAAAAGCACCAGAATTAAAAAGGGTTGGGAAGGCTTTCAGTGGGAGGTGAGATTTCAGTAGACTCTTAAAGAAAACAAGGACATTGGTACTCAGAGTGAAAAAGGTAGAACTCTGCAAGCATGTGGGACAGCCAGAACAAATGTCTGTTAAAAAAAAAAAAAAAGAATTCCAAACTCACAATCTCTCTATACAAAGGGAATCATCTAGGAATTGGTTATGTCTGATGATATCTGGTTGGGCTTCTTCCTGACAAGGAAAGAAAGTCACTCCACATCATTTGCTACCCAAAAATTTGCAATAAAGCAGTTGGTGTTTAAGGGACTTTCTTTCTGTCTTTCTCTTCCTTGTAGTTTATATCTGCTAGCACCTCCCCAACTCTCTTCCTTTTAAAAATTGATTTTTGTTTATATTTTCTTATTTTACATTACCTAAATTTTTCCCTTCATACCTCTCACCTCTCCTAAAGAACCATTTTATATAACAAAAAATCTTTCAAGAAAGAAAAAGAGGGAAAAAAGGGGAAGTCAGAAAAATATACAAAGTTCCATACTTGGGAATACTTCCTATTTCTGCAAAGTCGTACTCCAAATATCCCTTCTTTGTTGTACTTCTTATGTGTATTTGTTTCTTTCTGTTTCACAGTTATTTGTGGTCATGTAGCAAAGGCTAAGGTTGTCCTTAATAATATCACATCTCCTTATTTTATATTGTAAGTTTCTTGAGAACAAGAACTGGTTTTTTGTTTGTTTTGGGGGGGGTGTATGTGTTTGTGTGTGTATGTGTGTGTGTGTGTTTAATTTTTGGTTCCTTGGGATTTTGCACAGTGCCCAACACATAGTGGGTATAATAAATATTTGCTGAGTTAAATAAAGAGTTTGAATTGAGAGGATTCTGGGAAGATGGAGGAGTAAGTCAGAAAACTTTTGGCTCTCCAAATTTCTTTCCCAGAAAAAGACAGAACATAGCCTCAGAGGGAATGTAGAGCAGCAGAAATAAACAGATGTCAGGCTACATAGAGTCAGTTGTTCTCCTAAGACAACCTAAGAAGACCTGACCTCCTGGGCCAGAGGTTCAGCTGGAGTAAAGCAAAACGCATTCAGGACAACTCTGCAGACTCAACAAACAGCAAACCCTGGGGGGCAGTTGGGGCTGGGAAGCAGCCTTGGGCTCAGAAACTTTCATCTCACTGACTGTGTGGGGATCTGATGGCTGAGTAGGAGAAGATACCACTGGGACACCAAGCACAGATGTGCTGACCAGACTTCTAGAGTGGGCTGCTACTGCAGGGGAAAGAAGCTAACACACACCTGGTGAGTACAGTAGCAGAGGAGCAGGGACCCTGCTGGCTGTGGACACTTGCAGGAGAGCAGGGTCCTTGGTTTCAGTTCCAGGGCACAGAGGATAGTTGTAGTTTGCAGCCACCTGAGGCTTGCAGAGAGCAAGATCATAAGTGGGACAGCATGGCTGGGGCCCCTAACCATGGCTTAGAAGTGGAGAGGAGAACCCAAAGTTGAGTCCAGGGACAGCCTTCAGAAAATAACAATAAGAAAGATCTGAGGCTTGAAGGATCATTCCCCATTACTCTGGTCTAGAACACGATCATACAAATAGCTACTAAAAACGAAATAAAACAAAAAATAAAAATGAGTAAGCAAAAAAGAAATCTATAACTATTATGGGGACAGAGAAAATCTGGATTAAAAGTTGCTCTTGTTTTCAATGAGAAACATCAAATGGTCCCAGACCATTTTTTAAATGACTTAAAAAATCAAATAATAGAGATTGAGGAAAAATTAGGGGGAAAATAAGAGCAATCTTATAACTAAGGGTAACTTACCCAGTTAAGTATAATTGTGATGGGGGTGGAGGGAAGGGGAAGAGAAGGGAAGCAGGGAAAAAAATATTTAACAAAGTGAAAGTCTTCAAGTGTTTGTGACAAAAACTGCAGAACTTAAGGAAAAATTCAATATATAACATCTAGGAGAAATATAAGGTAAACATTAAGGACCAGTTATAAGGAAATCAAAGTCAAATTGTTTATTTCTTATAAGTAAAAATATCAGTTCTTTTATGATTGCCATTTTTATTTGGATAGTTAAGAATGACATGCTGAGCTAAGTATGATGGGGGTGATTCTAAAAAAAATAAAACTATGTAGGGAGAGATTAAAAAGAAGCAATTATGCCTCACAACTGAGGCATAAAAGGAAAAATTGATATAGAAAAAGCTAATAGGAGGGAGGGCAGGTAGTGTTGAAATCTGACTCTCATCAGGAATGGGTAAAAGAGGGAATAACATATATAAACGTCTTCTAACTTCAGAAAAAATAAGACAAGGGATAGGGTCAGGGGAGAGGATCAAAGATTGACTCTTGGAGGGGTAGGTAGGTTAAAAAATAGGAGAGTATAGTAGCAAACAGGAATAAAGTAGAGGGATGAGGAGGAATAGGAATAGAGTGACAAGGATAGTAAGGAAAAATAGGAAGGAGGAAAATATACAAGTAATTATAGCTTAGATTGTGAATGGGATGAATTTACCCATAAAATGGAAACTGACAGCAGATTAAAAGTTTGAATTCAACAATATGTTGCTTAGAGGTACACACAAAAATAAAATAAAGGCCAGAAGTAGAATTTATTATGTTAAAACAACAACAACAACAACAACAAAAACCACTAGGAGTAACAATCAAGATCTTAGTTAAACTAAGTTGAAGCTAAAATAGGGAAAACTATAGGGAAATAATAAATAAATAATAAAATAAAATATAGGGAAATAGAATAGCAAAACTACAGGATGTATCAGCAACATTTTTCAATCTTGTTTTAGACCATTTAAGATGATTAGACAGTATGAAATACCTGAGAGTATATCTGCCAAAACAGATAAAGAAACTATTTGGATATAAACATAAAACATTTTTTATACAAATAAAGTCAGGTCTAAATAATTGAAGTAATATTTATTGTCCATGGGTGGATAAAGACAATATAATTGTAAAAAAATTATAATTTTACCTAACTAATCCATTTATGTGATGCTATCTGAATTAAATTACTAAAAAAAATCTTACTGGATTAGGAAAAATAATAGCAAAGTTCATTTGGAAGAACAAAGGTTATGAACTTCAAAGAAAGCAGGGAAGGAAATGTAAAGGAAGCAGATTCAGTAACATCAGACCCTAAATTATATTATAGCATGAAATAATTGTTGAAGTGTAAAGAGAATAATTTTGATTATTTTAAATTAAAGTCTCTTGTATAAATAAAACCTATACCACCAAGAATAGAAAGAGTAAAGAGATTTGAGTGAAAACTTTCATAGACAATCTCTCAGAAAGACTGATTGGTTTGGAATATGTTATGAGTGTAGGAAAGAACATGCTAGTTGGTTTAGAAAAACCATAAATCTTCATAATTCCTGGACTTATGAAGAAAGATGTTATCTACCTTCAGAGAAACAGATGACAAGTAGAAATAAGCATAATATGGTCTTATAAATGTGGCATGAGTGAATATATATATGTATATATATATATGTTTATAGATATCCATGCATGTGTGTATAGGTACATATACACACAAACAATATGTATATATACATATGTATATACACATATGTACGTGTCTGTGCTTAATTGTAGCCTTCTTTGAGAGAGGGAAAAATAAAATGAGAAGTCCACAGCAGAGAACAAAAGAGAACAAAAAATACAACCTACAAGAAAGGAAAGAAAAGCGGACAGTTTTGAAAACAATGTGTAGCATTTTTAAAATGGGTTTTCTTAAAATGGACATTTATTGTTTCATTTTAAATCCTTTTTTATGTTTTATTGTGAACATGGCAATTCTTTTCTTATTTGTATGTAAGTTTAAAATAAACTTAAAAATTTACCAACTTCCCTTTACCCCCGCAAAGATTTTGAATTGAAAGAGTGAAAAGAAATAAATAAATTGAAACAAGCAGGGACTACTGTATAGAGCTATCATAGGCTAATGTTTCTGTTCATTTTGTATTGTTTGCTTTTGTTTTGTTTTGTTACCAGCCCTGAAGTCAGAAAGACCTGAGTTCAAACCTGACCTCAGACACTTAACATTTACTAGCCATGTGACCCTCGGCAAGTCACTTAACCCCAATTGCTTTGCCAAAAAAAAATCAAAAGAAAACAAAAAAACAAAATTTCAAATATAGTCTCAGATATGTAGTAACTTGGCAGCTAGTCCCATTATTTCCTGGCAGAAGAAATGGAAGTAGTCAGATTTTATATTCTTGGGTTCTAAGATCACTGCAGATGGCAGTCATGAAATTAAAAGATGCTTGCTCCTTGGAAGGAAGATACTAAAAAACAGTGACATTACTTGTTGACAAAGTTGGTATAGTCGAAGCTTCTTCCAATAGCAATGAATAGCTGTAAGAGTTGGACTATAGGGAAAGCTGAGTGCCATAGAATCAATGCTTTCAAATTGTGCTTCGAGAGAACTTTTGAAAGTCCCTTGAACAGCAAGGAGATCAAATCAGTCAATACCTAAAGAAATTCTTCCAGGCTATTCACTAGACGGTAAAATACTGAACTTGATGATTAAATAAATTGACCACATATTGAGAAGATGGCACTTATTGGGAAAAACCTTGGTGTTGAAAAAGACTGAAGGCAAAAAGAAAAGAGAACAGTAGTGGATGGAATAGATAGATAGCATCATGGAACTGACAACCATGAACTTAGACTGACTTTGAGAGAGTGGAGAAGAAAAGGTCCTGGCATGTTGAGGTCCATTGGGTTATGAAGAGTTGAATGCAACTGAACAACAAGAAGAAGAAATGTATGATTAGAAGGAAAATATGTTAAGATTTAGAAGCAGCTATTAAATAGATAGTTTTATTGTGGTCCTGCATTCTAGCTTCAGCTGAAGTAACCGCTGTAAAATACAGTTATATTCCCAAGAAAGAGAAAATTCTTGATTCTGGTCATTGAATACTTATTGACTGATTAAAGTGTGTTTTTTTCTCATTCTTTCTTATTTCAATGACCAGAATTCTGTAATAGGTTTGGCTTGGCTAATTGGGTGATGGCTGAGAATCATATATACTTTCTCTCTATCCCTTAATGACTAAATTTTTTTTAGAATCCATTAACCTACTAATTCCATTGGGGAAGGGGTGGGAGAAAATGGTGTCCCAATAAAATACTGGTGGTTCACAATAATAATACAATGGATAAACAATATGTAGTGCTTTGACGTTTCCAACACATGTTGTTCCCAACTCTGGTTTTGTAAATTTTACAAACTCCATTTTACAGATGAGAAAATTATTGTTCATAAAAGATGAGTCATTTGCCCATGATCACACAACTAAGTAAGAAATAGGAAATATCAGAGTGAAGACTTAAAACCAGATCTTCGAAATTCTCTTTTCATTGGATTATCCTCCATTAAGAGATATAGATATTTAAAAGTTATTCAGATAGTCACTTTCAGGGAAGGAAAGAAAACATTTCAACTTCTCTGTATGTACGGAGTACTTTTAAATTCTTTGGAAGAAAATTAATAGATTATTTATAATTCTGATGTTTTTTTATTTCTAATGTCTGATCAATTATTTCAACATTATTGATAGATTTGCAGCCAATAAAAAAATTCCCTTTTCCCTCCTTTGCTTCTCATCTTTGCTCAAAGACCAAAGGAATCAGGAGAAAAAGTTAGGTGGTGCTTTTAAAGTTGGAGGGGGTTAGGATAGTGGGTACTTGCCATTCCAAAAATTCCTGACTCAAAAATTTAGTCTTCCAGCAGATATAGAAAGAACCCAGAAAGAATAGAGAAAAAAAAATTTCATGCTACTATCACAGGTGAATACATTCTTCTCTTCATCCAAAGTACTTTGCAGTGCATACCTAGTCAATATTAGCCATAGTTATAAGGAAGCAGAGTATCTGAGTCTCTCTTCCATAAGTTTCTAGGTAACTCTTAAAGTGAGAGAAGTCTGTTTTGCTAAAGCTCCCAATTGAAAAATAGCTCTCACAGGTCAAGGTTCCCAGAAGAAGACTAGGGCAAGTTTTACTCAAGACTTTTGAATGCCTCTCTCTGAAATCTCTCTTTCATCACCTAATTAGCCAAGCCAAACCTATTACAGAAAATCTATATATTTTAGACAATTTAAAGCACTTCCACTTCATGTCATCCTTGCTTACTCATTGGCAGGTTCATTGGACTTTCCACATGGAAGGATATTTCAAGATATTTTAAGCATGGTTTAGGCCCCTCTCCCATTTGAAAAATTTGCCATTTTTGACAAATCATATCGAGTGCTATAAACATATTGTCCATGTCCCCAATACAGAGGAATCATCAAGAAAGATATAAGTATTGTCTACTCACTTGCTTCCCTAGTACTATACAGGAAAGAAGTATAAAATAGTCATTGTGTTGAAATCATATACAATTCTCTATGTACAGTCAAAAATCACAATTTTCTCCAAATGCTCAGCTATGTGGATTCAAAAGTTGCCTCAAACACAACCTGTGTGATCCTGGGCAAGTCACTTAACCCTGTTTGTCTCAGTTTTCCCAATTATAAAATGAGCTAGAGAAGAAAATGGCTAAATGCTCCCGTATTTTTGCCAAGAAAAACCCCAAGTGGGATCACAAAGAATCAGAACACAAAAACTTAACAAAAGCAGATTCAATAAGGAACATGCCACAGAGTTTACCAAAATTTACTACTTGCTTACTACTCTACAAGGGCCTGTCTTGGTACTCAAATGGTCTTCCCTACTTGGGGAGTTTAGTATGGGGCAACAGGCTAGCAAAGAAATTAACTACATGGTCAGTGGATAGGGTACTGAGCTTGGATTCAGGAAGATCTGAGTTCTAATCTAACCTTAGTGACTAAATGTATGACCTTAGGCAAATCACTTAATCTCATTTGCCTCAATTTCCTCATCTGCAAATGTGCTGAAGAAGGAAATGGCAAATTACTCTAGTACCTGCCAAAAAAAATCCCAAAATAGAGTCATGAAATGTCAAACATAGCTTAAAAGTGACTAAACAATATAAGCGTGGAAGAAGGGAAATAGTTTTATATGTATTTAAATATGAGGATTTAAATTCTTGTGATAGAAATAAGGAGTCTGTTCAAAAAGTAATAGGTACTGAATTAATGCTAGATGGATTTAAACCTACCCATTTTACTGATGATTAATTAAGCCATTAATAAGATTGCTTCAGGAAATCCAGGGTTATAACTTATAACCTATCTTCTTAGTATATGAGGTTACATAAACTGGGAATAATGCAGGATGCTTATTTAAAAAATGTTGCTGGTTTAGGGCATTTCTTGCCAGTCTGAAAGTGTAGCCTGGCAAGACCCACTTCAGCATAATTCCTATTAGTAACTCCACTGAAGTGTTAAATGATAAATCCTTTGAAATTTCTTCCTGGTTGGATAATCCCAAGTTGTCCATATTATGAAAATAGAAGTAGTTCTCTAAGGAGGCAAGGAATGTGGACATTGGTCCATCTGTGGAGTAGATTCTGCAGCTTCCTTTGATCCCCTAGGAAAGGCATTTAAAGCTGTAGCTGACATCTCCCCAGGTAATACCAAGATTTCTAAGAATGGTGTATATGTATATATATATATGTGTGTGTGTGTGTGTGTATGTGTGTGTATTTATATATACATCCACATATATTTCGCATCTAAGCATACATGTGTGTATGTTTTAAATAATAATAGCTGGTAATTTTCTTTTCTTAATCATGACAACACAGACTTTTGTACCACCAGTGAAATACTGGATAATAGTCATCTATTCCCATCATGGAATCCCATCAGGAATGATATAACACAGTTATATCAAAATTTACAGGTAGCAGAAATCTTTTGTAAAGAATCATCTCTATCATAGTTTTGCTTTTTTTTTTTTAATATTGCAACTGAACTATTGGTTTGGGTTTCAATTGGGTAACAAAGACAAAGTTTCAGCAAATAAGTTACTCCAAAACCTGAAAATACTTTCTGGGTTACAGAAAGTTTACCAGGAATACATTGAGATTGGCCAGTTAGGAGAAAAACTCAAAAGAAAGAAAAATATTCAGATGCATACTATTCATTGGGTAGTAGAATAAAAAAGAGCATTATTCTTAGAAGCAAGAAGATTTGGGTGTGAATTCTATCATCTACCAGGCTTAGAAATATCACCTATAATTTCTGAACTTCAGGGTCTCTTTCTGGAAAGGGAAGAATAATACCTATAAAATCACTATTAATTTAAACTGCTATTGTTGTTATTATCTATTTCACAGTTTTTTTTTTTTTTAAACAAGGATTAAATAGCATAATGCAAGTAAAGCATTGTCCCTAGAAAATTAAAGCATTGTCCCTGGAAAAGTGTGTATGTGTGTGTATACACACACACACACACACACACACACACACATATACATATATGCCATCTAAAGTTTCCATTCTTAGCAAACTCCTTATCAAACTCTGGTGGCTCCCTAGTATCTCTAAGTTTAAAAATAAATTGCTCTGCTTAGCATTTAAAACTTTTCATAACTTGGCCTTTCCCTGCATTTTTAGTTTCATTATTTTCCTTCAAACTCCCTACAATACAATCAAACATACCCACCTACTGACAACCCTCAATTTCTTGTCTCCATGCCTTTGTACTGGCTGCTCCCTACCTTCACTGCATACCTGAAATCCTTCCATCCTCAATCACTAGAATCACCAGTCTCTGCAGCATCAAGATGGTTAAGTAAGAGGAAGAAATACAATTAATTCTTCCTTAAAACTCCTTCAAATAGATCTAGAAAATGGATGAGATTAAATTTTAATGGGGAAATTCAAGAAAAAGTCACAGTGAATCATTTTTTTCCAGCCAAGTTCAAAAATAAATAGCTGTGGTGGGGCTTGCACCCTCAGGAGCAAAGGATGGTCTCATTTTCAAATTTTAGCTCAGTCTGAAGTCTGAAGAAAAATAACCAGGTCAGGAATCCCAAACCAAAAGGGAATCTACACTTCTATCACTTTGAATAATCAGAGCTAAGCAGCTGGTTGAAAAGACTCAGTCCAATAGCAGTCTACTGTTGCTTAGATCCAAATCCAGGTCAAGAATTTGCAAAGCCTAGATCAGGTTAAAGGATAGTGATGGTAAAGCAATTAGACTTTTGCCTTGAATCAGTCCATTTTGGAAACATTTGAAAGCTTATAGTTTCCCAGCCTGGAATTAACACAATGCATAATACCCCAAAAAAGCAAAAAAAAAAAAATTACTAATTCAGACCTTCTCTCCAGAAGTATACATAGTCTGGTCCTATCATTAAATCAGAAAGTAGACTGGATGAATGAACAAACAAAAGAATCCCAACATAAAAAAGCTATTACATTAACAAAAGTACTCAAGACACAACTCAGAAGAGAATTACTCCAAAATATCCACAAGCAAAATCCCAGAAAAAACATAGCTTGGCTATGAATTCAACTAGAATTCCTGGAAAAAATGAAGCAAGAATTTAAAAAAGTTTTTATAAATGAAATGAGAGCACTTGAGGATAAAATTGAAAAAAATTCAAAGTATAAAAGAGAATTTACAGCTTGGCAAAAACTTTGCCCAAGCAACAAGCTCCTTGAAAATTAGAATGGAACAAATAGAAGCCAGTGACTTCATGAGAAAATAAGAAATACTGAAACAAAATCAAAAGGCTGAAAAAAATAGAAGGAAATGCAACATGTTTCATAGCATAAACAACCAATATGGAAAGGAGTTGAGAAGAAAAAAATTTTAAAGAATTTTTGGACTACCTGAAAGTCATGACAAAAAAAGAACCTTAATATCATATTTTGAGAAATCTTAAAACTATCCAATCTCTCAAAACTAGAAGACAAAGTGGAAAGACATAGATTCTACCAGTCACCTACTGAAAGAAATTGCAAGATATAAACTACAAGGAATATGATAGCCAAAGTCCAAAGCTTTCAGGTCAAAGAAAAAAAAATATGACAAGTATCCAGAAAGAAAATCTTCAAATGCCAAGGAGCCATAGTCAAGCTCACACATAACTTTCTTCTTTAGCAGCTATGTTGTGAAAGTGAGGAGAGTAGAATATAATATTCTAGAAGATTTAGGACATAGGTTTATAGCCAAGAATAGTTTACCCAACAGAATTGCGTCCAATTCTACAGGGGGAAAAATTAATATTTAATGAAACAGAGAACTTCCAAGCATTCCTGATGAAAAGACCAGAGCTGCATAGAAACTTTGAAGTTCAAACATAGAAGTTAAAAGAAACATGAAAAGATAAATACAAATGAACAATGATAAAGGATTAATCAAGGATACATTGTTCACATTCCATATGGGGAAATGATACATATGTCTTTTCTGTACTCTAGCATCATCAGGAATCATAGAGGGCATCTAATTAGGTAAGGCTTAGAAGTGATTATGTTATGTCTTGATTATCTTAAGAAGAAAAAGGAAAGTAGAAAAGAGGAATATACTGGGAGGGAAAGGAAAGGAAGATTAGGTTAAATTATCGTACCTAATCAATGTGTGCAAATAAACATCTATATAAAAAAGAGAAAGAGGTGGAAGGAACAGCTGATATTGAATTTCATTTTTATCTGAACTGGTCAAAGTAGGAAGAATACATATATACATTTACAGCTGATTTCAGAAATATGTTTCACTCAACATGGAAATAGAGAAAAGGGAGAGATTGGGGAAGAGTAAATAAGCCCTAAACAAACTTTAACTAAAGATGTACAAAAATATTATAGTTCTATTTGAGCAAGCAAAAAATGGGAATCTGATGGAATGCCCATAAATTGGAGGATAACTAAACAGGTTTTGGTATATAAATGTGAGTGAATACTATTGTATTATAAAAAATAATGAAGGGAACACTTTTAGAGAAACTCAGAAAAACTTGTATGAATTGGTGTCGTACTGAAGTAAATAGAACCAAGAGAATATTTTATACAGTGAAAACAATATAGTCAAGACCATTGACTAAAAGGTTTAGTAACTCTGATCAGCATTACAACCAGCTGCTAATCTAGAGGACTAATAATTTAAAATGCTACCCATTTCCTGATAGAGAGGTGAAGAACTCAAGAATACAGAAAGAGATCTTTTTTTTTTTTTAAATCACCAATGGAGACTTAACTACACATGCTTGTATATATGTTTGACTGTACATATTTGTAATGAGGGTTTTGTTTTTCATTTATCTCAATTGGTGGATAGCAATGCTGGAGTGGAAGGAAGAGAAGGGAGATAATTTTTTAAAATCCTAGTCTCCTTTAATAGTTATTAACTCTAGAGCCACCTTTTATATGAAGTCTTTCCTAATTCCCCAAGATATTCATATTCTTCTCACTAAAATCTTCTTTTATATATTTGTTTTATAATATATATGAATGCCTACACATGTAAATCATACTTTTGAGTATATGTACATGTTGTTTCTCATGATAAGATTTTAGCTCCTTTAAGGCAGAAACTATTTTACGTTTTTATTACGATAATTTTTGGACTGTTTCACTATTTTTGTTTGCACAGTGTTGGTACATAACAGACACTTAACAAATATTTATTGACTAATTGATATCATATTTTTAAAAACCATTTCTTACACTGACTTTCCTTCTTTCCTTCTTTATCTGTTTGCATAGGAGGTGAGGGGTGGCAAAAAGCAAAGAGTAGGAAAGATTTAAAAATCATCACCTTAAGCACTGTATTCTCCCCAGTGAATAATAATATTGCCCCAAACAGAGGTTAATACTAAAACAGAAGTACATGGGAGAATTTTGAGCCCCTGATGTTCTCTGAGAGACTGTTTCATTCTTTCAAATTCCTTTAACTAGAAAATAGCCAGAATTGACTTACATTTTTTAGAAAGGAAGGTAAAAGTTGTTGCTTCTTCAATAAACCATACTATTTTCAATAGCTGAATGAGGCAATTCACTTTTCCCTTCCTTGGTAACCTTCTGTCTTTTGAAATGGAAACTCTCCTGACCTCATGACCTCAGCATTACTGTGAGTAAAACTCTTTTCTAATTATGTTAGTGCGCAGTACACTCCTGCATTGCTAATCAGCTTACTAGGGTAAATTTATATCTCTGGGATGGATGTTCATAGACTCCTCATTGATATAATTGCAGCTCAAAACCAGTGGCTGGAGACTTTTGTATTTAAAGCCATAGGTCTGTACATTTTCATCCACATCACTATGTAATAACAAGCATTAACCCATGTACAACTTTCTGTAATGCTCTTAAATTTTTATCTATTCTATCCACCCAAAATATGCACTCTGTCTAGCATTCTGCACTTATTAAACTAACCAGCACTGACTACTAAGAAAAGAAGAAATTATTCTGGTTTGATTCTGTTTTATCTTAATTTCTTTAATCACAGTATGATTATTGCCAACTATCGTCCAGTATCTCTCCTGCCCTTTTGGCTAAACTCCTTGAGAAAGCAGTCCACAAGCAATAACTTCACTCCCTCCCCTCTTGCTTGCTTCTAAACTTTCCACATTCTGCCTTTTGGTGTCATCATTTAATTGGAACTTTCCTCTCCGAAGGTAGCAATAATCTTACTCATCATATTGAATGACCCTTTCTCAGTTCTCATCTTTCTTCACCTTTCTCCAGTCTGTGACATCTCTTGATTGCCCTCTCCTGTTAGACACTCTCTTCTCTCTACTTTGATTCTTCTACTTTGCTGACTTCATAGATAAAACTGAGACCTGTCAAAAACTTCAGCTTCAAAAGACCAAGGTCTGCCACTGCATCCAGGGCCATCTCCAGTCACCCCAATCTCTCTGTGGCCACTCGATCCAAATGGCTCTGGAGGAGAAATTTTGCCCAGCCCTCTCTCACTTAAATCCATTTCACTTATGTGTAGTAGCATCACCTCCTTGATGTTCATAGTCCTTTTCAAGAACAAATAACAATTCTATTCTTGGATCTTCATCTGTGTCATACTCAGTAACTCTGGGTCTTTCCCCAGATCTCTATCCTGGCCCCTTTTCTCTTCTTTTTATGTATAATATTTTTTGGTAATCTAATCACTTCCCAAAGGTTCAATTTTCATCTGATAATTGATTTCTATGTCCCTATAACTAGAACTCATCTAACTAGACTTAGTAATTTTACCAGCTTCCATAGATATAATTATCTCTATGTCGATGATCCTCGTATCTATTTATCCAGCCTTAAATCTCATTTCTCTCCCAAACTCTAATCCTACCTCACCAGGTGCTTTTGAGCATCTTGAATGGATGACCTATAGCTATTGCAAACACAGTATGCTCACCAAAAAACTCATTATCTTTCCCCCAAAACCTTTCCTTTTCCCTAAATTACATTTTACTACCATGGGCATTATTATCTTCCCAACTAGCCTCAGTTTGCAACCTCAGTGTTGTCTTTGTGTCATCACTTAAACTCGTTCTCACATTTAATGAATCAATTAACAAATATCTATTAAATACCTCTTATGTTCTAATGCTGTTCTAGGTACAAGGGATACATATAGAAAGAATGAAATAATCTCTCTGTGCAAAAAGCACGTACTCTTTTTGCTTGGGGGAGACAACAGCTATGTCTAATTAAAAACTATGTAGTTTAGGAGAAAGACACAAGCAGTTAAGAAATGATCACTATCAATTGCCTTATCTTTTCTGCCTTTTGTGGCAAAACACCTCAAGGAGTCTGTCTACAATAGGTGCCTCTGCTTCCTCTCTTCTCACTGTCTTTTTAACTCTTCAGAATCCGATTTTAGATTTCTTCATTCAGTTGAAACTTCAAACTCTTCAAAGTTACCAACGATCTCTTAATTGCCAAATCCAGTGGCCTTTTCTCACTCCTCATTTTCCTTGACTTCTGAACAATCTCTGATACTTTTGATTACTCTTCTGTGATTCTCTTTTTTTCTCTAGGTTTTCCAAACGCCACTGTCTCCTGGTTCTTTTTCTCTTTGACCAGTCTTGGTTTCCTTAGCCAAATCTTCATCCACTTAGTATGTATCCCATATAACTTTTGGATCTTTTCATCTTTCTCTAGATATTTCACTTGATAATCTTATCAGTCCCTTTGGATTTAATTATCCTCTATGCTGATCATTCTCATATCTTATTTATCCAGCCCTAAGCTTTCTGTTAACCTTCAAATTCTCATCTCTAACTGCCTACTGGACATCTCAAACTGGATGTCCAGTAGATTTCTTGAGTTCAATATGCCCAGTACTGATCTCATTATCTCTACTTTCAAATCCCACCCCTTCCAAATTTCCCTGCTACTGTAGAGGGCAATTTAGTCTTACCAGTCTTCCAAGCTCACAGCCTGGTTATCATCACTGACTCTCACTCCTATACCCAATGTTTTCCAAGACCTGTTGATTTCACCTTTACAACATCTCTTGAATATAATTCCTTCTCCCCTATGATACTGTCATCACCCTAGTGCAAAACTCTTACTACCTTCAGCCTGGACTATTATAATAGCCTGCTAAGGGGATCTGTCTGCCTCAAATTGAAGCTCCATTCAGCCACAAAAACAATTTTCCTAACATCTGACCCTGTTATCTCTCAGTGGCTCCCTTTTACCTCTAGGATCAAATACAAAATTTTCTGTTTGACATTCAAGACCATTCATATACCTTTCCCATTTATTCAGTCTCCTTAAACCTTACAAAACCCCATGTTTGGTTTTTTCATCTTTGATTTGTCTGCTCATTGACTCCCTCATTAGATTTAGAGATCCTCAAGATTAAGGATTGTCTTTTGCCTTTCTTTGCATCCCTGTGCTTCACATCATTCCTAGAACAAGGTAGGAGCTCAACAAATGTTTACTGACTCCTCTTCTAGGGAGAATAAGAAAAGCATTTGTGCAGAAGATAGTACTTCAGTTACATCTTAAAGAAAGGTACTCTCTGAGTTGGAAGTAAAGAAAGAATGTGTTCCAGTGTGCGGAACAACCAGTGAGAAGGAAAGAAGATGGGAAATGGAATATTATTGTTGTATGAAGAATAAAGACTATTTTCACTGAATTATAATGTGTGATAGAGGGAGTAAGATCTAATGAGGAAAGATAGGTTGGGGACTCATTATGTAAGACTTTAAATGGAAGAAAGGAATTTATATTTGATCATAGTATTAGGAAGTCACTAGAATTGATTGAGTAGGGGAGAGACATGGTCAGATCTGTGCTTAAAGAAAATCATTTTGGCAGCAGTTAGCAGGATGGATGGCAATGAAGAGAAACTTGAGGCAGGGAAATTAATTAGGAGGTCATTGTAATAATCCTAGCAAGAGTTGATAAGAATCTGAGCTTAGAAAGCAGCTATAAGAGTAGAGTGAAAGGTTGTAAAGGTTGAAACCGCAAAGCTTTATACCTACCTCAATAGGCAGGGTGCAGAGTTTAGAATAGCATTAAAGTTTATGAATCTGGGAGACTGGAAGGATGGTGGTACCTTCTATGGAAATAGGGAAGTTTGGAACAGAGGAGGTTTGAAGAAGGGGAAAATGGTGAGTTCAGTTTTGTACATGATGACATTGGGTTGTCTCCAGACAATGAAATGTCTCATAGACAATTGATGATATAAGATCAAAACTCAGGAGACAGACTGGGATGGATATATAGATTTGTAAATCATCTACATAAAAATAAGAGTTAAGCACACAGGAGCTGGTAAGGTTATCAAGTGAAGGTAGGGTATAGAAGGAGGAAAAAATGGGCCTCGGATAGTACCTTAGGGAACATCTATAGCTAAGGAACTTAATATGGATCATGAGCCAATGAAGGAGAATGAGAAGGATTATTAAGGAGGAGGAATTTGGTAAGAGGTAAATCAGAAGAGAGGGATCACACACACACACACACACACACACATACACACATGTGTCTGTGTGTATATATTATGTGTGAATGGGTATTTATATATATGTGTGTGCATATATGCATGTATATATATACACGCATATATGATCTTCTTTTGATTTACTTATATATACACCTGCTTATATACATCCATATATGTTTATCATAATATAAACATAGTATATTTATCATAGAAAAGGAAAGAAAAACTTCTCCCATATCTTTGCTAAGAAAATCCCAAATGGGGACATAGTAGGGCATGACTGAAATGACTGACAATAATGTTAAGATTTATCATAGTATGCATAAATATATATGCATAGATGTAAAACATGTATCTCATATATCCAATCTCTTGTCAAGTCTTGTTTCTACCATCACAATATTTTTTGTATATATTCCCTTCTCTTTACTCACACAGTCCACCATCTTAGTATAGTCCTTGCTTGGATTATTGCAATTGCTTTCTAATTAGCCCCTTTCTTAAATCTCTCCACACTAAAACCCATATTCCACTGTCTACTTGATCCTTCTAAAACACAAGTCTGACCAAATCACATCAACCTACTCCCTGCATTGTCAACTCCAATAGCATTGCAGGATCAAATATAAAATGCTGTTTGACATTCAAAGCTCTTTATAATCCAGCCCCCTTTCTACCTTTCCAGTCTTCTTACACCTTACTCCCTATGTATGCATTGATCCCTGTTCCACCAAGGGATTCTGTCTCCTGACTCCAAGCATTGTCAATGGCTGTTCCTAATGCTTGGAATGCCCTCCCTCCTTATCTCCAGCTCCTGGTTTTCCTGGAACCCTGTAATTCTTAGCTAAAGTCTTATGTAGTGATTCTGATAGTAAAGAAAATAAAGCTTGCTGGCATGCCTTAAAAATAATAAACCTATTCTGGTTCCTAGTGATCACTTCTTTCTTTCCTTAGTGATCACAAATTGCTTCCTTAATAATGTGTTCTAAAATTGTACTGGGATTTGATTTTCAGCTGATTGGCTTATAGTTATACCTACCTTTGAAAATTGCGATGGTATTTGCCAGGTTCCCTTGAGACCACACTTTTGCTGTTTGCCATGACTCCTCAAAGTCAACAAGACTTTTCAACAATTGCATCCACAAGTTTTCAATGCTCTGGGATGAAGCATAATATCTAAGTGACCTGAATTAATGGGTTCATACCATCTTACTACCTTCTTATTTATCTTATTAATCCTTGTTAGTCACTTGCATTCAATTCTTCCCAGTGATTATTTTTTTTTTTTGGCTAGGGGAAAAAAAACCCAGAAACAGAAGCATAGTTTGAGTAGTTTTGCCTTCTTTCAGTCATTTTCATTTCTATCTCATAGAATTTCTGTACTTATAAGTCTTAGCTTATATTAGGCTTTCAACATCCTTAGGACTCTTACTTTATAGCTCCTTCCCAGTCTTTTTTATGCAGCATTATCTGCCTTACTATCCACCTCTTGTATAAACCCTTTTAAAATCTGAATTCATTGATGAACTCTCTCTCCAGCCATATCTCTCTAGATATTTCTTTAAACTCAAATAATCTCCCTCATACCCATCCACATATTCATACATATACCTATTGTCTCTACTATGCTGATAAGTTGTGACTATATTGTCAGATTTTTTTTCTCTGAGAGCATTTCATTCCCCTTATGCCAATTTCATTTTAATATCCCAGGGACAGAATCTTACCTTCCTACCTATCCCATCTCTGAATACTTTGAATGTTGCTTTCCTGGCACATAATAGTAGGACATTAATAATGCCCATCTCTAAAGTAATTTAACCATTACTTACAGAATTTCCTGTCTTCTTTCCTTTTCTGATATTGTTAATTTGTTCGAGTCATGTCTGACTCTCTGTGACCCTATTTGGAATTTTCCTGGCAGAGACACAGAAATACATTCCGGTACCATTCCTTTTCTAGCTCAATTGACAGATATGGAAACTGAGGCAAACAGGGCAATTTGTAGAAGATCATACAATTAGGAACTGAGGATAGACTGGAACTCAGGATGATAAATCTTCTTGACTTCGAACCTAATGTCCTGTCTGCTGCACCACCTAGCTCTGCCAACAGTTCATATCTTTTCTTATTGGTCAAAATTAGGACCAAAATTGTAGTACTTTTCCTTTACCTTCTGAAAGATGAAATCTTCAACAAGTTGTCAATAATGAATCAGGTATCCCACATTTTTAAAAGACCTCCCAAATATGCCTACAGATCTGAAGTCCCCAGTCACAACTCACTCTTATTGTTGTGCCAGTTTTAGATAACCAGAGTTGGTCATCCAATTGCTTTGCCTCTCTAATAGCCTGTAAAATACATTCATTACCATGTATCAAGAGGCAGCCAGGTGATGCAGTAAATAGAGTGCCAGAACAGGAGGCAGGAAAATTCATCTTTATGAGTTTTAATTTGGCCTCAGACACTTCCTAGATTGTATGATCCTGAGCAAGTCACTTAACCCTGTTTGCCTCAGTTTCCTCATCTGTAAGATGAGCTGGAAAAGAAAATGGCAGACTACTCCAATTTACCGAAAAAAAAAAAAAAAACAAATGGAAAGACAAAGAGTCAGATACTACTGAAAAATGTCTGAACAACAGCTCTATATCAACTTTTCCTTCCTCCAACCTTTTCCCCAGATGACCTACATTCTTCCTCTCTTTTTCCTCCCCGTTTCCTTGTTTACAAGTGAATGAATATCTTCTTGCTGCATGATACTATATTTTCTCTCCTACTACATAATCTGTTACTTGTATTTAATGGAGGTATGTGTTCATTGATCATCTTATTCTCCAGATGGGTGACCTTTAGTCAAATTTTAGTGATTCCCATGAGACCATACTAAATGTCCCTTTTTTAACAGATGTTATTTTTGTTGGCATCTCTGAAGTTCCTTTTTTCATGCAGCACAAAAAAATGTCTCCTTCTTTAGAAAGCCCAGGCTTTCCTGATCTTCTGGAACATAAATTCTAAAGGGAAAAAAGCAATGGCTCTGACAAAATAGAAAGAAATCACACCTATAACAGTCATAATCACTTTTTACTTTACTTTGTTTTCTGAGACTTTGGTGTTAAAGCATTATGTGAAATTAGAAATTTCATCCCACTAAGAATTACGTAATCATGGGAAAGGGATCATAGCATAAGGGAAGAGCTTGAGACAAAAAAGGAAAAAAGTGAACTACCTTATGATGCCCAAACTAGCAAAAGTAAGACATTATCATTTTTAAAAATTCTTCCCTTTATGGGCAAGAGAGAGCTGGAGTTCATTTAGTTGACTGCATTTTATCCTCTTGGGCAGCTCTGAAACCACACAGCCAGACTCTGACTTGTATTCTCTCTTGACTTAACTTGTCATATATCCCTGCTGACTACTCTATTTTTTTTTAAACATTTTTAGGGGAAATTTGTTGCATTTTTGTCTCACTCTTACAAAGAGAAAATTGTTAGCCTATGTGAAGCCAGGAATAATTCAGACAAGCATCATTTGAGTGATTTCCCCTAAATCAAACCTCATTCCTGACCTATTACACTTTACTGACTGGATACCACTCCACTAATGTACCATGGTCCTGGCTGACAATACCTACTGAAAGTCATACCTAACCGTACAATAGCTTTATAACATAGATAAGCATTTACTAGGAAATAGGTTGAGACCACTAAGCTTATTTCCATTATGACATCACCTAAATTTGAACCACCATATCTTTCAAATTCCCCTTGTTGACCATTCTAAAAAGGGACTGCACTGCATCATTCTTTCTGTAGTAAGTTAGAACCTTTTAATTAAAAAGTCAGGCAAGAACATAAGACATTAGCATGGATGGTATTTACCATTTCCAATAAGTTCTAAAAACTACTGGTCTGTGAGAAATTCCCTCAGCCTATAAAAATATTAATGTGTCTACATATACCTATTACTTCCCTCCCCCTTATTCTTGATTATACTTTCTCCTATCTACAAACCCACGAAGGGAATTGTGTGTTTATGGTCAAATGCATTTTTTCCCTCTTACCAACATAAAATTATAAAAATTAAGCCAAAGGTAACAGAAAGACAAGAATTATTAAAGTCCTATGTCCAATTCCATTGAAACATTAGATTTATGGGTGTCTTCTAAGTTCTGTGATTGATGTCCAGCTGACATGCTAATAGCCATTCATAGGGCTTATTAATAACAGTAACAAAAAATACCCAATATTCATAGAATCATAGATAGTTGGGGCAAAGTTACAAAAAAATCATCTACCCAAATTTCTCATTTTATAGATAAGGAATTCATTATGAGCTAAGCTGAGTGATGATACTAGACTTTCTTTCTCTCTTTTAACTTCTCTAACAAAAAGTTTAATTGGTGTTAAGTCAGGTGAGATCTCAGACCTAGAAACTTCTTTTTAAGCCTGGCACTTCTTTTTTGGTAGATTTAGGAAGAAAAGGATTGATCAGGAAATGCATTCTATCCTCAGCTGGGAGAAGACATTTTTCTTTTGGGTACCACTTTGAGGGATGCAAAAAAGAAAAAAAATCGTCACCATTTCCTCATAAGAGGCAATGTGTAGATGAGGATTAAAAACCAGAGGAAGGGTTAGGGAGAGCCAGACGACTTGAGGGAAGCAGCAAAGAATTGGGTTTTGGGTGATGGCCAGGTGATGGTGCTCTGCCAGTCTCAATTTTCATGTAAATTCTCAGATCAAAAAGACCCAAAGACCAGCAGAGCAATCCCAAAAGAAAGAAAAGCTATACAAATGCTCAAAGTCAGCCCTGACAGAAAATAGAATAAGTGTGTGTAAAGTTAATCAGTTTGTACACGTGTGACTGGCTTGGGAGTGTTACATTGAAAGCTGGGTACCTGCAGAGTCCTCGGGCCAGCCCTCACTCACTGGCTTTTTCTTCTCTCTCCTACTTAACTCTCCTCCTTTTCTCTAAATGCCATGTTATTCTAATATTTTTATCCTTTCATCTGCTTATGAGAAGGAAAAGTGAGGTCTCTACTTCAATTGATCCTGTCCCTGAGTTAAAGGGCAAACTGGAAACTCAAAAAAAGAGGGTCTGTGACCTGTAACACTCCAAAGAGCTGTTTCAAAAAGGGGGAGGGAAGTTTTCAGGGATCCTCCTTGAGGTACCAGTTCTCCTGGAAATTCCTTTTATCTCTTGCCTGCCTTACACATAGTAGTAGTATTCTTTTCATTGAAGTTCACTGCCAAGACAGATGTGCACCATACAGGTGTTTTTGCTTTGAAAGGCAAAAACTTCTTAATGACACTTAGTCCTTCAACTCTTCAATAATTTTTTTTTTCTCTTTGGATAATTGCTATCAACAGTGAATGTAATTTAAAATAAAGTTATGTAATGTAATATGGCTATAAATAGAACCTTTAAAAAATTAGACACTGCTAGGGAATTATCATTGTCCTCAAAGAACTCATAATGTAGGGGGGAGAAATTATAAAATTATATGAACATCAGATAACTGAGCCTAATGCCACATTGGACTTGGAACTTCTTCCTAAATCAGTTCTTGGATTGCCATCCTTGAACTTTTTCTTGCTTAGTTTCTCTCCCACAAAATGAATGAGATCATAGTGACTTAAGCCACAACAGTATTCTGAGAAATAATGGCATAAATATTAATCTATAAATATAAATAATGGCATAAATATATTGGGTTTGCTCCAATGCTTCCAGAACTTGTAACTTTTGCCATTGTGGGTACTTCCTCCATGAGGCCAGATCATCATTTTCTCATAACCTAAAACCCAGCTTCTTAAACTGTGGGTCAAGACCCTATATGAGGTCTCATAACTGAATGTGGGGGTCATTAAATTATGGTTTATTATCAGCAGATGTTTGATTTGTCTACTTATTTTACAAAATCATATACCCAAGGTTTTATAAAATTTTCTCAGGCTAAAAAGGGTTGTGAGTGGGAAAAGTTTAAGAAGCCCTGACCTAAAAGATGATCGATAACATTTGCTATGGCTAAAAAGATGATCATTCTCCAGTCAGTCTGTGATGAGTTTCCTTTATTCAGTTTTAATAAGAAAATATTTCTTAGTGCTTAGAAATTGTGGATAAAATTAATGAGGCACTCAAGGATTCTGGGCTATAATTTAGTTATATGCAAGTTAGGAGATTGTTTAAAAAAGTTAGGTTGAAAATGATGGATGCATTTGACTTTGGCTGAGTTGAAGGATAAGGGATTGAGGAACTTGTAGGAGGGAACAATGAGCAACAAAATGAAATTAAGCAAAATGTAGCAATGTAAAGTAATAGCTAAAGTAGAAGGAGACATAAAGAAACTTAAGTTTTGTAAAGAAAAGGGAAAATTTAATAACTGCTCTAGAAAAAGAAATTAAATAACTATTCTAGAAAAAATAAATTAAATAACCACTCTAGAAAAAGAAATTAAGTAATTGCTTTAAAAAATATGTAGAAGGAAGAAAAGCCAAGAAACAGTATTGTGCATAGATTGGAATTGAGAGTCAGGATATTAGAAGTAGATGGTCGTAAGATTGAATAAAGTCACATAGTTTGTGTAGAGAACAAATAATGAGGTTTATTATAGTTCCATGGAAATCTGTTCTGTACTATGTTCTGTTCTGGAAGTCTCTACTCTCAACATTTCTTGGCCTGTTGAGCAGTACTGGATTAAACTGGCTTTTAAAGATGAGTTGCATTTGAAACGAAAGTGTTTCTAATGGTTGTTGAAGACACTTTTTTCACCATTGGGTATTTAAACTGAGTCATCCAATTTGAGGCCGTTGTGTCACATTTTTTCCAGCTTTCATGCCCCTCAAGAGGCAGCAGTCAGGAGAGATACAAGTGATAAACATCAGTAGCAGAGTATGGTTATAGGAATCAATAAACCACCGGATGCTTCACATTCTCAAAGAGTAAGAAAAAAGGAGACCGTCATGTGGTGTCCACTAAGAGAGTGCATGTCTAAAGCTCTTACAGAGGGGAGAGGTGGGGGGAGCCTCAGCACCAGGTGCTGTTTGCTTATATCCTATCCCTATATACATTTAGAAATGAATCTGAATGGATATCTTGGTGTCTTACAGTTACAATTCAATTTAGTAAAGTGGTTAGCAAATACTGTGTAGTACTTAAACTCTAATTATCACAGTGGTAAGTACTTTTGCATATGGATTAAAACAATATTTGAATTCTTTTAGAGCTTACGCCAATTCTTTCTCTGTCTACTACTTACTTGTTAAGGAATTGTACATTTATAGCTGAAAAATATTACCACATTATGATTTCTTTTCAACTATTTTTTAAACTCTTACCTGCTTCTACTCCATCCCTTTTGAGTCTGGTTTCTTTTATGTTAATTTGAATGACTCATATTAGTAAATATTTATTGACGAGCCCACTGTGTCAATATGTCCCTTAAATAGAAAAATCATAGCGCCTTGTCAATGGACTTCTTCCTAAGACCGGGGGTGGGTGGGGGGTGGAGAACCATAGAAATGTCTGACAATATGATGAGTTTTAATGAGTTATTTTCCTTGGTTTCTTTAAATCAGCTTTTAGCTACTTCACTCTATAGAACTGAAGTTTAAAGACTTCATAAAAGACTTGAGTTTTGAAAAGAAACATGAAGTTGATATACTTTTTTTTTAAAAAAAAAGTATTTATAGACACATAAATGTGGAACAAGGTAGAGAATTTAAGAATGTAGATCTGAGAAAGAGAAGAAAAATTAGATGAGTCAAGTTGATGTACCTAGGCAGGGTTCAAGACTAAAGAGGAAATGGGGAAAATATGAATGTGGCTGGTGACAGTAATAACAGACGTTGAAACTCAGGGAAGAAAATATGGCTATCATTCCTATGGAGTTAATCCAGATTTTTTTTTCCTGTAGTTAACCCATGCCTTTTTTCAGTGAAATTGAATGAAGCACTAACCCTGTTCCTTAGAGAAATCACATGGTACATACCACATATTTATACAGTCTTCTATTATATATCTCATTGTGTGAAAATGGTGGGCAAAGGATGTTCTAGATCTGTAGGAAATAGCTTGCCTCTATTAGGAGCTGGGCTATAATGATTTTGCCCCTATCCCCTGATCAGAAATTAATATATAGGAAAATCTTTATCAATATCACATTAAAGCAACATCTCTAGTCAGTCTTTCTGCATTAGGATAAAAGTACAGACTACCCATTTATAGATAGTGTCTCCTAAATTGCTCTCACACAGATAATTTAGAGAGACATAGAAAAGAAAATCTTTGATGTACCATAGGAGAACATACAGCTAACATCAACTGGATACTTAGGAAACATTATTAAGGCACCTTTGGCAGGAAACGTGGGAATTCTTCAAACATATGTGATTTTTGTCACCCATCTATGCATTACACCAATATATACCCCGAATCTTCAGCATCTTGGATAAGAATTTCTGTGCCCTGATCCCTTCACCTCCCCTCAATTTATCAGTTATTTAGCAAATGTAATTGTGAGCTTTTCCAAATATAATCAAGACTAATCCTAGACAACAGACATATAGCCTCTTACTGACCTGTCCTTGAGGCCCTTCCAACAAGGTAGGACCTTCCTGAGCTCGCATCCTTGAGCCTTTAGAAACTCAAGGTCACCTTGAACACCACAAGGAGATTTCAGACTAGAATTTCTTTGGAGATATTCTGTGGAAAATATGACTAAATAGAACAATATGTTTCTAATTTACAAAGACAGCTTCATAGGACTGAATGAAGAGAATCTAATCAAAAGAGATACCATCACCAGTCTCTGCTTATTAAGGACAGAGACTTATTTCACTTACTAAACTCTATCTTTCTTGAGGGTATACCCTGTCCTACTTTTTCTTGTATCCTCTCCCTCCCTGTGCCTGGACAGAACATATAGTAAGTGTTTACTAACTATTGATTTATTCTCCATTTTATTTTAAACATATAGAACAGCAAAGAGAACTCTGGTAAAAATTACTCTGGGCTATTAAATTCAAAAGGAAGAGATTCAGGGAGAAGGCGCTCAGGGATGTTTGTGCATGTGTGTTGTGGGGAAAAGGGGTTTTGAAACCTAATAAACATGGTATAGTGGAAAGAATTAAAATCCATAAGAGTGGGAGGTTTCTGAATTATTGTAATTAAAGCACAATGTCTTAAATTCCACTGAGAAAGAAATATGCAAATTATGAAAAGTAGCTCATGTGGTTTCACAAGGGACTTTTTAAAGATGTGAGGGAGGTGGGAAAAGAGAGAGACGATTATATATGGAGAATGGTGGGAGAGAAACAGAGAAGGGTATGTAGCATTAGTTGTCCTCTAGAAAAAAAAAAATGACAGAAAAGGAACAGAATTGGTTAATAGCAGGCTGAAAAAAAAAAGCCCAAGGGAAAAGGGGAATTTTCTAAATATATCAAGGAAAAAAATACTAAGGAGAATAAAGGGTTGTGAAGATAAAATAAATTATACTAAACCCTTCTTCAAAAAGTCTATTTTAAAAATAATTTCCCTATATTTTAGGGGAAATTAAATTGATATATTTAAAATAGTCCCCCCAAAAGCAAAATATCAAGAAGACATTCTATATTTCACTAACCTTTTGCTACATATTCAGATTTCTATGAAGCTAGGGCCATTGCCTCTGCTCCAGTACCCTTTCGTTTAGACTTCAAAAATCCATGATTTCCTTAGTACACATACTCCTCCTGCCAAAGCAGATTACAAACTTTTCAAGTTGGGGATCTTCCTCATTTGGGGATCAAACCCCTCAAAACATAGGCAGACAAGAACATGTCCACATGATCCACACATGATCATTTGCTGTGCCTGTTATCCTAAAAGTCTCCAGAATCTGATAGATCTGGTTCTCATTTAGAGTAGCTTTCAAAACTCCATGATAAGGCACTGGAGTAGGATTTTAGAGAAGGCTATTTAAGGATACTACTGAATGATACCCAGCATACAACTAGGCCTTATTAAGTCTAGGATAGTGGCTTTGGGGAAATTTTATTCTACAATTCTAAGTTTCTTATTTTTATTACTTATAAATCCAAAAGCTATAAAATAATAATATGTCTTCCTTAAAGCATATAATTTGCATTGCTTAAGCTGACAATGACAGGAGCTCCCAGTAGCTGGCTCTTTTTTTCAAGTGCTATGTCTGGGAGTTCTAGAATGGAAGAAATAATGCAGCAATGGAGAGAAGACAGGCAGCTAGCCAGAACTCCATGGGTTTAAAAAAAAACAACTTTGAAACCAAGAAAATATAGAGTTAAGACAGGCTACTGCCTAGTACTGATCAAGGAACAGTTTTACTTTTTTTTTTTTTTTCTATTGGTTTGGAACAAGATTTTTTTTTTTTAAAGATAGAAAACCATTCTTGCCAAACACCCCTGTTCTTTGTAGCTTTCTGCACCATTTGCATACATGTAACTAATTGATTTTCTGGTTCGTAAGCAATTTCACCTTCAGTGCCAGGTTGCTGAATATTTTGCTTGACCAAATTTTCCTTGTTTAAAACCTGCTTTTGGATTCTTCCCGGTCAAATTGCTTCCTTCATTCATAGCCTAGCTCATGCAGGTGAACTGAATCCCCAGGCTATTCCAGCCTGACTTCTAGCATTTTTTTTATATAAAACACCACTGCTGATGGCTACGATACCTGGTATTATTTATGGGTTTTCATAAAAAAAGGAAGAAGGAAAAATACAGAACTGCCTGCCTTCTCTCTACCTCCCCCTCCTTTTCTACTCCCCCTTTCCACAGAGGAGTTTAATTTTAAATGATAAATGTGGAAATTAGAGACCATCGAGAAAATCCAATTTGGTGAGGAGTTTTAAAAATCCCATAATAAACGCAGAGTGAAATGTATGATTTAATGCGGGGCGCCAATGGCTGCTATTATGGGCTATTAGCAAATCGGGGCTGAGAGTGAATCTTTATCACTTGGTGAGTGCGGGTTGGTCCTGCCTTTCCTTCTGCTATTGATTTGTAGCCGCTTGTCATAATGACACCGGGAAGCAATGAATGGAAGATGTGCTTTTGATAGGATTCAGGGGGGTTCGGGGGGGAGAGAAAATTCAGCAAGTTTTCTATCTCTTCTGCCTGATTAGATTTTTTTTTCTTCTTTTAAGAGCTTTCACATTCCAATAAAAATGCTAAATCAGCTCTGAAGCTGAATTGTTAGGGTGTAAATAGCTAGTCACATTTAAAGAAGGAAGAGATGTAGAAATACCAGCTCAGACTGGGCAGCATTAGATGAATTTAGCTTTATAGAAATGAAGGTGTGTGTGTGTGAATGTATGAAGGGCAGTGTCAATGATTGCCAAAGCATAATATATTGTGTGACTACTTACATGATATTTAGACAGATTTGGATTTCTTTACAAGTATGTGATAGGAGTGTTTGCATGTACAATCTGTAGTGCTGGGTAGAAGGTATCCAATGTTGTATGTGTTTGTGTATGTGTGTGTGTGTATTTGCATGCATTTTATTTGCAGGTACATATATAAATAATATATATGACTGCTCAGAACATATAAAAAACATATGCTTGCTAATAGATTTTTTTAAAAAAAATCGAAACCTAAATTAGCTGATCAGAGCAGAGATTTGCTCATTTTTTATGATAGAAGTACACTATTCACCCAACGATCCTCTTATATAGTACACAAATGGAAGAATATATAAAATTGACTTTAGAATGACTGAGCTCCAGTTATTATAGAATGTGGAAATAGCTATTCTCAGTCTTACTACATTTCTTTTTTACCCTTTTAAGAAACCAGAATTGCTTTCTTTCCAAGTTCTTTTATCCCAAGAAAATGTAACTATCTAGCTCTCGGCATTATGCGTATTGAAGTGTGTATAACACCATAGGGGTGTTAAAGAAATAGATATCATCCATGTATTGGAGGGGTGTGGTCATTAAACATGCATCCCATGATAAAGGAGTCAAATTTTAATTTTGAGGCTTTTATTTCTTTTCTTGTAAGCCACCTCATCTTACAGTATATATCATAAAAATGTCTAGGTGAGATTTTAAGTAAATATATTTATATTCATATATAATGCCAAATAGAATAGCAAGCTCACTTATTGCTAAGGATGATGATGGGGAGTAATTATGTTTCTTCTTTTCTTTTTAAATTAATTCTTATCTTTTTTTAAAAAAATGCTATTTTGAAAAAAAAATCCAGTGATGAAAATGTTATTTATTTCCTTGCTATTAGATTTAAATAGCCTTTGCTCTCCTCATTAACTAAAATGCTCTGAGAAAATCAGATAGGTGTGGTTTATAGGAAAAGGATTGCTAAAATAAAAATCAATGCCAAGAATTTGACTGTCTTTTTCAGCTCTCTGGAGGATGAAGCTTAGTATTCTATTATAGGTTTCAAACTCACTCGAGCCAAATCATTTTACACACACACACACACCATTTGTATATGTATGCATGTATGTATATGTATATATGTGTATTCAATTTAAAACCACAAGCAAAAGTAATAGGACCTTTCTCCTCCATATATACTATTCTAAGAAATGACAAATATGAATGTCCATATATAGTTAGAATATAATACTCTATATACCAAGATCCTTTGTTGCTAATATTTGAGAAGTTCTGATAAGAGTTCTTTTACAGGAACTGCAAACAATGCTGTTTAATAGAGAAAGATCAAAGAATATAGAGAAAAAAATTCAGTTTATAAGTTCTTTCTGACTTAACGGCTATTCGTAAACTCTAATAAAGTAAAATGATATCAATTTTTGAAGATCATTTATTTTTTTAAAAACTAACTAAAAGAAGAATAATCTTCCTATTTCTGTTTGAGGCTTTCAGAATCTTTTATATTATAAATGATCATTATTTGATTTTTCTTTAGCTATGCTGTACTAGGATAGATTAGATGCATTAAGGCACTTGTGCCATATGTTTGCATTGTCTTTGTTCTGCTAGTAAGGAAAAGTTAATCATCCCTAAAGTATAGCAATGTGAATGAGCACCACCATCCAACCTGGTGTATTGGACAGATCCTGAAGATCTGCAACCAATCTTGACTCTCCCTCTTCTTAAATATAGGAGTTTAGACAAGTGACTCCAACTCCCTAATCTCCAATTTTTTCATCTGTAAAATGGAGATAATCATATATACATATCATTACTGTGAAAAAACAAATGAAATGAGTGTGGAAAAATAAAAACCTTGATAACCATAAACAATTTTTTAGATATATAAATGTAAGTTTATGTGTTATTGTTTACTCCTCTTGAGGTTTTTTTAGCAAAGGTACTAGAATGGTTGGCCATTTCCTTTTTCAGTTCATTTTATAGATGAAGAAACTGAGGCAAAAAGAGTTAAGTGACTTGCCCAGGGTCACACAGCTACTAGTATCTGAGGCTTGATTTGAACTAGGGAAAAAGAGTTTTCCTGATTTTAGATGGTCTATGCACTATGGTGCAACTAGCTGTCCCTAAATATATGAGCATGTATATGTATATGTATGCATATGTATGAGTATGTGTGTTTACCTGTATATATTTTATATATATGTATATATATGTACATGTGTTTGTGTATGTGTGTATATATATTTATATAATTTATTTTCTGCTGATATTTGATTATAACTATCAAATCTGAAAATAGAAATTTAAAAATTAACCTTCTATTTTATTTATGTTGTAATTCAGACAATAATTAGGAACAGGCCCATTTCTATGGCCATACATTAAAATGGCTTGGGTTTTTGTTTCATAATTTAGAAATCTAGGGTAAATTTTGATTTTTCTGGTAATTTCAAGGAGACCTAGGAGATCCATGTATAGCAAATACTTTACTAACTGATTATAGGCACTGGCTACTTAACCCTGTGTAAAGGAGACATGCATAATTACAAGTCAGTCTCAAAGAGTAAAGAAGGGTCTGGTATCTGAAGACCACAAAAGAAGAATAAGGCAAATAGGAGATACATATACATAGCCAGTATGATACAGTTGAGAGACCACTGGCTTTACAGTCAAGAAGACCTGAGTATAAATTTTTCCTCAAACCTTGGCTGTGTCACTTATCACTCTGTGCCTCAGTTTCCTCATCTGTAAAATGAGGATATTGGACTTGGTGATCTCTAAGACTCTAAATCTATGTATGATCCTCTGAAATCATGAAATGTGGAGGAAGTAGTGGAAATGTTCCCTTGAAAGGACTCTAATTCTAAACTGGAAAGGAATGAAAATTTCAGGTAGTATTTAGGCTGAATCTTCCTAACTCCTCCTTTATCCTCTCTAAATAAGGCTTTACATAATAAGCCTTTGCTGGATTGCCAAAAGATCATGTTCTTTTTCCCACTGTGCTCCTGACCCAATACAATTTATATAAGCTCCCCACATTATCACACTAATCCGCCTATTATCAACAATTCTCTGAAGTTTTGGGAGAAGAGTTATGGCCTCTATTTGATAGAGAAGCTGAGAATTACTCACTAAGCATTTATTAAGCACCTGTACCATGTGCCAGCCAGTAATTTTGTGGAGTTCAATGAATAAATCACCAGTAGAAGTAGAACCCAAGATTTCCTACTTCTAAGACTGTTGCTTTTTTCCACTGGAGTCTCACTATCCTGCAACCCACCATAGGACAAAATTTGATAGTACTTATAATAAAATAATGAAATTTGATCTTAAAATTTGTTTATAGTATCCAAAGGATCATTAGAGTCAGCTAGTGATTAAGCATTATATAAATGCCAGTTTAAAAAAAAAAGATGCAGAACAAGGTGTGCACAAAAAAATGCCAGTTTTAATAATAGTAATAATTATTATCACTATGTTGCATTAAAGTCTTACCTTACAAATATAGTAAACTATATCAGAATACATTGACCAGCACATTATAATGTGGCAAAATATATTCTCATACAATTTTCCATTTGCTCACCTTTACACTCATTTTGAAGTCAACTGAATTCAACAAGAGACTGAGCAATAAATAGTGCCTACTCTTTGCTCTATCATTCTTTTAGTTCCTTCATCCCTAGAAGATTGCCTAGAAATTGTGCTTGGATATTTGATAAGGCTTAAGGGAAGAGAGGGTACTGAGAAGAAACGACCAAATCTTTTGAGTGTCAACTTATTCTGACAAAACATGAATCTAGGATTTTTGGAAGAGTTTTTTCTTAATTAAAAGGAAGACCCCCAGATTAATTACAAATAATTTATCTTAAATACTAAACTTTGAAAGTTAAATATACTAAAAAAATGAATCCCTCCTTCCAAAAACATTTATAATTATGTATTTTAACATAATTATGATTATATTGATTTGGCTAACATTACCAGCCACACAGATTTTTGAAAGCATAGCTTTTCTTCCTGCATTTACAAAATCTTTTAAATTCACCCGAGGTGAAAATAAAGTGCTGGGGAAGGCCTAAGCTTTGATGTGAACAAAATTGTTCAGGAAAACATCACTGTGGGATTGCATTACAAATGCAAGGAAGCACTAGAGGGCGTTCTTCAGCAGGTTGCAAAATGCAGTTCCTGGCGTCAGAATCTATATTAGTAATGGAGGCAGAGGATTTGAGTTGCTGAGGGGAAAACGTCTTCCAGCCCTTTATAAGTTCCCCTCCCAAAAGACTGGAGGATCACAGTCAATACTAATAATACTATGCCTCTTAAGACATGTTATTTTCCCTTCTTTCATGGGGCATGAATTCTTCACAAGTAAAAAAAAAAAAAATGTGTACAAAATTTTTTATATAAAATTGCCTCTATAAAAAAGCCCTTTCTAAACACAGAAAATCAGAGCCACTTTCTTTCCTACTCTTCAATTTAAGGGAAAGATTTTTGGTGTGATTTCCTTAAGTTTCTTTTTGTCAAATTGACAAAACTTTTCATTTTTCTCTTTGGGTGATGAAAAAAAAGAATAAACTTTCTTCTCTTCATTCACATTTCCCATTTAAATGGAAAAGATGATTCTATTTTTTTTCCTTCAAAGAAAAGACTAAAATAAAACCAGTACCAGCATTTTTCCCTTCTTGGGAAGTTCCCACTTTTTTTCCTTCACTCTGAATAACTACCCTTTTTCTTATGAAATAACAATAACAAAATAACAATAAAAATATCTTCCTTCTATTTAAATGATTCTTTACAATTTATAATGTCACTTCATTTGCCCTGTTTTATCTGATCCTCACAACAATCTCATGGAGAAAAGAAAGGATATTACCTTTTTTCAAAAATGAGATGAGGAACCTGAAGCTCAAATATTAAATGATTTGCTCAAGCCACCCCACAGCTAAGTAGGGGCAGAGTTAGGACTAAAAACCAGGCCTTTTAATTCCCTCATTTCTTGGCCCTCCCTCCCACAGCATAATGGCATTTTAAATGACTTTAAGGCAAATTTTTGGCATCCTTTTTATTTTTATTTTGTTTGTTTTGGAGTCTATTTATTTTTATTTTTAACATGTTTTTTAAAATCTGAAATTCTAAATTTGGGCATCTCCATTCTAAAAGATGCCTACCTTGACTTCTCACAATGGTTTATCTTACTTCATCAAAACAAAGGTACTTTATTTTAAAATTAGCTTCTTTTCTTCTCAGCCCTTCCACTGTTCTCTCTTTTTCTTTATATATTCTTATTTGCAAGTAGCACACTGTTTGGTTTTTTCCCCTGTACTTCCCCCCCCCCTTTTTTTGTGTACAACATGCTAGTTATAGAAATGAGGACATTTTTTCCTAAATGTTTTAAAGTTAGGTTTTATAAGAACTGAAAAACTTTATAAACACTGGGCATTTATATTCCTTCTCAAAATTTGGCCATAGTCAATAAATGCACATAATTATTGTCTTTTGTTTATGTTTCACCTTTCTCCTTTTTATACTGGATTGCATTGTACTGCAAAGTTTGTTCTCTTGGTTTAATTTTTATAAATTGTACCTTAAAATTCAAAACAAAAATCAAGTAAATTATTTCATATCATTTCCTTGCAAGAAAAGGAAGCATAAACTAAAGGACAGAAGTGCTGCCAATATTAGGAAAGACCTTTGTGTATAAAGACATGAATTCTTATTTTGATTATTTCATTGATCATGTGTTAAGGCCATAAACAGTCATCTCATCAAAGGTCCTCATTTTTATATGGCTTGGATACTAAGCCAAGCAAACTTTTTAAGCTTCTAATTTAAAACAATGTATAAACAATTGTGTTCAACTCTGGGCCTCTGGTTTACTAAGAATGGTGATAAATGTCCAAAGAAGGGAAATCAAAATAACGAAGGCCATTGAATCCATGTTTTATGAGGATTGATTGAAGAATCTGGTTGAGCTTAATTTGTAGAAGACTCAAGGGAGACAATGTCTTTAGGATTTGAAATTTGTCCTATTTGACAGATTGAAGAACTAGGGACAAGTATGTATGTATGTATGTGTGTGTGTGTGTGTGTGTGTGTGTGTGTATTTGTATGTGTGTGGGGGGGGGGGGGGAGATGGGACAAGGATGATAAGGAGGCTAGGTTAAGCTTGGAGCTAGGAAAAGCTTCCTGATGAGTAGAGCAGAATGAATTGCCTCTCCATCCTTGGAAGTCTGAACAAAAACTGGCAAGAATGGTATGATATGGATTTCTTGAATGGATGCCAAGGTTCCCTTCTCCTTCTCAAATTATGTGATTCTATGAATAGCTTAAGAGTTTCATTTTCTTTATATGGAGATCCAATGAACTGATGAATAAACAGTCTTTTGATATATGAAATATCTATACATTTTACTTTTATTACACATGTGATATTAAAAATTAAACCTTGGGAACTCTAATATAACTTTTGGGGATAAATTGATCAGGTTTTAGATATTCTAGAGAGGAGAGGTTAGCCTTTTATCTCTAAGGAGAATTCACCAGTAAACATCAAGAAATGAGAATAGCAAGTGGCAAATCCAAAATATGAAACTACTGCAGCTGTTGACAGCTCTGGTCTGTTACCTATCTGCATTGCAAGCTGCTTGAGGCTGTGGTATTATTATGTAATATTGTGTTAACAAGTCCTCTGTGCTTTTATTTATCTTCATTAAGAGCTACAAAGAGGAATGGCCAATACTAGCATTCTCTCACCTGGTTGAAAGTTTAGATATTGCTTCAAGAACTTCCTTTCCCGGCCTTTGAGAAAAATGACTCACTTTTTTATGCTGTATCACTTAAGAACTAGCTATAGTCAACTTTTTTATAATTTTCAGTTTGAAATCCAGTACTATTAAGCTTAAGACACCAACCTATTATGTGACCCTATCATATACCCTTCTGTAGACTCCCAAATTAACAACTGCAAGAAAGATATAAACATTAAAAAAATAAACAAAAAATTATATCTGATAAAAAATGCTATGTATATAAGACCTTCTGGACACATTTGATTCCTACATGTTTATCATTCTAGATGCTACTCTTTCTTGTCAATGATACCTCATAAATAAGAAAGGTTTGAAACGAGTCAGTTTTCACATGATCTGGAAGAATACAGCAAAGTACTGGAATAATAGTGATGATTCTTTGTCTCAAAACTGAAACCAATTCTCAAATACAAAATAATAATAATAGCTCATTTATATAATACTTCAAGATTTACAAGGTTATAAATATCTCATTTTGGGTTCACAATACCCCTGGGAGGTAAATTATTATCGTTCCCATTTTGTAGATAAAGAGACTGAGGCAAATATAAGTTGAACGAATTGCTCAGGTTCACATAGCTGTAAATGTCTAAAACAGGATTTGAACTCACATCTTCCTAACTCCAGGTGTAGTGCTTGGATTATCCATCACACCATCTAGCTGCCTACTAAGGGATGATGTTGTTCAGTTGTTTTTCAGTTGTGTCCAACACTCTGTGATACCATTTGGCGTTTTCTTGACAAAGATACTGAAGTGGTTTGCCTTTTCCTTCTCTAGCTTTTTTGACGGGTAAGGAAACTGAAGCAAATATAGGACTTGCCCACACAATTAATAAATGTCTGAGACTAGGTTTGAACTCAGATAGCCTTGACTCCAGGTTTTTTGCTCTAATTACTGTATTACCTAGCTGCCCTCCTACTAAGAGATACTCTCCTATTAAAGGTGGTATTTTATATAGGAATATTGAATTTAAGTCCTGTGGCAATCAAAGTTATCTGAAGAGAACATGGGAGATATTAATTCTTCAATTCTTAAATATCATCAATCCACTGTTCTTAAAATCCCTAAACTTCCTGAGGTCTGTGCCACATGAACAATTCTTTACTCCTGTCCAACAGAAAGAATATCAACTGTAGAACTTTGCACATCCTAAGGGTTTTTTGTTACCATTACAATTCCTCAGAGGAGGTCTAATTTGGGACTCTATAATACACAAGGAATGAGGACTTAATAGGGTCAAATAGTTCCTCTTTTCCACACTCGATAAAAGTTGTAGTAAAAATTTGATATAGTCAAGATATAGTAAAGATTTGAGAGTAAGGATTGATGAAAGATGAGCATTACAATTGTTGCCAAAAAAAAAAGGATATTGCAGAATTTTAAAGCTGAAAGCTATCTTAGAAATCATTTAATCCAAAGTCTTCATATTTTATTGAAGTCCAAATAAGTTAAAGTTAAAGCTCAAAGTCACACAGCTAGTTAATTAGCTCTAGAAACTAAGCCCTTTCCTCCTATTTTAATATTCCTGATACTGTGTTATGAGTACATATTTTAGTTTGGTAGATAATGGAAAACTCATAATAATACAAATATATTTTTGTAATTTGGGCAATTAGTTGATACAGAGGATAGAGGACCAGGCTCAGATACAGGGAGACTCATCTTCCTCTGATCTCAGATGCTCACAAGTCACTTAATCCTGTTGGCCTCAGTTTCTTTTTCTCTAAAATGAGTTGCAGAAGAAATGGAAAACTACTCCAGCATCTTTGCCAAGAAAACCCCATGAAGGCTCATGAATAATTGGGCAAGATTGAAAACTATTAAACAACAACTTTTGTAATCATGATAAAGAAGATTTACAGATCTTAAAAACATAACAAAAATAAATTTGAGGCAAACTTCGATTACCTCCATTTCTGACATCAGATAGAATTGTGAATTATGAACTGAGAAGGAAGATAGAGCAGGAAGAAAAAAGAGACAGAGGATAAAGAAGCGACATTGAAAAGTATAGAACACTCTTATTAGCAACTGCCTTGATCAAAGATTCTTTTACCTCACAAAGATAAAACAAAAAATTATCACTGTACCTCAAGGTAAATTCAACATTACTTAGAGATTAGCATACTATTTGATTGGATTTTAAGCCCAGATATGAAAAAAGAAAAAGGAAAAAAGAAACTACATTGATTTCCTTGACTGCATTCTCCAAAAGTTTAGATAGTGGTTTTAAATTATTTTTCACCCCACAATTGTGGTGAAGAGATTTACACATTATTAATTCAGATCTTCCATTAAATTATCCCCCAGAATTTCTTCCAAGAAAGAATTGAAAAGCATGATCACTTAACTATCAGCAATTTTTGAAGAATTATGAAGAATATTATTGTTGCTTGAAGACTGAAAATGAGCTAATCTGGCCTATTTTTCAAATAAAATAAAAAGATGAATTCTGCAAAATGAAAATGTTAGCTTACAATTGATTCCAAGCCAAATTTTAGAATGGATTTTTAGACTGACTATAAGCCTTTAGAAGGAAAAACTGTGGTCACTAGGATCCAAAACAGGTTCACTAATAATGAATAATTCCAGACCATGCTCAGATCCTTTTATGATAAAATGTTCAAGATGGGCTAGTTTCTCATTCTATCAAATGAATTTGCAACCTGGAAGTAATCTTCTTAGCACTGCACTGTTCAACATTTTTATCAGACACAGATGATGCCATTTTGACAAACTAATTAGATTTTCAGATGACACATCTGGGAGTGATAACTAATATTTTGGGTTCCATTCAACAAATTTTTATTAAGTGCCTCCTCTGAGCAGAGTGATGTGATGGATGCTAAATGTGTTGTTGTTCATTTGTTTTTCAGTCGTGTCTAACTCTTCGTGACCCCATTTGGGGTTTTCTTGGCAAAGATACCGGAGTGGTTTGCCATTTCCTTCTTCAGTTCATTTGACAGATGATGAAACTGAGGCAAACCAGATGAAATGACTTTCCCAGAGTCACACAGTCAGTAAATATCTGCAGCTAGATTTGAATTCTGGTTTTCTGGATCCCAGGACCAGCTCTCTATCCTCTGTGTCACCTAGCTGCTAAGTAAACAAAGATTAAACAAGTTTTCAGGAGTTTACATTCTACTTGAAATCTACAGCACAATCCCCATTAAGCATAATACAGGATGGGTATTGAAGTGAGCAAAGAATAAATGAGAAAAATAATGCCAGGAATATTTGAGGAAGAAGTGAACAATAAAGCTAACAGCTAAGGGATTAAGAAAGACTGCACAGAAAAGGTGGAATGTGAATAGCACCTTGAGGGAAGAGGATTCTAAATTACAAATACAAAATCTAGAAATATCCTATCCTAGAATGACATAGGCATAACATAACAAAATTAAATGTAAATTGGGAAATATGTATCCTTTATATTTAATAAATCCCTTCCTCAAATACACAATAAAAGGTTAGATAGCAATTCAGCAGAAAAAGCCTGTGCTTGCAGTTAGTAGCAAGTGCAATAGACACTGACTGTGTGATTACTAAAAAAGAGTTCTAAGCTATACTGATGGAAGTAACAATTTGACGCAAGAGAATGATAACCACTGGGCTTTGTGTTCATTTGACTATATCTGAAATATTGTGCTAAGTTCAGGTTTTGTATTTTAAGACAGGCACTGACAAGAATTAATGAGATAGTATAGCCTGGAACAACTAAGATAGTGCAGTAAATAGAGGATGAGGTCTGGTGTTAGGAGAACCTGAATTCAAATTTGGCCTCAGACACTTAACACTTCCTAGCTGTGTGACTCTGGGCAAGTCATTGAGCTCCAATGGGGGTAGAAGAGAGAGAGAGAGAGAGAGAGAGAGAGAGAGAGAGAGAGAGAATGGCCTAATGAATAGAATATTGGAATTGGAATAAGGAAAACTAGACTTCAAATCCTGATTCTGACACTGTGTGATTATCAGCATGGCAACTTAATCTCCATTTTCTCATCTAGAAAATGAAAGTATTGGCTAGATAGCCTCTAAGGTCCTTTCTAGCACTAAACCCTGGATTCTATGATTCTAAGCTAGAATATAGCCAGAGAAAGGTAACTAGGATGGTTAGGCTCCAAGAAGCTCAATTTAGATTAACAGATGACACAAAGCTAGAAGAGTTCATACAAGAATTATTTAGAAGAAATGAGATTGTTTAGGCTATAGGAGAAAAGATTAAGGGAAAATATGAAAGATGTCTTTACTTATAGAGGTAGTATTAATGAGTGGAATTTATTTCAACAACTTAATTTGTACAAAGCACCATGCCTAGGTGCTGGAGATACAAAAATAGATGTTACACAGACTTCATTTTCAAGAAACTTAAAATAGAAAGGAAGAGATGTCCACAAATAATGTCGGTAAGAGAGAGGGCAAATGCAAAAAGGAGAGGTCCAAGGATATCATGAAAATCTGAGGAGGGAGAAACTACTTTCAGCTAAGTCAGTGGGTGCTCTTCTGTAAGGTCCCTTCAGACTACAAATTGGTGATTAATTCTATAATACAAGAGAAACTAAAGAGGTCATTTACCAGGACTTGGCAACTTAGGTATCAGGGATAAGGGAGAGGAAAGAGTCAAAATTAACTCTGGAATTATAAACCTAGTCACAAGATGAAAGTATTTAAGAAGAAGAATGCTTGCCTATATTAAATGATGATAAACATTAGTTGCAAAGCTTCCCTGGAGTGACTATATAATTGTCTAACTTTGTATTGTCAAGTCTCAATAGGAATTCCATGGCCCTGTCAGTGTTCAGTGGTTTTAACTGGTCAGAGTGATAACCTATACTTAGAAAGGGAGAACAAATAGATCAACAGGTTATTAAAAACAAAGGGAGATTAGTCGGTGCTCATTAGGTACACAAAGTCCTTCCTACTTCTAGACTGTGATCTAGCTTTGTCCCAACCCAACTTTTTCTATTCTGACCTGCTGAAATTCTGATTTGTCCCTTGTTGCCTCAATCTGAAACAGTTTAAGAGTATCCTAGGTCACTTCCAGAATCAGCTTGAGGGTTAAAATTAATTCTCATATATGCCCAAGATAGTTCTAATAGATGTAGACAAACTAAATCCATCATAGATTATCTCAAACTCTAAGCCATTATCTACCATTGGTTCCAATGAAAAAGAATGCTATTAGGCCACGACAAATTCAAGTGAATTATCTGAGTCTCCTCTAATTTAGACATCATTGCCTGGGGCAGGGATAGAACCAGACTAATTACAAAGAATAAACCAAAGACAAAGATATACATTTTTTTTATTATGCTATATCCCAGCATATTCACGAAGTAAACAAACACTTATTAAGCACCTTCTTTGTACCAGACACTGTACTGACCACTTTGCAAATGTTATCTGATTTGAACTTTCACAACAGCTCTAGAAGGTCAGTGCTATCAATATCCTGTTATATAGATAAGGAAAATGAGGCAAAAAAAGATTAAGTGATTTGCCCAAAGTCACACAGCTGTCTAAGCATGTCTAAGACTGAATTTGAACTAGAGTTTTCCTGATTCTACACTCAACACTATCTATTGTGCCATCCAGTTGCCTCTATTATTCGAAGACAATATTCTGTGTACTTTTAACCTTCAACTCCTAAAGGAACCTACTTATTTCTTGTTTTGCCAAAAAAAAATTTTTTTCTTGGAAAAAATCTAAAAAACACAAATTAGGCCAGACTGACAGATATGATAGATAGTGGGGTTTGGAGGATAGAGGAATTGAGGAAGCAGCCAAGATACAGTTGAACTAGAGACTAAGAGGGATGCATTTAAGTAATGTCCATTAAGTAAACTATTTGGAATCATTACAATCTTACATGCCCCATTCTGATTAGTCACTTAGAAATGCCTACTGGCATTTGGTAAAAGGGCAGAATTTGGAGATATGGATTCAGAAGACCTAAGTTTGTGTCTAGCTTGTGGGAAGGTCACACAAGCACAATTTTGTCACCTGGAAAATTGAGATAATAATACTTTTACTATATTAGCAAATGTTGTTGTACTTTGAAGCACTTTACAAATGTGCTATTGAGTCATTTGGGTCATCTCTGACTCTTTGTGACCTTATTTGGTATTTTCTTGGCAAAGAAAGTGGTTTATTATTTCCTTCTCCAGCTCACTTGATGGATACTGAGGCAAACAGAGATGAAGTGACTTGCCCAGGATCACATAGCTAGTAAATATCTGAAGCTGAACCAAAGAAGATGAGTTTTTCTGACTCCAGACCTGGCACTCCATCCACTATGCCACTTAGCTGCCGCCATGAAAATGTAAGCTATTATTATTTTCAGCTTAACTACATTTTTTTTTGCCATAATAACAATTCTTCACAGAATCCATGCTTTGAAGTCTAGAACAAAAAGTTAAGTGAACATTGCAAATGTTATAGCATATGCCGTAAAGAGCCAACCCCTGAGATTACATCATAAGGGTCCTCCCCTTGCCCTTTTTTTTTTACTACTGAGGAATTGGACAACCAGTAAGATTACCAATGCTTTTTCTTCACTAACTGCAGACTCTCAGTGGGTCCTAGGCCGTGTTTTTTTCATTTCTCACTTTTACAGTGACAAGAAAATCTCATTCATAAGTTGATGGCCTTCAGAACTTTGGTACTTGGGACTGAAGTTGTACACTTTGACTAGACTTTGTCTGTCTGCTGTTCCCAAATTGTATTCCAAAGGACACATATTTTCCCTCAGGCCTTTAGTGCTGGCCTGAACCTGCTTCAATAGCCATTTTATAAGAGGGGATCTGAAAACCCAAGAGGTTATGTCTTTCCCAGTGTCTTACAACTAAGAAGCAGAAGCCTAGGCTCAAGCCCAAGTCTTTTAGCCCCATGTCTCTTTTCTTCTAAGCAATTTTATGTTTACATTCTTCTTGGCCTAGAATATGGTCACCTACAATCCTTGTTTCCTCAATCTTCTTGCGGTTTTGTGACACTCTTTGCTATTAAAATTTACATTTTAAAAATTCTCCTCGTATTTAACAATAATAATTGTATGTATGGCAGTTATATTTGTTGCCATGTATACTTTGGATTACATTTTATTTTTAGGACTATGTTAATATATTTGTTATAATTATTGGACTTCTTTATGTCACAGCCTCATATAATTAATCTTAAAACATTCAAAGATTTGTTTCATTTTAAAATAAATGATTATAAAGAATATTCATAAAATAGAAGAACCACCCCACCCACAAAACTATTATTTACAGGCCTGTTTTACCTCTGCTCCATTTTTGGCACATGCCCCTTCACCCCACAGAAACCATCCGTTTTGTTTGCAAACACTGCTTAAGGATCCATATCCCTAAGGATTAGCTTCATAATGCACATCTTGTCCCTTTATGCCATGTGTACATAGGAATTATCTGCCTCAACAGTCTCTCTATTGCTCTCATTTCAATCTTTTGGTATCTCCCTACTAACATCTCTTGGGTTTTGATCCCAGTAACCATTGTCCAACATTATACCATAATTCTGCAGGAATTATGTCCATCTTGGAAACTATTTAACAATAAGATCTCTGGAGAAAAAAATATATGTATGACCAAATTTTAGGTTTAATTGACATTATTACCATTTTCTTCATCACTTTCTTAAGTCTAGACAATCAACAAAACAATAAAACAAGTCCTTGTTTTGTAGCATTTGCTAATTCCAAAGATGTAAAAGCTCTCGCCAAACATGTAACAATGGCCTCTGAGTCAGAACAAGTTGAAACACCTTCCTCCACAACACACTGACAGGGGACCACTCACTCTGCACCCAAATCTTACAAGACTTTACAATCTAACACTGGCTTACCTACTGCCCTCTGCTGTTTGCTGCTGGTTCCTAGGTTAAGGAGCTTATCTGACCTACTGGATAGAGCCAGGACTGGTCTGAAGTCTCCTTTTTTTCTGACTCCTGTAGCATCTAATAGCGCTTTGACCACCCCACTCCCTGCCCTCAGAGGCAAGCACTGTAGTCAGTGTTTGTTAGTGATGATGATAGCGCTCAATACATATTTGCTGATTGATCGACATATAAGGAAAGAACATATTGACTCTTGTTGCACTTTTACTTGGGAATCAAAATCAATTAGAAAAGCATTACAGAACTACATGAAGAATTTATTGGTACCTAACCTGAAAGATGTCAATTGAGCTTCCCCTGATGCCGCCATTTCAGATAAAGAAATGCAGAAGAGATTTAGCAAAGTCTAGGAGAAAACTCCAGGTAGCAATGGTCTCCCTGTTTGAAAAAGCTCCTTGACTCCATTTACTTATTAGCTTTATTTTCACATGAAAAGATCAGTTTTATACCATGCCCAAAGCCACCATTTCTTCTGATTTTACAGCATAAACCTGATGGTTTTTTTTTATTTTTAGCTAATTTTTCACACTGACAAAATCTAGTTTTTTTAAGAGAAAAGCCAACTGATTTCTCCAATCAAAAAACATATTTTTTCAATACTTTCTGTGTATATGCTCTTGTTGGTATAACTATGCCCACCATTTATACAGATTGAAATGACTTCATGCTTTGGTAAACAAGTACTGGAAATTACTGTGGCTACAGAAAGTCACTTCCATGCAGCCAGTCAGGTGGTGGATGTCTTGGAATCTAGCAAGGCTGTTCCTTGGATTAAAGGTATGTATTCCATCATCATGCCATCCTTAACGCTTTCCCAGCAGACAGTGCACATAACTAGCACAGCTTTCAAGAGACAATGAAGACAGACTTAAATAGGACAGATTGACAAAAAAGAAAGGAAAAATATACACCAAGGAAATAACCAGAGAAACCTTTATCTCTTTAGAGAAACTATTTGACCTGCTGTTCTGTTCATTTTCCCAAATACCTCACTCTCTTTGTATTTATTTTGTGTATAATCTGGTTCTGTCCAGTAAATTTCTTGGGGGGAGGGTCCTTCTGATATCTCTATTTGTTTTCTCAATACATAGAGTAGTTTAGCATATGGTAAGCCTATAATAAATGCTTGTTGAGTAACTATTTCAATGCTTTAGAAAAATTCACCATGAAGAAAGCATCTGCTACAATAGGCTACAATTTCCTCTGTGTGGTCTTGATTGTAAATATGGGGCATCTAGTTGGCACAGTAGTGCCAATCTTGGAGTCAGGAAGACCTGAATTCAAATTAGGATTCATAGACTTGCTACCTTTACAACTCTAAGCAAGTCACTTGCCTCAGTTTCCCCATATGAAAAAAGAGCTGGAAAAGGAAATGGCAATTTACTCCAGTATCTTTGCCATAAAATTCTAAATGAGATCATTAAGAGTTATACATAACTGGTTGTTTTTGTTTTTTGATGAGGCAATTGGGGTTAAGTGACTTGCATAGGATCACACAGCTAGGAAGGGTTAAGTGTCTGAGACCAGATTTGAACTCAGGTCCTCCTGATTTCAGGGCTGGTACTCTAACCACAGTACCATCTAGCTGCCCCCCTGAGTCATACATAACTGAACAATAATAACAACAAAAATAACAAAATGGTAATATGAGAAATTGTTTGGATTTAGATTTTATCATTGACTCTGACTAGTGCTTTTCTTTTTATATCAGCTAATAATAATAATAAAAATAATAAAATAAAATAATAATAAATAATAATAATAATAATCTTATATAGCATTTGCTATGTGTAAGATTTTCCTCCAGTTTCATTTGACTAGGAATGAGGCATGGAAAACCTATTTCTCCTCCCTCTTAATCACTTCACAAGGGGAACTTTGTGCCCGATTCTAAAGTAACTGAGTAGCTATTTAAATTTAAAGTTATAGCACAAAAGAGACTGGCATTCTAAATTAATATATACAGAATGCAGAGAAATATGACTTTCACAAAGTCAAAGAGATATAGGTTCTCTTGGTATTAGGAATAATGAGCACCTTGACCAGTCATCCTAATAAATGATGAAAAATAAATTCATCTTCTCAGCTAGTTGCTACATCAGAATAGCTATGTCATCAGTTTACTCAAGGAAGAGCCAGAGCAGGGAGGAGGTTTTGATTAATGCTATCAATTCAATTCTTCCACTATTTATCCAATGCCTACTATGTGTAAGGTATATGTTCAAATGTCAAACAGACGCCTTCAAAAAAGACTATTTTAAGGTGAATTCAAACAAGGCAAGCGCTTGCCTGATAGTCAGAAGAAGCAATATAAGGATACTCTCAAAGTCTCTCAACTTAATTGATTGTATGACATGGGAGTCCCTGATCTAGGAACACCCAGCATGGTGTAGTCTCATCAGAGAAGGGGCTGTGCTCTTTGAGCAAAGCAGAACTGAATTAGCTCAGAAGAAATTTGAGATACAAAGTTAGAGAATCCTCCCCAAATGTTCACATGGATTATTTATGTCCGACCTGTAGCAGAGTATTTATTCCAAGCTCATATTGGTCTGGTCAGCCACAGTCAGACACACTGTAACTCGGCTGACATAGGGATGCCATTTTAGTCCTCTTCAAGAACAAAGGACAACAACCAACCAACCTACATATGAGGCACTGCCTATTCTCCCAATACATTTCACACTATATAGTGGTTTTGGATAAGATTCCTCTTTACAATATTGTTTACCAAACTGGATTGAAACAGACTAAAAAGCAGTTTTCTTTATATCAATCACCCAAAAGAACCTTGTTTCAGAACAGAGCTGGTGAGACAACATGGCTTAGTCTAAAGATACAGAGAAATGAGTCCTAGATTCCACTCCTGATTCCTGGCTAACTAGTATCTGATTTTATGAGTTATCTTCCTCAATCTCATTGACCTTGACTATAAAATGAGGGTTTTGGTCATGATGTTTGTTAATGATTGCTTTTTTTGGTTTAGTTTAACAAATATTGATTAATATCCTACTATCTAAAAGTAGAGAACTAGCACCGAAATCAGGAGAACCTGAGTTTAAATCCAGGCTCAAACACTTGCTAGTTGTGTGATCCTGGACAAGTCACTTAATCCTGTTTGTCTCTGTTTCCTCATCGATAAAATGAGCTGGAGAAGGAAATGGCCAAACACTCTAGTATCTTTGCCAAGAAAACCCCAGATGAGGTTACACAGAGAAAGACACGACTAAAAATTAACTGATCAATAACACTGCATTAAAATGCTTGGACTTGCTCCTAAGGACACAAAAATGAAACGTTAGCACTGCTGTCCTGAAGTTCCTTGTGGGTATGGGGAAAAGGGGTACAGAGAAGGGAGAAGAGTAAGATATACTCATTCTTCTGTGGAAGAAATAAGACATATATAAAAGTGTCCATAATACTAAGGAGATGTGGTTTTTACAGAGATGAAGCCCAGAAAAATCACCCTGAGACATCTGAAGAAGGAAAGATCAGTTCCAGGTGATAGGATGCAGAAGACTTCATTTCTACAGGACGTGATGCTAGAACTGGACCTTGAAAGACAAGACAGTCTCTTGGGGATCGAGAGGAATGACATAGGCAGAAGGATCTTGAAGATGGAGAAGGTAGGGTGAAAATGAGGGCCAGCAAGTTGGCTGGAACATAGAATGCATGGGACACAATTGTGGGAAGAACATCATGAGATAAAAAAAGAAGGCTATGAGAGAGCCACATGATATAAGACCTTGAATTCCAAGAAAATAAGCTTAAGCTTTCTTTTATAGGCAAGCCATTGGCAACTTCTTTTCTTTTTAAATACAGGAGTGTTGTAATTGGTAATACATTAGGAAGATTGCCTTTATTCGCTTTCCAAAAACTCACTCAGTCCAACTATAACGACCCATTAAGAAGACAAAAAATTAAGCAATAAGGAGGTGCTTACTCTTAGAATTGTTGATATTTCCCGACATTTCTCCTCCCAAATCTGAAATGATTAGCATAAGAAATATATTAAATGGACTTTCTTTAAAATAAAATTAAACATATTTGTATCTCATGGCACTAAAGATCCATGGAGCTCTTATACATTTAGGCCTTTCCCCTGCATCAGCTGTAACTGCCGAGGGTCCTTTTCAAGGTAGAGATTGGGCTGAATGGCTCCCTAAGGCCCCTGCCAACACTAAGATCCTCAGATTCCTTATTCATTGATAGCCTCTCTTCTCCAAGTGCTACAGTAAGAATTGGAGGGGTTTGAAGGGGTGGAGGGGGCAGGGACCCATGCTGGCCACTGTGTCTTATTCTGCAGCTCCAGAGATTCATGGCTAGCCTAGTGATTTTATAAAACATTTGTGCTCCCCATTCTTTATCAATCACTGACAGACTCATTGTTTTATAATGTGCTTCTCAGCAAGCTGTTTGCAACTCATCGCCTGCCTTGCTTTATAGTCTATAAATATTTAATTCTTTAATAAACTGCTTATATGTATTATAAAATGACTGATGCGATTCTCTCCCCCCACCCCTTTTAATAGTGCTACTATTTGCAAACCAATTCTTATTTTTTCCTAAATAGCAATATGTTTCATAAATGTTTGAATTTCCTTTTTCTAAGTAGCAATTTATTCAAAGAGGTAGGGAGAATGACAGGCCGGAAAGCAGCCCCAGCTTGTGGGAGAATAGTCTTACCCTTTCTCTGCCCTCATCTCTTTTACCCTGCAAGCGATAAGGTGGCTATGGATCAGCATTAGAATCATGGGACAGAGTAATCCCCCACCTCTGGACAGACTCCCTACATTAAACATATTGCAGCAGTTCAGTCTTCAAACCTGCCAGTGAAATGTATGTATATCATGAGCAAATGTGGCACCCCCTGGCCTTTGCCCTGACATCCTGTCTCAAGGAATGGTTCAAGGCAGCTAGAAAGAAAAATGCCAATCCCAGGTGTTCTCCCTTTCTCTTCCATTATCCTAGTTTGCTTTTCTATTTATCTTCCATGGCAAGAAATGATTTCTGAAGTTCATTGTTTTATCTCAACTTTAAAATCTGGCTCAATTAATCATTTGTTGAATGCCTACTTCTGCCTGATTTCACAAGAATATTTTCAGATACGGCCTTAGCGTTTTTCCCATAATTCACGATCTCTTCCTAAATTTAATTTCCCATCAACCCTTCTTCCACCCAGTAGAGTGAAAACCCCAAGTTTCCTTTTGAAATCCCCTAAATTTTACCCTCTTTACTTTCTGGTTCATCCTAAACTGACCTCCATTTTCAAGTCAATAAATGAGCTTTAAAAAAAACAAAGAGGGTAAAATTTGAGTTGGGTTTTTCTTTTAAGACCAGAGCCTGTATTACACTAAGGCATCCACACATTAATTCAGACTAATGTCAAAATTATTGTCTAGGGTTAAGAATGTAATCTGTAGCCATACAACAGAAATTTTCCTATTTCTAAAGCAAGTTTCTAACAAAAAGGTCAAATATTCATCCCTGGAATCTTAAGGACCATGTTCTTATCAGTCAAATCAACTAAACAAAATTTATCAAATATTCCATTTTGCAGACCATTTTTATTCTGAAAAAGAACAGTCCTTCACCGAGATTGTTTACAAATTCACAAATGCAACTATATTTATTTTCCTAGTATTGCTACACGATAATTTCTTTTAACTATTTCAGATGCTCTCTTGTTCTGTTTTTAACAGTTAATTCAACTTTATAAATGTATTCTGTCAGGCTGCTTTGCAAAGCTTCATCTGACCTGGTTACCTGGTTATATTATGAACCTTTTGTTTTGGAAGTAGGTCCTTTCCACTGCTATTTTGGACTAATGAGTACAATACCAGCAAGTGGGAAATACTCTATTTATTTCTCTTTGATCCTCTATGACTTTGGTCAAATCATATGCATGTAACTCAGTTCTTCCATTTGTATACTGTCTCCTTTAGCATTTAAGGTGATGTTGAGATACAGAAAAAATCTGAAAGAGTTCTGTCTGTGTGTTGGATTGGATAAGCTTTGAGTTAATGCTGATATTCTCAAATTCCTTTTCTCAGTTTCATTAACCAAGCTATTCCTCCCTCTCAGATTTTTCATTATATGTTTACAAATATTTCTATTTCTTCTAAAAAGTTCAGTTTCATTTATAGCCACATCAGAAATACAGCATTTTAACCTTTATGTAGCTATGCCTTGTTTTTTTTGTGTTGGAGATATTCTGGAAGAATAATAGCACATAAATTGTTTTAAAATTGAATCCTTTTTAAAATGTGCAAAAGATCTCACTATTTCCCTGGTGAATTCTACATAAAGCCAAGACTTTTTGTGATATGAATTATCACAAATGTGATAAATGACTTCAATTATTTTTTAAGATATTTTTTGAAATTGAGGGTATCTGTGTACCACTCACTGGTTGTCACCAATAATTCTAGAGATATTACCAGAAAGCTCTTGTGCACAAGTTAGTAGCTTATTTTTAAAACCAAAGTTGCTCAGTCACCACAACATGGAAATCCAAACATATTCTCTCAAACTGGCATTTCTGTGTTAGCCTTGTCTATGAGAAAGCAGAAGCAACAAGTCATGTCCCTGACAGTTTCTGAAAACACTATGTTCATCTCCTAACTCATACGTACAGTCTAGAAACTCTAGCCCATTCTTGGTTTTGATTGTATTTAATCTCCCTTCAACATAATGTTTATCAGTACTTAATATTGAAGGGAGAATGGGGACCAAGGATAAGCCACACTTAGTGGTTCATCCTTCTCCATCAAACCACTGTCAACAATCCTCCATTATCTCTGCTGGGAAAAAAACTGATGAGGGAGCCATCTGATCCAGACCTGGTTTTTTGCTTCTCCAATAGTACAAGAAAGTGATCCCTTGGCCCTAAGTTTAATATTCATTTACATATTTACATATTTGTGTGTGTGTGTGTGTGTGTGTGTGTGTGTGTGTAATTGGAAGGATTTCAGGAGGTCACATTATGTACCTCCTTTGCCCTTTATTCACCTTCAGGCAAGAGTACATCTAAATCATTTCAGACAAGAAAATCTTTTCTATTTTTAAAGATGCCCAGAAGAGTTTTCCCAAATCTCCCTTGATAGTCTATTCTTATGTTAGAACATTCTTTCATACAGCAAGCCTCAATTTCTCATGCTACAGTTTTTAAATTTATTTCCTCATGTTCCATGTATTGTAATGATAGAAGGCAAGCTCTACTTCATGTAAAGAGTTTCATTGAAATGGCATGTTTGTAAATACATATTCTACATAAATATTTGTATGCACATGATATACATGTAAATACATAATAATATTCTAGGTCAGAGTGATGGGTTTAATTCCTAGATATATCAGCTAGTTTCACTCTGTTCTATGATCAAAAACTGCATCCAAAACCTGACTAGCTTGCTCATAAATGAATGCCAATCATCAAGGCGAGAGAGAGCATTGCGCTAACGAGATAATGTGAATATATAACTGCTACCAGGAAAATAGCTTAATGATTATGAACTTCTAATGGCACGTCAGTGATGTCCTCTCCTTTTATAAAGGACAGACATAAGAATACAAACAGTCCATCTCCCATGAGATGCCCCTGGGCTTCTATACATATATTTGTGTACTTCATACTACAAGTAAAATAAATAATAAATTTATTTAAAAAAAAAAAAGAAAACTACTTCAGAGAATCTTTTTATGATTATCTTATCATGTAGGTATTCCTGACAACCATGAAGATCACAATCTTCCCTCTCTTCTTATTCTGTGTAATTCCTATTCCTGTCTTTCCATAAAATCCCCAATGAGAATCTAGCCAACATACTAGAAATCTTCCTCTTTAGAGGTTCATCATCTTTTCTGTGTTATGGACCCCTTTGATAGTCTGGGGGAGGCTACAGACCCTTCCTCAGAAGAGAATTTTTAAATACAAGGGAAGCTATTTATTGAAATAAAGATGCAATTCTCCCCATCCTCGTTCATGGATTGTCAAAAATCTATCCTCAGACCCCAGGTTAAGAACCTCCAAATCTTTTCATACCCAATGGATAGCAGTGTAATTCTTAGTCATCCTTATTCTTGCTCATAACTAGTCTAACACTATTTCTAGTGAGACATGTCTTCAATGAAGTATGATTCTTCTCTGTTAGTAATACATGCTCCCTACTCAAATCCATCCTACATTGATGTTTTTCTGTAACCCTTTGAGTCTGCTGCAATGTTACTTTTTTTCTGAAGCCTTAGTATTTTATGATTTGCAGCTATATAGTAATCCCTAGGAGAATACTATTGTGAAAATGACTCAGAATCACTAGAAGCACTGCCCAGTCCCTTCCCTCTCTGAATAATTCCAATGCTTTGCTATCATATGGAAAGGACTGAGTTCCCAAAAACTCTATGAGCAGAGTCAAGCTTTGACAGGACCAAGATGAAAGGGTTTTAAGCATAGGTCCAGCCTTATCATTTGAGGACCTGCTAAGGCAAAGAGACTCATTAGCAGAGGAAGGGCCACCACATAGCCAATTGTTGGGGCCATATAAACTCATGAAAATGGTTAAAAACACCAGGATTGTTTCATCTTTTTAGTAGGAGGATTGATCACACCCAGTGAAATGGTGGATCCTTGAAATACTGATGTATATGTATGTGTACTCACATAATATGTATGTACATGCATTTGTTTGCATATAAATATTCAGGCATGTATACAATTAATATCACAGCAGGATAATGTACGCTTTAAATCATAGAAGGGGGAGGACAAAACTTAAATGAGAAGTAGGAATGTTTAAGGAAAAGGAAAATTAAGGTGTAACATGATAGCTGTCATAAAACATTTGAAGGGTTACATGTAAAAATTGGAGTACAATAAAATCTGTATCATTCTAGTAAGTAGAATTTGGACCCATAAATGAATGAAATTTTCCAAAAGCAAGAGATCAGGTCAATATAAGAAAACCAATTTTCAATAATTAGAACTGCCGACCAATAGGACTTCTTTATCAAAGTACTGAGCTTTCCATCATTTGACAGTGTTCGAGAAAATGTTGCATAAATATCTGTAGAAAATGTTGAGTAGAAATTTGGACTCCATGGTTTCTGAAATAACTAACTCTAGGAATCTGTGACACAGACTTTCTTGTTACAATTTATCACATTTACATACTGTTTCCTCCCACAAGTACATTTTCAAAATTTCATTTATCAATTTCTCATGGCGAAAAGCTTTATCTCCTTTCACAAGACAACTAAGGATGCAAACATCCCTAATCTTTAAGCAATGTAAGCGCTCCACCCTTCAAATGGGTACACCATCATTCTGTGGGTATTACCATAATCCGTATATGCACCCTCTGGCAAACCAGTCTTTGCTTTAAGGACACAGGATCTTTACCTTGGGATGAGCCCCTATCATAAGAAACTACATCTTAGAGTCTACTCTTTATATACTTTGTCACATCACTTTCTTAGCAATAGTCTTCCCACTTCACTTTTTTTTATGGTTTCTTCAAGAAACTGATACTTCCCTTAAACACATTGTTCTGTTTATCCAAGAAGCATTATCCCACTTAAATAGGGCCTGCCACTCATGAATCAATGCCCTAAGCTGCCATCTCCTATCTGAAAAGTCCATGAAAATGTTCACCATGGGCCACACATCCCACTCTAAGAAAAAAAAAAATTAGACCATTTTTCCTCCACTGAGATTCTATAGTATCTCTTTTCCAAACAGGAGACACTTCCAACAACAAAGATACATCCTCCCTGAAAACATAATCTCAACTGCTCTTTTCATTTTTATGTGTATTTCTCTTCTGAAATCCAGAAGATAATAAGTAGCCTTACAAGAAACATCTCTCCTTGAAATTTTTTTCCTCTTTCAATTGAAATGTTTTCTCCTGCCATGTAAGCCTTTAAATATGAGAAATAAGTTCCTTGATTTCATTTCAACCCAATCTCTTTTCCCTAAGAATTCTACCAAAAAGATCCATCAGAGTAAATAAACATGAGGCAATGCCCAATGTTCATCTCAACCTACTTTTTTAGTTTATACAATAGAAGGCAGATACTTTCTTTCCCCTTAACCATGAAAGGTTTTCAGATTTTAAGTTTTAACAAACTGCCATTACACCATAGGTATTATTGTACTTTTATGGTAAACATTTCCCGATTCTCATTAACATTAAATAAATCCTCAATTATTAAAGATCTCTGTTCTAACCATAAGTGATTGAGCACTCTCTCTTACACATACATTCTTTCACTCACACTCTTCATACTATAGGTGGCCCCCAACATGGCCATCACTTCAGAATCATGTAAACTTTTTAAATGACTTTTCAGGGGCCTCAGTAAAAACATCAGTTTGATTTTCATTACTGGCAATTTACATGCTACTTCTGATAGTCTATGATTAAAGATGACCAAAAGCATATGGAAAAATTAAAACCAAAAACAATCAGAAACATTCGTTTCAAACATAAATTATCAATATGCTTCCCCACCAAATGTTTTAGTAGTGCTACTATCATGCAGCCAATTTTGTCTCCTTTGTTGGAATTTCTAATCCAAACTGGAATAGTTAAAAGGCAGGCAGTAGAGGGAAAGGGACTGGATAATTCACATTTAACGGCCAGCCTTCAAAAAACTAAGAGTTGATATTTGGACTATTATCAGGAATATCATCAGATCTATGTATTTGCATCTTGGAAGCTTGTATGTGTATTTTGGAGGCAAGTGACATTTATGAAAGGAGGATCATTTGGTTTGGGGAGCATCGTATGATTCAGAATCGCTCCATTCTGAAGATGACAATTTGGGCAAGTATCCAAGTAATTCAGATCAAAACCATCTGTTATTTAAGTTATTTAAGGAAAATGTATGGAACTTTAAAAACTTGATTTATCTATTTAATTGGGGGTAGGATAGGGGAAGGGGCACGTCAACCTGAATCAAGAAAGTGAAGGACTCCCTTGTTCATTCTTTCCATTTGCGTCTACTTTGGAATTCCCTTCTAACCCCTCATACTCATGGGATAGCCAGTTAATGGGTCAGTCAGTTCTCCTCCTTACTCCTACCCAAGTAGCACAAGCACTGTTTATCCATCTCGGCTCATCTTACACATGCACTAATTCATTCTGTTAACTTCAACAACAATTTGAAATCGTTAGAAACCCATGGCAACAAACACTCTGCGAACCAGAGGATTAATTGGCATGAAAACCAGGCCTGCTTAAGCATTCTGAGGATTTCATCTGCTCCTTGGCAGTGGGTGCTATGACAGTACCGAGAATTCCCTTTTCCACAAATACCTGAACCAGGAAGCATTCTACTGCATCCCAAATTAGGTGTAGCCGTGCTTTGGGCTTCGGAGCTGTTGCGATAAACAGCTGGTGGTGGTGCTGTCCCCGGCCTCAAGCCTCAGAAGGACCTGTTTCAGGGATCATCTTGGTAGCTGGAAGCTCCCTGTGTCAGGTGCCCACAGCTGAGACACGAGCCTCATCACTCGTGGCCATAGATGGTTTCACTGAAACCCTCCCGCTACAGTGCCGAAGCTCTAAATAAGCGCCTCTCCATATATTCCCCACCCTTCCACATCCATGCCCTTGTTAGGTTCCACGTTTCCATTTAGAAATGTGATTTGGGCAGCCAACTTCACAGATTGGATCCATCTCAGAGCTGCCTTGCGAAGACATCTGTGTGAAGCTTCATTTAAAACAAGGAAAAATTGAAATAGCGAAAAACGGCAGCCGCTCTGAGCTATTTCCTAATGAACCTGTTTGTCCCAAGCGCTGTGCTGAGGAGCCTCTTCTTGGTGAGAACCCTTTATGCATATTAATATTATGCATGTTTTCCATGTGACTCCTCGTGACTCGCCCTCAACCCCCTCCTTCGAACTCATTTAAATAAAAATAATTTATGTGGACATTCCTTCAGTCAGGATTTTCTCTCCCCTCTTTCTTAAAGAGGTCTATAATATTTCGTTGATGCTTTGCGTCCAAACGGGGTCGTTATGCTTTCGCATATCATTAGGGCTTTATAAAGAACAACAGCGACATCTGCATGTACCGCAGCGCCAAGGAGATTGGGAAAAAATACAGAAAACAAACCCCAAATGGGCTTCGAGGCTGTCTGGCTCTGTCTCCCCAGCAGCCCCTGCCACCGCCATAGATGGTAGTAATTGTACAGTGTAATCACATCATGGCTCATCTGAATATTCATAGCAGAGACAAAGCTTTGGAGAATAAGGAGGGAGTGGGAAGAATTTAAATATACAACAGCATCTCATTTCCAAATCGAGTCCTGTACTTTACACACCCGGCGCCAGTGTGGAAATGGGAGGTGAGGAGGGACGATGGCCGAAAGAAGAAGAAACAAGAAAAAGGGGGTGACGTTCTACCCTCTTTAGAGTCTGAGGAAAAAGAAAACCACAAACAGGAACAGGAAAAAAATCGCAAAAGTGATATTTGAAGAGTGGCCAACAGTGGCTAACCAGCTGCTGTTTTACCAGGAATGAAATAGCCTATTGAAGGAGCTTTATAAAGCTCCCAATTAATATGTTGTGCATGTATAAGATCTACAAAGAACTCACTGTATTCCTGCCCCCCACACCCTCTCACCACCACCTTCCTTCCCTGCCCAGTGCCAGAGGAGAGAGACCTCAGCTACCAAATAATTGATTAATCTCCTCAACAGTGACAACACTCCTCTCCAAAAAGAAAGGAAAAAACCAAACGTACACAAAAAGAGGTGACTGTTCCCGAATGGGGGTGTAAATTACCGCCGGCTTCTTCATTCTCTTTAGCCCCCCACCCACCCAAAAGACAAATATAATCCACATGTTAATGCTCGGCGTCTTCGTTTTCTTTATAATGTGGTATCTTTTATTAATACTAACCCCAAACGTGGGTATTTGTAGAAGCCTTTGCTACTGCGTTCCCCAAAGATACTAGTTTCAACTCACTGGAGTTTATATTCCTTTAATTGTCTAGTTGCAGGAATATTTCCCATTTTTAAAATGTGCCACTCTGCTGGAATTAGAAGAATCCAAGGTTGTATCCAACTTCAAAGGTTTCCAAGTCATAAGGCTTTTTAGCAAAAAATAGAAGCCAGATCATGGGACAGATCCCTGGGTTTTGAAGATATACATCATAGGGACCTTTTCTTCTTCTTCTCCCTGTCTCTATCTCTATGTCTCTCTCCCCAACTTTGTACTTCTCCTGGCTCTCCATGCCCCTCGCTAACACAGTTTAATGATATGCAAATGAAATATGCATAAAACCATTCTACTGTATGATGATTAAACACTGGAGACATTAACAGCCGATGCTTCAGTCTTTGACTGTAATAATCTTTCCAAATATCCACTTTGATTACGGAGTTATGAAGACCCATAGCAGTTGGCAGAGAGAGAAGGAAGAAGGGATGCACGGAAAACAGCACCCATCTCTGTTTCTCCCACTCCAGAAGACGTATCCCCCCCTTTGTACTTCATTCCTATTGCTGTCTTTTGTAATCCATCCATGCGGTTGCACCAGGGTGATTAACGGAAAAAAAAAAAATCTCTTTTCTCTTAATGTTTCAAAGCTCATTAGCCAAACGATTATTCCTCATTAACAGCAAAAGCTCATTCATTAAAAGGAAAAATATGCCCAAAAGATGCCAGCGCTGTTAATCCTGAGCCCCGTAACTGGGCTGTAAATCCCATACCACTTGTATATTCCATAGGAAAGGGACAGGCGCCAATCCACATTAAAGGAAAAAAAAAAAAAGAGGAAAAGGAAAACAGTTTGTATGTTTTGTAAAATCCGCAAGAGCTGCAATTAATATTCCTGTTGTATGACTTTATTTTTTTGTCTCTCCCTTTTGTTTCCAGCGCCCGCCCCTGGCTCAGCGCCCAGTGCCAACAGAACACCTTTCAGGATCCACAGCAAAATAGACAATGTAAGTACCAGTCGTCCCCTGAAGCCCTTTGCCAGAATTTAAAAGAAAAAAATTAACAGCCCCAAAACCATAGAGGAGAGAGGCTCGTTTCCCTTCCTTCTTTCCCCTCCGTTTTGCCACCAGGGTTTCACAAGTAGCACCTTCCCAATCTCTCTGCCTTCAAGTTTGTGCATGTCTCTGTGGCATCCCTCCTCCTCCTTCACTCCCATAGTGGATCTTGTAAAAGGGCTTCAGATCGGCCCCATTCATCTCCCTGGTGATAGCAGTGAATGTAGATAAATCTCTGACTGCCTGCTTGCTGCTGGAGTATGATTTTTATTTTGTCTTCTCCGTATACCTGGGTCAAAAAGTGGGATGTACATATATATATATAATACACATATATACATATACATATACATATATATATATATGGACACACAGAGACCCACATGCACACTTCCTCCTCTCCGTTTCCCTCTCCTTCTCCCTTTCCCACTTTCTCTCCTACATGCAGACACCCCACCTAGGTGTATATATGGATACATATACACACATAGTCCCTGAGACACATAACACAAGTACACAGAAATCTCTAAATCCGTGTTTTCAGCTTCTCTGGGACCGTGTCTCTCTGCACACACACATGCCAGTGCAAGTGTGTCTAGGAGCATGCAAAGAGAGATGCTGATCTATTCATTTCTACCAAGCTTTATCTCCATACAAACATGCCCTTTCTTCTCCCAGCAGAGGCTATAGGCAACCACAGTCTTAAACTAGGGAAGCCGTATTCCTTCCTTAAGATTTCTATTTGTAGACCTTTCATGCTGCTTTCTCCACATCTTTTTTGAGCTGTAGAATTGGCATCTTTCCCTGAGGTTTTCCGAATGGCAAGTGGCACCGGTTGGGGCAAGCATTCACGCGGCTTCCTATGGCATTTCTCTTCCGATGTCGGCTTCTCTCTTCTTTGTTTGTTGTTGACTGGACTGGGTGTAATTTTTTTTTTTGGAGTTAATTATAAACCAACTGGAATAGCAAACATGCCAACAGCTTGCAACAACCACCACCAAAAAGAAAAAAAAAACAAAACTCAAGTGCCTTCTGCTGAGACAGATGCCCAGATTGCCCCTGGCATGGGGAAACGGGCGCAAGGTTTTTGTTGTTGTTGATTATTATTTTTGGTCGTTGCTGTTTTCGTTGTTCGTTTTTCCTCGTTTCCCCTTATTTTTTAAAGACTCCGGGATCCCGGCCTCGGCTTGGAACGAAGTGGTGTCATGGCGGAGACGACGGCCTTTGTCTTGCAGGGTGTGAAAGCATCCGCTGTGCTGGCTCCACTGCGGCAGAATCAAGTTTAAAGGGAAAAAAAAGTCATTAAAGTCAGCTTTGTGCCTCGTTGGTGGGGGAGTCCCCCAAACCCCAAAGAGCTAAGTCCCTGTGCCCGAGAAAGGGCTTGCAGTGGAAGAACCTAGCCGGTAATCCTGGCATTTGCGCCTTCGGTAGCTACTTGCTGTTCGCTCCTGGGGGTCTGGATAATCTCCCTTAGCTTTACCGCACTGTCTGGCCCGCATACAGGGCCCCCGTAACATATACCCGCTGCTGTTATCACACGAAACTGTGGCGTTGCCACTGAATGGATGGCACTGTGCCAACTCTTCTGCCATCCGCCCTTGCAGCTTTTTTCTTTCCTCCCTCCCTCCTCCTCCTCCTCCTCCTCGTCCTCGTCCTCCTCCTCCTCCTCCTCTTCTTCTACCTCCTCCTCCTCCCGTCGACTTGACGTTAATTAACACATGGGTTAATTGATTTTAAAAGCCGAAGAATTACAGTTAACTTTTCCCACAGGGTACAGACGCCAGCCGCTTGGCACGACTCTGCCTTCCGCACTGGTGCAGGGGGGGCAGGGAAAAGCCCGCAGCAAAACTAGCAACTGCTGAGGGAATGTTGCCTGCTTATTGGAGTAGAGCTGATAGAAGTCGGCGTGATACTATCTCCTGTTTTACAATATCTCACTATTATATTTCGTTATAAGTAATCAAAGCACACCCTCCTTTCTTCCTTTCCATAATACCCCCTTTTTTAAAAAAAAAAAAAAAAAGCTCTTCAGAAATTCTTCTAGAAGAAAAAATCTCCCCCACATCCTATGTAGCACCCCATAAATGCTATTCTAATAAGAATAATTTTTTTTTAAATTAACCAGTGCTATTATGTTTCTTGAAGTAGTTCCAAAAACGAGGGCTGCCACACCCCAGACAACAGTGGCAAAGGGAGATTTTTTTCCTTTAATATCGTCTCTTTCTTCCTTCTCGGAACAACTGTTTTAAAATTCTAGTTACTACCAATGGGTTGCTAGTAGTGAAGGGTCTCAAGGAGAAAGTTGGTCCATTTGTAATTAAGAGCAAAATTTGCCTTCTGAAAGCTCCTGTTTGGGTATTTGTTTGTTTGGGGGTTTTGCTTTTTTGCTTTCTCTCTCCTTCACCCCCAATCCTCTGTTATAAAGGAAAGCAATTGATAGTGCAGTTGGGGAGGAGATGGGGCAAGGCTGGGAACTTACTGCTTTCACCTTTTGCTGCTTTCATTTTATTTCATTTTGTTTTTGAAAAGCACATAGCAAGTGAAGCGACAAGAGGAATCCATTATGCAAATCATGTCACATTTGCATAATGTCTCATGACTGGAATATGCAAATGATCTGTATAATTTATGAGTGCCAGTGTCTGTCTAAAAGTGTTTCCCATAATTTACAAAGTGAACCTAGGAGACCAAGGAGAGGCAGCTTGTTCCCAGACACCATTGCCAGGAAAGCTCGGTAAATCTTCTTCCCTCCTAGCATCATCAGATGCCTTCAAAGAGAAATTAAAGTTCCCAATTGTCATCATTCCTTCGATCTTTCTTTTCTTTACTTACCTTTCCATTTCCATGGGTCTCTCGTTTAACTCTTTGCTTAAAACTTCACAGAAACTATTTACTTAGGGCATGGAATTCCATAGAATCCTACAACTGGAAGAAACCTTAGGAGCACAGCTTGATAATCTTGCAGATAAGGAAACTGAGACCCACAAGGGAGACATGTTCTGTTTAAGATACCATGAATTCACTAAATGGAAGAGCCTGAACACAAACTCATATATTCCAACATTGTTGAATTCATTTTTCAGTCATATCTGACTCTTTATGACCCCATTTGAGGGTTTCTTGGCAAAGAAACTGGAGCAGTTTGACATTTCCTTTTCCAATTCATTTTACATATGGGGAAACTGAGGCAAATGGAGTTAAGTGACTGTCCATGGTAACAGAGCTAGGAAGTATCTGATTTTGAATTTGAATTCAGATTTCTTGACTCAAGACCCAAGGTGCTACCTACTGAGAGTCATTGTTTAATGGGTTATATCAAACATCTGCAGAAGTCTCTTCTAAATCTCATGTTCTTGACTCTTTCCACAGTAACCTGCTGTCTTTGTGACCAGTTTGAAAAAAAAAAATCTATATAGAGCCAAGGTCTCAATATATTCACTTGTATTTTGTTTTGTTTTGTGTGTATGTGTGTGTGTGTGTGTGTGTATGAAAAAAAAAAAAATATATATATATATATACACACCATGGGGTGACAGAGCAAATAGCTCTATTTGCCTAGGTCTATAAAGGGAGAAGATTAGAGTTTACATTTTATCTGATTTTATCTTCATCCTGGGATTGAGTGTTTGGTAATTCTTTTTACACTTGTAGCCATGAAATATTAAAAGAACCAAAGGGAGGCCTCCAGTACATACATTGGCTATATCTATATCTCTGTATCTGAAGGATTTATGTAAAGATGTGGTCAAGAATCCCACAAGAGGAGAAGTAAATGGGTTAAGATCCATATTGGTTGAAGAGGTGCCTGTATCAAAGATATCATGGATCCCTCAAAGGACTTAAGGGAGACTCTGTTATGCCATGGAAGTTCATAGTAGTTGAAGCCTCTTAGCACTCTGATTGCTCATGTTATGTCATATGCTGAGTCATGAACTTAACTAAATTTCAGAAGAATCATGACATTCAATGTGATCATCATGAGATAGAGCTCAGAGTTCAGCTTAGAGTTGGCAATTCTCAATACTACTTGACACTCTAGAGAGCTAATTTTTCTATTAGTCATTTTTTATCTATACATAGTATTATACATTATATATATCTTGAATATATCATATATTTATATCTTATATATATCACATATATTGTGTGTATATATATGTGTGTGTCTTATATCATGTTATCATATACTCTTTACTTTAATCATTTGCATAATTTTTTTCATAGTTCTAGAATTTTTTTTTTGGTACCTTTTCTTACATTCCAAAGTGTAGGAGGATATTTTAAATTTTGAATGTGAATTTGATTTTCCATTTTCATTGTTACAAACTTTTATTGTGGAAGTAATTGGAAAAACAATTAAAGCTTTTCTTGAGTTGTCTCATAGGATGAGCAGATTATCTGATTTAGGAGTATCATTTTGGACAACCTATTTGATTAAACACTATTAAGGCTTAGGTGGAGACATTTAGAGAGGAGATGATATATGACCTGGTCAGACTTGAGTAAGAACATATCTAGATTCCCAATGAATTTCTTTTCTGATATGAAAATCGTGATAATCTGTTGAGAATCAGCTCAGCAGATGCCTAGTAGAATATTAATGGCAGGTGATTGTAGCAAAGAATAGAACATGTACTTTGGTGATTGATTGCAAAATGGCATCATCCTAAAGAACATCAATGACAGCCACTAGACCTGGTAAATACAGTATTAGTGTTTACAAAATAAGGAAGCAAAAATCTAGAATCAGAGAATGGCAGTAGTATCATTCTAAATGGCAGGCATTTTTAGGGTAGTACATTGAGGAAGTTAAGTTGAAGAGAAAACAAAGTCACCATTGAATCTGTGAATGGAGTTTTTCCTGATTCTGCAATATAAGCAGACAATTAAGTCGCTGTTTTTGACTACAGAGGGCAAACTAAGTTCTTAGTTTTTATTTTGTTTTGTTTTGTTTTGTTTTGTTTTTCTAAGAATCCCATGTTTTCTCAGTAAGTTAGCACTGCTTTCCATTCTCAGAAGTCAGCTGGTATCATGGATGGGGTTGTGACAAGATACAACCCCAAACACCTACTTACATTTCTCCAGATAAGGACATATTTTGCTATTCTTCCAATTCCACGAGATAAGACTATTGAATTAACACACAGCATTTTATTTTTTGCTCTGTTATACAGAGGAAAACCATTCTAGAGTAAAATAAACACTAACATCTTTAATGAGGATGTTGTCATTATATAATTTTCCTGCAAAGAATATGTTCCACTTCACCATAAGTGTGAGGCAGAACTTTTAATTATAGTCATTTGTTTCACAAATATTAATGTATGTATTTGTACTGTCCCCCAATCCAGGGAGTATCTTGTTTCTCTTTCTCAGATTTTTTGGAGAGGAACCCTTTCCTGTTCAAAAATACATGGGGGGAAATAGAATTTATAAGGGAGCTATGAAAGGTGTATGTTATTGTTTGAATAGTTTTATAAATTTTACAGAATAAAATTTATAGACTCATAAGGAAAGAAAGGGAAGAGAAAAGTGTCCAACTGCCTTATGTTCCAGGTAAGAAAACTAAGGTCCTATAAAGTGCAGCTATTTTGCCAAGATCATTAGAGGTAATAAAATGTCCGATCTTTGGATTTTCATTACGTTTTTATACTACAGATGTCTCCTGTTTTAAGAAAGTCATTTCTGAAAATTCAGAATTATGAACATATTCACATTTCAAAAGAAGTTACATTTTTTTTTAATTTGCTGGGGTTTTTTTTTTCAAATAGCATCCACTGAGGTTCTCAAGGATTGTTTATTTGTTTACTTGTCAGAAATGCTAATTAACCTTACAGATGAAGTGTAAAGTAAAAGCTGTTATTTATGAAAGTATCTATTAAATTAGGGAACAAGTCTTTTACAGCCCAGAGCAAAATTCATTTCTATTACCAGAATAATATCAGTAAAGAAATATAAAAGTGATAGACTTTTGGACGAGGGAAAGAAAGTGAACTTCAAAACAACCTTAATTCTATAGTATATAGACACTCTCAAGACATTGCATGATATTGGGAAATGGAAAAATGAACTTAACATACAGAATAGGTTTTCTGATCCACTAAAAGAAGGAAGCACTTTGTTAGAAAACATGCATGCAAATTAGTGCCAGTAATTAAGGGATAATTTAGTGCAAAATTAGAAGTAATAAAAGCCCTAGTTTCAGAGTGCAAGGAAGTAAGGGTAGGAAAAGTAAAAAGTTATCCTGATCTGAATAGAAAGAGCTAATCACAGGGTTTTCTAAGAAAAAAGAAGTTAAAAGTATTTACTGAGAGTTTTGTATCAACACTGTCCTAAGCATTTGGGTTACAAATAGATAAAGGAAATAGTCTCATATTCAAGGAGGTCACATTCTAATTGGTAGTATCATTGCATTTAGGAAGTGCAGTTGTAAGATATTTGGCAAAACATGATGATCTTTAGAATGCTTTGGCAGATCAAATGCCTATAGAAAATATCTGTGCCACAAATTTTAAAAATTAATTATTTTCTCTTCCAAATTCTCTCCCTCCTAATTCCCTCTCTCCCACCTATTAAGCAAGCAAGAGAAAAAAAAAACCATTAAAAATATGCTTAATCAAGCAAAACAGTCTCACATTAACCTTGTCCAAATACATATAAGAATATGGATATAAATATATTTCTATTATACATAAATAATTTATGTAGACATTTTCTGTGTGTGTATATATTCACATGCATATATAAGCATGTGGATATTCTGTTATATATATTATAATTTATATTTTGTATATTTGTGAAAGAGAGGGAAGGAGAGAGAGAGAGTGAGTATATGCCTCAACCTACTCTCTATCAGGAGTTGGACCACGTTTCACTTAGTCTTTTGGAATTGTTGGCTATTCCATTGTGTTGTTCAGCATTACTAAGTTTTCCAAAGTTGTTTGTCTTTATAATATTGTTGCAATTTTATACATTGTTCACTTGGTTCTAATCACTTTGCTCTGCATCAATTCAGATGGTTTCACAAAACATCCTCTTTATCATTTCTTATAGCATAATATTCTATCGTATTTGTACTCCATTTTTTTAAGCCATTACTCAACTGATGGGCCCCCACTTAGTTCCCAATTTTTTGCCACCATGAAAAGAGCTAGTGAATGCATGTGTGTGTGTGTGTGTGTGTGTGTACACATCCTTTTTCTCTTTCTTTGATCTATTTGGAGGATGGATCCAACATCACTAAGTCAAAAGGTATTCATGGTTTAATAGTTTTTGGGGCAGAGTCGAAATTATTTTCCAGAATTATTGGATCAGTTCATTGCTTTACTAATAGTGCATGAAAGTACCCATTTTCCACAACCCCTTCAGCATTTGTCATATTTCTTTATTGTCAGTTTTGCCACTTTGATGAGTATCTTAGAGTCATTTAAATTTGCATTTATTTATTAGTGATTTTAAACTTTAGTTATTAATAGCTTTGGAATTCTTTCTCTGAAATATGTCTTTTGACCATTTATAAATTGAGCAATGGTTCTTCTTATAAATTTGAATTAGTTCTCTACATATCTTAGAAATGAAACTACCGGAGAAAGCTTGCTGAAATTTTTCTAATTTTCTGCTTCTCTTAATTTTAGAAGAATTGTTTTTGTTTGTACTAAGACTTTAAAATTTTATGTAATCAAAATTGTTCATTTTACCTTCAGAGAACCTCTTTCTCAAATATTTGAGTATGTCAGATATATGAATAATGGAAGAGTTCATATTTCTTTCATGCTCCTCTAATTTATGTCATCCTAAATGTCTAAATCATGTGTCCATTTGAAACTTATCCTAATATATAATTGGTTTTGCACAGATTTTAATAGATACCTAGTTTCTGCCAAACTTCTTTCCATAGTTCCCAGCAATTTTTGTGTAATAGTGAGTTCTTGCCTCAATAGTTGAGATTTTTAGGTTTATCAAACACTAGGTTACTGTGCTCATTTGCCACTATATGTTATGTTTCTAATTTATTTCATTGATCAACCTCTCCATATTCAATTTAATTCAATTCATCATTATTAAGTGCCAGGCAATATACTATTAGAATTTTAGAAAACACGTACATAGAAAAGACAGTTTGTGTCCTCAAGAAGCTTACAGTCTAATGGGGAAGGCAACATGCAAACAAACATGCACAAACAAGCTATAGATAAAAAGAGGGAAGGCACTAGGATTAAAATGGATGAAGATGGATTGGGAAAACCTTCCTGTAGATGAAACCAGGAAAGTCAATTATCAGAGCAAAGGAAATAGAGTGTTTCAGGCATAAGGGACCCCTAGAAAAAATGCTGAGAACTGAGGGACAGAGTTCCTAATAGACTCTTGGGTCAAAGAATATATGTTGGGGAGTAAGGCATAAGAAGCCCAAAAAAGTACCAAATCATTTCAATGATTATGGCTTTGTAGTTTAATAAAAGATCTGGAACTACCAGGCTCTCTTTCCACATTTTTTTTTTCATTAATTCTATTGCTATGCTTGACCTTTTACTTCTCCAGATGACTATTGTTATTTTTTCTAGTAAAACAAATCTTTGATAGTTTGGTTGCTATAGCACTGAATAAATAAATTAGCTTAGTATTTTTATTTTTAAAAAATTACATTGGTTCAGCCTACCCCCTGAGCAAATACAATTATGCTAATAGACTTCTTTTTAAGTATAAAATGTAAAATGTAAAGCCGATAGTAGGCACTATATAAATGCTGTTATTATTGCTGTTACTCCTATCGTCTTTGCAAGTAAACTCCCAGTTATTTTATTCTGTTTATAGTTATTTCAAATAGAATTTCTCTCTCTCTTCATATTGGATTTTGTTTGTAATAAAAAAAATTTGTATGTGTGTGTTTGTGTGTGTGTGTGTGTGTGTGTGTGTGTGTTATATCCTGTTGTTCCTGTGGCTTTGTAGAAGTTGTCAGTTGTTTCATTTAATTTTTTTATTTGACTCTCCAGAGTTCTTTAAATAAATCATATCATTTGCAAAAAGTGATTATTTCATTTCCTGTACTTATTCCTTTCATTTCTTTTTCTTATTCAGTTGCTATGACTAGTATTTCTAGCACTGTATTAAACAGCATTGATGATAATGGATATCCTTGCTTTAACTCTGATCTTATTGGAAAGGTCTCTAATTTATCCCCATTAAAGATAATGCTGATTTTTCATTTTAAATAGACACATTTATCATTCTTAAAAAACTCCATTTATTCCTGTTTATGCTATTAATATGATCAATTATGTTTATAATTTTCCTAATATTGAATCAGTCTCTTTTTTCTCAAGTAAATCCAGCCTGACCATAGTATATGATCTGTATGGCATGTTTTTCACCTTGATAATATTTTATTTAATTTTTTTTTATTTTAAAATTTAAATGATTGGTTTACGGATCTTTGTCTATAATTTTCTTCTCCCCCTGGGTTTGGCATCAACATCGTATTTCTGTAATGGAAGGAATTTGATAAGATACCTTATTTTCCTGTTTTTTTCTAACAGTTTATGTAGTATTGGACTTAATTTTTCTTTACATATTTGGTAGAAGTTGCTTGTATATCTATCTGGTCCTCAGGAATTTTTCTTTGAGAGTTCATTTATAGCTTGTTTAATTTCTTTTTCTAAAATAGTTCAGTCATTGTCATGTCTAACTCTTTGTGACCCAACTCTTTGTGACTGGGTCTGTGGGGTTTTCTTAGCAAAGATATGGAGTGGTTGGCCATTTCCTTCTCCAGCAGATTAAGGCAAACAGAGGTTAAATGACTTGCCCAGGGTCACACAGTTAGATTTGAATTTAGGTCATCCAGACTCCACACTCAGTGTTCTATGCATAGAGTTACCAGCTGCCTTTGCTAAAATAGAATTGTTTATATAAATTTTCTAAGATAGTATTTTATGAATGCTCTTTTTCTTATTCAGTTAATCTGGGCATTTTATGTTATTTTAAATATTTGTCCATTTCACTTAGATTATAAGATTTATAGTTCCTAATAAATTATTTTCTTCATTATTGTGAATTTATCTTTTTCATTTTTAATTATAGTAATTTGGATTTCCTTTTAAAAATCAAATCAATTGACATCTATGTTTTCCTTCAAAACCAGATCCTATTTTTATTAATTCAGTGTTGTTTGCTTGTTTATTTTCAGTCTTACTAATCTCTTTGATTTCCAGAATTCTTATTTTAGTGTTAAATTAGACATTTTTAATTTGTTGGCTTATTTTTTTGTTGCATTCCCAATTCATTTATCTGTTCTTTTTCACTTTTATTAATGAAAGCATGTTGAGTTATTTTTTCTCTACTTGATTTGGCTTCATCTTCCAAATTTTGATACTTTGTCTCATAGTTATCTTTAATGAAATTATTGATTGTTCCTATATATATTCCTTGACCCATGCTTTTTGGGGGTATTAAGTTATTTCATTTCTGATTTATTTTTAAACTGTGCTTTATCATTTTATTGAATGTAATTTTTATTTCATTGTAGTCAGGAAAATGTGCAATTAATTTTTCTGTATTTGTAAGGTTTGTATGCCTTAATGCATGATCATATGTGAGAAACATACTCTTTTCTATTTCCTTTTAATATTCTCCAGAAATTTATCATCTTTTAAGTTTTCTAAAACTCTATTCAGGTTCTTCATTTCTTTTTTGTTAAATTTATCTAGATCTGAGAGTAACAAATTAAGTAGCAAATTCCCCACTGTCATAGTTTTAATATTTTCTCCTCTCAATTTTTTTCCTTTAAGAATTTAAATACTATGCTTTTTGGTGCATATGTTTATTATTGCTAGTAATGCATTGTTTGTAATACTTTTTAAATGAAAATAGTTTCCCTGTTTATCTTTTATATTTTGCTATGATTTTGTCTGAGATCATGATTACTACCCATCTTTTTAACTTTAGCTCAAGCACAATAGATTCTGCTTTAATTCCTTTATTTTAACCCATTTTGTTTCTAGTGTGTTCCTGATAAACATATTGAATCTTTAACATATTCTATCCTCTTCTGCTTTAATGTCTTATTTACATTCATAGTTATAATTGCCTATGTACTTTCCTCTGTTCTTTTTATACTTTTATCTTATATTCCCTTATTCTTTTCTTTCTCTTTTTTCCTGCCCCCATTTAAATAATTTTGTTTCTGATTAATCCCTCTCTTAAGAGAGACTTATCAAGACTTATTCTTGAACAATCCATTTATGTGAATTATTTTTCCCTATCTTTTTTACCCTCTCTTCCAATACATTTTTCCTTACCCTTTCCATTCTTTAAGATCACCAAAGCCCAATAGAATCATCAGACTGTCTGTCAAATTAGGCTTCCTGTGTGACTCAAGATGACAGAATTTTGAAGTGCTACATGTATGATTCCCCCATATTAGAATGTAAATATTTATTAGTCTCTTATGATTGATCATGTTTACCTTTTTATTCTCCTCTTAAATCTGTATTTGTATGTAGGAAAAATTTCTACATAATAGAGAACTCCCCTCTGCCAAGTTTTTCATCAGTAATTTTGGAAATTCCTACTTCATTAAAAATTCATTTTCCCCTTGCAGGATTACACTCAGTTTTGATAGGTAAGTTGTTTAGGGGTGAAAGTTAAATCTTTTGCCTTCAGGAATGTCATATTCCAGACCCTCCACTGCTTTAGAGTAGGGTTTGGCAAACTCATGAATCAGATCTGCCAAATACAAACAATATTTATACTTTAAAATATAAAAAAACAATAGTAAGGTTGTGGGTCAAATAAAAACAGGTGAGTGACAGACTAGATTTGACTAAGATCCCTTAGTCTGCTGATCTCTGCTTTAGAGTAATTATTGCTAAGTCTTCTGTGATTCTGTCTTTCTTTGAGGCTGCTTGCAATATTTTTTCTTTCATCTGGAATTTTTTTTTTTTTTTGGTGAATAGCAGATTTTTAAAATTTCTATTTTTCCCTCTGGTTCTCTCTAGAATCTAAATCTGATCAGATTTTTATCATTGCTTTATGTATGAGGCTGCCTTTTTATTTTATTTTTTGGCCATGGCCTTTCATGTAGTTCAATGATTCTTAATTTATCTCTCAATCTCTTTTCCAAGTTAGTTGTTTTTGCTCTGGCATTCCTCACACTTTCTTCAATTTTTTAATCTTTTCAATTTGTTGTAATATTCTTTTTGTTTTTCCCCCAATTTATTGATTTTTAACATGTTTCTCTTTAATTTTGAGTTCAAAATTATTTCCCTCCCTGATACTCCTGAGAAGGCAAACAATATGATATCAATTATACATATGAAATAATGCAAAACATATTTCCATATTAGCCATATTTCTAAAAAAAAGCAAGAAAAATGAAAAAAATGATACTTCAGTTTGCATTCAGAGTTTATCAGTTCTTTCTCTGGAGAGGGATAGCATGTTTTCATCATGAGGTCTTTCAAATTGTCTTGGATCATTGAATTTATCAGAATAATCACATCTTTCACAGTTGATTATTTCAACATTGCTTTTACTATATACAATTACTTCTCAATTCACTTTGTATAATTTCACGAATGTCTTGCCAAAATTTTCTGAAATAGTTTACTTTTATCATTCCTTTATTTTTAATTTTATTTTTTGTTACATTTTAAATTCTGAACTCTTTCCTTTCTTCCCCACTTTGCAGTGGACTAAAAAGTCCAATGACAGTTATATTATTTTTGATACAAATATAATCTTTGGTATGGGCACACCATGCCAGGCAATCCTGTGCCAGCATCTTCTATATCTCATCATCAATTCCAAAGTTTTTCAGAAAGACCTTGAGTTCTTGTAGCTCTTCTTTTGATCTGTGAGTACTTGTGAGTTCTCCATAAATTAGATTTTAAAGCAAATGCACTTTTGACAATCAAAGAATATGGCCAAGCCATCAGAGTTGTGCTCTCTACAGTAGAATATGAATGCTTGACAATTTAACTTTAGAAAGGACTTTAGTATCTAGTACCTTATCTTGCCAGGTGATCTTTAGAATTTTCCTAAGACAGTTCACATGGAATCAATTCCATTTCCAAGCATTTAAAGTATACTGCCAAGATATGTAAACTTACTCAACTTACTCAATTTCTCCTTTTGCTATTACCAATGGTTCCACCTAAGGATGATACAATGCTGGCTGGTGAAGAACCTATTTTCTTGATATTGTCAGTCCAAAATTAGCACAAGCAATAGAAAAGCAATCCCTACTCTGCTGCATTTTAGCCTCAGAAGCTACATTGAGTGCAGTTATCTGCAAACAGAAAGTCACACACTAATTCTCCCTCAACTTTAGTCTTAGCTTGTAGTCTTCAAGTTAAATAATTTCAAGCTAATAATTTCAAGTTAAATAATTTGCTGTCAGTGCAACAGCTGACTTGAATATCATTTTCTTTCTGATTAAAGGTGACTGACATCACTGTGGAAAACATCATCTTAAAAAGAATGGAAGACAACACACAACCTTGTTTCACTCCATTGGTGACTAGGAAAGTGCAAGAGTATCATCCATTATTCAGATCCTGTGCAAGCATCCATCATGAAACTATTCCCAGGTATTTATTGTTGTCTATAGTTTTTTTAAATGGGGTAGCTTTTATTATATCTTCTTACAGGGTTTTATTGATGATATATAGAAATGCTGATGATTTACATGGATTTATTTCATATCATTCTACTTTACTAAAATTGTTCCACCTCACATTTTAATTAAATCCATCATATCATCTGCAAAAGAGAGTTTTATTATCTCATTGCCCATTCTGATTACTTCAATTTCTTCGTTTTCTCTAATTGTTATTGCTAGCATTTCTAATACAATATTAAATAATATTGGTTATAATGGGCATCCTTGTTTCACTTTCAATCTTTTTGGGAAGGCTGCTAGTTTAACCCCACTACAAATAGTGCTTGCTGATGTTTCAGTAGATGTTTCTTATCATTTTAAGAAAAAATCCATTTGTACCTATGTTTTTAAGTGTCTGAATAGAAATGAGTAGTGTATTTTGTCAAAAGTTTTTTCTGCATCTATTGATGTAGTCATATTATTTTTGTTATATGATAGGATCATATAATAGAATCAATTATATTAATAGTTTTCCTTACAATAAACCATCCTGGCATTTCTTTTTTTTTTTTTAATTTAATAGCCTTTTATTTACAGGATATATGCATGGGTAATTTTACAGCATTAACAATTGCCAAACCTCTTGTTTCAATTTTTCACCTCTTACCCCCCACCCCCTCGCCCAGATGGCACATCCTGGCATTTCTGGTATAAATCTTTCACAATGTATAATCTTTGTGATACATTGTTGTACTCTCCTAACTAATATTTAGGATTTTTGCATTCATATTCATCAGTGAAACTGAGCTGTAATTTCTTTTGCTTTTCCTGGTTTAGGTATAGAGATATGTTTCGTTAAAGGAATTTAATCAAGTTTTGCTTTGCCTATTATTCCAAATAATCTATTTAATACTGGAATTAGATGATCTGTAAATGTTTGGCATAATTCACTTGTAAATACATCTGATCTTAGATGCTTTTCTTTCCTTAGGAAGCTCATTTATAGCCTGTTCAATTTTCTTTTCTAAAATAGGCTTGCTTAGATCTTCTGTTTTCTTTTCTATTGATCTAGGCAGTTTATACTTTTGTAAGTATTCTTCCACTTCATTTAAATTATTGAATATATTGGCATATACTTAAGTAAAATAATTCCTAATAATTGCTTTGATATCTTCATTAGTGGTATATTCATATTTTTCATTTTTAATACTAATGATTTGGGAAAATCATTTGGGGCAGCTCAGTAAATAGAGCACCAACCCTGAAGTCAGGAGAAACTGAGTTCAAATCTGGCCTCAGACACTTAACACTTCCTAGCTCTGTGACTCTGGGCAAATCACTTAACCCTAATTGCCTCAGTAAGAAAAAGAAAAAGAATACTAATGATTTGGTTTTTTTATCTCTTTTAAAATTTAAATTAATTTTTTAAAATTAGTTCTAAATTTTAAAATAAAATTAAAATTTACATTTTAAATTAAATTAAAATTTTAAATAAATTTTTAAAATTAAATTAAATTAACCAATGTTTTATCTATTTATTGTGTGGTTTTTTTTTTTTTCATAAAACCAACTTTTACTTACATTAATTCATGGTTTTCTTAATTTATTGTATTAATCTCCCCCTTTCATTTTTAGGATTTCCAACTTGGTGTTTAATTAAAGATGTTTAATTTATTCTTTTTTCTAGTTTATTTTTAAAAATTGTATACCCAATTCTTTGGTCTGCTCTTTCACTATTTTATTGATGTGAGCATTTAGAAATACAAATTTTCTTCTGTTTACTGTTTTTATTGCATCACATAAGTTTTGGCATATTGTCTCATTATCATCCTCTTGAATAAAATTATTGTTTCTATGATTTGTTCTTTAGTTATTTAGTTCCTATTCATTTTAAATCTGTGTTTCTGTGATCCCTTATTAAACATAATTTTATTGTATTATGATCTGAAAAAGATGACTTTAATATTTCTGCTTTTACACATTTAACTTTAAAGTTTTTATGCCCTACCATATAGTCAATAAAAGTACCATTTACCATTGTGAAAAAAAAGTATATTCCTTTTTATTCACACTCAGTTATCTCCAGATAACTATCATATCTAGCTTACCTATGATCTTATTCATTTCTTTACTTCTTTTTTTGTATGTTAGATTTATCTAATTCTGAGAGAAGAAAGTTTGCTTCCTCCACTCATAGTTTTGCTATTTTCACCCATAATTCATTTAACTTTTCCTTTAAAAATTTAGCTGTTATATTTCATATGTATATATATATATATATATATATATATATATATATATATGTATGTATGTATGTATGTATGTATGTTCAGGATTGATATATCATTATTTAGGGTACTTTTTATCATGATATACTTTTCCTGTTTGTCTTTTTTAATTAAATCTTCTTGAGCTTAAAATTTCGCTAAGATCATGATTGATATCACTCTTTGTATCAGTTGAAGTATAATAAATTCTTATCTAACCTTTTATTTACTTTTTTTTATTTAATAGCCTTTTATTTACAGGATATATGCATGGGTAACTTTACAGCATTAACAATTGCCAAACCTCTTGTTCCAATTTTTTACCTCTTACCCCCCCCCCCCCCCCCCAGATGGCAGGATGACCAGTAGATATTAAATATATTAAAATATAAATTAGATACACAATAAGTATACATGACCAAAACGTTATTTTGCTGTACAAAAAAGAATCAGACTCAGAAATATTGTACAATTAGCTTGTGAAGGAAATCAAAAATGCAGGTGTGCATAAATATAGGGATTGGGAATTCAATGTAATGGTTTTTAGTCATCTCCCAGAGTTCTTTTTCTGGGCATAGCTGGTTCAGTTCATTGCTGCTCCATTGGAAATGATTTGCTAACCTTTTATTTTTATTGTATATGTATCTCTCATTTTTAAATTTGTTTCTTGTAAACAGTATCTTGTGAGATTCTGGTTTTTATTCCTTTCTGCTTTCCATTTCCATTTTATGAGATTATTCAATTAATATTCAAAATTTTAATCACAAGTCATTAGTCCAATTTTCCTCATAGTTTAACCTTTTCTTCCTTTCTACTCTTTTCTTCTTTATATGTTTAATTTACTTCTGTTGCCTCCCTAATCCATAACTTTGCATCCTCACATTAAAGTCAACTTATACCCACTCCCTTTATGTATACCCTTTCTAACTACCTTGATACATTCTCAAGAATTACAAGTAAATCCACACCCTTTCTAAGAATCCCTCCCTTCCTCTCCCCTTGTAAGCTTATTTCTTAATCTCAGTGCCCTTTCCTTTTCCTATTCCTATCCCTTTGTCATCTTATTTCTCTATGTTAGACTTTCATATCCTTGTAGATGTATATGTTATTCCCTTTCTATATGCATATATTTGCATACTATTTATATATGTTTATATTTGTATATATATTATTAATATACATATGCATAATACATTCACATATAATTGCATATAATGCACATTATTTCCAGTTCTGATGAGGAAAAGGTTCTGGTTTTCTTAGCCCTCCACCCCATCCTGCCCTCCACTATAACAAATGTTCCACTCACACATCGTTTATATGAGATCATTGCTTCATTTTATCTCTCTGCCCAATTGTATTTTTTAGTATCATTCTATCATACTTCAACCCTAAGCTTTTTATTTATATATGCAATGATATGTATGGTAATATTCTTAAAAGTTACAAATATTTTACCAGAAATGTGTTACCTTATTAAATCCTTTATAATTGATCTTTAATGTTTACCTTCTTATGTTTCTCTCGATTTTTGTAGGCAAAATTTTCTATTCAATTCTAGTCCTTTCCTCAGAAAGGACCTGAAACACATATAATTCACTAAATATCCTTCCCCCCCCCCCCCCCCAACAGGATTATACTCAACTTTGCTGGATATGTCATTCTTAGTTGCAAATCCCATTTTCATTTGTTCTTTGGAATATCAGTATCCATGTTTTTTAGTCTTTTAATGTGAAAGTGGCTAAATCTTGGGTTATCCCAACTGTAGCTTCACAGTATTCAGTTGTTTCTAGTTTGGTGTAGTAGTTTATCTTTGAGCTGAGAGTTTCAAAATTTAGCTATAATGTTTTTGTGAGTTTTCATCTTTCAGGTGATGTTCCTTTCTATTTTACCCTCTAGCCCTAAAACTTCAGGGAAATTTTCCATAATAATTTCTTGAAGTGGCTATACTTTTTTTCTTTTTGATCACAGATTTCAAATAATCCAACAATTCTTATATTGTCTCTCTTCAATTTATTTTCCAGATCAGTAGTTTTTTTAATTAAATGTTTTGTGTTCTCTTCTATATAAGATTTTTGTTTTTATGATATCTTGGTGTCTTATCAAGTCATTGACATATACTTGTTTGATTCTAATTTTTAAGGAGTTATTTTTTCATAAGTCTTGGATCTCTTTTTTCCAATTGATTTTTTCATAATTGTAATTTTCTTATTCTTGGTTTTTCCTAATTTTTCCTTAGTTCCTTTTATTTGATTTTTTAAAAGTCCTTTTTAAACTCAAATTCTTTTTGGACTTGTGACCATTTTATATTGAAGTAGAAATAGCTCTTTTGACTTCACTGTCTTCTGAGTTTGAATCTAGATCTCTTTCTCAATAATAGCTATCTATGGTTGGGTTCTTTTCTTTTTTCATCTTTAGTGCCTTATTTCTTAGCTAGTCCCTTTTGAGTAAGGTTCTAGTCCCAAGGTGTAAGAAATGTCTCAAGCTTCAAGGTTTTTCATGGTGCTGTTTTCTGAACTCTTATCTGTGGGTAAAAATCTGATCTCAAGTACTCCTCTTACCCCTGACCCTTGATCAGAGCCCCCAGAAACACTGCCACCAAAAACACTTTTATTTTCTCTGGTTCCTGCAGTGGCTGCAAACTTTAGTTCATCCCTCTGCCCTGGAACCAAAAGTCTCCTAGTACATTACGACAGTCAGTAAAACCCCTCTCCTTTTTCCTCTAAAGGGAGTTTTTCAAGATTTTTGGAGATCATTCCAACAATCAACTCACACTTGTGTCCTCTTTCAAAGACCTTATAAGGATAAATTCTTAAGTATTACATATATCTTCTTGTAGAGGAATGTTAACAGTTTAACTTTAATGCGTACTTTGTGATCTTTTATGTTTGGCTTTTTATGATTCTCTTGAATCTTGTTTTTGTCAAAATTTTTAATTTAGCTCTGGTCTTTTAATCAGGAATGCTAGAAAGTCGTCTATTTCACTATTCATCCCCTGAAGAATTACACTTGAGTTTTGCTGAGTAGGTGATTTTGTTTGTAATTCTATCTCTTTTGCCTTCCCAAATATGTTCCAAAACCATTATTCCTTTAATTTGGAAGTCACTAAATCTTGTGTAATCCTGACTGTGGCTTCATTATATTTGAATTGCTGGATTTGGTTTTTTGTTTGTATGTGTAAATTTGTTTTCTGGCTGCTTGAAATATTTTCTTCTTAATATGGAAGCCCTGGCATTTGGCTGAGAGTTTTCAATTTGAGGTATTTTTTCAGGAGGTGGTCAGTGGATTCTTTCAATTTCTATTTTACCTCTGAATCTAAAATACCAGGCAAATTTTACTGTGTAATTTCTTAAAATTCTAGGCTTTTTTCTTTCATCTTGGATATCAGGTAATTCCACAATTCATAAATTATTCTCTCAATTTGTTTTCTTGATTATTTGTTTTTCTGATGAGTTTTTAATAGCTTTTTTATTTTTCTAAATCATGCAAAGGTAATTTTCAATCTTCTTTACCAAACCTCGTGTTCCAAATATTTCTCCCTTTTTCCTCTCCTGCCTCCTCCCCTAGAAAGCAAGCAATCCAATATACATTAAACATGTGCTATTGAGATGTTTTTATTACTTTCTTGAACTGTGAACATTTATGATCATAACTGTGTAGTCCACAATTTTGTCTCACCTTGATTTGTTTTCCAGATCAGTTTTTTCTAAAGAGATGTTTCATATTTTCTTCTATTTTTTCATTCTTTTGATTTTGTTCTATTGCTTTCTGATGTTTCATGGAGTCATTAACTTCCACTTACTCAATTAAAAATTTTAAGATATTTTTTACTCTACTTTTATTTCATTCTTATAAAAAGTTTTTATATCTTATATAATCAAATTTGGGTATATTTACTTTAGCAATCTCTTCTGTTAATTTTGTGTGTGAATCATTATAGGCAAGATTTTTTCTTATTTAATATTTTTTTCCCAATTACATCTAAAAACAATTTTTACATTTTTAAAAAGTTTTTGAGTTCCAAATTCTCTCCTTTCCTCCTCTCCCCCCTTGATTGAAAAGGCAAGCAATTTGACATTGGTTATACATATGTAGTCATGCAAAACACATTTCTATATGTCATTCTGTGAAAGAAAGCACAAACAAACAAAACAAGACAAATAAAGTGAAGAAAAAGGTTTGTTTTTTTTTTTAATTTCATTCAGGCTCTACCTGTTCTTTCTCTGGAGATGGACAGCATCTTTCATCATAAGTCCTACAGAATTGTCTTAAATCAATGTATTGCTGAGAATAGCTGTTATTCATAGTAGACCATCATACAATATTGTGTACAATGTTCTCCTGGTTCTTCTCATTGCACTTTACATCATTCATGTCTTTCCATGTTTTCCTGAGAATCTTGCTCATCCTTTCTCAAAGCACAATAGTATTCTATCATAATCATATACAACTTGTTCAGTCATTCCCCAGTTGATGGACATTCCTTCCATTTCTAATTCTTTGCCACCAGTAAAAGAGCTGCTATAAATATTTTTATGTACATAGGTCCTTTTTCCTTTTGTTTTTTTTTAATCCTTCTGTAATGCAAACCTAGTAGTGGTATTGCTTTGGTCAAAGGGAATGCATAGTTTTCTAGCCCATTGGGCATAGTTTTAAATTGTTTTCCAGAATGGTTGAATTTCTGTAATAATACACTAATATTGTAATTTTGTAATATTGTACTAATAGTACCTCAGTGTTTTAATTTTCCCACATACCCTCCAACACTTGTCCTTTTCCTTTTCTGCCAGCCTGACAGGTGTGAGGAAGTAACTCAGAACTGTTTTAATTTGTATTTTATCAATAATGATTTAGAGCATTTTTTCATGTAACAATAGGTAGCTTTGATTACTTTATCTGAAAACTATCCCTTCTTATCTTTTTATCAATTGAGAAATGGTTTTTATTTCTATAAAGGTGACTTTTCTATGTTTGAGAAATTATTTATTAGAGAAACTAATTGTTAAAATTTTTTCACTGTAATGATTACCAGCTATGTCTTTCCCTCCATCCTATTTCCCCTGTTTATCCTACTCTTATATTTTAATCTATCCATTTTCATAAGTTTTGCTTTTGCTTTTTATTTTCCCAAAACTACCTCCCTATTATTAATTCCACCACTCATCCCATTTGCTTCCTAATTTGCTCCATAGTGGGACAGATTTCTACACCCAACTGAATCTGTGTATTATTCCCTCTTAGAGACTATTCCAATGAGAGTAATATTCCTGTGCTTTAGACCTACATTGTCACCTCTGATATGAAATCTTTCAGGCCTCTTTCATGTCAGATAATTTATTCAATTCTACTTTGTATTTTCCTCTTCTCTCAGTACATTATTTCTCATCCTTTCGTTTTATTTTTTAAAATAATCATACTATCACATTCAACACATACCTCTGCTTATTGTCTATGTATACTTTTTCTAACTGTTCAAATAATTAAGTTTTTAGGAGTTACATTTTCCTGTGTAGCAATATAGTTTGACTTTATTGAATCCCTTATTTCTCTTTCACATTTACCTTTTTATGCTTCTCTTGCATCTTGTATTTGAAAGCCAGATTTTCTATTCAGCTCTGATCTTTTCCACAGAAATAATTGAAAGTCCTCTATTTCATTAAATATACATATTTACTCCTATAGGATTATACTCAAGATTTTTCTTAGTTGTAATCCTAATTCTTTTGCTCTCCAGAATATCTTATTCCAAGCCCTTTGATCATTTAATGTAGATGCTGTGAAATTTTATTTTATCCTGACAAGTGACTCCAAACTATTTCAATTGTTTCTTTCTGGATGCTTTTTTGCAGTATTTTCTCCTTGACCTGGGAGTTCTGAAATTTGACTATAAAATTCTTTGGAGTTTTCATTTGGGGATCTATTGTAAGAGGTATTCATGGATTCTTTCAATTTCTTTTTCAGCCTCTACTTCTAGAATATCAGGGCAGTTTTCTTTGATTATTTCTTGAAAGATAATGTCTAAACTTTTTTTTTTTTTTTTTTTTTTTTTTTGGTCATTGACTTTCAGGTGTCTAATAAATCTTCAATTATCTCTCCTGGAGCTGTTTTCCAGGTTAGTTGCATTTCCAATGAGAAATTTCACATATTCTTCTATTTTTTTTTCTTTTTTGATTTTATTTGATTATTTCTTTATTTCTCATAAAGACATTAGCTTTCACTTGCACAATTCTAACTTTTAAGAAATTGTATTCTTCAATGAGCTTTTGTACCTCCTTTTCTGTTTAGTCAATTCTACTTCTTCAGGAGTGTTTTTCTTAAATGAATTTTTATGCTTCTTTTTCCATTTGGCCTATTCTGCTTTTCAAGACCTTCTTCTCTTCATTGTATTTTTCTGCCTTTTTTAGTATTTGGCCTCGTCTATTTTTTAAGATGGTATTTTCTTCAGCATTTTTTTTTGTATCTTCTTTACCAAGTTGTTAATTTCTTTTTTCATGATTTTCTTGCATCACTCTCATTATTCTTCCCAATTTTTTCTCTACCTTTTATTTTCAAAATCATTTTTGAATTTTTTTCCATGATCTGAGAATAATTCATATCTTTCTTTGTGGCTTTGGATACAAGGAATTTTGACTTTGTTGTCTTCTGGGTGTATGTTTTGATCTTTATCACACAATAACTATGATCAGAATTTTTTCTGTTTGCTGTTTTTCCAATTTATTCTTTTTTATTTTTAACCATATGCCGAAATGAAGCTTTGCTCCCCAAGAGGAAGACACAGTATCCCAAGCTTTGGGCTTTTTGTGTAATTGTTTTCAAAGATAATTCTGGGAGCCTTTTAAGTTTTTGGTTCTTCCAAGGTGGTATGATATAGGGAAAGATTTGTTTACCACTCTCTTGTACTGTGAACTGGTTTGTGATTGACAACAAGAACTCTTTTCAACTCTGGAACAGTGGCCAGAGTCCCTGCTCCCCTACCAGCCACAACTTCTAATGTGCTACTGGTTCTCCATGCAATGGAACCAAGACACAGAACTGTGACCCAGATGCAAGTATAAGCAAGGTAAGAGAGTCCCACCCCTGGTGCCAGATCTGTTTCTGAACCATTGCCTGATCCCCTTTCCATTTGTGGGCAGAGAGATCTGGAAATCACTACCATTACCACTGATTCAATTGCCCCAATCTGTTCCTCATTTACTGGGGGCCCTGTCTGTACTAGCACAATCTGTGCAAGACCATATTCCTCTCTCACTCTGATGCAACAGACTGTTCCTGCTGATCTAAATTTTCTTAGAAAATTGTTTCACTCCATCTTTTTCTGTGTTCTGCCACTCTAGAATTTGTTTAAAGTTGTTATTTGAAGGTATTTGGAGGGGGTATCTCTACTCTGCCTCCTCAGATTATTTTCTTCCCCGAGTTTTCCATTTGACTAATTTTGCTTTTAAGGAATTCTGTGAAGATAGCGTATTTTAAAATCAGCAGGAGACAGGAATTCAGGTTAGGGGAAAACCGTCAGTCTTTATTCTTAGTGAAGAAGGATCGGAGGTGGAAGAGAATCGGCGATAGCAATGTGTGCAGCTGAGTCAAGAAGCTAGCTCGACCAGCAGCCCCACAACCAGCAGCTTGGAGTCTCGAACCCAGGCCCAATCTCCCCCAGCTTCTCTTCCTGTCTCCCTCTCTGCCTCCACCCCCCAAAATCGTCATTTCCTATACAACACATCAGGACTTGCATGGAGAGTGGGCAGGGACCATTCTTTATCCAATCATGTATATTAATAGAGTATAGCCCAATTACTCTTTAGCCTCACGTACTTGGGACCTCAGTGCATCAACTCAAACCTCAGCCCATTACAGAATTCTCTTCTGTGAATTTTTTGCCTCTTTTAACATTAGAATAATTGTTTTTTAAGTTGTTATTTCCTTCATTATTTTTGGTATCTCTCTACTTTTTTTTCCCATAATTTTCTTCCATCACTTTAATTTCCTTTCCCAATTTTTTTTTTCTCTACTACTCTTAACTCTTCCAGGAATTCTTTCTGTGTTTAGATCCAATTAGCATTTTTCTTTGAAGCTTCTTTGGTAGTTGTTTTTACATTGTTAAGTGTTTTTCTCACCCTTTGCTTCCTCATCTGCCCCATCCCTCCCACCTTATTTCTTTATAGATTTTGGAGGGTGCATTACCTTTCATGATATATATGTAGTGTTGCCTATATAATCCATTCCTGAGGTGAGTAGGTTCTCAGAACTATGAGGCCTCCTCCCCTCCTATGAGGCCTCTGGTGTGTTCTTCCTCTATACCTCATTTGTATAGCATAATCACTATTTTTACCTAAACTCTATCCCAATCTTTCTCTTGAGGAGTCCTACTATTGATGTCAATCTTAAACATATGGTATACATTTCCCATATTAAAAAAGCAATTTTTCCATGTTGAGTTCCTTGAAATTGATCTTTGATATTGGCTCTTTTTTGTTAAATTTTCTGGACTTGGTTGATAGAAACTCCTGAAAATCTGCAGATCCATTTTTTTTCTCATTTGATATTATAATTTTGCTGGATATATTTTTGGCCACAGTATTAGTTCTTTTGATTGTTGGCAGATATTTATCAGGACCTGTGGTCTTTTATTGTGGCTGCTAAGTCTTGTCAAATTCTTATTGTAACAGCTCCAGTGTATTTGAATATTTTTTTCTTGTTTCTTGCAAAATTTTCTCTTTGATCTGACCGTTTTGAAATTAGGCAATAATGTTCCTATGTGTTTTACACAAAGGATCTTAATGAGGTGGTAATTAGTGGATTTTTTCTATTTCTACTTTCCCCTCACGTTCTATCACTTCAGGACAATTTTTTTGGTTTATTTCTTATATTATTGTGCAAAGGTTTTGTTTTTGTTTTTTTTGTTTTTTTTTTTTTTTTTTTTTTTGGTTACAACTTTCAGGCAGTTCAATTATTCTTATATTTTCTCTTCTTGATCTGTTCTCCAGATCTGCTGTTTTTCTTATGTTTCACATTCTGTTCTGTTTTCTCATTCTTTTAACATTTGTTTTGTCATTTCTTAATCTCTCATAGTTTTACTGGCTTCCCTTTGCCCAATTCTGATTTTCAAAGATTTTGTATTTCCTTTTCTACTTGGTTAACTTTTTTAAAAATCTTGTTTTTCTTGGATTTTTTTCCCTCAATGTCTCGCATTTGAATTCTAATTTTTTTTTTTTTTTGAGCTCTATTATAAATTCTCTCTGGGCAGGGAGCCATTTCACATTACTCTTTGGATAGAAGCTTTTTTAACTTCAGTGTCTTTGTCTGAAGATGAACCCTGATCTTCCCTATTCCCATAGTATAAGTTTCTAAGTTATTTCTTCTTTTCCAGCTTTTTTTTTTTTTTTTTTAAAGAAGAGGTATTAGTGTAAGTACTTCCAATCCTGGGGTAGAAAGGATGGTGTCTCTGACTTCACTTCAGCTATCCTTTCTGATCAGAAACCCCAGCCAAGAACTTAACTCTCCTTTAAGTGCCCCTGGCCAGCAGGTCCCTGTCCCCCTTCCTCTTCACTCACAGGTGCTGGTTCCTTTTTGCACAGGGCAAAGCTGGGCCTGGTGTTCCCAATCAGCCAAGGTTCACTCAGTGTTTCTGAACTCACACCTGGATTCCACAAGCTATCTGGGAGGCCAAACTTTCTGTGATTCCTGCTAAGGCTCGAGTCATACTAATTCATCCCAGAGTTCCCCACTTGGTGTTTCTGGGAGCTAGCCTGGAGATGTTTGCCCTTCACAGAGCCTTGCCCAGGCTCTTTTTTCAGATCTTCTCCAGTAGATCCCTGTTCTTCCCCAAGTCGTCTTGATTTTTTAACAGTCTATGTTCACCCTGAGAGGCAAACTTGTTCTATTTGTGGGGGAAATCTGGAGAGCTTGAAATTTACCAACCTATTTCCCAGAATCCCTCCCTACATTGTTATCTTTTTCTGAATTTACTTCTTGATCTTCCCTGCTACCTTAGTAGCTTTTTATGGTCAAATTCTTTTTTTGTTATTGTTATTTCCTCCTTTTTCCTTCTTATTTCCTGACAGAACTTTATGGTAAAGTTGAACTCTGCTTACCTAAGGTTGGAGAAGCACTGAGTCACATTTCAGACTTTTTCGTGCTGCTGTTTTCAGAGCTAGTTCTGGAGATCTGCAAATTTTGGGTGTTTCCAAGGTAGTGTGATCCTGGATGAGATATGGTCCCTACTCTCATAATCTGTGGTCCAGTATTTATTCGGGAAGTGCCCTGGTCCCCTGTAACCACAAGCTCTAGTGCTTCTCGTTGCCTTGGAAGTGTAACTAAAGTCACTTCTCTTTTGTGCCCTGAAATTATGACCCAGAACTATGCTAGCAAAAGTGGGCTCTCTAATCTCTCTCTGACTTGTTGCCTGACTGCCTAACTGTCTCTAAGTTGGGAGTTCCAGAAGCTGTGGCTGCTACTATGGTTACTAATGCCCAAATAGTCTCTGGGCAGGCCTCTGCTTTAATTCTATAGATTTTTTCAGACATCTTTTAAGTTTTGATAGGCCAGATCCTGACTTTTTGTTGGCTTTGCCACTCTAAAATTTGATTTGAGGCATTATTTTCAAATTATTTGGCGGGAATGTTGGGGAAGTCCAGCAAGATGGCTGCCCCTAAACTGCTCTCTTGGCTATGCCTGAACTGTTTTAATATTTTGTGATATCTTATGGAGTCATTAACTTTGATTTGACTAATTGTAATTTTCAGGGAATTATTTTTTTCAAAGCTTTTTATGTTCTGTTCCAAGCTATTTCTCTTTTCAAATCTTAATAGCTTTTATTTTTTCCTGAATTTTGTCTTCTACCACTCTCATTTGGTTTTTTATATTATGTTTTTTAAAAAATTTTAAGTCTTCTAAGAATTCTGGTTGGACTTGTGGACAAGCCACATTTTACTTTGTCTTTCCTTGGTGATATTTTTGTGCCATTCTCTTTTGGGCTTCTGTCTTAGGCTTCTCTAGTAATAGCTCTTAATGGAGGGATTCTTTTCTCCCCATTCTTTTATTCTTCTTGGCTTTAGACTTTTTGTTCATGCCCTATTCTGTGTATTTTTCAGGGACATATCTGATTGGAGCTTCTGTCTTCTTATATCCATTTACTACTTTCTCAGCTTAGACTATGGTCCTGCACGCTTTCAATAGTCCCAAAGTGAAGTAATCGGAGCATCATACTCACTATTCTTCTATCTAATCTCTGAGGGTTCCTGTTTGAGTTTGTCTGTTGGCTTGTCTTAATTGGGAATTTCAGTAGACTGCTGCTGGACACAGCCACTGTCTTTCCTTTGGGAAGTTCTGCAGGTTCAAGGTGATTAAATTGCAGATTCCTTTTGGTCTGGGACTTCTGACCCAGTTACTCCACTCCAAGATGTCACCTCAGGTTGTAGGCTAGAAAAGACTCTGCTTTTTTCTGGAATCTGAGCCACATACCTACCATCTGGTCCTGTAACTTGTTCCTTGCTCAGTATAAAAGTAGGGCTCTCCTAGCAAATGCTTTCCACCCTGGATCTATAACTCAGTAAGAGGTAATGAGTAATGGAATTGCCCACCTGGCAAAATTGTCCCGTTAGGATTGATTGTCTCTAGGTGATAGGCTATATTTCAACTAGCTACATTTATCATAGGCATATCATTTATGTCTTTTGCTCTACCATTTGCAATATCATAGAATGAATAAACTCTTGTGTCTGTTTCCAATATGTTGATATGTGAGTATAAAGACCCCCAATAAAAAGCCAGTTTGAGGGTACTATTTTTTGGTATATGTTTTTTTCTTTTCCTTGTGTGACATATGGATATCAATTTATTTTCTTGACCTATAGATCCTCATTACAAAGGGTAAAAATGATCAAATAACATCTTCCAGATAGTAAGATAATAGTGCTAGCATATGAAAGTTCTTTTTAAATTTGTCTTCTTCATTTTTTGTAAGTATTCATCCATTTCACTTAGCATATCAGACTTATTGGCAGACAATTGGGTAAAATAACTCCTAATTATTGCTTTGATTTTCTCTTTATTGGTGGTAAGTTTACCTTTTCATTTTTGATGTTGGTAATTTGGTTTTCTTTTTTCCTTTTTCTAATGAAATTAACCAACACCATTTTTATTAATGGCCATTTCATTGTTGATTGCACCTTCATGCACTTTAAAATTCTGTTCATATTTTGAGATTCTTTGTGTTGGAAGATAACTGGCTACTTAAATGGTTCTCTGATTTCATCAGTGTGTCCCGTACAATAATATAATTGCAACCCATCCCATGTGATTTTTGTCTATGTATCACTACAAATCCTTCCCAGGAAGTTCTCCTAGTAGATAGGAAGTTGGCCGGGGTGGGGGTAGGGGGGAGGGCGGGGATACTTCTTCTCTAGATATCTTTACATTACATGTTTGATGGGCTATCTATCTATTTACTCCTTTCTCAGAAAACAACTGAGCCACCTACTTTTATGATCGTACATCTCTTTTATGTTACTCCTATTGTTTTTAATATGCTGAAGTCTATTTCTACCCTGCATGCATTTTTCCCTTGCCCTTTGTGTGACCCACAATTTAAATTCTTCAGAGACTGTAGTATTACACAGTTTGCAGTCATATAGCATCACTTGGGGAGGGGGGGAGGATTAGAGTTTTAAAAATGCCATTATTTCAGAAAGAATTTTAAGGGGAGGATCAAAGCATCAGTAATTCTCATTTATAGAATTCTGAAAATCATGCTCTAGACCATAAACTTTCAGTATTGGGACTTATAAAAGAGATAGTTTATGAGTATTATAAGAAAGAAAATAAACCAAGAATTTTTTTAATCTTATTAGGGAAAATGCATAATTAATTTTTTAAAATTTAATTGGTGGTGGGGGGGAATATTGTAGTAGTAGGGCATATAATTGGTTAAGAGTCAGAGGATTTGTGTTTAGGTCCTACCTATTTGATCAACTGAACATATTTCTTAAGACCTCTGGCCCTCAATTTTTTCATTTTCAAATTGGACCAAATGGTCTCTAAGGTATAGTCTATCTCAAAATCTTTTGACCCTAAAAATGAATAAAGAATAAAAATTTTCATGACAAATATGGAAATATTTGATTGTACATGTACAACCTAAATCAGATTACTTCCTGTCTTGAAAAGAAGGTGAGGTATGAGAGAAGGGGAAATTTTGGAACTTAAAATCTTACAAAAAATGAATGTTGAAAACTATCTTTACATGCAATTGGAAATATAAAGTACTTTTGAGGAAAGAAAAAAAAGAATAAAAATGTTGAAATAGTCTTAAGAATATGTTCAGAATTCAATTTAATAGACATTTAGTGCTTACTGTGTTCAAGACACCACGATAAGTATAGAGACTAAAAGTAGTAAGTGGTCATAGATCTTTTCAAATTTCTGTTAAATTTATTTCTTCCTACTCTGAAAAAGAATCATTTAAAAAAATTTTTTATGATTCCTATTGAGGAGATGTGTAGTATACATATGTGATAGATGAACACAGGAGGAAAGAACATCTTTTACTTCTATGAAAAATCTATTTTAACTAAATTGTGATGAGAAGAAACATAGAATATGACACAGAATATTTGTGTTCAATGTTAATGATGTCATTTCCAATTCAATACAGTATATTCCAAAAAGTTTTAGTGCAACTTTAAGTTTTAATAACTTCAGAATTACTAGTACCTCAAATTTATCCAAAAAATCCAACATTTGAGAAGTTTTAAAAATATTTTAAAAACATGTTTCTGATTAAAATTCAGCATCACCATCATTTTGTACTATACATTGTTCTAGTTGATTTTAAAACTTTGTAAAAAAACTTTCTTCAACTGCTGCCCAGTGACTTGAAGGGATGACATTTGTAATTCTATTCTTAAGATCATCATCATAATAATGATTAGGCTCTGGCACATATATGAAAGTTTTTCATATTATCTCACAGGAAACAAGAAGAGAACTTCCCCACTGCTCTGAGAGTATTATCCAGAAACTGTTGTATGCAGAATACGTAATGACATGTTGTTCCATGTTGTTAAAATTAAAAAACATTATTTAAAATCACAAAACTAAAATAGCATAAAAGAAATTCAAATAATTAATGTATCTAATGATGTTCTTGTAAGTTTATAGCACGTATATTAATGAAGTTATTAAAACTTCAAAGTACACTAAGACTTTTGGGACACTGCATAAAAATGGATTTTCTTAGAGTTATACTTATATGTTCAATTAGATAAAGCAGCAAATAGTAAATAAGTACCTCAATTGTATAAAAGGAAGCACAGGAAACAAATTGCTGCCCCCAGTTTGGAGGAAATGAAACATGATTAGATAACAATTCAGCTGGAAAAGGTCTCCATTGTTGAGCAGACAGTGAGCTCAAAAGGAGTTAATAATATGATATGGCAGCCAAAAAAGCTAATGAAATCGGGCTGTCTTAGGACAGACGTAGCTTCCAAGAAGGAGGAGCTGTAAGTCTCACTAGAGTCCTCCCTAGTTGAATGACATCTGAGGAATTATGTTAAATTCTATGTACCACATTTTGGAAAGAAAACTTTTACACTGGAGAGTATCCAGATTAGGGTAACCACAATGATGAAGCATCTAGACCATATAAAGACTTATTGAAGGAAATCAGAATATTTAACACAGAGAAAGAAATCTCCAGAGGAATATGATTAGTTGTCTTCAAGTATTTGAAAGACCATCATGGGATAAAGTGATTAAATTTGTTCTGTTTGTCTCCAGACAGCAGGACTGGAAACCTTGGTGGAAAATGCAAAGAAATAAGGATAGGCCTGATTTAAGAAAATTCCCTAACAATGAAAGCATTCTAAAGTAGAGTAGGGATTCTTTTGTGTGGGGGATGTTACTCTAGGATGCTGAGATTCTTTCCAACTCAAAAATTCTGGATAATTTGGTAAAAATAAGCCACAGGAACTTTAAGTGTCTTCTTTCCTTTTATATTTTTGGAAAATAACTGTTAATTGTTGACTGGAATTAACTCCATCATGGACAGAAAAACGAAAAGCCCAATTAAAGTAGGAAATGAGTCGGAAGATGTTTGTCTACTGTTAAATACTAGGATATTATTAAATTGTTGGATTTTGCCAAGTTTCTATCATTTTGAGAAACCAATAAACAGGAGAAATTCCTAATAATTTAAAGAGGGAAAATTGCATTTTCCATTTTTTGAAAAGGAGGAGGGGAAATAACACAGGAAACTAGATCATTTTTGCATCATTACCTGAGAAAATTCTAAAACAAATCATCCAGAAATAAATGTGCTATCCCCAAAGACCAAAAGATGTTACATAGCAATCATCATGGTTTTCTATTGAGCAATTCATACCAAACCAATTTAAATTCTATGATGACAGGCCACATAGATAAGCGAGAAGCAATAGATGTGCTCTATTTTTCAATAAGAGTCTTAATTCAGTCCCATTGTCAGAAATGTCATTTTCCCATCACTTGGTGTCAGAGAAATGCCCTTTGGCTTTGGGATTTCCACTGCTAGAAGCTTTATCCAAAAGCCACACCCACTAGGAAATTCTAATTAGGAAAATGAGTTATTAATTACTTAGAAGCTGGATTTTGGAGGCACTGGTTAGTAACTAAGGAAGAAAAAGTATAAGGCAGCATAAACTGAGGCTTTATCTTCTATTAGAAGCAATTTAGCCTTTTCCTCCAAGAACTCCTCTGATCTGAACTAGCTGAGACAGCTTATTGCAGAAAAGGAACTTTGTAATTTCAAAACTGGAACAGTGAGAGAGGACTGTTTGAGCCATTTGATTGTCTGTATGCTTTCAGTGTCTGACGGAGGTCCCATTTCAAATTCGTTTGTACAAGTTTGAATGTTTTCCTTTGGATCAAGCATTTGAGACTGGTATCAGGAAAATGTATTTTGACTTCTTATTCCTGCAACAGTGGTATTCCTTGGGAAAGAGAATCAGTTTGTGTTTTTCTATTGTCTATGAGAAGTACTTGGGCAAAAAGCCTGGCCATTTGGTTGCTAGGAGAAACAACTATTGATAAAAACTAGTTCCAGAATAAGTTAATTAGGCTCTTGTCTGAGACTGTGAATATGAGTCTCCTAGGAGATCTTTTCTCTTATTTCCTGTTTTTGCTCTCAACAACCAATACTTAGGGAAGTATTCATTCACATTCACAAGACACTGTGAATAAAAAGATGAAAAAAATGGCCCTGGTTAAGTGGGTGACCCAATTGGTCAATGAGAAGATACATGGTACATAAAAGTAGGTTGTCATATTGCTGTAACACATGCATAAAAAATATCATCAAGGACACAGATGATTGGAAAAGAATACAAATTAGTCGTATGGCAAAGAGACTGCCCCTATGGATGTAATAATGAATTAACCAGCACACTAAATTAAAGGGTTGGACCACTTGATATAAAGGCCACACCCAAAGATTATTTCATATCCAGTTGTGTGGGACAGTAATGTCTGCAAAAACAGAGATTCTCCAAATACAAAAAAGCAAAAAGGGGTTTATTATGATCTCATGAGAAAGGGCATCTCCCATCTGACAGGGTGTTTGTCAGTGGAGGGAGTGCAAAGCATAAACTGCAAAACACCAAATTAAATAGCTGAACAGGAGCCTCCAAAGGTGCACCCCCTCCCCCCTGGCCTTTTCTCCCATTGTCTGGGGGAGTCCAGATTTACATTGTAATGTAATGGAGTTCTAACCCAGAAACAAAACAAATCAATCATAATAAACTCTTAATTTAAGTTTCCCTAGAGAACTGATATACAAGCTGATATAGAATTCAAAGCCATCATCACCTTTAAAAGAAGTACTTAAATGCTAATTAAGAAGTGGTGGGAAACCAAGGGGACAAACACCTGCAACCTTTTTTTTTTTTTTTTTTTTTTTTTGGCTATAATTCTATTTGTTATTAAAAAGTCTCAAGTCATAATTAAAGTATAGTTTAAGGCTGTATTCCCATGAGAGCTTCTTCATTTCTTTAATTCCACAGAATGATGTTATAAAGAGCTCAAAACTTCAACCCAAATCTATGCAAAGCTTTGATGACACTAAATTAGATGAGGTTGCAGTAGAGGTAAGGAATAAAAGATCAAATTTAAATATATAGATAGATACATACATACATACATATACATATAGCTATCTATAGATAGATAGATAGATATAGTAGGCTACCCATACTAGCGGCTGGCATCACAATACTCTTAACAGACTGTAATCTCAATACGACATTTTTTGACCCCGCTGGAGGAGGCGACCCCATTCTGTACCAACACTTATTCTGATTCTTTGGCCACCCTGAAATATATATTTTAATTCTACCAGGTTTCAGAATTATTTCTCATATTTCTCATACTATGCAGGTAAAAAAGAACCTTTCGACTACATGGGAATAGTATGAGCAATAATATCCATTGGTTTCCTAGGTTTCATTGTATGAGCACACCACATATTTACTGTTGTACTATATACATGCATATCTATATGTATATATATAGTGAGTGTGTGTGTGTGTTTATACATACATACATATGATGAGATTTGGCGCAGGGCAGAGAGCTGTGGGAACCCCTTCTGGTTGGTGCAGGTCCTTTGTAAAAGAATTTATGACTTCCTCACTGGCAAGGTCCCAAGAGAGAGATAAAGGTCCTTGCAGAGAAATCTTGGCAGAGAGAAATAAACAAGGGGTGTAGAGAAATCCGGGGAGAAAGATAGTTAATGCTGAGAAAAAGGCGCCTTCTCAGCAGTCAGGGGTCTTGGCAGGCAGCTATGCCAAGGAGAGGTCCCTTGGTCTGGCATGGTCCTGCCCTGGCCCTCTGCCAAATCTTATTAGGGAAATGGAGTCTGGCACCGAGAAGAAAATGCCTTTCTCAGTGGGCAGGGTCCTAACAGGTGAATATTCTGCCAGGTCTTGACAGAGAAAGTAGGTGAGAGAGATAAAGAGGGGTTAACTTTCTCAGTGGGCAGGAGGTCCTTGCAGGCGGCCATACTAAGGAGAGAGGTTTCCCCTGCTTTGGCCTTCTGTGAAGAATTGAGCAAGCAGATGCCTCTTTTATCTTGGGTGGGAGCTGGAGCAGTCTGAGTAGAAATCAGACAGAAAAGTTTCAATTGAGTGAGATTACGGCTTCCAGGCCTAGATTTCCAGTAGAATGGGACAGTTTACTGGGAGTAGTCCAGCTAATTTCCAGCTCAATAGAAGTCATTATAAATCTGGATCCTGGACTGGACTAGTCCCACCCAGATAACAGAATGCAACCACTTTATCTTGATTCCCTGGGGCAGGTCTTTCACAGAGGCAAGAGTTCAAGGAGAATTCCCTTCCTTCAAAGAGTTTCTCTAGTGCTTTACCTCATGGTTCTCCCCAAGTCAGGACAGTATCAGATTCCCCCATCACACATACATACATATATATACATACGTATATATATATACATATATATATATATATATATATATACGTATGTATATATATGTATGTATTTATGTATGTAGTTGTTACTGTCATTTGTCTTTCCTTCTGAAAAATAACCCATAACATGAAGAGAGTGATGGCTTGACTTTTGCATGGATTGGATTGAAGAGATGCATTAAGTCATTAAGCTCACCATCTTTCAGAGCAATCTAAGTAAAATGGCAAGACAAGAGTCAAGACAACTGATGATAGCCTGGGTTGCAAGAGGTGACCTTGGCCTTTCTAAATTAAAAGTTTCCTCAGGTCTCAGTTTGTCTGAGACCATACCCATTCAGGGACTAAGGGCTAGGTAAGAATTGAGACAGAAGATGGCCCAATTTACCATCACAAAGATAACTATCTTGGAGGGGATATGGCCAGAACAGAAAACAAGTGCTATTTGTACTCATTCTAAGGCATTTGAAAGCTAAATAGTGAGCTATTGAAGCTTGGTTTAAGACTATTATTAAGTATTCAATGAAATCCAGAATGATTTGGGTTAAAAGGATTAAACAACTCCATTTAAAACACAATAGGCTTTTTTAAAGCCTGTTTTTTAAAGCTATATTTTAAGAAGTCAAAATGAAAATGCAAAAGATAAAAAATAAATTTTCCTAGCTTTCTGAAAATAACTGAAGGAGGAAGAAGAGGATGAAGAGGAGAAGAAAGAGAAGGATGAAGAAGAGAAGAAAGAGAAGGATGAGGAAGAGAAGGAGGAAGAAGAGGAAGAGGAGGAGAAGGAGAAGAAGAAAAGAAAAAGAAGATCATAGTGGTGGTAGTCATGATAGTGGTTGTGATTGTGATAGTGGTGGTGGTAATATTGATGGTGTGGTACCTTTAAGAATTGATTATTCCTTTATTTCTGATTCCCAACTCCTCCTAGTTAATCATTCCAGGACCTTTTGATTCACAAATCCTGGCCCCTTTGAATTCCAATAGAAGAACTAAGCCTGTCCCAGCCTCACCTGGATCTAAGCCAACTTGGGACTCCACCTGCAGGCCCCTCTAGCGAAATCTCTCATTATAAAATAGCCAAGCTGGGACCCCCTCTTTGCAGACGTTCCAAACATGCCAGCCTTACGCCTGGCATGCCAGGACCCTCTGTCCACTGGAACTCTGTGCTGGTGCTCTTCTTATCTCTACCTTCACCTATTTCCTTAACTATGCTTTAACCTTACTTCCAAACCCCATAATAAACCTCTTTTGTCAATCTAGCTTTTCGGGCCAATAAATTCCTTTATTGGGGACTCTCGCGCCACTTCTAGACCTCATTTAATTCCGTATCATTGTGCCAAATCCAAAGGGGTTGCAGGGAAACTCTATTTGACTCCCTGTACCCCAAACCTGCCATTAGATCTCAATTAAACTCTAATTTCATTTAGGTACCCCATATCCAGACCTCATCAATATGTGGTTTTCTAAGTTAGTATATGGCCAGAAGAGATCCTTATATATATTTTAGTGGCTCTCTAATTTCTGTTTTGCATTTGACACTTCTGTTGTACATGATTATGAATTTGTATAGTGTAAATCTGAATACATATAACAACCTCAAGGGACCCATTATTTACACTAATTGGAACTTAGTTATAAATTACTTTTTAAAATATATAATAGAAAAGTATATAATAGAAATTAATTTATAAATTTCTTTCTTTCCATATATCTGTATACATATACATACATAAGCATAAGTAGTTAGGGATTTGTTCTCAGAGTCAGAAAGATCTGAATGTAAATCTTGCCTCTTAACATTCTTGCTTTTTATCTCTGGGTGAGTAGCTTAAGTTTTAACTCTTTAAGATAGCTCTTTAAAATTACCTGACAGTTATAAATGTATATTTTTTCAATGAGAATTCCCTTCAGAAGTGAAACCACAGATAGAGTCCCTCAGAAAAGTCAGAGAGTATTTTTTTTTACATTAAATTCCAGCATCTCCTTCCCTCCCTACATGGAACCAGGACCCTTCTCTAAGGTCCGACAATGATGGCTCATCATCGTACCACTTGATTCTCCAATCCTGTACCAATGGAGTCCTACTAGTCTAGGAATCCTCCAGCCACAAGGTCAGCATCGGACTGTGGCCTAGTGTCTGAAGGCCAGCTTCTTTTTCAAAGTGGAGAGATGCTCATCACCAGAGTGATGCATTTCTTTCTTTCTTTTCTTTCTTTTTTTTTTTTTAATTATAGTAACTTTTTATTGACAGAATCAATGCCTGGGTAATTTTTTTTTTTACAACATTATCCCTTGCACTCACTTCTGTTCCGATTTTTCCCTCCCACCCTTCACCCCCTCCCCTAGATGGCAAGCAGTCCTATATATGTTGAATATGTTGATGCATTTCTTTCTGAGCAGAACAATTCATAAGGACCCATGATCCAGTGTTGTATGAGGGTCTTTGATCTACATCAGTGGAGACAAGCTTTAATAGCAAAGAATGGAGATCCTTTGAATTCTGAATTAAGATCATGGAAGGGGAGTTCAGAAATGTGATGACTTAATTAAGCAATATTGATTTAATATTAATGTGTTTCATTTAAATGAAATATTATTTTAATATTAATACAGAAACTATTCCCTATCATCATTTTTCTGAAATTCCTAAAAAGATTTTGCTATTGCAATGATCTAGATTGTTTAACTTGAAAAGAACAGGCCAAAAGATTGCTCTGTTGGAAAGGACCTTCTGGACTGTGGCAAAGGAGTGAATGGCCATGTTCTCTTAAAACAGGAGGAAGATACCATGAGCTAACAAGAGGAGATGACCAGCTTAGTAAGAACTTCCCGGTTTTTAATGATAATTTTCTGGATTTTTAAAAGTAAGTACATTTCACAATAAACTTAGGGAGAGATAATGTGATATAGTGGATAGAGAAATATTCTTGGAATCAGGAAAACCTAGTTTCCAGTCATCTCTGATAATACTTGCTGTGTATACTTGGGCAAGATGTGTAACTCACTTCTTAGTGCCTTAAGCAGCTAGTTCTCTAAGACGAGTTTATGAATCAGTTGCTCAACTGTCTTGATAAAATGATTACTAGGAGTTTTCTGTACCAATAAATTCATAAGTTAAGAACTCTCCCACCTCCAAATAAAAACAACTGCAACAACAACAATTTAGGAAAGATATGAATGATTACAAATTATTGAATGAAGTAAAAAATGAAGGATCAAGGTTTTTTTTAATTGAATATAATTGTTGTTCTTGATCAATATCATCAAATACAAACATTTACTTATACATAGAAGAACAGATGAGAGGATTGTACATAAAACTAAGGAATTCATTGCATACATATTGCATTTTTTAAAAGAATGTAATTCACTATTAGCTTTAAAGCTATGTTTTCAATTTCCTGAATCTTCTATTTTCCTTTGGTGTATTTTTGAAAAATATACAATGACCTTTTAAAAAATCATTTCTTTTTTTGTTTTGCCATTCCTATCACTAGTCTCTCCTCCTCCTTTATTCCCACAAATTAAACAACACAACCTCATAACAAATAAGAATAGTCAAGCAAAACAAATTCTTACACTGATCATGTCTGAAAACATATGTCAAGTCCATCAATTATTGGGAGGTGAGTAGCCTGTTCCAGTTTTATCATTGTTCTTCTGAAGTCATGGTTCCATTTGAACAGCAAAATCTTGGAGGGGGGTCTTGGAAATCAGGATCCTAACCTAAGCAATGAATCTCTGATGTCTCTGTAAGATATTCTGTAAGAGTGTCAGGGTCATAGAATATACTACTAATTGTCCCCGAAAAAAGATCGCAATGACTGAGTTGTGCCATGAGGTGCTTTCCAACTGAGCAATCTTCTGGCCCGTTCTTTTCAAGTTAAACATTCTAGATCACTGCAATAGCAAAATCTTTTTAGGAATTTCAGAAAAATGATGATAGGGAACAATTTCTGTATTGATATTAAAATACTATTTCTTTTAAGTGAAATAGATTAATATTAAATCGATATTGCTTAATAAATCATTAATTTCATATTGGCATTTCATTTTTAAAAATCGTAAGTACAATTCCTTCGCACACCGTAATAAGAAATATTTCCTCTATCTTGTTTTGCCGAAACATCACTGTGAATCAGAGAGTAGGTAAATGATGAAAACTAAAGGAAAAAGTAATTAGGTGGCATTGAATTTTATTAGATGAAGATTGGGTGGTAGAGGAGAAATATATTAATCTTTTGCTAAGAGTGGGAGTAATCCCAAGTTGGAATGGAGGAAGGCTTATTTGCCCATTCATGGATAAAAGATATGTATGGACCATAAGAATATAGAATTTTAAGTTAAGATCCTAGAGATGCTTTCTCTAATGGCAGAGGAAACTGAGTCCTTCAACCATATGTAAAGTACTAAGGATGCAAAGATAATGAATTATTATTCCAGTAAGTGAGTAAGCAAGTTCCTTAGAGATTAGAACTGTTTCATTGTGATTTTTGTTTTCCTAGCACCAAAGAGAACATTGTGCATAATAAGCACTTAATAAATGGTCTTTGAATTGATTTAAGGCAATCTCTGCTCTCAAAGAACTTTCACTCTATTAGATGACTTCACAGAACTCTGAGAGATTGAAGCAGCCAACTAGTTTGAGCCATATGAAATAGGAAAGCCCCCCTTTCCCTCAAATAAATTAATTGACAAATAACAAGTTGTCTAGCCTTCTGCCTCTTGAAGAAAGATGAACTGCATCATCTTCAGATAGTCTATTCCCCTTTAAGACAGATAGATCTTAATTGTTAAGAAGTCTTTCCTGGCATCAAGTCTAAATAAATTAATTAATTAAAAATAAATTAATTAGATTAAAACTTCTTTACCAATTTCTACTTGTTCCTCCTTGTTCAGCCGTTTGGGACTAAAGCGAGAAGTCTTATCTATTTTTCAGGTGCTTGAACACAGGTGTCTCCTCTCATCCCATTTCAGACTTCTTTTCTCCAGGCTAATTATACCCAGTTCCATCACCTGATCTTCATCTATCATAGACTCAAGGGGCTGCACTGTCCTGGTTATTCTCCTCTGGACACTTCCCATCTTGTTAAAAATCCTTCTTAAATGATGAGAACTGAACATAGTACTCCAACTGAGGTCTGACTAAGACAGAATAAAATGGGACTTTTTTGGCTCTTACAAGCTCTGCTGATTCATAATTTTCAGCCCACTAAAACCCTTCAATATCATAATTGTTGTTATTTGCCCTTCCTTTTGAAGTGGAGGAGTGTCATCATGGGATGATGCCTCGATTCACAGGTGAATTGGATTTAATTGATGACAAAAGTCATCAATCTCACTCTCTCTTCCAGAGTCTTTGAAATCTAGTGACAAGACAAAAATCAAGATGGCTGGCAATGGCCCAAGATGCAATGAATGACCTTGGAGACTTTCATGTCTGAGCAAGCTCCAAGTGCTCCACTCATTGATAGGCTCCAGGCACATCAATTAGCCGTAACTTGGTTTAACTTGTTGACCAAGATGATTTTATGGGGTATGGTCTCTGTGTATGCTACAGCTTCTTGGAGCCACAGGTGAGAGTTAGGTGAAGGTAAACACCACAGGTGGATGAGCAGCCCTGAAATGAGTTCAACAGTCCTCATTCCAATTGTGCTAATCCTCCTTGAACACCCCCATTTAACCCAGTATCATCATAAAACCTAAGAAAAAAATGATGAGGAAAAGATTGTGAATATTTGAAAGGCACAAACTTGCACGTAGATAGCATGTAAAAATCCTAAATAAAAAGTGGTGCCAGTAAATATTTTCATCTAAATTATTAGATGCCAAATAATTATGACTTCTTCTAACTCTCAAGTTGCATATTTCTTAACTTTTATTTTAAATGTGTTTTTTATTTATTTTACATATTCAGATTCAATGGATGTGAACACAAATAATTAACAAAATTCTTCCTTGAATGGGTTCACCATCCATCCACTTTAGACATCCTAGCGTGCTTTGGTCATTTATATTTTCAAAACATTGTAAAGACTGTGTGTCCTATCGGTGTTCCAATATTAATGTATGTCATATTCTATTTGAATCATTAATGGTTTTTAAAATAGGATTGCAATAAGAAGCTTATTTTTTTAAACTTTTGTATGTTTGGATTAATGTTTGCTATCTAATAGTGCTATCTGTAGTATTCTTTGATGCTTATAGAGGACAAGTGATTTATAAGAATGATTTATAAGTTTTATCATTTTATTTTATATCATATCAATTTTATTACTTACCAAGTATAAACATTGTTTTTTTAATTAAAGCTTTTCGAAACATATGCATAGATAATTTTTTGACATTAACCCTTGCAAAACTTTGTGTGCCAATTCCCCCCCTTCTCTCACCCCCTTTCCCAGATGGCAAGTAATCCAATATATATTAAAGATGATAAAAATGTTATGATTTATAAATTTTTAAAGAAAATCAGATTTAGAAAAGATTGAACTCTCAAGTAGATCTTAACTACTGGAACTGAAAAGAATTTGATGAGAAGTCTAAAATTTAACTTTCTAATTATTTTTTTTTCAAAACTTGTGTGATTCCAACATTTTTCATTTTTCTCTTTAGAATCAGCTTGAGTATTCTAATAAATAACATATCTATAATAGCTTTCACTTTTTAGTTTTCAAATTTTGTCTCCAAATTCTTCAAATATTTCATATTTTTGTGCTTTTTATCAAGCTATTCACATACCATAATTTTCTTGTATGACTCTCATTTCTTTTTTTTCATTTTTTTCCTCTAATGTTCTTATTTGATTTAAATAACTTTTTTTTTACTCCTTTTAAATCTCTTTAATTCTTCTGGGAATTATTGTTGGCCTTGGGTTTTAATTTGAGGACTTGCTTGTGGATGTTTCCAAGGATGTATGGGTATTTGAATATTAGCACCTGTGATATGAGGGCTTGTCAAGACTTTTGGGGCTGTTTATTCATCTTTGGTGTCATTGCATTTTTTGTATTTGTATTTTGAGCTTCCCTATCATCATAGTAGTAGATTTTTATGGTCAGGTTCTTTTTTGTTTGTTCATTTTTTTAACTGCCCTCTTGACTTTTTTACTTTATATTAGAAATGGGCTTTACTCACTGAGAAAAGAGCAGGCAGAAGAAATGTCTGGCTTGACCTTCTGTCTTTTATGTTCTTCTACTGCTTTCACATTTTGGAAAGCTATAATTTTTTGGTGCTTTCCAAGTGATGTGATCCAGGAATGGGTTTGTTACTGCCCTCCTGGTTTGAACTCTGCAAATTTCTAAACCATTTTGGATCTCTTGGCTTGTATGTGGTTAAATTTCTGTACAATGTTACTGGACTCAGGTATAGGTCCCTCATTGGGAGGTTCTGCAGGTTCAGGACAATTGAACTGATGGCTGCCCTTTGGTTTTGGTCTTCTTTCAGATTTATTCCACTGCAAGTGAATGTGAGGGACTAAAGGTTATAACTGAGTCTTCTTTCTGCTCCTGGGCTCAGAACCACACAGCTGGGTATCTGGAACTTGTTTCTTACTCCCTGCAGAGGGAGGTCTCTTGTTGCCACTTCACCTGTTTATCACTGCTGGTGCTGTATTGCAGTGCAATTACCCCAGTGTCCACAGAGTTCTTTATCTTCCTAAATTGCTTTGGACTAGAAAAAAATGACTCATTTTGACTTTTTCCTGCCTTCCCAAATTAGAATCCAGTTTGGCATTCTTTATCGGTCATTTCATTGAGGATATGAAGGAGTTAAGGCAAAAACATTGCTAGTTCTCCCTCTGCTTTCTTGATTCCACCTTCTATATATTTTCATTTAGTACCTACCATGTGCCAGATGATACAGTGGATAGGATAGAAGGAAACTTTGAAGTCAGGAAAATCTAGGTTCAAGTTTAACCTCAGACATAGGTAACTGTATGACCATGGTCAATTGATTTCCCAGTGCCCCAGGCTATCAATCAGTCAACAAATATTTATTAAGGACCTACTATGTGCCAGAACTACTGTTAGCCCAGGGAATACAAGCACAAAAATGAAACAATCTCCACCTGCCACAATGAGTTTATTTTTGAGTTTCCTAACCAGGAACAGTGAAATCACAAATTAAAACAAATTTGCATAGGTGCTAGGAATAAGAAAAAAAAAAAAGCCACCGATCCTCTGTCCCTCCTCCTCTTTCCTTCCTCTTTGTCTCCTTCCTCCCTCCCCACCTTTTTCTTTTTCTTCTCCTCACCACACCTTTCAGATGGGCTATCCTTCTTTAAGTTGTCTTGCTTGTTAAGAAGCATCATGAAAAACAGGATCGTTTGCTGGTAAACAGCCAAACAATGATTTCACTCCAGACTGTAACTAGTTAGGAGGAAAATCAACCACGTGACTGACTTTTTATTAGAGCTTTTGTGTTCAACCATTTCCAAGATGCTGGCAATTTTGATTTTGAAATCTATTAAAAGAAAAAAAAATCTCATAATAGGTTCTCTGGTCAACAGGCTGATCCAGAGAGCAGAAGCCTAGTCTTGCATATTTTGCTGGAACAAAATCAAATCAGCGCCAGATACCTTTAAAGATGTAATCTTCATCCTCACATCCCACATGCTAAGCCATAAAAGCATGCAGGAGTACCTGTGAGCAACTCTAATGCTTGGGATAGTCTTCATTGTTATTCCACAGCAGGACTTTCACTAGAGGGTCAAATTAAAACTCATTCATTCAGAACTTCTGAGCCTGCCTGATATTAGCCTTGTGAGAGGATCATTTTTCTAAGATAAGACAGTTCTCTGGTCTTTTGTTCTTAGTCTCTTTCTCATTCTAATTCACTCTGCCAAGTTAACCAGGTATTAATCATTTTCTTAAAATCCCTGTCATAAATATTTCCATAGAATATATTTGGAAGCAGCAACAGATCTCCAAAGGTTGGAATTTTAAAGCTTGCTTGAGTGAAATTAGAGCTTTGGTAAATTATAATAACCACAACAATGATAATGATCATCCTCATCATCAGGGCTGAATGAAGTAAGCTGCCTTTCTCTTCAGCCAGAACACTCTTGCTTATTGTGAATATTGTTGTTGTTTTGTTCTTTGATCTCAGAGAGGACCATGAGATCAGGAGATGATGCTGTGATATGCAAGAGAGTTGGATTCAAGTGAGGGAGGACTGGGCAAAGTCACCTGTCTCACTATCCCTTCCAGAACCATCTGGGTCCAGTGGTCAAACTGAGATCAGGACGACTGGAGATGGTTCTCCTTGTGAAGATAGCAATTCTTAGAGTAGGAGAGACATCCTAGGTTAGTGGAAGGAGCATCAGACCCTGGAAATCAAGAATCCTGGATTCTGCTCCCTTCTCAGCGGCTAATAACTATGTGATTTTGGGGATAGCTTTTTCACTTCCTTGGAATTCAGGTTCTCGATCTGTAAAATTATAGAAATTAGATGAAATGATCTCAATCATTTCTTCCAGCTCAGATGTCCCAATGGCCAATCTCCTGGTTGGCACTCATGACAGTTTTCCTTCCACCTTTTATATTTTAAAAATATCTATTCATTCACTAGACTGTTATCTTAGATCAGGGACTGTGCCTAAAACTTAGTTCCCACACACTCAACACAATGCCTCCCAAGTAGTAAGAACTCAAATATTTGTTGAATGAAAGACTTTCCCACCTATTTTCTAATTTCTCTGCTGATTTTACTTTTTGAACCCACATCTCTTCCCTGTATTTGTGTTCCATATTTTTCCCCCATATTATATATATTGTGTTGTATGTATACCCATACAATTTCAATCAATTCCATCTCGTGTAGCAGGAGCTGATGGTTGAGAAGAAAGACAGGAATCATGCTTTCAAACTCAATTCCTGCTATAGTTACCAGCTAAGTAAAACTGAATTTGGAAACTTCTCATCTCCATGATGTTGATTGCTTTCAGCTGTTGTGTTATCTTCAGCCATCACAGGAAAGTGTGTAAAATCTTTAAATCTTTTACAAATCTCTGATTAATCCCAGTTAAGGAGATTAAAACATCCTGCAGGTTTTAACTGGGAGCAAAGCTGTTCTCTTGTTGGGGCACTGCTTGCATATTTAGATACATATTTGGTTAAGCACACACATACAAAATCCAGTTGAGCAGTATTAGCATATAATATGATAAATTTCCTTTGCACTAAGCAAGACAGTACTCAAAAGACAAATTGTACCTTGGCTCTAGGCTGAAATGGAGCTCAATGTAAATATAGTGGAAATTACTTTCATATGGGTGTTTTTAAAGACTCAAATGCAACATGACCTGCCAAGTACACATGTGAATAATTGAAAGTTGATTGGAGGCAATTTTTTTTTCTAGTGATAAAAGTGATATAGGAATTTAACCTCATTGGTCTTTTCCTGAAAATCATGATATTTTATTCCTGAAATCAAATTTAGGCATTTTTGCTTTAAAAATAAATTATGGATTTATTTTATATTTAATTATTTTAAAAGATTAATTATTTCATTGGTGTTGATAACCTTGCTCCAATACCTATTACAACTACAATTTCATAGATTGCAAGGGTCAAAAAACCAATAAACAAATAAAACTATGGCCAGCTATATTATGAGTATCTTTCCTGTTCTCAGATGACAGCCACAAAGTCCATATTCAGTCCCATATTTGAAGTTTTTATGATCTTTGGCATATTATTTCATAATCACAATAGACAGAATCCCCATAAATTCTAGACTGCAGCACTAAATTCAATTAATTATATTTTTCTATTAAGAAACTAAATTAACAATGACAGCATTATCCACTCATTACATTTGCAAAACTGTACTCAATTGGAATAAGATTTAAAGAACTGCAAAGCTTAGCTACAATTAGGAGCCTTAGGATCATAGGATCACAACTATGCATCTTTAATTTATCAATAACTGTTTACATTTCTCCTATGAATTTATGATTTGGAACATTTTTCATTTGATTATTGATAACTTGTATTTCTTTTTCACACTATTCCTGCCCTTTGACCAGTTAGCTATTAGGGAACGACACCTTCAGCATCTATACTTAATTATCTATTCCTTATATACCTTGTATATCAGGGCTCTTTGGTGCAAAAATAAAAACCAAAAAACCCTATTTTTGTTATTCTTGAAAAAGGCTTTTTTTTTATTTATGCAATAAAAATTGTTTATTTTGTCTTTAGTTGGTTCTAAATTTTTGTTGTTGTTGTAAATTTACCCCCTACCAACAATTTTGAAAGTTACCTTCTGCTCTCTATTTTGTGATGTAATATTTTACATTTCGATCTCTTTATGGAGCCTATTGTGGTATAAGTTATAGGTTGCCAGTCCAAAACTTTTCCATGAAATACTTTCTATTTTCCCCAGCCATGATGTTGAATAGGGAGTTCTTCCCTTCGTTATTTTATCCTTTAGTAAACACTGATACACTGGATTCTTCTGTTTGTAGGTTTTTGTCTAAGCTGTCTCACATGGGATGGAACAAAACTTCTTAAATTGTGGGTTGCAACCCCCATGTGGGGTCTCATAACTGAATGTGGGAATCATGAAGTTTTGATTTATTATCAATGTTTGATTTATGTATTTATTTTGTATACCTAGCTACCCGAGTCCCGTCAAAATTTCTTTGGTGAAAAGGCGTCACGAGTGGGAAAAGTTTAAAAAGCCCTGGGATAGAATGAAGACCCAAAGTTTCTACAAGGAAAGAGTATATACTCTTGTACATTTCCAACTTCTGGTTCCTGTTTTCTCTCTCCTTATTAGTAAATACAAGAATGAGAAAGACAAAGAAATGTTTCAAACCTGCATTAGGTGCACATTGCAGCATTCATCCTCTGGGTTCTTTTTCCAGTAAGGTTCCTTTGGCTGTTAGCTTTATTATTAACCTGGTCTCAATCCCCTTCCCACTAGATAATTTGATATTAACAGGCAATCGGTATTTGTTTTGTTTTGTTAAATCTGTAATTTCCCAAACTAGCTTCTGATACCAACCTTTGGTGAAAATGACTTTTAGATGAACAGCACTTTTTCTCCTCTGAAATTAATTTTTCAAGCTGAACATAAATACCAGACACACAATCTTTAAATAAATGTAAGATGATTCTCCATTGCTCCTAATCCAGATATCTTTTCTTTTTTCTATATTAGGTTCTGACATTGTGATTTCCATTAATCACTTCCCTCACTTTTATTTTATGCGGTTTTTTTTATTTCACAATTTTCTTCTTGGGTTTATATGCTTTCTTTAGTACGTCTCAGCTTCTCTTATCCTTTTCAGAATTTGTATTTCAAAGAAACCTAATCAGCTTGGTTCCTCTGCAACTTAGTCTCCCTTCTAATTAGCCACTTTTAATGTTGACTTTAAACCCTTTCAGCCAACATCTTCACATCTCAACTTAGTGTTAGTAACTTGAGCACTGATCAATACAATATTTCATTTAAAGGAAATAAGGTGTGACCATTTCCAAGGATTGCGACACAGCCTTGGATCTGATTCTCTGGCCTTCATGTGACTAAATCATATTATAATTAAGATTGTGTATGAGAGCTAAAGATAGAAGATAATATAATTGGCAAAATAACCAAAACAGGAAAGAAATAAGAACAAAAAAAGGAGAGGTAGTGGCCATTAGAAACATTTAAATTGTTTTCATGGTTGTATTTTAAATTTAAGTGTATATGTTTTCAGGAATATTTAAACATATGTCCCTAGGGTTCAAAATTGCTCTATATCTATTGAAATAAGCATTCCATATACATTATGTTATTTGATTTTTAAAAGAATTCCTTGAGGCAGGTGCTATTATTGGTATTCCCATCTAATAGATAAACAAACAGAGGCTCCTAGAATTTAAATGACTTGGCCCAGAAACCTATGTTTTCTTGACATCAAGGCTATTTAGTCCCCTATACCAAGTTGACTTCCTAGTAAAGAGAAATGATTATTTTCCTTTTAGTTCCTGCTTCCTACCAGGAACTTGGGTGAGGTTTCAGGTTCAAGTCAGAAAGTGATAGACCATTATCCATGTTTTTTGGAAATCTAGAATTGTTTTTCTTATAATAAATTGTATTGAATTGCCACTTATATGACAGGAAATAGTGCTACAATGCAAAAAAGGCAACAGCAATGTAAACTTTTCCTTTCTCTTCCCATCTCTATTGGTTACACTGCAAGAGATCAAAGGATTTCATGCTAATGTTAAATCTATTGCAAGGAATTTTTAAAATATAGTCAGCCGGCAAACCTGGTAAGCCTGAAAAATGGGGAGTTAATTCACCCTGATGCTTTTCTTGATATAATAAATAATTCTTCATATCTCCCTCTTGTGATTGTAGGAGATTGCAGTTAAATGCTGAAATCACCTCACTGTGTTCTCAAAATACTCTACTTCTTGGCCCTTGCATCACTGCCTAAGGGTGAAAGAAGTAGGTTAATTCTTGCTTTAGGGTTAGCCTGAGGGTTAAAGTTCTTGATGGACAAGGTAGAATTATGATTATATAGAGAGAAGGTTGGAGGGGAGGGGAGTGATGTGTCAGAACCAGAGAATGTGTGTGTTAGAGCCTAGCTGAGGTCACAAAATGATCTCTGCTCTATTTCATAAGCTCTCTTCCCTTTCTTCTTGATTCTTTGTTCCTGGCTATTTTTACACCACCTTATTACAACAGACTCCTATCTACACCAAGCAAATGGATGACAGAGAAAAAAAATAAACTTGCAGTATTCACATGCTTTAAGTTTCTTTTTTTCTCTTTAATTCTAAGATATGTGTGTATTTGTGTTTAACTTTATACAAAAATAAAAGAAGTTTGTTTTGGCTTCATTTATTTTGTTTTTGGCTTTAATTGTACATTTGTGATACATGATGAGCTGGGAAGCTGCCAGTTCTTTAGAACATATATGCAACATTTTGCTAACTAATAATGATTGCGAAGCTATTTTCTTCCTGTCCAAGAATATGTTTATAATTTTCATTCTGCCACCTGGTCCTAAGACTTCCTTGATTCCTATATTCTCTTATTTCACTGAGGCATTGCAAAGGAAAATAACAGCCCGAGAAGACCTCGGGGATGAAAAGATATCTAAAGAATAAACAAGTCATCGATTCTATGACTAGCTGAAAGAGAGCCAAGTTCAACTGAGAGAAGTCTAGAGCCAGAGAAAGGTAGATTTTTGGCTTGTTTACAAGTATTAAGTTTTGCAGTGATGTTAATATGTCCATCCTCTGTAGTTTTCACAGAATAGTCTAAAAGTTTGTTGTTATTGTTTTTAAGATCTTAAGAATATTCGAAATAATGGGATTAAAAAAAATGAAAGGATTAACTCAATTTTATTCCTTAATGAAATAGGGTTCAGATCTAGCACTAGGAAATATAAAAGACCTAAGGAATGTCCCATAAAAATCCAACTTCACTAAATAATCCTTTGCCAACACCAAATGCTGCTGATGTTATAAACTGTTATAAAACTGAATCAGAATAACTTTTCTGAGAAGTTGTGGGATGTACGTGACTCAAAGATGAAGATTGATGGGAACTGGGCTTTTGTAATTAAAATGTAATTAATTTAAAGTAAATTAAATCTTACTACCTTTGTGTTATGTGTGGTGAGGACTAACATGGATCATTTGTCATATTTTTTTCCTCTGAAATACAGTAATTATTTACTAAATTAAGGCATTTATATAGAAACATAAAATTGACTGAAATGAAGATATGTGACTAACCAAAAGATCTGCAAGGTTCCCTTGTTATTTAATAGATAGTTCTAGGGAATTCTCTGAGGCATAGAGAGGTTGCAAGCTATTCAGTATCAGAGGCAGGATTTGAATCCAAATCTTACTTTTAACCTATCCCTACCCCATATTGTCTCTAGTTTGAAACACGAAGGAGTCAAAGACATTTTCTGTAGATCATTGATTTTGTTTTGATGAATATTTAACCCAGTTATGGCGTTTGTTTAGTGACATGCTTTGTTTAATGGTCATTTGGAAAGAAAACTGCCTTTCAGGACTGCCAGATCTCTGACTTCCTTCTCTATCAAATGTTCCTAGGTTCCATTTTGTAATAGTTCAGCTAAAATGTCCTAATAAATGACAATTCTTTGTTTTTTGATTGTCCACTTTTGATCTGTCAGGGTGTTGTCTTCTGTTGAAAACCATATTATTTATCTTTATGCTTCTATATTACATAGTCAGAAAAGATGTATTCAGTCAAATTAGTAATCAGATTCAGATAGCATGCTTTTATGTTAGCAATAAGGGCAGACAAAAATTCCTATGTCATTTTAGTAAAGAAATTTTTCACTCTGGAAAAAATTAATTCTTTATATTTTCTTGATGTAAAATTCCACTAGCTCAGTAACTCACCTTGCTGTGACGGGAACATTGTCTCAATTCTCAATCCTTAATGCTATTGTTCAGCTTATGAGGCATTAACTAATTAATGGAAATATATTGATCTTAGTAAACATTTGTTTGCACAATGCAACATATTTAAAACTAGATGCATAGTTTGAAAAAAATTTAGAGAAATGGGTGCATATTTTCTATTGTGGTACATAGAGGTCAGAATCGTCAAGTGATATTCTTGAACAAGAACAGAGGTCTCTCTTTTTAAATTCAGCATTCTTTGAACAGCTTCAGAAATGTTGTAGTTTCTAATTGTTACCTAAAAATATAAAAGGGAGATTTATAGGAGGGAGAGTTCTTTGCAAACACTCTTTGAGGGGCTATGGCTATAAATTCATCATTAGTTATTCCTCCAATGATTGAAGAGACTTGCCCCAAGCAAGCATTAGTTCCACTGCCTTCCATATGACACCTGTATGTTCTTGGAAACACAGCATAAGCATGCTACCTATCCATTCAAACTTTGACAGATATGAGTTTGCTGTTTTGTTAATTTTTTTAAAATAGCCTGTTCTGCTTTGTAAGCTTCCAAATTGACTTAGTTAGAAACATTGGAAAAAGTGAAAAATTCTCTGCAATGGATTCATGATTATGTCAATGTGGGAAAATTTTATGCTCAGGTAGAAATATATATTATCTGTTCCAAATACATACATCTATATATATATATATATATAGTGTGTGTGTGTGTGTGTGTATGTATAAAATCTTACTTTATGGGATTTTTTCCCTTTTACTGTAGACATGATTTTGCTCTTTCCCCTTTCTGGTATCTTTTCTATTTGTAAATATAATAACAATTGTAAATATATTAACAATTAAGAATAAAAAGTATAATTTGGTCATTTTTATTTTAATTCCCCCCCCCCCAATGTATGTTCTCTAAGCATTTGTGGTTCAGTAGAAAGGGAAAGGACAACAATGATAATTTTTTACTTGAGGTAAAGTAAAAAATTAGAAAAATTTCCCATAATCACTGACTGTAGTAAAGGACAGATCTGGGAATCAAACCTTGGTTATAATTCCAAATATGGTATTCTTTCCATGAAAATATACTGCCTTTTAATGTGAATTAAGATTTTAACAAGGGAAAATGGAGAAGGTAGGATGATTGAAAAGAAGACATTTCTAGTCTAAATACTGGTATGAGTAAAGAAGGAAAACTTTAAGCATACATGGAGTATATCAAATAGTCCAATTGGGTAGATTGAAGCAAGAGAGTAGCAAGAGATAAATCTGAAAGACTACATATCTCTAATTGGATGTTCAGTAGAGATCTTAAATTCAACACATCCAAAAAAGAATTCACTGTCTTTCCTCTTAAACTTTTACTCCTCTAACTTCCCTTTTTTTGTCAAGGGCACTCTCATGCTCCCAGTGACTCTGACTTATAACCTAGATGCCATCCTCATCCTCTCACATATACACACCCCCCCTTATTCAACTTGTTACCAAGACCAATAAATTTCACATTTACATCATCTCTTCAATATACTCCCTTCTTTCCCTTGACATTACTCCCACCCTGGTTCAGGGTCCTACCACCTCATACCTTGATTATTGGAACAACCGGCTGGAGGGTTTGCCCGCCCACTTCAGATCTCTCCCCACGCTAATCAATATGCTATTCAGCCATTCAAGTGATATTTTGAAAATACAAATCGAACCACATCACTCTGCTTTTTCAAAGTAAGAGGGTTAGAGATTACTGAGTATCAAATATAGTATCCCCCAAATACAATATCAAATATTGTATCTATATTGTATATAGATACAAATAGGCTCCCTCTATTGGTGTCTTTCATAATCTTTCATAATCTAGTTCCCTCCTGCTTTTCTAGTCTTCATATACCTTCCTCCCCAATCCAGAATCCGGCTTCTGGCTGTTCTTTGAAGAGCAGCCTCTACCCCTTGGTTCTGGGCATTTTCTCCAATTCTCTCCCTTGTCTGGATTGTTCTCCTTCCTCATCTGCCTACTGGTTGTGATACGGGCGCCAATGACTGCTGATCTCTTCACGTGAGAGGGTGATGATGCTACAAGGAGACCGAGAGGCAGTTGTGTTGTCTGATGTCTCTCCTCTTCCCTCTGCCTCCAATTCATCTCATTCCCAGTCCGCAACACCTGTGTCAGTAAAAGCTGCCCTATAACTCCTTCAGATGTTATGATCCACAGCTGTGGAGGCTTTCGGGGAATTGACCTGCCCTTTCACCTAGGCCTGGTCCTCAACACCTACTGATCTCCCTCCATTCCTTTAAGTCACAACTAAAATCTCACCTTCTAATGGAAGCCTTCCCTAACTTCTCTTAATTCTAGTGCCTTCCCTCTGTTAATTCTTTCCTATTTGGTCCTGCATAAAGCTTGGTTGTATTTGTTAGATTGTAAGCTCCTCTAGGGTAAGTACTATCTTTTCCTCTTTTTGTCTCCCCAGTGCTTTAAACAATTCCTGGCACATGCTTAATAAATGTTTACTGACACTGACTCCCTTCATCTTTGGGCCAGACATGATTAATTCTTTCAGTTGATCTTCTTATGACTTAGACTCAATACTCCTCCCAATCCTAGTTGTTCTCCTCCAACCCTCTCCAGCTTGTTGTGATTCAGTTGTTTCAGCCATGTCTTATTCTCCATGTCCCAATTTGTGGTTTTCTTGGCAAAAAGTAAATTGACCTGTTCAGGGTCACACAGCTAGTTAGTGTCTAAGGCTGGTTTTAATCACTGATTGGGTGGTTGCCTCAGTCAAACTGAAACTTAAAGGCCAAGGTCTCCCACTGCATCAGGACCCTCTCCAGTTGTCCTAGTCTAGGGATCCTCAAACTATGGCCTGCAGGCCAGATGCGGCAGCTGAGGATGTTTATCCCCCTCACCCAGGGTTATGAAGTTTCTTTATTTAAAGGCCCACAAAACAAAGTTTTTGTTTTTACTATCGTCCAGCCCTCCAACAGTGTGAGGGACAGTAAACTGGCTCCCTATTCAAAAAGTTTGAGGACTTCTGCGACCTAATCTATAATTGGCCCCTGGAACCCTATGGCTCTGGAAGACAAAGTGAGGCAAGTAACTTTGCACAGTCCTCCCTCACTTACATCCAATTCTCTTGTATGTCATGGACTCACCTCCCTGATTTCATGGTCCTCTTAAACTACAAGACAAAGAACAAAATAACAAGAACTTTCTGGATATTTTTTTTTCTTCTTTTGCTCCTTGCTTCTTCCTAACTTTCCTTTTGTCTCTTTCGGCCAGATTTGTGATTTCATCAATATGGAACAAACATCTGCTTTGCAACTAATAGTCTTAGAAAGTTGCCTTAGGACAGCGAGAAGTTAAATAACCTTACTACATTTATAGGACCAGGATGTGTGAACTTCGATTTTCCTGATCTTGAGGGCTCTCTTTTTGTACCCTATATCACTCTACCCCCTTAAGGTATTTAAGTGTTTTATGCTTGACATTCTCTTCTTTCCTCTCTTGGCAATCATATATAATCCCACTGCTTTAACTCTAGAGATGATCTCTCACCTCAAATGTATATTTTCAGCCCTCACTATGTTCCTCACTCTCACATTTAGATCCTTATTTTCTGTAACTCCCTGGAGAGACATCCTATCACCCTGCTATTTTACATGTCTAAAACAGAACTTTGCTGTTTCTTTTCCCCTCCTTCCCAGGTACATCTTTCTTCTGATTATCATATTTCTGTCATAATTTACCAACTTACTTAAGATTGAAACCTTGGATCTTCTTTCTTCCTCACCTTCCCATTCAAGCCATACATTGCCAAATCTTATCAGGTCACCAATATAGACTCTCTTGAATTCATCTCCTTTTTTCTGTTCCTAAACACTTTCACTATCACTATTTTTCTCCTTTCTACCACCACCTGGAATATCAGAACAGCCTTCTAAATGGCCCTCTCTGCCTATGTGATTTCCAAATAGTTTCTCATTTGGTCTTCTCAAAAATCCTGAGCAAGGGTCAAAGAAATACAATTATTGTGTTCATTTTACAGTTGAGAAAACTGAGGCAGAGGCTAAATGAGTATCCTAAAGTCACATACAACTAATAAGTATCTGAGACCAGATTTGGACTTAGGTATTTCTAATTCCAGAGCCAGTGTTCTATGTAGTAAAGAACTTACTTGTCCTAGTGCTACAAACTATGCTAAATAAAGAAGGAAGGAGGGAAGGAAGGAAGGAAGGGAGAAAGGGAGGGAAGAAGGGAGGGAGGGAGAGAAGGAGGGAAGAAGAAGGAGTGAAGAAGAAAGGAAGGGAAAGAGGGAGGGGAAAGGAAGGGAGAGAGACAAAGAGGGAGAGAGGGAAAAAAGGGAAAAGGGAAGGAGGAAGGAAGAGAAAGAAGGAGGAAGGAAGGGAAGGGAGAAAGAAAGAAAGGAAGTAGGGAAGCAGAAAGGAAGAAAAGACAGGGAGGTAGAAAGGAAAGAAGAAGGGAGAAAGGAAAGAAGGAAGGAAGGAAGGAGGAAAGAAGGAAGGGAAGAAGGAAGGGAAGAAAGGAGGGAGAAAGGACAATGACTTCTTTAAAGTATATTATATTTGCAATCCTACTCACATTTGAAAACCTAGCTCAGAAGTCTTCAAAAGGCTTTTCCTTACTTCCCTATTGGAAATAATCTTTTCATAGCACTTTTATTCAGCTTCAAGAAACTTATCACTGGCATAGCTATTCCCCCCACTGGCAAAAATTGCAGCTCCTCTAAAACTCAGATGATCTTCAAGAGTTGTTATGACTGAAAAAATCGTTATCTTAAAGTCAACTTGATAACAAACTAAACTTAACTAAATTGTTCCTAAGAGAAGTAGCCCATCACTGATCCATCCTCGAATACTTTCCAACCTCAGACCTATTTTTTTTATAATCCCTATCATACCTTTCAAGAACCTTGTAAGGTATATGGTAGAATCAAATGCATTATCCTTTACATTTTAATATTTTTACAGTTTCATATTACTCTATTCTAAATACAAATTGGTTTCCCTCCTAGAAAAAAGTGAAACAGATTCTTGGATCTCTTCTCTCCAGATTTATACACTCCAGATTATCAAAGACAATGAACATTCTTTTAATAAAAAGAAAAGAGATTTCATTGTAAAAAAAAAAAGATAAAAAATGATTTAAAGATTCAAAGAGGAAACCTGATCAGTGTTAAGAGGTTGGCACAAAGAACATTATATATCTGAAATTAAAACACTAATGTGAGGGTCTTCTGGAAGATTAGAAAACTGGATCTTCTTGAGATTGAAGCAGTTTAAAAGAATGATAAAGTAAATCTTCAGGTGCTATTGAAAGATTATACTATAAAGGTCATATAAAAAATAATTTTAGTTAATGAGTCACTTCTGAAGATACTGAGGCATCTATTAAAACTGATAACAGAAGTAAAACATGGCTTATCTTCTTGAGGCAGACATAAAAAATAGCCTCCTGAAATTTGTGGAAAAAAAAGTTATTAGTAATAACTCACAAGGACACAAATGATGCTGTCAGAAAGACATGAAAGTTGAGAAAATACAAATGACAGGAACCTAGAATTACCAGACTTTGGACTATATTGTAAAATAATAGCAAAATTATTTGGTATCAGTTTAAAAGAAAGATAAGTAGATCAATGGGACAGGCAAATTAAATAAGAAACAGAAACAACTGAAAACAACAGCCCTGTATTTGCTAAATTCATTGTTACAAATTAAATTTTGATAAATGCTTCTGGGAAAATTGGAATGCAATTTGGCAGAAATTGGTTTGGACCAATATCTTCGATCATATGCTACAATAAGCTCAAAATGGATGCATGCTTGAAAATTAAAGGTCACATGGATGGCAGCACTGTCAATTGTACAGCCAATCTATAAAGAAATTTGGAATACTGCACTAAAAATTACTAAACTGTGGATGTCCTTAGACCCATTGATCACACTATTAGTCCTATCATCCCAAAGAATTTGCTTTTTTTTAAAATGGAAAAGTTCTATACATATAAAATATTTGTATCAACTGTTTTTATAGTGTCATAAAACTAGAAGCTACGGGGGTGCTCATCAATTGGGGAGTACTTGAACAAAGTATAGTATATGGATGCAATAGAATATTATAAGAAATCAAGAGATAATTTCAGAGAAACTCACCAAGATTTAAATTAACTGATACAAAGTAAATGAACAAAACTAGACTTTCCAGTCATGTAAGCAACAAGATGGAGGATTAGATATTTTTACTGACCCCTCAAGATCTCTCAGAACTCTCCAAAATTATGTGCCAAAGATAAAGTAACTTAAACTATCACCATGGTCTAGGACATCTAGAATCCAAAATAAGGTTTTTAAAAAATAAATAAATAAACAAAACACAAACTGATATTCACTAAACTTGAACTCACTCAATACCCCTTCTGCTATCATACTCAAGATAAAAATGCAAAATCTACCCCCAAACTCTAGTTCCCACCATTTTCCTTCCCAGTGCTATGGTGACTGTGGCTACTGTCTGCAGAACTTTTCCCTGTCTGAAACACACAGTGAGACAAAAACAGTCCCTAAAGAGAAAAAGCCTACTGAAGACGACAAATATGTAGTGAAAGTGCTACAAATCTGTGAATGTTCGCTGCCAGATTGAACAACTTTGTAGTTCTAACAAACTGGTTTAATAAGGCCATAATACCAGGGCAAACAATTCTGTATGCACCAGTGCTTCAAAGTTCTAAACTGCCAAAGAATTAAGAAATAGAGGGAGTGGGACAGGATGCTGTGTATGATGGGGAGGATGGAAGAGGTGCTCCCTTAAATCTGTGGCAAAGAACATAGCATAAATTATGAGTCAGTTCTGACCACCCAAAAGTTAGTAGAGACCTAAGCTATTGAATCTTGAATTGCCCAACATGGGAAGGAGCTAAAACACTTTGCAATCTGTCCTTCACGAAACACGTAATCAGAGGGGAAAGAGTCAGAAAGTGAATGCTGGGGGAAAATAAGAGGAGTGGGAGACTGAAATTACCAATGCTTCAAGAAGAACATAAGTAAATAAATCAACAGGGAAAATATTAACAATAGAAGGAAATATGACGTCCAGATCTAGTAAATAAATCCATGCATCTATGACTAAACACTGCAAACAAAGGGAAATGATCTGATACTTGATGAAACAGAAGAGTTTTTGAAATGTAAGAACATGGAACCACAACATACTCTGAGTTCAAAAAGAAAGGGGCATCATGAGAGCAGAATTTTTGTTTTGCACAGCAAAAATAATGATCAGAATAGAAAAACTGGGGTCTTCTATGGCAGGTCTTAGGCAGAGAAATAAAAAAGAGAACAAAAGATAAGGAATACAAATATACAGAAGTAAAGGACAGTCTAGAAGAAGAGAAGCAAAAATGCAATAACATTTTAAAAAATTTGTTCAATATGCAAGCAAAATCTACTGCTTTCAAAGGCAGGATGTATGTAGGATCTAAAGATCATACTTCTTCTATAAGAATATGACAGAACAAAAAACCTTAACATCATAATGAAATAATAATAATAAAAAAAAAACTTCCCAGAACTTCTGAATATAGAAAATGAAATTCTAATTGAAATAATTTAGATAACCTCCAGAAAAAGGGAAAAAAAACCTGAAGGCTGCTAATTTATAGTAATTAAATTTAACCATTCAATTTAGAAACAACAAATTCTGCAAGCAATTGGGGAAAAGAGTTTCAAAATACAAAGTTGTACAAAATACAAAAATATTTCTCTGAAACATAAATGTGATATATTATATACACTTATATTCACATATATGTATATATACCACACCTGCATGCACACATATAGAGCATCTGGACTTAATAGTTTACCTGTAATATTCTTTCCAATTCTCTAAGAAAAAATACCGTATTACCAAGGTTATTCCTAAATATCAAGAATGATAGCACATTGCTAAATTCATCTATTGTTTCTATGGATTTTCTCATTGAGGTTTGTAGATTTTCTAAATATACTATCATGTCATCTACAAATAATATTTTGATCTCCTAATTTCCTATGTTGTACCTCCTAATATCATATTTCTCGTATTTCAGTCAGAAGAATTTTATTAGTATGCTAAATAAAAGCTGTGACTAGGTATTCTTATTTTAAAAATAGATTCTGTTCTCTCCTCTGAAAAGATTCCCTCTGTGAAATAGGTTTATTTTTTTGGGGGGGGGGTTGAGAAAAAACTCAGAGTTTGGGGGGGGGGATACTGTCTATACCTATAAGGAGAGGAAATTCCAATTATAACGAACAATTCATGGAAGTAGGGACAAACCAATCATATCTAGCAAACAGATGAACTTGTCATTTATTATAAGAATGACAAGAGATGAAATAGGCCATTTGAAATCAAATACCTGGATCTAGGAGCTAAAATATTATAAAATAGGCAATAGGATGCTTCTTTAATTCTTGAATTAAGTGACATAGACAAGATGGCAGATTAGAAGTAGAAACCTAGCCTGATTATCTCAACATTTTCTTTCAAACAACTTTAAAATAATACTATAAATAAAATTTTGCTGCAGTAAAGTCAGCAAAAGATCATTGTGAGACATTTTCCTATCCTAAAAAAAAAAAAAAACAAAACAGCATTTGACTGGAGAGTTCAGAAACAATGAAGTGGAAACCTGTCTGTAACACAATGCACATTGCACAAACACCAGCAGTAGGTCTTGGAGGAGGCTACAACAATGACAGCAGCAGCAACAGAGCTGTTAACCCAGAGACAAGAAGAGGGTTGGACAACTGGTCAAAGGAAGATTACAGGGGACCCTTTGCTGGCCTTAGGTGCAACTGATGCAGTAACTTCACTGCCTTTAGCAGTTCTGGGTCACAGTTCCAGAGCATGGAGGAGTACTAGAATTTGATCACAAGTGAGCAGGAAACCTAGTTATGGTTCCAGGAAGAAGAGGAACATTAGAGCTTGTGGCTATAGGACCTTTCTTAGTAAAGATGCCAGTTATTTTATTTTGATCATTACTTTTGCTATGCAAAACATAGAGGAAAAATTGAGAAAAGAAATGAGAATGATGCAAGGAAATTATGAAAAGAGAATTAATAGCTTCTTAAAAGAGACACAAAAATATTGAAGAAAATAGTACCATGAAAATGCAAAACTGGGCTAATGAAAAAAAGAAATACAAAAGCTCAGTGAAGAAAAAAATTTCTTTTCTTTTCTCTCTCTCTTTTTTTTTTTTTTTTTTTTTTTTTTTTTTTTTTTGCTGAGGCAATTGGGGTTATGTGATTTGCCCAGGGTCACCCAGCTAGAAAGTATTAAGTGTCTGTGTGAGGCTGGATTTGAACTCAGGTCCTCCTAACTTCAGGATCGGTGCTTTATTCAGTGTGCCATCTAGCTGCCCCAAAAAATTTCTTAAAAATGAGAATTAAGCAAGTGGTTGACTCCATGAGATATCAAAAAGCAATAAAGAAAATCCAAAAGAATGAAAAAAATAGAAGAAAATATGAAATATCTTATCAGAAAAACAACTGACCTGGAAAAATAAATCAAGGAGAGGTAACTCAAAAATTATTGGACTACCTGCAAGCCATGATTAAAAAAAAAAAAAAAAAAAAAATCTTGGACATCGTATTTCAAGGAATTAACAAGGAATACCACCTCCAATATCTTAGGTCCAGAAGGTAAAATAAAAATTTTTTAAATCCATTGATTGGCTACTGAAGGAAAACTCCTGCGAACATCTTAGCCAAATTGAAGAACTCCCATGTCAAGGAGAAACTATTGCAAGTAGCCAAAAGAAATAAATTAAATATTGTGAAGTCAGTCAGGCTCAAACAAGTGGTTTCCAAATTTAAAAAGCAGAGAGCTTTTAATATGATATTTGTGAAGGCAAAGGAACTAGAATTATAGCCATGAATAATTTGCCCAACAAAACTGAATATAATGCATCACAAGAAAATACTTAAGAAATAAACGTCTTTCAAGCATTTCTGATGTAAAGATGAGTGCTGAATAGAAAATTTAACATTCAAATACAGATCAAGGGAAACACAAAAAGTTAAACAAGTAATAACAATCATAAAGTACTCAATAAAGTTAAATTGTTTACATTCTTATATGGGAAAGATGATAAATTATTACTTCTAAGAACTTTATCATTAGGGCAGTTAAAAGGAGTTAACATAGAGGACATGGGTATGAGTCAATTGCATTGGAATGATCTCAGAAAAATTGAAGGAATGAGAAAGAGGAATATACTGGAAAAAAGGGTATAGAGGACTGAAACTTCAAAAAGGTACACTTGAATCAGATAGCAGAACACTTAAGGCTAATTACATTTGATGTGAGATAATGGCTCTATTAACACATTTAGATGAGATGAGATGGTGATGTGATGGCTCTCCTCACCATTGGTGTTTGCTGAATGTTTTGTTGGTGAGATAATTGTAGGCAAGGTTTGGAGGGCTGGAAGAGAGAAGTCAGAGTCGCTTGGTGGCAGGACAAGGAGGAGAGAGATTGGGGACTCCAGAATCCAGAATACATCTTTGACAAGCCATATGGCAGCTTGCCTGCCTCCTTCACTTCTCCCTCTAAAGACCAAGAGCTTTGATCGTTCCTGACTCTGACTGATCCCGATACCCTCCAGGGAGCTAGCCCATACTTTACAAAAGAAGAAGGAGAAGCAGAACAGGAGTAATTTCCTAACATTAAAAAAGCATACAAAGAAGAGCTTTCATAATAGAGAAGGAAATGGTAGGTGGATGCAATGTTTTAATCAGATTCTCATTGGAATTGGTTCAAAGAGGAAAGAACACACACACATATATATGTGTATACCTATATACCTATATACATACACAAATTCAGTTGGGTATAGAAATATATCTTACTTAATAGGGAAATAGAAGAAGGGAATAAAAGAAAGGGAAGAAATGATAAAGGGGGGGATGGATTAAGGGAGGCAGTGAACAGAAGCAAAAGAGAATTTTGAGGAGGGACTAAATAGAAAGAGAGAAGAATAAATAGAAGAAAATGGGATGGAGAGAAAGTGGGTTAGTAATCATAACTCATATTAGATTTTGCTCTAACTCTTAATTTTAACTCTGTGTCCTTCCCTTTTAAGTATATTTCTTGTAAACAACATATGCTAAATTCTAATTTTTAATCCATTCCACTACTCACTTCCAATTTGTGGGAGAGTTCATCCCATTAACATTCACAGTTGTGATTACTAATCCTTTGGGGAATGGCTAAATTGTGGGATAGGATTGTGATGAAGTATTATTGTGCTATATGAAATGATGAAGGAGGTGGTTTCAGAAAAACTTGGCAAGATCTATATGAACTGATGCAAAGTGAAATAAGAAAAATCAAAGGAACCTTGTCAACAGTGATAGTAATGTTATAATGATGATCAAATGTGAAAGACATGGCTGCTCTGATCAAGATACATGATACAAGACAGTTTCAAAGGACTCATGATGAAAGAATACTTTCTACTTTCAGAGAGACAAACAAGGAGCTCTGAGAGCAGATTCAAATACAATTTTCTTTATTTTTCTTGCTGTTTTTTGCAATATGGCTAATTTAGAAATATTCTGCATGATTTCATAGTTAAATTCAACATCATATTACTTCCCTTTTTAGTGGGTGATAGAGGGATTAAGAGGAAGATAATTTTCTATTCAAAATTTAAAAAGAAAAAAAATGTTTAAAATAAATATTTTTGAGTAATCTAAACCTGCCCCTACTGACCTTTAATTTAGTGCACTCCATTGTAGTAAGGTAATATGATGGAAAAAAGAGTCTGGAATCTGTGGGCATTATGAAAGAAGGCAATAGACAAATCAATAAATGGAGTTGAAGGTGAGAATGATCAACCATTTTCCTTTGAAGAGAAAGAGATAATTGCCAGTCCAGCAAAGAATCTTTTCACACAAGCAAATAAAACAGAAAAGGACTTAAAAGAAGTCCTTTTTGGAATTTTTTTGAATTCCAGTCTGTGTACAAAAGCTATGTTAACACAAAAATATGTAGAATAGGGTCGAAGAAGGAAAATATTAAGTTCATCATCATTTGATACTATTTTTCTTCAAATTCTTGCCATAGTAATAGTCTCTTTAACTCATAAGAAAGGCATTTCTTCCCCATGAGGTTGTCCCTCATAATCTCATTCTATCTTAGCAAAATACCTGATTTATCTAAGTAGGAAAAAACAGACCATAAAAATTATTCTTATTGCTTGATGAAGGATAGGTTAGAACCAAAGAATGGCTGGTATACCATGACCAGAGTCTAGGTTTCAGATGATTTACCAAACTGAGTTGATAACTATGAAAATGGAAAATGATAGAATCTAAATGACAGTACAGAAAGACAATTAGCAATACCCATGATGGTTTGTATGAGAGAATGAGAAAAAGAATAAAATATGATTTGATTTTTTTGAGATTGGTAACAACCATGGGGAATAGTGATGTTTTTGTAAAGAGCTTAATTTGTTCTTCATTACATTTTTCAGGTATGAATAGCACATTACGTTAAGGTGTCTTTTACAGAGAGATAAAGAACTAATAAAATGAGAAATAAGAGATCAATATATAACTGAAATATAGTATATGAAACCATTTAACTAACGGTAACCTGACAGCTGGCATTAAGTATTTGAAGGATTGTCATATAGGATAGAGATTAGATTTCTCTTTTTTGGCCTTAGTGTGGGTAACTGGGCATTCTGACATCTGGGACAAATGTGATTGTAGCACAGAAGACAGAGTCTGAGATACCTGAGGCTCCCAGCCCAGGTAGTACAGATAGGCTGTCCCAATCAGTATGATCTTACGGGGAAGGGATGAAAGGATAGATATCCGAAATGCAGAGTTGGCACATGCTGCTATTGCTACTGGTCCCAAATGTCTTAGATGTTCCAGGGTTTCAGATCAGGTCACCAATAGGCAGTCTTTCCCATTTGGGTATAGTTGAATTGAGAAACTATAATAGGAAGAGGCATGGAGAAAATGTAATCCTATGGGGATAATAATACCCAGGATAGGTAAAGTAGAGAGGTGATCTTTTTTCCCCATTATGGAACTGATATGGACCAATGGGCACACTGATTCTCCACAGCCTTTATACTGCAGGAGCTGAAAAGGAAGGAAAGTAGACTTCCTAATGTATTCAAGCAAAACCCTCCCATAGTGATTACAGCTCCCAGTATAGCTTATTCAATCCCATAGTGGAATGAGTTGTTTCATGAGGTAATAAGTTCCCTATTATAATAGGTCTTCAAACAAAGGCTATATAATCACTGGTTGGGCATCTTGTAAACCGAATTTTTTACTGGGATGGAGACACTGACATGATGTCTAAGATTTAGTGATTCTGCTAACAAAAAGTTTAGACAAGGGATACTCTTCTTGTCTTTTCTCCACTTGTCTCATCACCATCTGATGTAGTCAATAAGTATATCAAGCCTTGTTCAGTGCCTTGTATTATAACAATAACTTCCTAATTGGTCTTCTTGCCTGAAGAGGTAAAAATGAATAGACATTGGACTTGGAAATTGTAATAATTATTATGTGGATATTATAATTAGATATGATGTATACTACCAATATATAATGTTATATATTATAACATTGTATATCATAATATGTTAATATATAATAATAGCATTTCTATAGCACTTTAAGATTTGCATAATACTTTACATATGTTATCTTATTGCTCTTCACAAGAATCTTGTGATGTAGCTGTTATTATTCTCTTTTTAAAGATGTGAAATTATAGGCACAAGGAGATTGTGACTTGCCCAGAATCACACAGCATGTAAATGTCTGAGGCAGAATTTGAACCTAGATTTTCCTTATTCAAAATCCACCTGATTTAAAATCTTGCCTAAGACACTGACTACCTATATAACCCTGGTTGAGTCATATAACCTCTTGGGTCTTCCAGTTGTCACATCTATAAAATAAGAATGATATATAACAGCTCCTACATCACAGGGTTTTTGTTAGCATCAAATGAAACAAGATTTGTGAAGTAGTTTGCAGACATTTAAGTGAAATATAAATGTCTGTTTTTATGATTGTTAATATTATTTGGGGCAAGTGAAGAAAAACCTTTAAACTAATAAGTCAAAGAGAAAGAGAATCAGTAGAACAGGATATCATGAAAGCCAAGGGAAGAGAAAGATTTAGGAAAAAAAGAAAGTAGGTAATAGTCAAGAAAAAACAGAAAGTGAGAATAATTTCTGGTTAAAGAAATTTTTAGAGAATGGAAAATCTTGTGAAGATATTTTAAAAATCATCCCCCTCTTAAGGAGGGGGGGATATAATAAATTTTCAATTATTATAACATATGAAATAATTTCTCAAATTTCAAGAAATCTCATATCATAGAATCAGCTAAGGTAAAATTCTGTCTAATTTATTACAAAAATTCAGTGAATTTGCCTGCATACTGTGGTATGCTGATATGGCTTATTATCTCAACTTCCCATTGATGGTAGTTAGATACCATCCTCACAGGTATTTGACTATTACTCCTTTTAGTACTATAGAGGTAGTTTTGATGGGTGAGGATGTCTGATTCTGAGCCCCAACCACTGTGCTTTCTATTTTTAATCAAAATCAAATGAGTCTTTCATCTTGTACAAATGTGAAATGAGAAGGAATAGCAAGAACATATATCACAGAACAGTTCCTCCAAACTAAGGGCATACTCTCCTCTGATCCCCTGGAAAAAGTGTAGAATGGACTCAAATTTAAAATATAGTGGTTGTGAGTTACATTATAGGGAACACATGTGCCCCAGAGGTACCTTATAAGTGCTGATACTAGCATCCTTTTTTCCTTTTATGGAATACTCTTGAAGTTCATCTTAGATAATCTCTAAACTCAGAGGATTAGAATTTTCTTGAGTCCAAAAATATTACTTTTTCTCCACTATGAAGATTCATACATCCCCAAAGTATTACTTTTCTCAGATGATTCTTTTTACACATGCATCTGCAAATACTTCCTGCCTTTGTCATTAAAAAATGAGGAAGCAATGAATGAGACCCACCCCTTTCTCTAAAAGATCTATTGCTTTTCAACATCTCTGTCCTACCCAAGTAATGATGTGACCATGGGAGGAATGATAGAAATTCAATCTAGATGTAGAAGTTCCAAGAAAGAATTCTTGTTTGACCATTGTAGTGAACTCTCTTCTCTCCAAAACCTCCTCCTAGAGTCCAGTGGTGTCCAAAATTTATACTGTTGCCTTGATTATGACTATCAAGACACTGTGTACCCTATGGATTTGGTATGTATCCCTTCTCAAACACTTCCAATGCTTTCAATGTTTCCAGTTAAGTTTCGTATTCTTCTTTTGTGGTTTAAATATACCAAATTAAGAAGCTTATTTTTTTTTAACATTGATTGACTCATCTAATTCTCCTCTAAAGCTTTTTAAAATCTCTCTCGTCTATTTACAAATATAACTTTACAAACCACTATTGTGCAAAATCTGCTCCATTGATCTTTCATACCCATTTTAGCTACTTTGGGCCTTGCCAGACTCCAATTAAACTGCTTCACCTCATCAAAGCATTAGCTACTTTTTCTCCTATCTTCCCCCCCCCCTTTTTTAAACTATGACCTACTATCCACATTCTACAATTTTCTTTATATACTGTTAGATTTACCTCCTTCTCATTAATCCTAGTGTTTCTTCTTTCTTGCTTCCTTCTTTTTTTTAATGCTCTCTGGAGAAACCAACATTAACTAAAATCTAGTTTTGTCCTGGAAGACATATGAACAGTTTATATGAGTTTAACAAAATGTATATTCACTTCAATTCTGTAGTATTTCCTATTTAATTCCAGTCCTATGATCCCTTGTGACATAAAAGTTGAATCTAAATGTGATGATTAATTTGCATAGTAGAGATTGGAACAACTGTCATCAATTGCTCCTTGCTCAGTTTAGCATTTCAATAAATCCTGGAGATTCTTCCAAACCCCCGGATTATTATGTGCTATTCTGCCTTCTTCCTTGATTCTCCTTAACTATATTTACATGACCATGTGTGAAAGTGTAAGAGGCAACAGAGGCAGTTCTTAATGTGAGGTCAAGACCAGTATCTAAAAAAAGAGCCATACTGAAAACCTAGCAATAATAAATTTGGAAATAAAAGAGCTAATCTGATTTTTTTAGTTTTTTTTAAACAATGTATTTAATTCATTAATCCTCCTCTTTTCTATTTTGTTAATTTATGTTTTCACAGATGTCATTTTTCCTTTCAGTACTGATTTAGCTTGGAAGTTATATCTTTGATGAGTAGGCTTAGTTTTACATGACAGGCTATTTTGTGGTATATACAGATCCTTTTTACTTTGAGGAACATCATTCCAATTCTTCTGTATTTTATTTTAGACAGGGAATAAATTTCGAATATTTATTGTTTTTCATAATAGTGAGAGAACTTGACTGCTTACAACACTTGTTGTTTAACATTGAAATTTTGAAATATAATCTCTATGATCCTTGGTAACTGTGAAGTATAGGATCTTTTATTCAGTGATCTGTGGAATCTGTTTTTAATTCTTCTTGTTAATTTAAAAAATCATTTTCTGTAATGTTATATTCATGACTTTGACTTTTTATTTTTTATGAAAACCCAGAATCTTCCAATTATCTTTATGCATGTTATTCTTAAGGGTGGTTACTTTGTTCTTTTCTCTTTTCTGACAAAATTTATCCTAAATCTTTATTTCTAATTCTACATTTTCTGTTTCTTCTTTACCAGTCTTTACTATCTTGGAGAGGTTTTCCGTATATACTCCCTCTCTCGTTTGTCATTCTGAATTCTCTTTTGAGAATTCTGATTTTTTCATCTTAATTATTCTATTTCTTTTTGAGTCATTCTGGAATTTCTACATATTAATCCATTATTTTTTTAGAAAGATCAATTTTTTTTGAGAATCAGAAGTTTTGATTATTTGGATTCTAATAGGAATTGAATTCTGGAAGAACAAGAAGTACAATAGTCTAAATCAAAGACATCAAAGAAAATCAGTTTAGGAAAGGAAAAAGATCTCATTGTAAAATCACAATTAGTTCTAAATCAACACAATTATACAAATGTAATCAATTTCTCTTGAATTTGTCCAAAGTGGGAATCATGTTATTATTTTAATACTCGCAGAACTGAGCCCAGTGATACCTCTTCTATTTGGCTTTTCCTGGTCCCCAAATTGTTGTGTTCTCAATCTCCTAGAATTATCTTATTTTACTTATATGTATCACCCAATTGTATTAGCTCTTTGTGGGCATCTCTATCTTGCTTTTGCTTTTGTATTCTCAATGCCTCACACAATACTTTGCACTTTATAAGCACTTAATAAATATTGTTGAATTTAATTGGATCTAATTGTAAGCCAAGCATTTATTAAGTGCTTTTTATGTCCCAAGGCTTACGTTAATTGCTCAGAAAACAAATACAAATGGAAAGAAAGTCAGTCTCTGCCTTAAAGGATCTCACACTCTAGTGGGGAAAGGCAATGTACAAAAAGGAGCTGAAAGGGGTAGAATGACAATGGTACAAGGGCATAGTACTAAAAGTCTAGAGTGCAGCCTGGAGAGGAATAGAATATCTTTGGTCTACATGGCTTTTTTTTTTTTTTTTAAATGAAGGGCTTGGGAAAAGTCATCCAATCAAAGGGAGAGGTATTAGGGGTAGTGGATACTGATAAAATGTGAATCTCAGGGCAGGAGTGAGATCCCAGGATGAAGAAGGTCAGGGTCATAAAAGAGAAAGTTCAGAGTTTAGCCTGGCAAGAAATTAGACTTATATGAATACCCTTCCAGCAGATTATAGACAAAATTCAATTGCTACACTTTGTTAAATTTTTAAAAAAGTAATTATATATGTATATTCAGCTTCAGTATTTCAGTTGATCCATGATCTCACTGATGTTGGAGAACAAAGTCTCTTAGGAGGATGTTACCTGCATTTGTATACTAATTATCAGTTATAAAAGTAGGAGGAAATATACTTAATAAACTACTAATGAGATATATTTAATGAACTAAATGCTGACATTCTCTTATAGAATATGAGAAAGCCTACTTTTCTTTAAAGGCTAGTAATCTTTACACCTGTCTTGTTTTTTCCTTGCAGTAGACAATAGGACATTTGGAGCACTGCTAAATGAAGAGCTACTTTTGTTCGAGAGAGAAGCAATTTAATGAGAACTAGCAAGCATATGAATTATCATGGCAATTTCCAGCTCAATAATGAACATATAAACCTATTTAAATGACTTCTACAGGTTAAGAACAAAATCCTTCACTGTAAACCTAAACTACAAGATATAAAAGCATTTCTGAAAAGAAGATAGAAAGTAATTACCAACTGATACCTTCATTAGCAATCTTAGAAAAGTAGAAAAGCTAAGGGATGTTCCTTCACTGCCCTGTAATGCCGGAGAAACTGAGGCAGGAGAGAGATTAGAGAGTTTTCAATAGTTTATTAATTGGAGAGTATAACTGACTGGACAGGACTCTGGTCTCAAATTATCCAGTCAGATAAAGATATACTGGGACCAAGGAATCCATGTTGGTCCCAGGGCTGGGGAGCAAAGAATCCAGCAAAGAATAGGAGCTGCTCCATTCTTTAAATAACCCTAGAAACAAAGACCCCCAAAAGGCGGGAAGGCTTTTGTCAGGTTGGGGGAGACCATAACTCCTAAAAGCTCAGAGACAGGATGTCTGAATACCCAGAGACAAAGATGTCAGTGAGGTATCTTGGAATATTTTAGAGGGATATAATAAATTCTTCTGCTCTCTTGTTTATCTTGCTAGCAGTTTATATATAACCTTAGAGTAAACACTTCCCAATCTTAATGAACCAGAGTGGGTTTTTATGACTAAGGGGATTGACAGAACAGTTAAGGAAACTGAGACAAAGGAAACTAGTTCAGGGAAACCAAGTCAAAACAGTTAAAGAGAACTGTGGCATAACAGCCCAAATGAAAGGGGAAAAGATGAGCAGGAGAAGATTGCTTCTTTCCCTAAACAGAAGGAAAGGAGAAAATCAGTGTCTAGCTCATAGTAGATACTTAATAAATGTTTATTGATTGAAAAATCACCCCTCTGTTCCTTTGTCTCCCACAAAGAGAGGGTTGGATTAAAGAAAACCTGCGACCTTAAGTCTCACCTACTTTGTCTAATTTGGTCAGGTCACATGCTTCTAATTTTTCCTTTTCTTGCTAGGGACATAGGTCTATTCATCCCTGCTCTTTTGAGGACCAAAGGTAATGTTGAGGTCAGGAACCAAATGGTGAGGTGTAGGCCACATGTTGAGGTCTACATTTGGGGTACCTAAATGAAATTAGGGTTTAAGGTCTAGTGGCAGGTTTGGGGTATAGGGTGTCAAACAGAGTTCCCCTGCAACCCCCTTGGATTCAGCGCAAGGATACAGCGGTATATGAGGTCTAGTAGCGGCACGGAATTCCCAATAAAAGCATTTATTGGCCCAGAGAGCTAGATTAATAAAAGAGGTTTATTACTGAGTTTAGAAGTAGGAGATAGGTGAAGGTAGAGATAAGGAGGGCACTGGACAGAGGGTCCAGTGGACAGAGGGTCCTCACATGGCTACCATGTTTGGAATCTCTGCAAAGAGGGGTTCCCAGTGTGGTCCTTTTAAGTTGGAGACTTAGCTCGAGGGGCTTTGGGGTGTAGCCCCAAAGTTGGCTCAGATCCGGGTGGGGCTGGGACAGGTCCGGATCTTCTATTGGAATTCAAAGGGACCAGGATTTGTGAGTCAAAGGGTAATTTACATTAGCTAGGGGGGTTGGGAATCAAAGATTGGAATCTTTCCTGCATCATTAATACTGTACTTTACACATTTGAACATTAGCAGAGATACTCCTTGTAGCTTTGAATCCAAGGGCCTACCCTATTTACAAAAGAAAGATGCATTTTCAATTACAACTATCATTTTTGCTAGTATCAAATAAGAGAAGGGTGAATCTTGATACGACTGAATTTAAAAGCATTTATTAGGCATTTATTATGTGCCAAGAACTGTGCTAAGTGCTGAGAGATGCAGATAGAAAAGCAATACAATCCCTGTTTCAAATAGCTGAAAGTCCAATTACTGTTGTTCAATCATTTCAGTCTGTATGACTTTTCATGATCCCATTTAGGGTTCTCTTGAGAAAGATATTGCAATGGTTTGCCATTTCCTGATCCCTGGCTCATTTTAAAGATGAGGAAATTTAGGAAAATAAGGTTAATCACATAGGATTATGCAGCTATTAAATATCTGGGACCATATTTGAATTTGGGAAATCTTCCTGACTGCAGGCCTGAAACTCTATTCACTGTATCATCTAGCTGCCCAAAAGACCAATTCCTCCCAAAACCTGGGATATTCAAATAGAGACCACACATTTTAAGGAGGTTTCAGCTACAGGCCAGATAGAATCTGTGGTCCTTTGTTATGATACTGATTATTATTATTATTATTAACAATTGAATAATATATTATATTCTATACCCTCATTCTATACATTATAGTAACATGATCATTTTATAATTTTGTTATTATGATTAAGGATGCTGTCTCATCCTTTGTAATCCATTCCATTCCATAAGTTCTCTCTAAATCATGTTTTTAATAGGTTGAAGGCCTTTCTCTAGATCTTTTTATGTTTTATAGGTACATGTGTAGTACTTATAGGCTATCATTTTCTGATCACACATTCTCAATACCTTTTCACAAGTCATCATTAGTAATATGATATGCTCTAGGACAGGGTCCTCAAACTTTTTAAATAGAGGGCCAGTTCACTGTCCCTCAGACTGTTGGAGGAATGGACTATAGTAAAAACAAAAACTTTGTTTTTGGGCCTTTAAAAAAAAGAAACTTCATAGCCCTGGGTAGGGGGATAAACGTCCTCAGCTGCTACATCTGGCCTGCAGGCCATAGTTTGAGGATCCCTGCTCTAGGAAATACACTGGAGCAGCTAGATGGCCCAGTGGATAAAGTGCTGGGGCCAGAGTAAGAAAACTCATCTTTCTGAGTTCAAGTCCAACGTCAGACATTTACTAGCTTTTTTGATCATGGTTAACTCCCTTAATGTTGTTTCCTTATCTGTAAAAATGTGCTGGAGAAGAAAATGGCAAACCCCTCCAGCATCTTTGTCAAGAAAAGTCCAAATGGGATCCCAAAGAGCTGGACACAACTGGAAAAATAATTAAACAACAAGACATACTCATCATATTCCTCTTATTGCCCTTCACCCCAAAGTTTAATTCTTTGGAAATTATCATGTTCTGTAATTGACAGTCATTGAAACTGGTGTCAAAATGTTTTTTTGTGCAGCTTTGGATAAATTAATGTACTACAAAATTTACCAAATGCAATTTAGCCCCCTCTCTTCCTCTTATTCAATTTGAATTCTGTTCATTAGACCTCTGCAGTGTCCAACCAATATACCTGTACTGACAGCCTTAACTCAGTGGAGTACCCATTCAATTACATGCTACTCCTCTGGACAGAGACATAGTTAGGTTTGTTTTTTATTAGAATGGTCATGGATTTGGAACTTCAGACAACCAGTCCAGGGCCATTCATAAACAGGAATGAATATAAGGAATAATTCCTCAATTTGATCTCTTTAACACTTCCTCTCTACCAGTGCTAACCTCTTTGTCAAGTCAAAGCCTCCCTATTTATGTATTCTATCCCTAATTCTGAACATCAGCAGAGATGCCCCTTGCAGCTTTGAATCAATGGGTCCTGCCCTATTTACAAAATTGATATTGCTTGATACTGGTAATCAGAGGATTATTGGACGGAATCAAATCTGTGTTGCATTTATTAAAGAAAATTATATCCTATATATGAAATACACCTTACTGGAGAAACCACTGAAAGTCTATATTTTCTTCTACTATTTAAGATGCCTTTTAAACAAATAGTAAATCCAGCAGCATGCTGTAGTTTCTAAACATTTTAATCAGATGTGTGACTAGGAATTTGTTATTTGCTACAGAAAAGCATTTTTGAAATTCCCTCTGGCTCTTCTTCTAAAGTCCTCCAGAATTTCCTCAGTAAGTATAGATCATGGCCATTATATAATTTTTAATTACAAAGCCCTCGACAGAAAGTACTACTATTTTGTTTTTTAATCTCCTGGTGCTTTATGGATAATCAATAAATACCAAATGATCACTAAGTCAAGGAATTTAGTATATATACAATAATATGGAATACCTATCAGCCTTATCCCATATTAAAAATAGTAAACCTTAGCTTTTCTAAGTCGGAATAACATTCCTATCTAGAAACCCACAATTTTTGATCTTGGATTTTGATCTTGTTGGCAATCTATACCACATATGACACAAAGTATTCAGAAAGTTTTGTGGACATGTGAGTGCAAATAGAGACATAGTCTTTGAGTTCAAAAGGGAAAATACTGATTACTGATAACCATGTTAAGGCAACAATTCCATTCAGAAGAAAAGTTGGTTACTCGTATTGCTATATTCCTCATTTTCCCCCATTGTAGGTTTCATAGTGAACAGTATAATGATCAGCCAAAGTTATATCAAAAAAATTCACTCCTCCTCATCTGTTCAGTTAAAAGAATATGTATTCCCTACTGGGCCCCACCCCCTATGTCTGCACAGAAAACAAAAATGACTTTAAGGTAGGGTTGGTTACCTTATCTGTCTATCTCCATACCTGTCTGCCATATTTCACTAAACTTCCTGGATGGGTCTGATGCTGAAAATAGGTCCAGAAGGGGAAAAACATAGTAGTGTTTCCATACACTTAATTCATATTATTCATCCAGAGGGAAAAATACATATTCTTTCTATAGACGCTTAGTGTTGATTCTCTTCAGCCAAATTCCAATCGAGTTCAGAATATATTAGAACACTGAAGACTTAGATTCATTCTTCCATCTCCTTCATATTGGACCTGAGTGATTAAATGATTTGTCAGATCTTCCTAACTTACTAATATAATTTTACTATGGAAGTAACCCTTAGCAGATGGCAAGCTACCATTCACTCCATGGGAAATGGGAGAGGAGGAAGGCTAGATTTAAAAATAAATATTATGTAAAAAACAAAAGGCATTTGAAAATATAAGATTTTTAAAAAAAATAACCCTTTCAAGAAAAAGCTCCTAAATCCTTTACAATGCCTCCTCCTCACAGAGTATAAAAAGGGTCCTTCCACAAAGCTCCCATCTATCATTCCTTTTCATTCCATCCTTCCCTATTATAATCAACCCAAATAGCAGGAAAAAAAAAAAAAAAAAGGAAAGGCTGGTGACTTTGCTTTTAGGATTTAAATGTGGGAAGGACTTGAGAGATCATGTAGGCCTTTTTGATATCATAGACCACTCTGGTGATGGTCTATAAAGAATCCACTAAAATCTATAGCCTCCTCCACAGAATCATGTTTTTAAATAAATAAAATATAAAGAGTGACAAAGGAAATCAATCATATTGAAATAAAAATGTAATTCTTTTCCCATCCAAGTTCCACAGACACCATGAAATCTAGGTTAAGAACACTTTATGTGGTTCTATTCCCTCATTTTTCAGATTGGAAAATTAAGGATCCAAGAGAGGGAGTTTTTTCACTGTGGTTCTGCAGTATTACAAAATGGGGCAGAGCTGAATCCAAGATCCCTAATTCCAATTTTTTTTTTGATATTTCTCTGAAGCTGGAGATGAGAAAAGGATATCTTTACTAATTCCTCTCACCATTCTCTTTCCATCTCTTACTTGAAACCAGAGCCAGTTGGCAACCTTAGAGAAACTTTTATAGGTTGTAATACAGTAAGGAAAAAGCAAAGAAAAACTTTCTAGCCTCTTCTTCAGTTAAGAATTTTTCTATATCTGTGCTTTTATTTGCTAAATTCCATATTTGGTTTTGCCTTGTGTCTTGATAGAAAATTAATGTAATTTGAACTTTAAAAAGGGATTATTTTCTTACACAAGTATTTCTCTTTTTAGTTCATGAAAACTGTGCTGAAGAAGCGCTCAGAATGCATCTCTTGGTAGTTAATGTTAATAGAGACACCAGAGCATTCTCTAAGCCATTAATCTGTGGATAATAGAAGGCCCATTCCTTAAGTACACACAGAAGAAAGAATAGAAGAAATACTAGCTATGACATCCAATGAATTGTCTTCCTCCCACTCTGTGGTGCCCTTGTAACCTAGGGCATGTAGTGCAGGCTGGCAGCCGTTAAGTTACAGATTTAAAAGGGCTGGAATCTCTCCGTTCTTTTGCAGGTTGCCTGATGGATTGGTGAGTAATGTACTTGAAGAGTGCATTACTGAGCCCCAGACTAATGGCCACCTCTTGCCCATGGGCCCTCTCGGTAGATCATTCATTGTGCTGCCTCATCAGTGTCCTGCCAGTCTATATCTGGCTATGAGTGCTTGCTGTTTCTAGCCTGATTAATTTCCAATAGAACTCCATTACTATTCTCGATGAGATTAACTCCAAAATAAAAAAAAATTAGTTTTGGGGATTTTAAAAAGTTATCAAAAACCAGCAAGACACAATTCTTTTCCTAAGCAAAACCTAAATATCACATTACACTGTTCCACTGAATGTCCTCCTATAGTGATAGTCATAGTTTCTCTAAGTTCAGCAGTCTTAAAAATTAAGTTTGGGGCAACCAATCAGAGTGCGAGGAGACAGGTGGCATCCCACTTTTTCTCTCTGCTTCCTTCCTCTTTGGCTCAGATCCCTAACTTTCTCCAGTCTAAACCTGAGACTCAGACCCTCAGGATAATTATAGCCTATTTCTGTCAGAGCAGCTATAACTGGTGTCAAGAAAATAGTTTCTGCTCCCACCCTCTACTCCCAGATCACTTTAGGGCTTTAGCATGTACCCTCTCAGAGGACAAACTTGTACACTTGAGGGCAGAGACCAATGAATAAAGGCTCACCCTCTTCTCTTTTCATTATAGATGAGACAGGGAATCCCATAGACTGAACAGTTATGCATGGTTTGTGCACTTTCTTTCCCTTCAATCAACCCAATTTTCAAGCTTCTTTGTTACTGTTAAGGAAACCCCCACTTTTTCAATCTTCTAGGTTTTCACAATTTCAGCATCTCCTTTGACTCTTCTCTCTGTCTCTCTCTCTCTGTCTCTCTCTCTCTCTCTCTCTCAGTCTCTGTCTCTCTCTCTCCTTCTCTCTCTCTGTCTCTCTGTCTCTGTCTGTTTCTGTCTCTGTCTCGCTCTCTGTCTCTGTCTGTCTGTCTCTCTCTGTCTCTCTCTCTGTCTCTGTCTGTCTGTCTGTCTCTCTGTCTCTCTCTCTCTCTCTCTGTCTCTCTCCTCCATATATATATGTCTTATATCTTTATTCATGCAGCCCCTAACTTGACATGGACCTTTATCCATGTCCTTTATCACGTGGACCTCAAGTATTTCCACTCTAGTTTATTCTACACATACCACTTCACTTTTGCCATATTCCATTTTTAATTCCTATTTTATGTGTTTTGGAATAGACATAATTTCTAGTATAATAGTATAGATATATAATTTAATAATGATGTAACGTGTAAGTAGATATATATCTTAGAGGTACATGCTCAGAATTGTTTTACAGATAGAAGTGTGGGATCATGGCCACAATGGCTCCACACAGTGGATTACAGCATAAGTAGAAAGTATAATGCATGATATCTCACTCTCATCTCTTCTGGAATCAATCAGTAAACAATTATGAAGGACCTAGTATGTTTTCAGCACTAGTACACAAATACAAAAATTAAATGGACTCTGCTTTCTAGGAATTTACATACTATTGAGGAAATTATTAAAACAGCTGAGAAGAGAAAAGCAAAATAAGAATAATATTCAGCCATTATTCAGAGGCACTTCAGTCTCCAAAATCCAGAATTTAGAAGATAAAGAAATCATCTGACCTATTAATCCAGATTTAGAAATCTTACAGGATTTCAAATCATATTCTATCCCCTCCCTCAATCTTTGGTCTCTCCCTAACTACTGATTCCTTCTTTTGTTGTTGGTCCATCTCTTTGTGACCCCATGATTGTTCATGTGGTTTTCTTGAAAGATCCTGGAATGGTTGGCCATTTCCTTCTCCAGTGGAATAAGGCAAACAGGTGAAGTGACTTGCCCAAGGTCACACAGCTGGTTACTATCTGAGGCCAAATTTGAACTCAGGTTTTCCTTACCCCAGGCTCTACTGAGCCACCTAGCTGCCTCCTGGTTCCCTTCCTTTCTGCCTACAAAATACCCAAATCTCCCCCATTCTTAATAGTCTCCTTTGGTCATTCAAACTCCTTGAAAAACATCTTCCTGAGCTCAGTGTTTTTAGTTCTCTTCCCCCTAAAATTTGATTTCTGATCTCATTACTTAATTGAAAATGCTAACTCTTAAATTAGTAATGATCTCTTAATTGTTAAATCTAATGGTCTCTTCTTCTCTTCAACCCCCTTCTCTCTGCCTCTGTCGTTTTGTGTGTCTCTCTCTGTGTTTGTGTTTGTGTGTATCTCTGATCTTTCTCTCTTTCTCTGTGTGTGTGTTTGTGTCTCTCTGTCTCTGTGTGTGTATTTGTGCTTGTTTGTGTGTCTGTCTCTCTGTCTCTCTGTCTGCATGTCTCGCTCTTTGTCTCTGTGTATGTTTGTGCTTGTGTGTTTGTCTTTCTCTCTCTCTCTCTCTCTCTCTCTCTCTCTCTCTCTGTGTGTGTGTGTGCTCCCTCCTTCCCTCCTCTCTCTCCCCCTTTCTCTGTCTCTTTTCTCTCTACCTCCATCCTTCCCTCCTCCCCCCTTGTTCTTTTTTTAACACCTCTGCAGCATTTAACTCTGTCTTACTCATGAGAGACTCCCTGGTTTTCACAATTTCTCTTTTTCTCCTTCCTGTTTGGTTTTCGTCGTTGATTCATCATCCCTATTATGTTCAGTAGCCATGAGTATATTGCAAGGTTCTATCCTTGGTCATCTCGCTATATACTTTTTCCTTTGGTGAGCTCATCAACTCCCATGGGCTAAATGACCATCTTTATATAGATAATCCCCTGAGCCATATGATCAATAGTCTTTCTCCAGCGTGCTAGTCAACCTCATCAGCTGCCCATTGAACCCTTCCAACCGGATGGTCCCAGAGACCCCTCCAACTCCAACAGAACAAGTCCAAAACAAAGTTAATTATCTTCTCCTCCGAACTCGTTCCTCATCCTAACTTCTCTAACTCTGTGGAGAACACCCCTGTCCTTCCGGTTGAATCCCAATCTTCACCCCTTTCACATGTCACATATCAAGTCAGTTGTCAAATCCTGTAGTTTCTATTTCTACAGAATATCTTGCAAACCTTACCTCTTCTCCACCCACAGCCACCACACTGATTTAGGTCCTTATCATGTCTCACCTGGACGATTGCATTTGCTTTCGATTTGGTCTCCCTCCCTCTTGCCTGTCCTCTCTCCTATCTGTCTTCCATATAACTATCTGAGCTTTCCTAAAGTTTGGTCATATTACCTCCCCATTTAACTAACTTAAGTGGACATTCTGTTATCTCTAGAATAAAGTATAAACTCCTGTGTTAAGCATTTAAATCTCTTCACATTCTGGCCTTTAAGGAGTTTATATATGTATGTATATGTGTATATATTCATATAATGGTATTTATGTATAGATGCACATATATTCAATTAAATAAATATTTATTAACAACTTACTTTGTAATAGGCATTGTGCTAAGTATGTGTATTGTATGTGTGTATTTATAAAATATATAATAAAAATACACAGTATACCAATGAGTATATTACCTAGCATATAGTAAATAATATATAAGCTTATTGATCACAACATTGAATGAAACTTAAATAATGTTTAGTAGTGGTTATTCAGTCTCTAGTTTCATATAAATAATAAACTCTCAAAGGATTTATCAGTCATCTTAGCAGATCATCTCATAGCTGGAGGTTACATGTTCATTTAGACTTTGCTTTCTTGAATGCTTTGTTGATGCCGGAACAGACTATAATACTATTTAATGATGTAGTTTCTATCTCTGTAGTAAAGCAGAGTAATGTCAAGAATAATCATGAAATGAACTTGATTTTCCAGGTTGAATTGAATAGGGCAATTAGTAGCCATTTAGATTTAGTTTAGGGATGAAAGTATAGAAATAATTTCCTGAATTTATTAATTCTGGTTGATATTTTTTTTGTAATATACTTTTTAATAAAAACAATAGGACATTCAACAAGTCTTTTCAGTGTTATATTTACATAAGGAATTAGTATTTACAATGTACTCACTCAAACTCACATTTACAATGTATTCATTAGTAAGTGCAGAGATGTTACTTTCTCATTAGGGAGATACAGCAACCAGCAACATAAGACTAAATACAAGTGTTCAATTATGTGATAGTTAGCATTGGAGTGCTACAGACGTTCAGAGAAACTACAAAATTAAAAAGTGGTAAAGTGAATGGACCTGGAATCAGGAAGATGGAGTTCAAATCTCATCTCAGACAATCAACAGCCATGTGACCATAGGCAATTCATTTAACTTTTGTGCCTTGGTTTCTTAATCTGTAAAATGGGTATAAATCTCATAATAAAATGACACTTACCTGACAGAATTGTTGGGAAGATAAAATAAGATAATATATAAAGTGCTTTCTAAACCTTAAAGTGATATATATATATATATATATATATTTGTAGATAAGTAGATAGATAAATAGATATACTTGCTATATCCAATGACCCTTTTCTCAATCCTCCTTCTTCATGTCTATGTATTTTCTTCTTCACACTCACTTCTCTTTAAAAGGTGATTATTTCTTTGTTTGTTTGTTTTTGCAGAGGAAAGACTCTATAAAGGAAGTGTTAAAGGAAGATTCGCTTGATAGTCATATGTAGGATGAATTAGAATCTGGTTAGCTGCAATCCAAGCTGTTGCAGTAATTTGAGAATTAGTAAGTGAAGGTCTGTACTAGGGCAAAGGCAAAGAAAGAGAAGAGAAAGAAACACAAACATTGTAAGAATAATAATGATATCTTTATTCCTTTCCATATTAGTTGTTGCTATATCCCAAAGGATTCATTCATACCTATACAGGCTTTTGTTATATAAGGAGTTGCTTTGAATGGTGCTGTTATTTCCACTCTTTAATATACCATATTGATAGGTGGGCATTCAAAATGTGATATGAAAACAAAAGAAGGAGAATCTAATTTAAATGTTTAAAATATGGCAACGTCTGACTGTGACTAGAATTCAAACTAATATATGGACAACATAAGTTTGGAAAAATGTACTCCATTAGGAATATTTTGTATAGAGGCAGAACTATGATTTTAATAATGGCAAAACATAGTGAGATAGTATATGCAATTATAGAAGATAAAGTGATTTTAATCCTGGTTGTCTAGGGATATCTTGGGAATATTATTCTAGAGATAGGCAGTTGAAATTTTCTGCAAACCTAGGTTTTGTCCAGTGCGCACATGAATCCAGCAGCTAGAAGAGACCGGCCTGAAATAGAATGTAATAAGGCAAACAATAGTTAATCTTGTAGTATGGCATCATGGAAAGAGGGTCAGGAAACCTAAATTTTAGTCCTGCTTCTGCCATTAGCTCACTATATGAAATCTTAGCATGGACTTGTCACTTAACTTATCAAGGTACCATTTTCTTCATCTACAAAATGAAAAGGTTGGGCTAGCAATTCTAGCAAAAGCTCTAGCCTTCTACCCATGATGAGGGCCTTCTGCTCCCCCTGAGACAGGGCCACTTTTACCCCATCTATTTTAGCCCCATTTATTGCTCCAGAATAGGAGAGCTATAAAATTGCATCAGAGTCATAATGGCCTTAAGGGATTTAGTTGAGTGCTTTGTCATCCCAGATCTGAAGAACACCTGAACATCGGGGAAGAATCTGCTCCTGGGTCCATTCCAAAGTACCTCTGGCCTGGGAATGACCCAGTCAAAGTGGGGATGAGGGGAAAAGCCCACAGTAAAATCCTTTTCTCTGTTCACCTTTCTGCATCCCTAGTCTGCGTTAGACAACTAATCGGAAGATCAGGGAGGTGGGGATGGGGGAGCGGGAGAAACTTGGCTGTTTTGTTTTATTTAAAAAAAATTGAAATAAGATCAGTCAAAGATGTCACAAAGCACTCAATGAACCTGGCTAATCAGCTCGTTTGCATACCCAGTTTCCAGTAATAAGGAGTTATCCGGGTACAATTTCTGCTGCTGAGTCTCCAGCTTTACTTGCCTAGGCAAGGGCTTGTTTTAAAACTGAGAAATTTTCTTTGCTTGCTTCGCCGTCTCCTTGCTAGGATTTTCTTTCTTTAACAAGCACAACAGCATGCTGCTGCATCTTCAAAGAGGAAATTAATTCCGTCCGCAAAAGGGTCAAGTGCTAGAAATGCATAGCCATGCAGTTTGCGTGGCAGGATACAGAAGATATGATGCTAATAAGATTCTAAGATGAGAACAGCAGACTGTCTCTGGGGATTCAGATGAAGGGGTCTGTAAATTTTAAAAGAAATGGCCTCCAAAAACTAATGATGTCTGCTTTCCAATTCATTAATAATGTGGAGTGGGGAGATGGGAGTGAGATCCAGGCCATGCTTTGAAATATCAAAATGTAACGAGGAAGAAAACAGTGAGAGCTCATCTCAATGGGGTCATAAAGCTGGGAGAAGGAGGGAAACCATAAGATGATGTTGGGGTGGGTGCACAGGGTCGGGGAAGGGACTCCCTCTCTCCTCTCTGTGGATACTTAGGTGCATATAGTACCTTTATCTATATGCAAGTAGATTAAAAAAAAAAAAAAGTTCAACTGGAAAAAAAATAACAGTGCAGCATTGATAAGGTTTTTGCAATTTTCATATATAAGGTGACTCAGAGAGAATATTTCAAGTATTGGGGAAAAAAAAGACATCTGATGTGTTCTCTGTCTTACCATATATACAAATGCAACTCTGAAAACCTTAGCATCCACCTTTTTGCATTTTACTCACGAAATGGAGAAAGAAGAACCTGAACCTTGTTTGTAGTTAATAGTAGTAGAAGAAAAAAAATAAAACCCTCAGGCAAAGCCTAATGAACCAAGAGCAATTCTGAGCTCTTCTCTGTAATATCTGCAGAGACAGTGTCTTTCCAAGAGCTGTCTGAACACGTCGTGTGACCTTGCTGTTTTACATCATTAAAATTTCCCATTACTGGGCTAGTGTTTGCATGGAAGGGCTGTTGTGCAGATATTATGCCTGAGTTTCTCCCTCCTGCATTCAGAGTTTGCAGCTAATAGAAAATGCCTCTCTGCTTGAACAGTTCTCGGAGCTAGGAGGTAGATAGTAGCAGGAGAGTTTAGCTTTGGCTTTTAATTTTGACAAAGCTATTACATTTTGCAGATTGAGGTTATGGTCTTTTTTCCTATCTTCATATTTTATCTGCACGATATTTTCTGATCTTCCTTTTAAACCCCCATTAGTTACGATTGAGCTACTGGGGGAGCAGCCTGCCTCGGAGTCTTCATATTGTCAGCTGTTTTCAAGCCAATTAATAGACTGAATGATCCGGTAAGGTTCAGTCATATGGAGCTCTTCCAAGGGACAGAGCCTCAGAATGACAGTCCCCTTGTGATGGACAAAAGCCCCGGTGGTTATTGCTACCAGTAAGATTGACAGTCTTAGGAATAAAACTATGGCTTCATTCTCCATGGCAGTCATTGACCACTGCCTCCATTCACTCACCTAGCTCCTCTGGCTCTACAGGTGATCAGCCACTCATTAAGCCTCAGTGGTTGACTGGATTGGTGACATTTCCAAGCTCCACTCTTGTTAACAGCCTGGGTTGCTGTTTTCTAAATGCAATCGCTTCTTCGAATTTTCATATTCTAAATATGTATTTGATTGGTTCCAACCACTCAAGTAGCTACGGTTTTATGTAATTTTAATCATAAATTTCAAAAGATAAATAGTTTCATGAGAATGAACCCTTCTAACAAACATACTACCACCAATGACAACAAACTGATTTTAAAGTTGTAATAATACATGGTGTCAATTATTACAAAAAGAGGAAAAATTAATTGTCCCCTGGATTATCATCCACAGTCCCTCAAGCAAACCATGGTTTTTTTTACATTGAGGGAGCAGAGTAAGCCCTTGCTTATAAACTTCTCTGACACTCTGAAAATAACATGGTTCCATGACTCAAATGCTTCACTTTATTCCCCTCCTCTTGAATGTTTAGTGCTTGCCAGCTTTGGATGGGGGTGGTGAACAGGTTGCAGAGATGGGAAATTTATTTGTCCAGGAAATCTCATTATAGATGCAGTGTCTGGTTTTCATTGAGTTTCCTGCTTTTTTTTTAACTCTGTTTTCAGCTGAGTAACTAAGACAGAAGGCAGAATAGTGAGTCACTAAGGTCACACTGTGAATCAGGGGCATGGACCAGAGCATGCTGCCCACCTGTGATTGATGTGGATTGTGGTTGTTTTGGACCACTCATAAACATGGCTAGAATTCTGTTCTTTTTTCATCAGTGCTCTTGACCCAAGACTTGATTTACTAGTTTGAAATCGGTTGTACTTCAGTCCTCTAGAATAGCTTCTTTAATAGCTTGTCATAACAACTGATGACAGTTTGAAAGAGCTCACATATTCAATACATGCTGTTGTTTTTTTTTTTTTTTAAATTGACTTTGCACTATTCAAAGTACCCAGGTTTAATCAACAGTCTAATTGTTCCTGGAGTGTTTGCTGACCTAAAGCAAAGTGTTAATGATCCAAATTCTCTTTTGCTATCTCTGAGGATACTGAGATGGATATTCAATATTGTAACAAATCTCTGTTGAAAATTGGTTCATGTCCCTGAAGCTACTTACCTCAAAAGGTACAACAGAAGTACTTGCCGGAGGAGCAAATCAGGACGAATATTTCTCAAGGAAACTGGCTTGAAATTTTAGATGAGAAGGACCTGAAATTGCATGAAAATGTTGTAAATGACTAGATATAGTCTTTTGTCCAGCTCAAGGAGAAGAATTATCATCCTCTACCCATTTAATGGATTTTTCAATTTGCAAATATATACTCATGCTAGCAACATCAAAATTGATGGCCAGTATCATTGAAACTTGTAGTTGGTCAACTTTAGAAGTAACTTATGCATAAAGTATCAAGGCCATATGCCATTGAATATGAAAAGAAATGGAAATATTGTTTTTTAATAATCTTTTTAACCATCCTAGTACCTAGCACAGTGTCTGATACATGACTGGCATTTAGTTGTTGAATGAAGGAATGGATGAATGGATGGCTGGATGAACCAGTAAATGGATACAAAAGAAAATGAGTAAGTTCTTCCTCTGGCACAATTTCTAGATAAGGTTAAAATCACTTTTCTATTTATCTGTCAAATTGACTTACTTTACATTCCTCAAACATATCATATACATTCCTGATTCCATACTTTTCTTCATACTGTTTCTATTTTTCTTTTACTCACTCTTTCTGTCTTTGAAAATCAAAAGTTTCAACTTAAACTCAGCTCAAATGGATCCTTCTTTATGAAGACTTTCTAAATATCCACCCCATTACATCTTTCCACTACAGAACCGCAAACTAGTTATTGCTTATACCACTTTAATGTCTAATTAAAAACGTGCTCTATTGGGGCTTATTTCATACAATAAGGAAATGTATGACCAGAAATGACAGAAGGCTGGTCACTCACGGAGAAGAAAAGGTAGCAGACAGATGTACCAGAGCACTGCCCTTATATACACAGAACTTAGATAATGTGACTTAAGAAAATAAGGAGGAGATAGGGATTTCATTGGTGTAAAGGAACTCCCAAATTATGAAATTCCCTCTACTAATTCAAGCTGTTGCCATATTCTGTGCAGTTAATAATCTAATGTAGATGCTCAATGCTTTTTTGTGTCGTGGATCTTGTTGACTGTCTGAAAAAAAACCTACGAATGCTTTAATATGATGTTTTTAATTGCATGAATGAAGTCCATAGGATTACAAAGGAAACCAATCATATTGGCATATGGTTATCAAAACATTTCTATAAAATAATTTCATAGACTGTGGGTTTAAGAATTTTTATACTGTTTTCTCATCTATCAAATGCAGAATATCAGTTCCACTTTCCACTTCATTCTGAGAATATTTGTAAGAACCTAATAAGATAATGGATGACCAGTGGTTTCATCTATAAGAAGATTGTAAATGATATTTTGCATGTGAAATTGTTTTGGGAAATATTAAATTTTCTAAATAGGGGAAAAAAGAATTCCTGTTCTAGAGTTCTCAGGGGTTGTGATTTTCTCAGGGTCACATAACCAATATGTGTCAGAGCTGGGACTTAAAGCTAGTTTTTCTGTCTAAATGGCAAGGTCTCTCTCCAATATGCTCTGGTTACATATCTTCAGAAGACAGATAATTTCACAGTAATGAACCTTTTGTCCCAGAATGGGGAAAAAGATAAAGCCTATTTCAAAGCAATGCTTATATCTACTGTATGTTGCTTAGAACAGACAAAAAGTGAGTTGTCCCCTAGAATTAATTCTCCAGTCCTAAAATTAAACATCACTTGGAAGATTTTGAGCTTGAAACTAGTTTTCCACCTGCAAAAAAAACCTTGACATTATTGTTTTTTCCATTTGTTTCCATTTTTTAGTAGACACACTAAATTCTTGTAAAAAATCCCCCTGAAGCTGCCAAAATAATATGGCTCCAAACCTCTAATAAATTGGTTAGACCCTCTATAGAAATATAGGAATAAGAAAAACTTATTAGAAACTGCTTGAAATTTGAGATCTGCTCTCCACTTAATATCTACAAATTATGGAGTCATTATAATAAGTATCCTCTCCACTACCCAGCACAGAGCCTATATACATACAGTAGGTGTTCATATATTAGTGATTTTTTTGAACTTTGTTTTCAAAACAAGACCAGCCTTTTCTCTCTCCTCCTTCCATTCCTCCTCCCACCTTAAGAAAACAAGGTTGGGGGAAGCCCTGTTAGTCAAGCAAAATCAAATTTCTCATTGGCCATGTACTCTAAATATACTCCCTCTCTGTCAGAAGAATAGTTGTATGTTTTATCATGAGTCCTCAGAAATTTTGGTCACTCATTATGTTGATCAGTCTTCCCAAGTTTTCTTTTTTTAAAAATCAGCCAAGATCTACCCTCTCACCTTCCCACCACAACTTTGCCCCTTCCTTCATTGAGAATGGTAGAAAAACAAAATCCACGGGCAAAGGTATAGTCAATCAAAATCAATTTCTACATTGGTTATTTGTCCTAAAAAAAACCCAAAAAAACAAAAACAAAAAGAAGCATTCTGTCTTTCATCTTTCCATCAGAAGAGGAATATTTAGTCCTCTGGAATCTTGGTTGGTAATTACTCTGATAAGAGTTTTAGCATAGTAATATCCTTCACATTTATAACTTATTCATGTATTATTCTGAACAAAGATGGAGAAAATGATGCAGCTCTTCTGTCCACTACAAATTCGTATTTCACATCCTCAACTGGGTCCTCACTGCTGCTTGGCAATTCCTACACATGGTCCCTTATCTCAATAGTGGATCTCAATAGTGGCTTTTCCAAACCCTTTCACCTTCCCCCCATCTTCTCAAATGGGAATCTTGTCTCATATTTTACAGAAAAAAATGAGGTCATTTATTGTAAGGTTTCTCTTTTCCTTTTTTTTCTTTATCTCCTATAATTCATGCCTTCTGCCACTATTTCTTCCTTTACAACTCTCTCATATAATGAAGTGTCCTTACTTTTTAATAAGGCTACTTGTTCAAGTGGTTCCATTATTTCTTATTTCCTCCACTGGATGTCCCTTTTGTAATCCCCATACTATCATTTACTTTAAATCTCTATTTTTAATTTATGGAACAAAATAAGCATTTTCATAACATAGTATAACAAAAAGATTATACACAAAACTGCAAATCTATTATGTACAACTTGCTATTTCTTTTAAATATATAATTATCATGTAAATTTATTTTTAAAAATTTTCTCTCCCACCTACAGATGACTAACTTTAGGTGCAAATGTGTGAGCATGTGTGTGTGTGTGTGTGTGTGTGTGTGTGTGTTGTAAATTACTATATGTATATTTCTACTTATCAGTTCTTTCTCTGGATAGTCAGTCTCTCCTTCTCTACTGGTTCATTCCCTTCTGCCTGTAAGCATGTCCATGTCTCTTCCATCCTTAAAAAAAAAATCACTTAATTCTTTCATCCCACTAACTGTCACCCTATACCTCTTCTGCCTTTTGTTTCTAAAGGCCACCTACAACAGAAGTCTCCACTTTCTCTCCTCCCTTTCTTCTGAACCCCTTATCATCTAGCTTCTGACCTTATCATTCCACCAAAATTGCTCTTTCCAAAGTTACCTATCGTCTCCTAATTGCCAAATTCAATGGTCTTTTCATATTCTCATTCTCCTTGACTTTTCTAGTCTTTCACACTATTGATCACTCTCTCCTTCTTGATTTTCAGAGCATCCCTCCCTCCATCCTGGTTTTAATCCTATCTATCTGATCAGTCCTCTATCTTTGCTGGATTTTCTTACAGGTCACATCCTCTAACCATAGGTATCCCACAGAATCTGTCCTGAGATCTCTTCTTTTCTCCCTCTATAATCCTTTTGGTGATTTCATAACCTCACATGAATTTAATTACAATCTCTGTGCTAATGACTCTCAAATCTATACATCCTGTCTCAAACTCTCTGTTGAATTCCAATCTCTAAATTTTTTTTAGACATCTTGGACTGGATATCCAGTAGCCATCTTAATTTCAATATGTATAAAACAAAGCTCATTATCTTTTCCCCTCAATCTTCTTCATCTCTTATCTTCCCTATTACTGTAGAAAGCAACAACATCCTCCCAGTCCCTCAGCAGTTAACCTGGCTTCCTCACTATCTTTCACCCTTCTGTGAACAATCTGTTGCCGAGATCTGTTGATTTCACCTTTGCAGTATCTTTTGAATACTCCCTCTTCTCCCCTCTGATACTACCCTCACTCTGATGCAGTCCCTTACACCTGTTGCAATAGCTTGGGAGTGGGTCTGCCTGCCTACAAGTCTCTCCCATTCCAATTCAGCCCCTAAAGCAATTTTCTATAAGCACAGATCCAACCACGTCATAGAAACTCCATCCCTCTCCCCTCGCCCCTCAGTAAACTCCAATGGCTTTCTATTACATCCAGGATCAAATACAAAATGATCATTTAGCATTAAAAATCCTTTATAACCTAGAACACTAGCCCTGAAGTCAGGAAGACCTGAGTTCAAATTTGGTCTCAGAAACTTAACACTTCCTAGCTGTGTGACCCTGGACAAGTCACTTAACCTAAATTACCTAAGCACAAAAAAAAGGAAAAGAAAAAAGGAAAAAAAATCCTTTATAACCTAACCCTCCACCCACAACTTTCCAGTCTTCTTACACCTCACTTTCCAACATGTGCCAAATTCTTTAATCAAGTGATTCTGGCCTAAATACTATTCCATGAACAAGATTCTTCATCTCTCAGTTCTGAGCATTTTCTCTAGCTGTCCGCTGTGCTTAAAATGTTCTCCTTCCTCTACTCTACCCACTGATCTTCCTAGTTTTCTCTTAAGACCCAAGGAAAATCTCCCTTTTTACAGGAAGCCTTACCAATTCCTCTTTATTCTTGTATCTTCCTTCTGTTAATTCATTCTTTTTACCCTGTGTATAGCTTGCTTTGTGTGTGTATTTGTTTGTATATTGACTACCCCATTAGATTATAAAGTATTCTAGGGGAAGGACTTTTTTTTATCCCCAGCACGTGTCATAGTGCCTAGCACATAGGAGGTGCTTAACAAATATTGATCTACAACCAAATCATTTCTAATGGAGCAGTAATGAACTGAACTAGCTATGCCCAGAAAAAGAACTCTGGGAGATGACTAAAAACCATTTCATTGAATTCCCAATCCCTATATTTATGCCCACCTGCATTTTTGATTTCCTTCACAAGCTAATTGTACAATATTTCAGAGTCTGATTCTTTTTGTACAGCAAAATAACGTTTTGGTCATGTATACTTATTGTGTATCTAATTTATATTTTAATATATTTAACATCTACTGGTCATCCTGCCATCTAGGGGAGGGGGGGGGTAAGAGGTGAAAAATTGGAACAAGAGGTTTGGCAATTGTTAATGCTGTAAAGTTACCCATGTATATGTCCTGTAAATAAAAGGCTATTAAAAAAAACAAATATTGATCTATTGAGTAGGTGCTTAATAAATATTGATTTATTTCCTAATTTGTGGGTATCTTCTCAATTCCCCATTCTTTATCATCTTCAAAAGACCTAGAAATATTTTTATACATTCTTAGAATTTGTTTTCCTTGCACTAATCCCTTCTTTAATCTATCCTCCAATTCCCCTTCCCTTTTCTCTCCTTTCCTTCCTATTTCAATGTTGAGTGAAATGTATTTCTGTACCCAACTCTGTATGTGTGTATTTATGTGTATTACATAGATTCGGATGAGAATGAGGTTTAAATATCAGTTTCGCTTCCTCACTGTATCTTCCTTTTTTAAATCTAGATATCTGTTTGTACACAGTCATTATGGAAGTGACTTTCCTCATCTTCCTTTTCCTTCCCCTTAATATATTCATCTTTACCCCCTTTCCAATTTTTCTTAACATTATCAAGATCTTCCAGAACCACTCCTAAACCTTGTCTAATTGGACTGCCTCTATGACCCTTGAAGATGTTAAGATTCAAAGGGGACACATATTATCTTCCTATATTTGAATTAAGCAGTTTATCTTTATCAGTGTTCATTCATATTTACCTCTGTTTCTCTTCACTTTTGTTTTTGAAATTCAGATTTTTTTCTGAAATTCTAATCTTCTCATCAGGAATGCTTGCAAGTCTATTAAAGGTCTATTTCTGCTCTGTAGCATTATATTCAGTTTTGCTGGACAAGTTCTTGGCTGTAATCCCATATCTTTTGCCTTATAGATTATTATTCCAAGATCTGTGATCCTTTACTAGTGGTGACTGCTAAATCATGTGTGATCCAGATTGTACCTCCTCGGTACTTGAATTCTGACTGCTTGCAGTATTTTTCCTTTGGCCCAGAAATTCTAGATTTTAGCTATGATGTTCCTGGATATTTTCATGCAGGTATTCTTTCAGTAGGTGAGTAGGGGATTCTTTCTGTCTTCACTTTGCCTTCTGATTGTAGGAGACTTGGACAGTATATCTTAATATATGGTTTAGGTCCTTGTTTTGGCCTTGACTTCCAGATAGTCCAGTGATTCTAAAAATTTTTTCTCCTTGATCTGTTTTCCATATCAGTTGTTTCTGCTATGAGATTCCTTCCATTTCCTTCTAGTTTTTCAGCTTTTTGACTTTGTCTTAATATTTCTCCCTATTGCAGGGAATCGTTTGCTTCTAATTGGTCCATTCTAATTTTCAGGGAACATGTTACTTTGGCAAAGTTTTTTTTTTTTTTTTTTTGGCCTCTTTTGGACCACATGGTTTATTCTTTTTCCAATTTTCTCTTCCATATGTCTTTTTTCTTTTCCAATTTTTCCTCAAGTGTTTCAATTATAAATGCAATTTAACTCTATTTTTGAATAGAGTTGCTTATCTCTTCCAGGAATTCTACTTGGGTTTGGACCAATGTGGGTTTTTCTCTAACATGATGCTTGTACCACATTTCAGAGTCATTTCCTTCTGGGTCTGGGTCTTGAGCATCCCTACTTCCATAATGACTCATTATGATAGCGTTCTGCTCATTCTTTTAGGCATTTGATATTAGGGCTGGTTTCTTTGGCACTACTGACTTTTGCTACTTTCTTAGGATATCAAGTGTTGTGTCATTCTTTCATTTCAGGGGCTGCAGGGGACTTACGAGTTTTCAGTGCTCCCTAAGTGATCTGATTTCAGGAGGAAGTGTGATTTCTGTCCTGCCTGACCTCATCAGGAATGCCCCAAGGTTAGTCCAAGGTCTCCTGTTATTCTAGTATAGAGGCTATCTCTAGGCAGTGGAGTGCTTTTCTCAAAGTGTGCTCAATCCTCACATCCACAAACCTTCCTATCTGTCTCCCTTTGCTGAGCTAGGCTGGTCAGAGGTCTCACTGTGACCTTTTCCAGATTTTCCCATCAGGATTTGGTTGGATGCATTATCTAAATTTGTTAGGAAAAGTTTGTGAAATAGAGCTCACTTACATTGCTTCCTATCCTACCTTCATGTTGGCTTAACCTCCTTATATTAATTAAATATTCAATTAAAGAATCCGAAATGTTGATTAAACGTGAAAATCAATTTGCTTTTGTTTAAGATTTAAAATTCCTTCACAGACCTGAATCGCTTTATCAAAAAACCAAAAAACAAATACATCTGGAAATTGTTTAAAACATCCTAGGTGTTATTTTTTTTAAGTCACCCAATCTTTCTATAGCAACAACTGTCACTGGAGACTTTGTCATTAGTATTTCTGTGAGATGCTAAAAAAAAGTTTTGATTGTTTTCTATGTTTTTGGAATAGAATTTTCAATTACATTGTAAAAACTTTTCTTCAATTCCTATGAAAGGCCATGCAGGTTTCCAATATACTGAGTGATATCATATAAATTAGTCCATGTAAGATATGAAAATTCAGACGAAATTATAGGCAGCCTTCAATTTATAAATAACTTCTTAACAGTTCTTTATAGATTGGTTATTTGAAACTCAAAATGACTTTTGCTAGAGAAATATTGTTAACAGGCAGTAAGTTGTTATCAGACTAGTTCACAACAGTCTATTTAACCAATAACTGTAATAATAATAATTGTCTCTGGGCAGTGTGCTAGGTGGTATAGTAGATAGAGTACCAGACTACAATCAGGAAGACTGGAGTTTAAATACTACCTCAGGCAATCACCAGCTGTGTGACTATGGGCAAGTCAGCCTAGTTTCTTCATTTGTAGAATGGTACTAACAATTAGCCTTATTTCACATGAATAAAAATGAAATAATATTTATCTTTGCAAACTTCCAATCACTATCTAAATGCTAGACAATGTTATTATTATTTTTATTACTATTATTAATCATCATAGTACTAATCATTCCTAATTCTAATCCCTTTCAGCTACTTATTGGCTAGAATGTTGGACAATTAATCTTTTGGGGGGTCTTTTTCCTCATCATTTATAACATGTTTGCTCTAGACAACTTCATTAGCCTCTTTCATTTTTAAATTTGTGATCTTGTGTGTAAAAACACTTTTAAACAGATTATTTCATTTGATCCTCATAACCACCCATGGAGATGTTATATAATGCTGAGGAGAACATAACTAAAATTTCATTTGAACTCAGTGTTTTTTTTTATCTCCAACTGGCAGAATTGACTGGCTACTAAGCTGTGAATATTGTCCTAAATGAGACATTTTAATTCTGTTACTAGCATAGGCTGTCATTTCCTATTTATAACAAAGAGGAACATTCTAAATTACAATTTTAATTTAAAAATGTAAGCCTCTTGAGAGTGTTGTTATAGTTATTTCAGTCATATCTGATTCTTCTTGAATCCATTTGAGGTTTCATGGTAAAAATATTATAGTGGTTTACCATTTCCTTCTCTGGCTCAGTTTATAGATGAAGAAACTGAGGCAAACAAATTTAAATGACTTCCCAAAGTGGCCCAACTAGAAAATATCCAAAGTCAGATTTGAACTCACAAAGATGCATCTTCTTTATTCCAAATCAAACATTCTAACTATTGCATCACCCATCTAGGAATGTGTTATTTAGCTATTTTCTGTTCCATAAGGAAGTAAGAGAATGGACAGCATTTGGGTTTTTCTATCACTAAAAGGTTGCTAGCTCTATCTTTCCTTACAGTAGGGCCATATCCGATTTGAATCTTAGGTTCCAGGAAAGTGAGTTCATTGTTATCACCCAACATTTGCAATGATGCTCTTCTGGATTGCTTTAAAATTCTAAAATCCTTGAATCACCCTTTCTGGAACAGGATTGCAGAGCTCTCCTTCCTGCCCTCTCTCCTCCATATTCCCTCAGAAACAGCTTATTCAAGGCATCTTAAGTTAATGTCCTGTTGTTTCATTTTTTCTAAAGCAAATAGAAACAAAAGAATCCACATTCATTTCTTACTACAAGAAGAGGGAGTGGGAGGTTGATTTCTTTGCATTTTTTGTTTCTTGCCATATCCCCAAATAGTTCTTTTTTCTAAATAGTGTGTTACATCCCTGTGTAATTTTAAATAAATAAATAAGCTTTCCTGCTAACATCAAACACAGTGAGATAAATTGCAGGGCTTAGAATGTTCAGATGAATCCATTTGCAATCCCTTTGACTCCTGGAAAACAAAGTGTGAGGTTCCTAGGGTGCTCATTTAAAGTCTCACATGAAGACTAAGAAATGTAAGATTATAGCATACCATTCTGCACACCCCCCACCCTTTTCCTTTCAGATATTTCAAAAATCTTTGCTGGCCGACGGCCGCTTTTTGCTCCCCCATCTTCCCTTTGCATTGCGCTGAGAACATGGTTTTTCCATTTAGCATCCCCACTCACACACAGGACTGCCTGCCTCCACCCCAGACCTTGTCCAGAGACTAATTGCTCGACCCCGTGTTTTACTGCCATCGACATCCTTTTAATGACTGCTGAGTGTGGCAACTCAATGACCCGTGGACGAGAGTGCCTTCTGGGGGCAGCTCCGTTTGGAATCGGGCCCCCTCTCTGGGTCCCTTTCTCCTCAATTTGAGAGGATGGAATTGAGTTGATATGGTGTGAAGGGGAGGGGGTAAGTTTGGAGAGAGACACGAGCTGATTTCCATTCAAATAAAAATATTATAATAATGAAGAGGCCACAAGAACGGAAGGTCAGTGTGAATTCCGGCCTTTGAGTGCCCTCCTGGTACACTCTAGACTCCACTCAAGAGTTATATAATAGAGCATATGGGACATTAATAGGCTTCCAGCAGGGTGAGGAAAAGAAGGGAGAGGTGTCCACTAACATGATCAAGTACATGCTGGAAAGAACTAGTTTCTGAGTTGATCTGCAGGTCCTAAAATAAATTACTCACTGCAGTAATGATCTGCAAGTCCTCCTGCTTTTTTCTATTCAACATATTTATTATTTCATCACGTTGGAATTAAATGGAGGGGGCAAGCCCCTGTATGGATGTATTTATAGAACAGGGTAATTAGTTATTCATTCGATGTCAAGGGAATAGAGGAAAGTTATCTACTCCAAAGACTATATATACTTCCAGATGTCTTATCTGAGCTTGAAATATGCAGAAAATGTGTTAAATATGCAGGGGGGGGGGAGATGACCTTCTATCATGCCCCTGTACAAGATATTTAAGTGAATGAGTATTTACAGAGAGAGGGAAAAAAAGTAACTGTGAGACCACTAAGTCTTCATTAAAAATCCAAATTATATTTCCCATGTCAGCTATTGTGATTTCAGTAAGCTCACATCTACTTCTGTATTCTTTATTTTCATTCAGTCACCCTGGCAACTTCAGAAAAACAGCAGGGAAAGGTTTTCCCTAATAAAGGTTGAAATCTGGCACTCTACATTTTTCCTAAATATATTGAGTTTTGTTTTGCTTTGTTTTTTTCTATTTGACTACCAAGAGAAAGTAATGGCCTTTTACACATTGATATTTTACATATTTTTATTTGCTTTATAGAGTGGAGGATGGGATGGTGGGGGGGGGGGGGAGAATGCTGTCCTATTTCTCTCTGGTTGCCTTTATAGATGACAGCTAGGTAGGCTTATTGGGCTAAAGCCAGCTTTGTGTTTGGAGGGCTCAGAAACAGAGCAAGGACTTTTGGGGGTCAAAGAATCCATAAAGGCAAATTGGTCTATGTCTGCCTCAAGCTGTGGTGTTAATATTAGTAGACAGGATGCTGTAGAAATGTGAGAAAGAAAACTATAAAAAGTGATATTTAAATTGCTGTGAAGCTTGAATTGAGCCCTTTTCCATTATTCTGGAATCATTACTAATATGAGGGAAGCAGAGAGAGACCTGAGCCCAATGAAAAGCGGCAGGAATCTACAGAACCCATGAAAATCCCAGCTGGTGAATAAAATCTATCACGTTGGCAAAACAGTGTGAGTGAAAATCTTTTAAACATGTATCAGCTGCAGGAGCTGAATGTCGAGAAATACAAGATTAAGGTGCTGCTGGGGGAAAACTGGGGGGCACTCACTCTCACCCCTCTAAGGAAAGCCTGCTCGTGCTTCACTGATTCATACCCCGTTAGGGTATTAAGAACAGCTCTGTTACTGCAGACTTGTCTTTCTGATGATATATGAATCTCAAAGCAGGGCAGAAACATTACCCATCAACTAGTTGACCCTTCTCTAAGAGAAGAAAGAGCGTAATCTCATGAATTGATGCTATAAGTAAGATAGTACATTAATAGAAACAGCTGGATAATCTCTGCTTTATTTACGAGTTCCAAATGCTTAAAGCGTTATAAAAATGCAGTTTTATAAAACAAATGTTTTCAAAATCTTGGCCATCGCATTCATATGCTATTAATTTGTTCAAATGTTTCCCAGCTGAGTACCCTTTAGTCTTTACTCTTTTTGACTCAGTTTCCTCATTTGTTAAATGAAGGACACTCACTAAATGATCTCAAGAGAGAGATAGCAGGGTGAGGGGATAAAGTATTGGCCTGGGTTGAAATTCTGCCCTTGATAACACTTAACTATGGATGATAATATTTAAAATACTTGTCTTACAAATGAGATGTACAGAATCCTAAAATACTATGTAAATACCCAGATTCTTCATCATGAGTCCCTTCTAATTACAAAAATTTATCATAGCATGAAAAGTCATTTCAAGATTCATAAGAATGAAAAGAAAACTTTTCAAATATTATTACAAAATGCTATCAGGAAATAAATTGGAGAAGCAAATTAGAGAATTTTCAGTGCTTATGGTTGAGCTGTGCTAATGTAATGAAAATGACAATTTTATTTACAAAGGGATAATTTTAGTGCTAGAAAAAATAGGAACAAAATAGTTAGGATCTAAGGGAAATAATGAATGATAAGAAGAAAAGAGAAATAATTCAGATGAGAAGTGATAAGGATCTTATACTAAGAAGGTGGCAATATAAGTGGTAATAAAGAAACACATACAAAAGATGTCATGAAAGTAGAAGCAATAAGATTTGGCAACAGATTTAGGTATGTGGAAGGGCTTTAAAATAATGTAAAAGTTGTGAACCTGAAATAATGCTACCCTCAATAACAGAAAATTTTGGAAAAGGAAAACTTATGGGGTGAAAGAAAAATGAATTCTATTTTAGACATGTTAAGTTTGAGTAACCTGTGAGATACCCACCAAGATGCCCAAAAGGTACTTGATGATATGGAACTGGAGTTTAACAGAGAGATTAGGATTAGATGTGAAGATGGCAATCAAAACTATGGGAGCTGATGAGATGAACAAGTGAAGTAGTATAAAAGAACAGAAGAGGACTCAGGACCAGAGCATTAGGAGAGATCCACAGTTAGTTGATACAACCTAGATAAAGAAAGAGAAATGCAGGGGGGGCGGAGCCAAGATGGCGGAGAAGACACATGCGACTTTCTAAGCTCTTCTCTTACCCTCTTTATCAATATTATATCGAGCCTCAAAAATAGTCTTGACTGCTACAATTCGTAAAGATAAGAAGTAGAACAACTCACTGGCCGAAGAAAATCTGCAGTCTCACCAAAAGGTTGGTTCGGGGCCAGGGGGAGATCAGCTGAGCGGGAGAGAAATTAGGTTCCGAGGAGGTCTCAAACCGAGGGTGAAGGCACAGATCTCAGACAAGCGTGCAGCCCCATCCACGTAACACGGGCTTTTCCTTGGGGCAGTTGTGATCCTGCACAGCAGGAGGACACAGCCGGGTTAGCCTCAATCTGCTCAGTGGGGAGCTCGGCTTGAGCCATGGAGCTTTCAGGCCGATTTGCATTGGGCAGAGACACTGGGGCGGAGTTGGGCGGTCTGCGGTCTGCGGTCTGGGTCAGCTGCTAATACTCACAGTCCCACAAGAGGCTCCGCCTGGGGCAGTGACACTTTCACCCCTTAGTCTCTAGCTGAGGCAATCACTAACCCACTCAGCCCTACTAAGCAGTTTGATAGCTTAGCCAGTGCTGAATCCACTTCCTGTTGGGGAAGGGAAAACTCTCCTCAGAGCACTCCCATACCTTGGGGCCGGAATCGTTTACATCTCTTCCTGCTCTGCAGAGGAAGCTGGAACCCCCTTGCCTAGGAGACCTACCCTAAAGGCTTTAAAACATGAATAAAAAGATGAAAAGAACGATCGACAGCTTCTATGCAGAAAAAGAGCAGGTCAACAAACCTGAAGAGACCTCAAACAGCAAAAATGCATCAGACTGTCCTCCTTTACAGGATGCTCTCATAGAAGAGACCATTAAAAGTCTCAAAGAGAGTTAGAAGATAAATGGGGAAAGGAAAGAGAAGCCTTACAAGAGAGCAACAACTTCCTGAAATACAAATTGGAAAAGTTAAAAATTCCCAGGAAGTGCAGAAATAAAATTGGTGAATTGGAAAAATTAAAATCTCTGGAAAGTAAAATTGTGAATTGGAAAAATAAAGAATTCACTAGAAAGTAGGATTTGTGAATTGGAAAAGACAAAGAACTCACAAGAAAGTAGGATCTGTGAATTGGAAAAAGAAAATAATTCACTAAAAAAATTAGTGAAATGGAAAAAAATTCCACAGACCAAAACAATACATTCAAAAAATTCAATTGGACATATACAGAAAGAAGTAAAAAAGCTAATGAAGAAAATAATTCTTTAAAAATTAGAACTGAACAAATAGAATCTAATGATTCATTGAGACAGCAAGAATCAGTCAAGCAAACAAAAAAATGACAAACTGGAAAAAACCATATTATCTACTTCTAAAAACGACAGACTTGGAAAATAGATCTAGGAGAGATAATCTGAGGATTATTGGACTTCTGAAAACTATGATGAAAAAAAGAGCCTAGATACTATTTTACAAGAAATCATCAAAGAGAACTGCCCAGATGTAATAGAATCAGAAGGTAAAATAGGCATTAAAAGAATTCATCAGACACCTTCTGAAAGAAAACCCTAAGATAAAAACCCCAAGGAATATTGTGGCAAAATTTCAAACTATCAGATTAAGGAAAAATTTTACAAGCAGCCAAAAAACCATTTAAATACCGAGGTGCCACAATAAGGATCACCCAAGATCTGCTGCCTCTACATTAAAGGAAAGAAGGGCCTGGAATATGATATTCCGAAAGGCACAAGAACTTGAGATGCAGCCAAGAATAAACTACCCAGCTAAGCTGAGCATTTTCTTCCAGGGAAGAAGATGGACATTAATGAAACAAATGAATTCCACTTGTTTCTGAAGAAAAAACCAGAACTAAACAAAAAATTTGATCTCCAAGCATAGAACTCAAGAGATGCAAGAAAATAACTCTTGAGAATTGTATTTCTGTTGTGGATATACAAAAAGAATACATGTATAATCTGATTGTACTGATATAACATAAAAAAGGGAAGTAGATATGGAAAAGGGATGATGGCAGAATAAGGTGGGAAGGAGGGATAAAGAGGAACCACATCCCACAAAGAGGCTAAGGAAACTTATCATATCTGAGGGAATTTAGAGGGGAGGAACATTGTGTGAATCTTACTCTCATCAAAGTTAGCTCAAAGAAAAATAATTGACATTTGTTTTAGAGAAAATTCTCTCTCGCCTCATTAAAACGGGGAGAGGAAAAGGAAAAGAAAAAGAGTAATAAGGGAAGGAAGGGGAAAGAACAAAGGGGAGGGAGGGATTATAAAGAGGATAAGTATCGAGATACAAGAGGTTTACATAAGTTTAAAAGGGAAAGAGGTTGGGAGGCAAGAATAAGTAAAGCACAATCTGGGGTTATTAGGATGGCAGGAAATACAGATTTAGTAATTCTAACTCGTAAATGTGAATGGATGAACTCCCCATAAGAGGAGGCAGATAGCAGACTGGATCAAAGTCAGAACCCTACAATATAGTTGTTTACAAGAACACATTTAAAGCAGGGGATACTATAGAGTAAAGGTAAAAGGCTGGAGCAAAATCTATTATGCTTCAGGTGAAGTCAAAAAGAGGTAGCCATCCTTATCTCAGATCAAGCAAAGTAAAAATTGATCTAATTAAAGAGAAGGAAGGAAACTACATCCTGCTAAAGGTAGCATAAACAACGAAGCAATATCAATATTAAACATATATGCACCAAGTGGTATGGCACTCAACTTCCTAAAGGAGAAGTTAAGAGAGTTGCAAGAAGAAATAGACAACAAACTGTAATAGTAGGAGATCTCAACCTTGCACTCTCAGAATTAGACAAATCAAACCACAAAACAAATAAGAAAGAAATTAAAGAAGTAAATAGAATATTAGAAAAATTAGGTATGTTGGATCTTTGGAGAAATTGAATGGAGATAGAAGGAATATACTTTCTTTTCAGCAGTTCATGGACCCTATTCAAAAATTGACCATATATTAGGACATAAAGACCTCAAATTAAATGCAAGAAAGCAGAAATAGTAAATGCTTTCTTTTCAGATCATGATGCAATAAAACTACATTCAACAAAAAGTTAGGGGAAATAGACCAAAAGTAATTGGAAACTAAACAATCTCATCTTAAAGAATGATTGGGTGAAGCAGCAAATTATAGATACAATTAATAATTTCACTCAAGATATACAATGATGAGACATCATACCAAAATTTGTGGGATGACAAAGCGGTAATAAGAGGGAATTTTATATCCTTAGAGGCTTACTTGAATAAAACAGAAAGAAAAGATTAATGAATTGGGCTTTCAACTAAAAAACTAAAAAAGACCAAATTAAAAACCCCCAATCAAATACTAAATTGGAAATTCTAAAATTAAAAGGAGAAATTAAAATATTGAAAGTAAAAAACTATTGAACTAATTAATAAAACTAAGAGTTGGTTCTATGAAAAAGCCAATAAAATAGATGCCTTTGGTAAATCTGATTAGAAAAGGAGGGAGGAAAATGAAATTAGTAGTCTTAAAAATGAAAGGAGAACTTTCCACCAATGAAGAGGAAATTAGAAATAATAAGGAGTTATTTTGCTCAACTTTATGCCAATAAATTTGATAATCTAAGTGAAATGGATGACTACCTCCAAAAATACAGACTTCCCAGACTAACAGGGAGGAAGTAAATTGCTTGAATAGTCCCATTTCAGAAAAGAAATAGAACAGGCAATTAAACAACTCCTAAGAAAAATCCCAGGACCAGATGGATTTACATGTGAATTTTACAAACATTTAAAGAACAATTGGCCTAATGCTATATAAATTATTTGATAAAATAGGAATGAAGGAGTCTACCAAATTCCTTCTATGACACAGACATGGTACTGATACCTAAACCAGGTAGGCTGAAAACAGAAAGAAAATTATAGACCAATCTCCCTAATGAATATTGATGCTAAAATCTTAAATAAGATATTAGCATAAGACTACAGAAAATCATCTCTAAGATAATACACTATGATCAAGTAGGATTTATACCAGGAATGCAGGGCTGGTTCAATATTAGGAAAACTATCAACATAATTGGCCATGTTAATAACCAAATTAACAAAACCATATGATCATCTCAATAGATGCAGAAAAGCATTTGATAAAATCCAACATCCGTTCCTATTAAAAACACTTGAGAGTATAGGAATAAATGGACTTTCCTTAAAATAATCAGCAGCATCTATTTAAAACCATCAGTAGCATCATATGTAATGGAGACAAACTGCAACCATTCCCAATAGATCTGGAGTGAAACAAGGTTGCCACTATCCCATTACTATTTAATATTGTATTAGAAACACTAGCTATAGCAATAAGAGCTGAGAAAGAGATTAAAGGAATAAGAATAGGGAATGAGGAACCAAATTATCACTCTTTGCCGATGACATGATGGTATACTTAGAGAACCCAAGATTCTGCTAAAAAGTTATTAGAAATAATCACAACTTTAGCAAAGTTGCTGGTTATAAAATAAACCCACATAAGTCATCAAGCATTCTTATTATCACTAACAAATCCATCAGTCAGAGTTACAGAGAAATTCATTTAAAGTAACTACTGATAATATAAAATATTTAGGAATCTATCTGCAAGGAAAATCAGAAACTTTATGAGCAAAATTACAGACCACTTTTCACACAAATTAAGTCTGATCTAACCAATTGGAAAAATATTAAATGCCTTGGATAGAGACGAGCAAATATAATAAAGATGACAATATACCTAAACTAATCTATTTATTTAGCGCTATACCAATCAGACTCCTAAAAACTATTTTAATGACCTAGAAAAAATAACAACAAAGTTCATATGGAAAACAAAGGTCAAAATTTCAAGGAATTAATGAAAAAAATCAAATGATGGTGGCTTAGCTGTACCAGATCTAAAATTATATTATAGAGCAGCAGTTACCAAAACTATTTGGTATTGGCTAAGGAATAGATTAGTTGATCAGTGGAATAGATTAGGTTCAAGGGATAAAACAGTCAACAAATATAGCAACCTAGTCTTTGATAAACCCAAAGATCCCAGCTTTTGGGATAAGAACTTACTGTTTGATAAAATTGCTGGAAAATTGGAAACTAATATGGCAGAAACTAGGCATTGATCCATACTTAACGCCGTACACCAAGATAAGGTCAAAATGGGTTCATGACCTAGGCATAAGAATGAAATATTAATAAATTAGAGGAACATGGATGGTTTACTCTCAGACCTGGAGGGAGGTCTTATGACCAAACGAACTAGAGATCATTACTGATCACAAATAGAAAATTCGATTATACCAAACTGAAAAGTTTTGTATAAACAAAACTAATGCAGACAAGATTAGAAGGAAGCAATAAACTGGGAAAATATTTTACAGTCAAAGGTTCTGATAAAGGCCTCATTTCCAAAATATATAGAGAATTAACTCTAATTTATAAAAAATCAAGCCATTCTCCAATTGAAAATGGTCAAAGGATATGAACAGACAATTTCAGATGAAGAAATTGAAACAATTTCTAGTCATATGAAAGATGCTCCAAGTCATTATTAATCAGAGAAATGCAAATTAAGACAACTCTAAGATACCATTACACACTGTCAGATTACTAAGATGACGGAAAAATAATGATGATTGTTGAGGGATGCGGGAAAACTGGGACATTGATGCATTGTTGGTGGAGTTGTGAGACGAATCCAACCATTTTGGAGAGTAGTTTGGAACTATGCTCAAAAGTTATCAAACTGTGCATACCCTTTGATCCAGCAGTGTTACTACTGGGATTATATCCCAAAGAGATTATAAAGAAGGAAAGGGACCTGTATGTGCACGAATGTTTGTGGCAGCCCTTTTTGTAGTGGCTAGAAACTGGAACTGAATGGATGTCCATCAGTTGGAGAATGGCTGTAAATTGTGGTATATGAAAATTATGGAATATTACTGTTCTGAAAGTGACCAACAGGATGATTTCAGAAAGGCCTGGAGAGACTTACACAACTGATGCTGAGTGAAATGAGCAGGACCAGGAGATCATTATATACTTCAACAACAATACTAGATGATGACCAGTTCTGATGGATTAGGCCATCCTCAGCAACGAGATCAACCAAATCATTTCTAATGGAGCAGTAATGAACTGAACTAGCTATGCCCAGAAAAAGAACTCTGGGAGATGACTATAAACCATTACATTGAATTCCAATCCCTATATTTATGACACCTGCATTTTTTATTTCCTTCACAACTAATTGTACAATATTTCAGAGTCTGATTCTTTTCTACAGCAAAATAACGTTTGGTCAGTATACTTATTGTGTATCTAATTTATATTTTAATATATTTAACATCTACTGGTCATCCTGCCATCTAAGGAGGGTGGGGGAGTAGAGGTGAAAAATTGGAACAAGAGGTTTGGCAGTTGTTAATGCTGTAAAGTTACCCATGTATATATCCTGTAAATAAAAGGCTATTAAATAAAAAAAAAAAGAAAGAAAGAGAAATGCAAACTGAGAAGGAGGAGAATAAAGAAAGAGCATTATCATGGAAACTTAAAGAATCTATCTAGGAGGAGGTGATCATCTGAGAGTGTCAAAGGTTGAAGAGAGATCAGGACTGATAAAAATTAAGAAAAGACAATGAAAGTTAGCAATCAAGACTTAAGTTTGTTCACTTCATTTTGTATCAGTTCATACATATCTTCCTGGGTTTCTTTCTTTACTTCTTAAGGCACAGTGCATCCCATTGCATTCATATGTAATAATTCGTTCAGTCATTTCCCGATGATGAACACCTTTTAGTTTCCAGTTATTTTCTATTTTAAAAAAGAGCCGATATAAATATTTTTGTATGTATGAACCCTTTCCTTCTTTCTTGGATCTCTCTGAGATATGTTTAGTAAAAGGATCATTGTATCAAAGGATATCTTAGTTTTGTTACCCTTTAGGTATGGTTCCAAATTGCTTTCCAGAATGACAGGACCAAATCACTGTTCACCAATATATTAATATTCCCATTTTGCTGCAGCTGATTGCAGCATTTGTCATTTTCATTCTTTTGTTATATTTTTTAATTTGATGAGTGTATGGTAAAACTTCAGAGTGGTTTTGAATACCTAATATTAGTGATTTGGAGCACTATTTCATGTGACTGTATCATTTATGAAATAATGATATTGTAAAGATAAACCACTTTGAAAGACTTCAGAATTCTTGTATATTTAATGACCAATCAAGTTTCAAGAGGGCTGATTTATGCTATGTACTTCCCAACAGTGGGATGATATTCTTTTGTTTCGTTTTGTTTTGTTTTTGAGGCAACTGGGATTAAGTGACTTGCCCAGGGTCACACAGCTAGGAAGCATTAAGTGTCTGAAGTCAGATTTGAACTCCGGTCCTCCTGATTTCTGAGCTGGTGCTCTATCCATTGCACCATCTAGCTGCCCCTGAGGTGATATTCAAGATGCAGAATGACATAAACATTTTTGGACTTGGATCCTGATAATTTATTTTGCATGACCATGTATAGTTATATTGGCTCATTTAGGAAGTTGGGAAGAAGAGAAAATACTTATTAATTGAAATTTGAAAGATGTAAATAAAAAGAACATTGATAACTTTGGAGAGAACAATTTCATTTGAATGATGAAGTCAGAAACAGTACAAGGCACAGAGGCATGCTATTCAGTAGAGCTTAAACCAAATAAAGCTGCTATTGGGATGTGAAGAGTTAGCCAGAAAATTCACATTGTATTGCCTCTATCAAGGAAAGTTTTGGGAAGAATTTTGAACTCTACTTCCAGTTCTCCAATCAGAGAGCAGAGGAGGTGGGAGAGGGAGAAAGGGAGGATGGTAGGAGAAAGGGTGGTGTTGAGAAAGTATCGAGTATTCACAATTGACTCATTCAGCTATGATTTCAGATATTATATATAATATATATATAATACTTCATAGATGTATGAGAATATACATATATATACATATTTATATATGTATATATATATATATATATATAATAAAAGATTTCAGATGATTATCTGCTCCTGGGTAGATAATAATCCTTCTAATCTAAACCAAGTAGAAATGGAATGTAGAATAGGACATATGGAACATATTGACTTAGAAATCATAAATTAACATTATTTATGTTGCACTATATTTTTATTTACTTTGTTGGATATTTTCCAGTTACATTTTAATCTGATTCAGCCTATGGACCATACCCATGAGGGAATTTTGCATAAAAAACAATGAATATAAAAAATTTAGAGAAGAGGGGGAGAAAACGTTTTAACTGATGCAGAGTGAAGAAGAATCAGGAAAACAATATGTACAATAACTATTACAATAACCCTGGGTAAGTCACTTAACCCTGTTTGCTTCAGTTTCCTCATTTGTAAAATAAACTAGAGAAGGAAATGGCAAATGACTCCAGTGTCTTAGCCAAGAAGAACTCCAAATGATGTCACAAAAAGTTGAAACAACTTAAATGACTGAGCCACCTCAAAAGTGGGCTAAAGAATCAAAGAAATACACTTCCTTGTGGAGAGGCAGTCTATGGGTATGAAATCATGTGTATAATTTCAGATTTGCTATATTGATTAGTTTTGTTGAAATGCTTTTTGTTCCCTGTTATGGGCCAGAATTTTGTTTCAAAACAAGAGTTCTTACAAGGTACTAATTAGTGGAATTAATGATACAATGGTTATCTAGTTTAGCATGGTGCTTAATAGTTCTCTAAGTTCAGTATGATTGATTTAATCTTACAACAAATAATGGTTTCCTAGTGATATAATGATTGGTTTATACTCAGTGTAGAGCATATAAGCTAAGAGCCTCAGCCAGGTTCATTAAGAGAGCTAGAGAAGATAAGCAGACTGGAGGCTGAAGCACAAGCCCTTGGACTCAGATTCATTCATCCCATATCACAGCACCTTGGTAGCAGGCTCTCCTCCTTAGTTTCTCTACTGAAACCAAGACTTGAGAAGCCTTTGAGAAAGCTGCCCAGCCCCAGGAAAGGAGACAAGACTTTGAAAGAGATAATAAAGGATTTGGACTTTAACCCCTGGCTACTCTTGTGGTGATTATTGAACTAAAATGAAGACTGCTTCCAGAGACCCCAAGAAAACCGAAGAAAGAGCACTTCAATTTTGGCATCCAATTGTAGGGCTGACATGATCCTGAGTTCAGTGGAAAAGTCTCCGATCCTGATTTCAGTGGAAAAGTCTCTGTTACCCAGAAATTAGGGTGAGTACAAAAACAGACAAGAAGGAAACTTTGTAAAGGGCTAAACTAGTGCTTCAGTGTAAATGGAACAAATGTTTAGAAAGGAGCCTTCTTTTCCACTTCAAGGAAAATGTATCAAAAGCTTGGTTAAACTTATTAAAAGCCAAGGTGTCATTGTAACTTGGGAGCAGATCACTGAACTTTTAGAAACTGTACAGTACACATTTCCTTGGTTCTCAAAGGAAAAAGAATTAGATCCAGACAAATGGAAATTAGTAGGAGAGCAACTATGTGAATACTACAATGATAATGGTACTGATTCAATTTCTAAAGAAACATTTTATACATATAAGTTAATACAACTGGCTTTAGGAAATTATATAAATTATAGAATAAGGAAAAAAAAGAAAGAGCAGGAGGGGGAGGATCCAGACAAACTAGATAAAAAGGATGAAGAATTAGACAAAAAAGGAGTTAAGTACAATTCTGATGAAATTAAGGAGAGTGGTGCTTCACAGCAGGAGCCATTAGGACATTCCCCTCAATTAACCTGACCTACCTCCCCCCTCAATTAACCCTTTGTGGATGGAGGGAGACAGAGGGTGGGGAAAAACAGTGACACAATCAGCACCACCTATGAAATAGCCTATGGCAAGATTACAAAAGGCAATAATTAAAGCTAAAAAAGAAGGACAGGATATATCTGATTTACCCTTGATTGAAGAATTTGATTCTTCTGGTTTACAAAGGAGAAGATATACTCCTTTTGATCTGGAAAAAATTAAGGATTTGAAAAAGGCTTGCACTCTTTTTGTAGCTACATCATCTTATGTTAAGATATTACTAGAGAATCTGACTTATGAAATATTAACCCCTAGTGATTGGAAATCTATAGCAAGGATATGTTTAGAACCTGGACAAAACTTGTTGTGGCTTTCAGAGTATAGTGAACTATGCAGGATACAAGCCCAATGCAATAAGCAAACTGGACTTAACATACAAATCACCTTTGACCAATTAGCAGGTAAAGGTCAGTATAAAGAAGCTTTAGTACAGATTAATTACCCCATAGCAACATATGAACAAATTGCTGCTGGTGCTATCAGTACATGGAGCTCCCTCCCAGAAAAAGATGGAGGGGAAGCCTTCACAAAAATAGAACAAGATCCCAATGAACCTTTTGCTGATTTTGTGGGACATCTGCAAATAGCTGTCACAAGAACCATTGGAGAAAATGCAGCTACACGAATTATGATAAGACAACTCGCTAGAGAAAATGCTAATGAGGTTTGTAGAAGAATTATATGGGGACTACACAAGGATGCTACTTCTTAAGAGGAGATCATAAGATGCTGTGCCACAGTGGGCTCAAGTGCTTATTATACCCAGACTTTGATGAACATGGAAAGACAGGGTTCCTTTTGGCAAAGGACTTCCAGAGAGACTCATTGATGCTTTCAATTTGGTAAAGTTGGACATCTGAGAGTTCAATGTAGGCAAAAAGATAGAGTGAGAGGACAGGGTGAGAGAATAAGACCCAAAACTCTATGTCCAAAATGCAACCAATGTTTCCACTGGACCTCAGAACGTAGATTGACCCAGGGAAATGAGAGGTGGAGCCCAGCTCCAGGTGTCCCAAACAATAAACAGGTGGGGCATGATGGCAGCCAAGTTTACGCCCAGAGAATCTTTAGAAGCTCAATACTCTGATATGATCAATCAGCCAAAAAGCAATCAGATGGGAGAAAGGGATTACAAATGGAGAGAATACAGATTTTTTAACCTGACAGAAGTGCAATGTCCAGTGTGAGCAGCTCCAATGTCATTGCCAGGTGAGGAGAGATACAGAAAATGGTAAATAGAAGGGACCAGATAGGTTAACTGCTTGAGACAAACTGCTTGTATTTCTACAGATGGAGAAAGAATCATATGGGTGCCAATAAGCCATATTCGCCTTGTCCATCGGAGAGAGACAGAAAAAGAGACAAACCTCAAAACAAAAGAGAAGACCTAAGAAACATCTGACACTGAAAGAGCATGGCTGATAATAAGACTGTTACAGAACTTCAAAGCCCGTAGGAATCATTGGATTCCCTGAGATAAAAAATTGATAAAACTGTTGCGGAACTTCAAAACCAGCAGGAGTCATTGGATTCTCTGAGACATGATAAGACTGATGCAAGACTTCAAAACTTGCTGGAATCATTGGATGCTCTACACACATGAAGTAATGGAGAATAGATTGATTTTGGACTATTTCTAGGACTTACGGACATGAATAATTCCTCAGAATTGGTTCATATTATTTGTTACATCACTACTAGCCTATGTTACTATGTGCTTATATAAATTATGTAATTATGTGTAAGACTTCCCATATTGATGGATTTATGTATACCTGTTTCAAGTGAGACCATTCAGAAACCTGCTAAGTTGGTTTGACTTCCCATTTCCCTTTGGTGTTTTCATCTCTTTTCTTGAGACATCAGGGAGGGCATGATCACCTCCTTTATGGTGTTTTCACCCCTTTTTTGAGGAGTCAGGGAAGGTGTGATCACTCTTTTATTGGGGTTCTCACCTTCTTGAGAAGTCAGGGAGAGTGATTATCTTATGTTCTAAAACAAAAGAAAGCAGGAAATGTTATGGGCCAGAACTCTGAACTTGAAACAAGGATGCTTACAAGGTACTAACTAAGTGGAATTGATGATACAATGGTTATCTAGTTTAGCATGGTGCTTAATAGTTCTCTAAGTTCAGTATGATTGATTTAATCTTACAACAAATAATGGTTTCCTAGTGATATAATAATTGGTTTATACTCAGTGTAGAGCATATAAGCTGGGAGTCTCAGCCAGGTTCATTAAGAGAGCTAGAGAAGACAAGCAGACTGGAGGCTGAAGCACAAGCCCTTGGACTCAGATTCATTCATCCCATATCACAGCACCTTGGTAGCAGGCTCTCCTCCTTAGTTTCTCCACTAAAACCAAGACTCCAGAAAGCCTTTAAGAAAGCCGCTCAGCCCCAGGAAAGGAGACAAGATTCTGAAAGAAATAATAAAGGAGTTGGACTTTAACACATGTCTACTCTTGTGGTGATTACTGAACTGAAATGAAGGCTGCTTCCAGGGACCTCCAAGAAAACTGAACAAAAACACTACAGGCCCTTCTTTTTTAAAAAATTGTTTCAAGGGATGGCTTCCTGGGTAAGGTGAACTTCACCCTGGGTAGGGGGAAAGTGAAAGATACAGTTAGAAATAAAAAGAATGTAAAAACCAAAGATAATTTAAATTTAAAAAATTTTATCAATAAAGAAATCCTGTGAGATTATAGTATAAGATGAGTAAGAGGAGAAAAAAAGGGGGAACCCCTATGGACCATATAATGAGTTTGCCAACTTTGGAGGGAAACAAAATGTATACATACAGACATAGACAAAATAATAAAATAAAGAGATTTTTGGAGAGGGTCAACTCAATCAGGTGGGAATATAAGGAAAGAACTCACATAGAAGGAAGCTTTAAGCTAAGTTTTGAAGGAAATTCCAAAGCAGAGCAAGGTAGGAATTTCTGTAAGACGTTTCATATTTGTGTGTTACATTGGCATCTCAAACTCAACAAATCGAGATTCCATTTTCCCCTAAACCTACACCTTTTCTAAATTTCACAATTTCTGTCAAGGTTATTACCTCAATTTAATTCCTTCCACATATATAATTACTTGCTAAATCTTGCCTCTATGTCCACAACATCTGTTATGTCTATTCTTTTCTCCCCACTCATAATTCAGATCCTCATTCAGACTCCCATTACCTCTTGTCTAGACTCTAAGAATGACCTCCCAATTGTTCTTTGTCTCAAGTCTTCCTCAACTTCAAACCATTCTTCTTACAGCTGTGAGGGATTTTTCTAAAGTGTAGATCTAACCATTTCTGTCCCTTGCTCATTACCAATTATTCCCTATTACCTATAGGATCAATGTAAACTTTTTGCTGTTTAATATTCATATCCAGTTTTTTGTGAACCCTTTTGGGGTTTTCTTGGCAAAAATACTGGCATTTACTTCTCCAGTTCATTTTATGGGTGAATTAAATAGGGTTAAATGGCTTGCCCTTTTAGTAACTAGTAAATATCTGAGACCAGTTTTGAACTCAGGAAAATGAGTCTTCCTGACTCCAGATATGGTACTTTATTTACTGTACCTACCTAACTGCCCCAAAATAAACTCTCACATGGCTCCGTTCTGCCTTTCTATCTGTGTTACCCATTACCTGCTTTGTGCACACAACAGTACAGTCATATTGATCTTTTAGCACATATGGAACTCCAAATCTAAGCCCACTTTTGCCCTAATTATCCTCCATTTCTGAAGCACACTTCTTCCTCATCTCGGCTTTTTATAATCACAGCTTCCTTCAGGACTCAATTCAGAAGTCACCTTCTAAATGAAACTGTTCCTGACTTCCCCAGCTATTAGTGCCTTCCCCATCAAACTATCTAGTATTATTATATATATATATATATATATATATATATATATATACCTACATATTTATGGGAAGGCTTTCCCTTGCTAGATATTAAGATTCCCAAAGGTCTTTACTTCTGATCATATATCTCTACCATTTAACCTGGCATATAATAGGAACTTATTAAAAATTACTTGTTGAATGATTTCAAAGATAAAGGATAGTTTATACAAAAACTTAGAGATGGGAGATATAATATCATTTGTGAGGAATAGCAAAAAAGGGGAGCAGTTTAACTGGACCATATTATGTGTAATGGGGAATAATAATAACAATAATAAAACTAGAAGGTAGATCAGTACCAGATTGTTAAAAAAAAAAAAAACTTTAATATGTCAAAAACAAAGAGTTCATACTTGGTCTGAGAAGAAATAGGGAGTCAATGGAATTTATTGTTCAGGATAAGAACATGATTAGGTTTATGGTTTAGACAGTGGTCCTCAAACTTTTGTTTTCAGTATCTTTATCCTATTAAAAATTATTGAGGATCTCTCCAAAGAGTTTTTGTTTATCTGGATTATATTTATAGACATTTACCATATTGGAAATAAAAACTATTTTTGAATTTGTAGACCCTCTAAAAGGTTTCAGAGATCCCCAGGATTCTCTAGACCATACTTTGAGAACTACTGGTTTAGGACTTTCTCTGTTTTGGGGTTTTTTTTTTTTTTGTTTTTTTGTTTTTTTAGTTTGGGTTTGGGTTGAAGGAATTGCTTGCTTAAAGTTGCTTAGAGTATTCAACCTCCCAAGATGCCATAAATCTAAACCATTCTGGCTTTCATTAATTGGGCATTAATAGGTCCCAGACCAAGCTCCAATTGATTATTGTTTGGACTCTGATTGACTTAGACTTAATATAAATAGTAATTGTTTCTGTTTTGGCTTAAACCTCCAGAGTCTTCTCTCGAAGATTGATTTTTTTTTGACTATGTAAAAGAAGCCATTCTTTGCCTAAATACTTACCTAGCCTTAATCACTGAATTGGGTATTGTTATAGTCAAACTGAGAGATTTTAAAGATCTCAAGTTCTCCCACTGCATCCCTGGCCATCTCTGGTCATCCTGTCACTGAACCCATTGAACTCCAAGTGGCTCTGGAGGATAAAATGAATCGCATAGTCTTTCCTCACTTAAATCTAATCACTTGCTATCGTGATATCACTTTTTTGATGTCATGGACTTCTTTGAGAAGGAAGAGCAAACATCAATGTAGAGAATGGACTGGGGAGGAATTCAAGACTGCTTTAAAAACCTACTGAGGTCTAAGTGAAAAGAAATAAAGACCTAAATTGGGATGCTAAGTGAATGAATGAATGCAAGAAATAGTATGAAGATAGAATCAAGACTTGGCAACTAGATTGGATTCTACTTTTACAATATCTATCCTTTTCTTGTAGCCAACTCTACAATTCAGGCCTTTATCAATTTTCACTTACAATGCTGTAAAAGTCTCATAACTGGCTTTATGGTAGTACGCCACTGCCTTCTGTGTTTCCTCTTTGCCTATAAACTACAATGTTACCTAGACTGACATTTAAGTTTTCCCATTAATCCATCTACCTTTCTCACCTTATTTTATATTTATCTTTCTTTGTATCCTACAGTGCTGGCCCATAATAAGAGCCACTCAAAAAAAATAATTAATAATGTTTATTGGCTAACTATACAGTTCCCCTTCATGTACTCTACATTTCAACCAAACAGAATTATGAAACATTCATCTCTCATCTCCAAGTATTCATACAAGTTTGGAATTCTCCCCATCCTCATCTCCATCTCCATCTTGCAACTTGGTTAAATTCAGATGCCATTTCCTCTAGAGAGCCTGACTTGATTCTCATTGCTGTTGTTGTTCCTTCTTTCCACAATTTTTCTTATTCTAGATTTGTTTGTATAAATATATCCATGAAGCAAAATGGAGGCTTCTTGAGAGCAGAGAGTATTTCATTTCTGACTTCATATATTTAACACTAACACAATCCCTTACCCACAATATGTAGATAACAAATGTTTGAATTGAATTGCATTGGAAGAGGACTTTCTATAAAAGATCTACAGAAGAACATAGACAAAAAGTTCAGGGAATAAGAATATATGGGTGACTTGTAATCTGTACCAATAGAGAATAACTACATCAATGATACTATATATTAATTTAGGTTCTTGATTGATTATTTGTTAAGCAGAAATAAGCTTTTAAAATTGCTAGGAAGTCAGAAGATGTGAACTCTATTCTCCTCTGCTAAATTAATTTAATCAAGTCATTTAGAGTAATCTTTCTCTTATATTATTTTTACTCTTCCCCTTCAATAAAATTAAAGAATCTTCAAGTCAAAAAGGACCTCAAAGGTCATCTAATATAATCAAAATTTGAACAGAAATCCTCAAGACAACAACCCAACAAGTGATAAAGGAGCCTTAGTATGAAGACCATCAGATATAGTATACCTTTAATCTCTTGGGGAAGCCTATTCCATTTTGGGATAGTTCTAATGTTAAAAAGTTTTTCTTTGTATTGAACCTAAATCTTTCTATCCAAATTCAATCTGTTCATCAAGATTTACAGCAGTAAAGGGAAATATATTCCTTTGTATCCAAAAGGTACTAGCAGTGGGGCTACTCAAGTATCAGTAATTGAAAACTCTTCAATTCTCACCTTTCTCATTTTATCTCTTCGTATCATTGTGGGTTTTTTCCCCCTATCTTCAAAGTGGAGATTCCTTATGCTATTTCCAAAATGGAATTAGAAAGCTATAATTGGTATATGCAATAGCAATTACTATGTGGTTGGCAAATTAGCCCCCCTACACAGTTGCAACCTTTCAAGACTTCACAGGTGAAGCTAATGGATCAGGCTCTTTAAGAACATGTCAGTAGAATAACAGCATTTCTGTGCAGATGGAAAAGTGCCTCTTTTTGTGGCATCCTTTGTAGGGAAAAATTCTACAAGTTTTCTTCTTCCACATATAGAGGGCGAGAAATTGGGCTCATTAACCATAATTCCTTTGATGTTCTTGAAAGAAAAAAAGTATTAGAAACTTAATGTTAATAGTTATGTCCTATATTAAAATTTAATCACAAATGCTTGTTGTTTCTATCAAATACAAATTTCTTACATGAAGAAACCTAAATTTCTCAGACTTGAGTTCTTCTGGTTCAATGAATCAGCCAGTACATTTTAGTTAATAGTATCATTATCAGTTGTATGTTTATAATTTTTTCTGTCTTAGCAATTGTTAGTTATTTTAATGTGACCCAAAAAGAATGATTCAGGCCCCCTCCCCAATTGCCATTCTCTACTATTTTTAGTGCATTTCCATTGTCTAGAGGGTCAAGAACTAATGTCTCACTTTGTCCTTCAAGGAAGCTTTGCAGCCTAACTTATTGAAATGCACTTGACATTTGTCTCAACTGAGTAGAATGAATGCCATTTTTATATAATTTGGGACCACTTAGAGGTTTAAAAAAATACAATTCTTAGTCTATGACAGGGGTATCAAACACATGACTGTGTACGGGCCAAACCAGATTAAGATGTAACTGAAATGTATTTAGCAAAATAAATAAAAATACAATAGAACACAGATAATGTTAACATGTGGTTTTCTAAGTCAGTGAGCAACCTCCAGGGATCCTTACGTACTGTTTAGTGGTGGTGCTTTTTGTCATTTAAATTTGATACCGTTGGTCTTCAAGCTATAAAATGACAGAATCATTGATATTTGAGAGTGAGAATAACTATTAAGCCATGTCAATCTTCCTCTCTGTTTTACTCTCCAGGAGAAATATAAAAAATTAACTAGGCTTTCTTTAAAAAAAAAAAAATCTATTTGCTGTTCTGTGCCATTAGGAAAGAGGTCAAGAGTTTTAAAGGTTGTCATCAATAAGTCCTGTAGGAAAATTGGTTTTGTTTTTTTGTTTGTTTTGTTTTGTTTGCACATTATTTTGGTTTGGGTGCTGTCGTCCTCATCATGTTGCTTCACGTACTTCTTTTCAACATTTTAAGATGAATTCTCGATCCCTTCACTACTTTTCTCACCATTTTTCCCTCTTGATCAAACAGACTAGTCTAGAATATGAGCAATTATACTGAATCTACTATGGTTTAATATGCTGAATAAATAGATCAGATTTTTGGAGTGGAAGCATAGAAACATTTCAACATTACTTGGAAAAAAAACTTGCGTGTATTTTTATGAACTACTTCTATCAGAAACATAACATCCTCATTGCCTATCTCCCCAAATCTGAATAACAACCAAGACTTCAGTGATCACTCTTTTTGTTTTTTTTTCACTTCTACATTCTTTCTTTCACAAAAAGGCATATAAATAAGCTCATTTAGAGAAAAAGAAATAAAATTAGAACCAGATATCCTAAGAGAATATTCTTCTTTATCTTTTTTCTATACTGTATAGTAAATAAAATTAATCCTAGTTGCTATTTGGATGTCTTCAAGAGACTATTCTTATTGGATAAAAATTAAACATCATTTATGAACATATCTTAGAGGGCATGTAGTTTCTGTTTTTTATCTACTCCAGTGATAGCAAGGTAGCATGGTATAATGGATATTATTTTGAATTCAAGATGACCTGAGTTATATTCCTACTGCAAGCACATAATATCTTTATGATCCTAGGCATGTCATCCACCTTTTCAGGTTTGTTTTTCCCTTTATAAAATAGATTCTAAAGTCCCTTCCAATTCTAAAGCTATGACTCCATTATTCCATTTTACTAAAAGGAATTAAATTTCTACTTTGAGTATGGCACTGTGTTAGACACTGAGGCTTGAGAAATGAAAAGTGGTATTAGTCCCTGCCCTCAAAGACCTTACATTATACTGGTGTTTGCATTTTACCTTCTTGCTTCCAGTCCTGACATTATAAACATTTGCCATCAGGGATAGAACACTATCTAGGCAATGTTAACTAGCAAAGACCTTTTAAAATTGGATTAACTCTCTCTAAATAAATAAATAAAAACTAGAGAAAATTAAGGATTGTAAATGGATCTAAATCTTGAATAAGGAATATGAATGTATTTTTTTAAAAAGAGGTATTCCTGTTAAAATTGCATATTCATTCAGATTTGTACAGTTGATTCAACAAGTCAGTTCAATAAACGTTTAAGTATTTCTTCTTTATAAGACACCATGGGAAGTCCTAGGGTTACAAAAGTGAAATAATATTTAGTCCTATATCCTAAAAGTTTACTTTCTAATAAAGGGAATAGATGTATCTGAAAGTAGACACAAAAAGAGGTGCATTCAAATTATAGAACAGATTAGAATAAAATAAGTAATCAGAAGTTAGAGAAGTATCCATATGAAAGATGAATACAAAAACAGAGTAAAACCAGGCCATTAAGGTTTTTGAACACCAAGATAAACATTTGTGATTTATCCTATTGACAAAGATTTTGAGTAAGGGAATGTTGTAATCAGACTGATTATTAGAAAGATCATTTTGATAGAAGAAGGTGATAGGAAGACAGAGACATGATAATGACAGAAACATGAAGACAAGTGGGGGATTAATACAATAACTGAACTAAGAGATGATCAAAGCTAGTCATAAGGAGAGTAAAGCCTGAGTGATTAGGAGAATGGGTGTGTCATTATTAACAACAGGTAAAAAATACAGAGGGGATCTATTGAAGGAAATGTAAAGAATTCACTTTGCATTTGGATTCAAGAATGGACCTCAAAGAGAAAGAGAAGACATGGAGATAGAGGGATGGCAGTCATCTATTAAGAATTGATATATGAAGCCATAAAACATCAAAGAAGAGCTTAAACGAAGAGAGGGCATAAAAATAGAGCCTTTGAGGATGCCTTTGAATCACATTTTATCATTGATTTCTGTTATGATCTAAGTAAAATGTTATCTGATTAGTTTTCAATTGATAGTGATGTTGTTTCTCTGACCTCTGATCTTTCTCTTCAATAATTAGGGAGCTATAAACAAACACTGATTCAATAAGGAATGACTATTTAGAACCCCAGAGAATCCTTTTGTAAAATAGAGAATTTTTTTGTAACATAAATAATGAAATATATTTATCTTTCCTGATCAGAATTTATTATATTCCCTCTAAAGCAGACAAAATGAGAATTTAGGATCACTAGAAAGGAATAAAAATACCTTAATATTTTCATTCCTTGGCAAAAATTTACCTGTAAGATAAGACATCAGATACTGACACTGGAATTGTTTTAATTTATTTGTTTTCAGATTTATATAGATTTGAGCTAATAGAAATTAGATAATGTTCATAATGACCCAGCATCATCAGTTCTTGTCAGATTAACTCACAAGTATCTTAAGTATCTTTGGACCTTGACTGGTGAGTGATTGTATAGTAAGTAGTTGGTGAAAGTGAATAGCTACCATGTTTGGTTAGAATGAAAATTTCAAAAGAAGACCTATTCTTCACTGTATCTCTGATCTTATCCGTGTAGATACTTTTCTAAAATAAGTCAAACCTCATATATGCTTTTTCACGCAGGGTAATTCTTGCTGTGTTCTCTGGTAAATCCACCAAAGGGATCTATCCATTATTCAAGATTGGGATGGGGTTCGGCGTTCATGTTTCTTGACAAAGTAACCACCAATGGAATAGATGGATGATCCATTGCCTATCCCTTTCTTCCCTTACTACATGACAAGTTAGCCTCCTGTTATAGTCCTGTCTCTCTGACAGGATCCTTTTTCCCACTTCTCCCATACAATTCCTCACCATGTATGCACCTCTACAATAGCCTTCAAGTGCCTCTCAACTTGAAGTCTTTTGAATTCATGAAGAAGAATGTTGCTAAAAACAGGTCTGTATTTCAGGGAGCAGTTCAGGATCCCTAAAAGCCCTTCACAAATTCCCAAAGGTAACTCACCTACTCTTTTATGAGTAAGCTGAATTGTCTTCCCATTAAAGATTCTGGGCCCAAATACAGTATTTATCCAGGACATGTTCTGATGGTCAACTCTAAGTTTGTCTATCCTTGGCATAAGGCATTCATCTATCCAGTTTCTCTTGCTCAAAGACGCCAAATTCTGTGTGTGTGTGAATCCAATGTAGGAAAATTTGAAGTGTTTTAGGATTTCAATAAGCAAAATAGCATCTGTAAATAGCAGCTAAAGTAGTTCTTAGCCTTCTTTGTGTCATGGACCCCTTTGACATTCTGTTGAACTTTTCTCTGAATGATGTTTTAAATGCATTTAAAAGCATACATAGAATTCAAAGGAAACCAATTATACTGAATTACCATTATCAAAATATTTTTTAAAAGAAGTTCAGAGACCTCAGGTTAAGAGCTCCTGATCTAGAAAATTTTTCAATAGAAAATTCTCTTCCATTTGAAGAGAAGCTCTTGCAATTGTTATGATGTCCCATGTAGATATTTTTGGCAAACATGTATTTTCCTAATTCATGCCTAACTTGATATAAAAAATCATTGGATCATCAAGCAATTGTCTATGTTATTATACCTTTCAAGGAATATTGTCTAATTTTGTTATGAATTGAAGGCATCTTATTGGATAAGAACTTTGAAGGCAGGATTTTGTTCTAGCAAATAAAATAGTATAAATCATTCTCTGCCTCTTTAAGTCAGTTGTCAGTCATTTTCCTCACTTGTAAAATGGAAATAATAACACCTATCTGCCCCAGTTTCTTTATGAGAATAAAATGAAATAATATTTTAAAGCACTAAGCAAACCTTAAAGTGCTATATAAATTCTAGGTACTATCATCATCATTATTGTTTTTATTACTTGTTTATGTAACACATTGAGCACTTGACATTTGAGACCAATTGTGGCTCTTCTTTTATTGACATAGAGTTTACTGTGGAAATATATAAATAGAAAAATAGGCATATATTTATATGTATATATTTACATATATATAAATTATATATATCATATATGTATGTGTATATATTTTTCATATGATGAAGTGCAATCCAAAACTGTTGAGAAATGAATTGCTCTTCCATTTTTATCCTTAGGTACCCATAGAATAAATTAGTTTATTTGGATCTCTCACCAACCTGTCTCTTTCATTGTTATTTGAGAATAGCTAAGTCATTTATTTTCTTACAATATTGCTGTTACTTTGTACATTTTACTTTTCATCAGCTCATGTAAGGCTTTACAGGTTTTTCTGATGAGCAATACAACATAATAGTTTTCCATCATAACCTCACACCACAGTTTATTCAGCCTTTCCCCAATTAATGGATACCCCCCAATTTCCAATTCTTTGCCACCACAAAAAGAGCTCCTGTAAACATTTTTGTATATCTACTTCCTTCTCCTTTTTGTTTTTTATCTCTTTTGTGACACATGCCTAGTAGTATTACTATTAGATCAAAGGGTATACATGGTTCATAGCCCTTTGGGCATAGTTCCTTTGCTCTACATTGCTCTTCAGAATGGTTGAATCAGTTCACAACTCCACCAACAGTACATTAATGTCTCATTTTTCTTAATCCCTTCTAACATTTTCTGTCATATTAGCCAATCTAATAGGTATGAGGTAGTATCTCACAATTGTTCTAATTTTCACTTCTCAAATCAATGAGTTAGAGAATTTTTTCATCTGCCTATAGGTAGCTTTGGTTGCTTCATCTGAAAAGTGTTCATATCTTTTGATCATTTTTCAATTGGAGAATTGCACTTACTTTTACAAATTTGATTGAGTTTTCTATATATTTGAGAAACATGCTTCAATTATTTTTCAGACTTTCTGTTGCTAACTACATTTCCCTCAATCCTATTTTCTCCACTTATTCTATTCTCTTCTGTTCTCCCTTCTATCACCTCACCTTTCTCCTACTCCATTCCCCTCCTATTTTTCTTTAGTCTAGTTTATCCACATTACATATGATGATGTTGATGGTTTTAGATAGATGCTAATTATACTTTTAAGGAAAACTCCATTTATTCCTCTGCTCTGTGGTGTTTTTAATGGGAATGAGTGTTGTATTTTGTCAAATGATTTTTCTGCATCTATTGATATAATCACATGACTTCTCTTACTTTGGTTATTGATATAGTCAATTATGCTAGTAGTTTTTCTGAAATTGAACTAGCTCTGCATTCTTGGTATAAATCCTACTTGATCATAGTGTATTATCCTGGTGATAAGTTGCTATAATCCCTTTGCTAATATTTTATGATTTTTGCATTAATATTCATTAGGGAAGGGTAAGATAGATTTGTATATTCAAATGAGTATGTATGTTATTCCCTCTTTGAGCCAATTATAATGAGAGTAAGGTTTATGTGCTTCTCTCCTTCTTGCCCTCTATTCTAAAATCTTTTTCTTACCACTTTTATGTGAGATAATTTGCCCCATTCTACTTGTCTCTTTTCCTTTCTCCTAGCATATTCCTTTTTCATTCCTTAATTTATTTTTTAGGCCTCAATCCTTCAAATTCACTTATACAATATCTATCAATCTATCTATATTCCTACTATCTGCTCGAATGAGAAAGTTCTTATGAGTTATAAAGCATCATCTTCCAATGTTAGAATGTAAACAGTTTAACTTTATCAAGTCCCTTATTATTTTCCTTTCCTGTTTACCTTTTTGTGTTTCTCTTGATTATTGTATTTGAAAATCAAATTTTCCATTCAACTCTGATCTTTTCAACAGGAATGATTAAAAATCCTCTATTACATTAAATGCCTACTTTTTTCCTGAAAAATTATACTGGGTAAGTGATTATTGGTTGTAATCCTACCTCTTTTTCCTTCCAGAATATCATATTCCAAGCCCTCTTATTTTTTATTGTTTTAATGTTGATTCTTTAAAATTGCTAAAACTTGTGTTACCTTGATCATGGTTCTATAACACTTGAAATTGTTTCTTTCTGACAGCTTGCAATACTTTCATCCTTATCTGGGAGCTCTAGAATTTAAGGAAGTGATCAATGGATTCTTTCAATTAGCACTTTATCCTTTCATTCCAGGATTTTTCCTTGATAATTTCTTGAAAGATGATGTCTGGATTCTTCTTTTTGACCATGACTTTCAGGTAGTAAAATAATTCTTAAATTATCTCTCCTGGATCTATTTTCCAGGTCAGTTGGTTTTTCAATGAGATATTTCACATTTTCTTCTATTTGTTCATTCTTTTGGTTATTTTTTCTTGATTTCTCATTAGCTTCCATTTGCTCAATTCTAATTTTTAAGGAATTATTTTCTTCAGTGAACTTTTGTAGCTCTTTTTCCATTTGACCAATTCCACTTTTTAAGAAGTTCTTCTATTCAGTAATTTTTTGGATCTCTTTTTCCATTTGACCATTTCTTCTTTTTAGGCATTCTTTTCCTCATTGGCTTTTTGTATCTCATTTACCATTTGGTCTACTCTGTTTTTTAAAGTGTTATGTTTGTTTCTCCTTTATCAAGCTGTTGACTCTTTTTTATGATTTTCTACCATTATTCTCATTTCTCTTCCCAATTTTTCTTTTATCTCTCTTACTTGATTTTCAAAATCCTCTAAGCTCTTCCATGCCTTAAGACCAGTTCATATTTTTCTTGGAGGCTTTGAATGTAGGAGCTTTTATTTTGTAATCTTGTTACCAGCATGTTTTGATCTTGCTTTTCATCATAGTAATTTTCTGCGATCAGAATGTTTTTGCTGTTTTCTCATTTCCTAGTCTATTTCTTGATTTTTACCACTTTATTAAAGTGGGATTCTGCTTCCAGAGTGCACTGTCCCAAAATTCCACAGTTTTGTGCATTTCTTTTTAGAGATATTTCTAGGGACCTAGAAGTTTTCAGTTCTTCTAAGATGACATGATTTAGAGAGAGGTATTTTTACTATTCTCTCTATACTCTAGTCTGTGAGTGACCACAAGCATTCTTTTCTGCCCTGGAACTGTGAGGAATATCCCCATTCCATTGCAGCCACAAGCTCTGATGTTCTGGTGCTCCTCCTCAGTGTGGGACTGCCACCCAAGACTGTACTCCAGATCTGAGTTTGGGCAAAGCCACAGAGTCCTGCCTTAGTACTAGCAACGAAACCCCTGTTATCTCCTTCTGACCAGCTATTAGACCCCCTTATCATCTGTGGGCTGAGAGCTCTGGGAAAAGCTCCTGCTGATGATGATGATTCATTGGCTCCTTATTAGCTGGTGCTGGGTCTATGTTCCACTGTCGTCCAGGTGCTACAGACTTTTCCTGCCAACCTTATAAGTAGCCTTTGGCTGGAAAATTACTTCACCTCATTCCGTTTGGATTCTGCACCTCCTGGAATTGTTCTATGGCACTGAAAGGTATTCAGAAGGTTTTGGAGGAGAACTTAAGTGAATCACTGCCTTTCATCTGCCATGTTGATTCCTTCCTCCTTTTGTTTTTTTTTTTTTTTTACAAAGTTACTGCAGTCATTTGCCATTTACTTCTCAAGTTCATTTTGTAGATGAGGAAACTGAGGCAAACAAGGTTAAAGTGACTTGCCCAGGACCTTACAGCTAAGAAGTATCTAAGATCAGATTTGAGTTCAAGAAGAGGAATTTTCCTGACTTAAAGCCTTATATTCTATCCATTGTGCTACCTAATTGCTTCTCACATTTTATGAGGATTAGCTTAATCTTTCATTATCTTGTGAAATTTTATAACTAAGTTTATATTCTAGTCCGTTGTTGCACTGGACTGTCATATCTCTCCTCTTGGCAAAGAAAACAAAGGTTTGTAGGTATTTATGACATTCTTTTTGTGATGATTTAAAGCAATTTAATTTCATTAAGAAATGGTGATGATCTGTGTCAGTGTCTATTTTGTCCCATTTGTACATTCTTTCACATCAACAGCTTAATTGAGACAGATTTGATTGGTCTCAATTGCATTTTGTATATTTGCATTTTTATTTTTCTAATGTGCTTTTGGTTTTGATCTTTGCTCTAACAAGTTGATAACGTGACTGAACAAAGATGATTGGTTCAAAATCATTCCCATACACATATGCAAAACTGTTTGTAACAGCTCTTTTTGTGGTAGCAAAGAATTGGAAAATGAGTGGATGCCCATCAATTGGGAATGGCTGAACAAGTTGTGGTACATGAAGGTAATGGAATATTACTGTTTTTTTTTAAATAATGATCAAGCAGCGATTATAGAAAAGCTTGGAACTATTTACATGAACTGATGCTGAGTGAAACAAGCAGAACCAAGAATACATAGTATACAATAACAGCAGCAATGTGTGATGATAAACTATGAAAGATTTCGTTATTCTCAGTAGTTCAGTGATCCAAAGCAATCCCAATAGGCTTTTAACAGAAAATGCCATCTACATTTAGAAAAAGAACTAAGGATACTAAATGTAAATCAACACATGCTATGTTCATTTTTTTTTTTGTTTTTTTTTAATCTCTCCATTGGTTTTTCTGTTTTGCTCTGATTTTTCTCTCTCAACAACATTCATAAAGCAATTTGTGTTAAAAATAAAATTACTACAATTAGAAAAAAATCATTCCCATATCAGTGACAAAAAATTTCCTATGAAAATTGATTTTCTTCTCAAAGAAAATATTTCTGATATGTAATCATGAGGCTTTGTGAACCTTCAACTTCTTTTAATTCAAACAAATTAATCTCCAGTTTTTGGATAAATTTCTTAATCTTTCATCACATGTGCCACTAATGCAAGGTTGTATTGCAACATTCCATCTCTACTTGGAAATTTCTATAATTCTAGAACAGTTCTACTTCTGAATATTATAAATTTATCATCATTCTTTCAAAGGAGATAGGACTGGAAAATTTTAAATCTTCCAAATACTTTTTGGAGTTCCATAGTCTGATGAAGTTATCCAGATCTCACAACTCATTTTTTAAAATTTATTTAAGGTTTTATTTTCCCCCTTTACATGTAAAATAACTTATAACATCCACTTTTAAAACTTTGAGTTCCAAATTCTTTCCCTTTCTCCCTACCCATTTTCCCTCCTACCCATTTTCCCTCCATTGAGAAGGCAAGCAATTTGATATAGTCATATATACATGTATAGTCATGAAAAATACTGACAACAATTTTGTTATATTACTGATTTTTTAAAAGAGCTTTATTAGCAAAATTTAACTATCTTCCAATTTTTAGTGCTTCCTAGCTTTTTCCATGAAAAATTTTAGTTTTTTGCTTTTTGTTTTTTCATAGCAACACTTAGAAGCAATTTCTTTAATCTGGTCTCCTCATTGTTGCAAATTTAAGAAAACTGTTGCATTGTAGAGAATCTCCTCAGCTGAGGGTCCCTCTGAATGTTTATTTATTGTTTCTGAGTATTGATTAGGCTGGTTAAATCAATACTTTGTCAATTCTCAATCTTGATTTTCATTTTTGACTGTCTTCCATGTTCTATAAGGATTCTAATGGTTCTTGAAATATTTTATTCCTCCTACTCCAACATCTATTGCAATGGCTCAAAGAATCCCTAATATTTGCTCTTTAAAAACTATAACTATCTCAGGGGCAGCTAGGCAGCACAGTGGATAGAGCACCAGCTCTGAAGTCAGGAGGACCTGGGTTCAAATCTGGTCTCAGATACGTAAACACTTCCTAGCTGTGTGACCCTGGGCAAGTCACTTAACTGGAATTGCCTCAGGGGGAAAAATGAAAACTTTTACATTTTTCCTTGGAGTATTATCTATTTGTAAAAACCACAGAATTAAAAACACTGTAATAGAGAGAAATAGAACCCATGTATGTGAATGACCCAGAAAACCAACTAAAAGTGAGGAAACTAGCTTAGTCCAATTTCTTCTGATCAAAAGTTAAGATCTTCTGTGTCAGTTTAGTGTCAGTAGAAAATACAAATGTGCACATGTGCACACACAGCCACTGCTGACACAAAATGAAGTGGTATAAAAATGTCTGCTTTTTCTAAGTAGTCCACTCTGAGTGGATACCTATTTTGTGCTAAAGCATGCAAATTAACCTGCTAATTCCCATGTAAATGTGTAGGCCTTCTTCTGTATGCTTTGTTGGTTGGGAAGCTGGGGAGCAAGATAAAGGAGAAGAGGGAAGTAAAATTTAGGGTATATCAGAGATTCTCACAAACCTTCAGATGAAATTTTCCTGAAGAACTCAGAGACCAAGAATCATCTCCAGGAGAAGCACCTACTAGAGTCCAGGCTGGAATCCCTCAGAAGGACACTCATATTATTTTTGTGATTACAGCAAGGTCTAAATGCCTGCAGTCTGCAGCATTGCTCGAAGTTATTTAAGGTACAGAAAAGATAAGAGACATAATCCCCTGCACTCAAAAGAAAATTCGTAGTCTCATTGTAGAGACAAGACTTTTATGTATTTTTTACAATTACCAAATAATCTAAGACAGCCTATTAAGTGAGCACTAATGATCTTCCACTTCCAGAACACCTCGGATCCGTGGATCAGTCTGAACATGTTCAGTGTCCCGACACCTCTGATGGGCTGACCGTTATTCTGGATGAAGTCAGCAGGGAAGTGCCTGGAGAACAGTGGGCAGTAACAGGAACTCCAGGAGGGTCTATCTCCAGAAGAGATTTCCCTGTGAGTGCCTTGGCCCTCAGTCATACCAATGCCTTATTACAGACCAGCCTTGGAGAGCTAAGTCTGAATCAAGAGCTCCAGAGTTTGCACCTGGCGATGTCTTTGCAACAAGAAGAGTATTTATAATGGGCATTGGAGAAGTCAGAGCCTGGCACACCACTGCCTGTATCAGAGGCAGCCCCATGCTAGGAAATCTCATACAGGGGGCGAGCTCTAATTTAAGTGGATAAGAATCAAGCATCCTGTAGAGTTCTCAGTTGGAACTATTGATTACAAGGCAGGGCAGGTGGAGATTGACAGGACTTAAGCCACCAGTCTCTGAGTTCTGTGCAGGAAAATTTTTTATCAGTTAACTGTATTGATATGCCCTGCTACAGGAGCAGCTGCCCCGGTTATGGATCAGCTACGGTTCCGTCAATCTATTGCCATTTGCTTAATTTTCTCCCTTCTCCATCTCTGGCATCTTCCAGTACGGTTGCTTTAGAAATAGTTGGCCACCTTTCCTGGACTTTACTAGATGAGGGGAGTAGGCAAGTTGTGATTGGAATCCTAATTAACCTGTCAAAACAGCATTTAAATCTGTTCATGCTATTTTCTCTCCTACATATTGAACACAGAGAGCAGGATAAACAAATAGAAAAGGTCCCTCAGCATTTTCCCTTTGTGTGATCTTCGTAGTGTTGATGGACTGGCCTTCAGTAGTTAAGCTGAGGCTGTTCATTTTGGCCAAGGCTGGATTTCACTTGTATAATGATTTGGGGGGAGGGGGAAATCCAAGCCATCACAAAACAAAGGAAAATAAATAAAAAACAAAACTTGACCAGCATGCATCATAACCATAAATACCTTCAGTATTTTACCCAGTTATTTAATATAGGTGAACAGTGGTATGAATGGGAATGATTTATTCTGAAAAACAACAATGCATAATTTGATATATATTATATATATATCAGAATATGCAAAATTAACCTTATCATGGTCCCATTTTATTTTATATATATGTATATATATGCATATATATGTATATATATATATATATACATATATATATATAAAACTTGGTAGTAATGTATTCAAGAGAATTGTAAATTTGTGAGACGTTTTGTTGTTCAGTTATGTCCAATTCTGTAATCTTACTTGGTATTTTCTTGGCAAAGATACTGGACTGGTTTGCCATTTTCTTCTTTAGCTCATTTGACAGATGTAGAAACTAAAAGAAATAGGGTCACATAGGAAGTATTTGGAGTCACATTTGAACTCGGGGAGATAAGCCTTCTTGATATTCCCAGGACTCTATCCACTGTAACACCACCTAGTTGCTTTGATGAGACTTAAAGATCCCTGAATTGTATTTTCCCAACTCTGATTCTCACCGTTGTGATTATTTCCTCTTTTCAACATCATCTGATATTATGCATTTTATTATACTAGAATGTCATTTATTATGTAATTATAAATCAGATAGCAAGTATTTTCTAGTACTTTATTTGATCCATAAAATTATTTTCTCATCATTCTTGATTCAAACACAATTCTGGTCAAAGCAAACTAATTGATTCAAGAAACTTATGTTAAGTATCTTCTTTTGAGAACATTGTACTATTAATGTATAAAATTTAAGTGATTTAGCTCTGTAATATATAAGTATGTATATATGCCTATATTGTGTTTATTATAAATTATAAATATATATGATACTGTGACATTGAAGGTTAATTTTAAAATTATTATATATATCATAATATATATAATGGAAGGATATGGGAGGTTAATTTTTTATATTCACATATATGTTATACAATATATTACATATAATATTGCATTATAAATTATGACATATAAATTAAAAATAACCTTCCATGTCAATCCCATACATGTACATATACCTTATATATGGATATATACATATGTATACATACATGCATATTCTTATGGTACTTAGATTTGAGCAGGAAAAAAAGAAAATAAATAGCTCTAGATGGGTAAAAAGAAAACAGGGAGCAATAAGAGAATAGCCCCATTTTCTACATGTGTCACTATGGTTACCATGGCTGTTTTCTACCATTTCTTGTGCTCTCAGAAATATTTCAGATCATTGATTTTAAGATGGGATTAGACCAGACTTCCCCAATTTTCTTCTAAGACTGGGCTAGCTCAGTTCTGTTGTAGTCCTGGAGTCTTCCTGGAATCTAAGACTGCAGTGTTACTGAAGATCAGGAATATGCAAAATTAACTTTATCATGGTCCCACTTTATTTTGTGTTTTTATACTTTATGTACACAAGGACTTTTATAAAGTAGAGCTTAGGCAGAAGAATTGACCACATGATGATAAGCCTAGATATCTAAGGATCGGAAGAAATTGGGGGTGTCTGGACTCAATAAAAGACAAAGTGATGGGTAGGATGGCTGCCTTGAAGCATTTGAGAGGCTACATGTGCAAGAGGAAAAAAAGGCTCTTTTTCTTGGCCCTCCAGGCCAGTACTAGGAGGAATAAGTAGGAGTTGCAGATTGGGACATTTATCTTATGTAGCAGGAAAGGCAGGGCAGGTCCCCAGAGCCAGGTTATTCATTGTCACTTCTAGAATCTAGGGTTATCCCAGAGGGGCTGAGGAAGGTTTTCTAAAGCATTAGCCTGGATTTCAAAATGGCTTTCTTTTTCATATAAAACACTTAAGGTACAAACAAGTTTTCTCAATCCATCTAAATAAGCTTCTTGTACAACACTATTCCACTTCATCCAATGGCTTTCACAAATTTCTAAATTGATCAAGCACCTCCTATAAAATTTCTGATGGATTCAAACATGTTCGTACACAGAAGACTTTTGTTGCTCAATCATTTCAATCATATCTGACTCTTCATGACACCATTTGGGGTTTTCTTGGCAGAGATCCTGGAGTTGTCTGCCATTTCCTTCTCCAGCTCATTTTACACATGAGAAAATTGAGACAAACAGTGTTAAGTGCTTTGCTCAGGATCTCACAGCTGGGAAATATCTAAGGCCAGATTTGAACTCAGAAAAATGAGTTCTCCTGATTTCAGACCCAGTACTCCATGCACATGGCTACTCAGACAAGTCTACAAACCTGCAACAGGATCAGAGGTAGCATCTTGTTAGTTAGCATAAAAGTTGTGAGATGATTTAATTGATTGATTCAGTTGCTTTCCCCCACACACACACCCTTATATTTTATAAAAGGAAAAAACTTTCTAATGACCTTTCTAAAAGTGGAATGGGAAATAGTGAACTCCTCATCACTAGATGGAACAATACCTTCCAGAAGGCTTTAAGAAGGGATGTCTTCAATGAAGTCTTCAAGAAAAAATTATCAATCACCCTATAGGTTGTGAATCTCTAAAATCCCCAAAACTTATAGTTTTAGAAACTCTAGGGAATATTCTTTTCCAGGTATGGCTTGAACAAGATAATCTCTGAGGTATAATTCAGCTGCCAAGATTCGTGCGGTTCTCTAAGGATGTCAGTTCCAATTTTACAATTGCAAAAGTCAGTTCCAATTTTACAAATCAAATATTTGCATGATTACTCTTATTTATAATAAATACACCCACACACTGATTACTAGTGTGTTCCTTTGGCTTCATTGAAGAGAGAGAAGATCCTTTAGACGATCCTACACAATCTTTGAATACAGGTCCAAAACCCAACCTGTGTATCTGTCTTCCCAGGCCAGGTCAAACTCCACAGCAGAAGTTTTTCCTCCAGCTGATGGCTATTTCTGTCCAAAAAGCTTGTGTCCAGGGGATTTTCTTATCCTTGTAGAACTTCCTGGGGAAATCTTCAATGCAGAGAAATGGAATGGACATGGAAAATGTAATGGCAGAGGAAAAAGGGTATGTCCATTAGGAGAACCAGGTGAAAAGGGAACTCCATGGCATAAAAGATGGGAAGAACAAGGATGAGAGTGAAATGGTGAGCATTATGGACCCAGACTCCAAGGTGAATTCACTCCAACGGTGAATCTGTCTTGGATAGCACTGAGTTTGTGGATCCAGCCTTCAGAAAAGAAGGAAAGTTCCACCCAAGCTCCTGAGCCCAAATTAGAGAGAAGCAGAACCATTATGTTACCTGAAGCTGGTGAAGCAACAAAAGACTGAGCCATGATGTGAAAAAACAAATTTGGACCTTACTTTCTACTATTCCCATGAGTTAGTTAGTTACATGTGCTGTGCAGAAGAAGACGGGAACGGGTTAATTAGGAAGAATCAGGAACAATGAAAGAGTAAAATTGAGGCTTGATATGAGGGGAAAGCTGCTCCAAACCAGAAAAAGGAGAGTCATCTTGCTTGTTTTTTAGTCTTTTTAGAATCTTTTGTGGGTTTCTAAAAATTACTATCTAGGGGGTAGCATAAATGTTGTCCTATAGATAATATTTATTGTTAGCTTAAATGCTTGCATGGGAAATGGGACCCAGAGACTTAGATATAAATTAGGTTTTAGTATTTTCAGGAAGAACCCTGGGGAGAAAACTGTGATTTTCTGTGAATCATAAGCCAGAGTGATTCACGAGAAGCTTCCAAGATCGAACCTAATCCATGTAAATACAAAGATTGGATTTTGAGGTCATAATTTATATATATTATATTTAATGTGATGAAGTATCCACGTATAACTGTTTGGTTGAAAATTGAGACTGGAAATCAAGATAAATGTTGAGGTATGGACCATAGGATGATAGACACAGAACTGGAAGAGATCTCAAAGGTCATTTAATTCAACCTCCTCATATTACAAAGGAGAAAACTGAGACTCAGTTTAAATGCCTTGCCCAAGTATCAGTAAGTATCAGAGGAAAGTTAAAGGTCTGAATGTTGTATTTGAAAATGTTCAAGAGAGTATTCCAAGAAAAAGAAAACGTGAAGAAATTACGTGGAGAAGCCCCATAAGTAAGGATTGAGAATAAGAAAAATGTAAAAAGAGGTTCGATCAGAGAGATAGGAGAACTAGGACACTATTACTGAGATCCAAGAGGAAGGGCTAGTTAGCCCTATGAGATGTTGCAGAGACAAGAGGGATCTTTTTGATCAACGGCAAGTGTGCTATGGAATCCACATGAAATATAGGTATTATGGTAATAAAAAATCAATAAATCAAATTTATGGGACAAGCAGAACAATTGTGAAAGTGGCATGGTGTGTGCAAAAAAGTTTGTAGCAGATCTTTTTATGGGTGGCAAGGAATTGGAAATTGAGTAAATGCCCATCAACTGGGGAATAGCTGAATAAGTTATGGTATATGAATGTATGGAATATTAATGTTCTGTAAAAAATGATAAGCAGGATGATTTCGGAAAATCCTGGAAAGATTTACATGGACTGATGCTGAGTGAAGTGAGCAGAACTAGGAAATATTATACATAGTAACAGCATGTGTGTTGATCAACTATGAGAAACTTAACTTCTCAGCTACACAGTGATCCAAGACAATTCTAATAGCCATCCACACCCAGAGAAAGAACTATGGAGACTGAATACAGATAAAAGAATACTATTTTCATTTTTCTTTCTCATGGTTTTTTCCTTTTGTTCTGATTTTTTTTCACAACATGATTAATATGGAAATATGTTTAAAATGATTAAGCATATGTAACCAATAGAAGAAAAAAAAAGTGACATTGTAAATTTATTTATATAGGTTTTTGTGGAGTTTTTTAAGGCAAATTGTGCACAATAGAGGTTCACTGAGTTTCATGTTTTATGTCCCTTTTGTAGTCAACTTTGTATATATATAAATATCCTTTCTGATGGTCATTAAATTCAGAAAAAAATACGATTTTCAAAAGAAATTGAATTTTACTTTCCCATTCTTGTAAGTTTAAATTAGGGGACAACTTAAACTATTTCCATCGGCAATCAATTTTGATGAAAAACAATTTTTGAAATGAAATCAATTCAATATATTGAAAATATAGTTTAACACTATTATTGTAATATTCCATTCCAAGCCATTCCAATATAATTAATGAAATGGACATTAATTGGAGCTCATTATTTCCACTGAACTTTCACACTTATCACTTTGGTTTTACTTGCCAGATAAGTTTCCATCATCTGTGTGGTATTTGAAAACTTTTTAGTTTCTTAGCATTTTTTTCACATTGAAGAGTTATATATTTGGGCTGAGTCCTGAAATTGCTTGAGAAATGATTTGACAAACTACTTGCTTAGCTGTTTTATTTGTTGTCTTGTTGAGTTTATCCACTCAGCTTTGGAACCCTCTGCCTGGGGGCTGAACTGTCCTGATTAGTGAGGGAGTCAGTGACTGCAAACTTCACCTAAGCCACTTAATTTAGCCACATTTCAAATCCCATCCAGCCTGGGCATCTGGCCATCTGTCCTGGCACCCGAGGGTAACATCTCCCATCTCGATTACACACCCCTTCCCCCAGGTCTCGCTCATCGCTTTTCCATCTCTGGCTCTAGAAATGGTAATCAAATCACACTGAAAGGATTTGACAATCTACTTCCTTCCATTCACTCTTCCTGTGACTCCCCAGACAAAAACTCCCTTCCATGAACCCACCCCTATATGGATTGGCTCTCCCCATTGAAGCATAAGTTCTTAGAGAACAACTATAGTCTCACTTTTGAATTTGTATCCTAGGACTTAGTACAGCGAGGTGCTTCATAAATGCTCTTCTTGTCCATTTTGCCCATTCTTAACATCTGACGATATTTAATTTATTCAAAAAATATGTCCCTTAACCAAATACTTTAGACTAAATATAGTCTATAAATATAGACTAAATAGAGTAAATATACTATATATAGTATACTACATATTAGTACATTATATATAGAAAGAAATATAGAAAAGCACTAAATTCTAAGGTGTTGTTCTGAGTATAATTTTGATAGAATCATTTGGGTCTAAAAACTGTGCTTGAAAGTATTGTTATAAAAATTGATTGAAATATCTATTGGCTCATCTTCATATATTTTGTGATATTTTTCAGTCATAGTATTATGACTTCTGGGAATTGTACATTTTGTATACTGTGATTTTATTTCTTAAACATAGAATTTTTAAATGATTATTATATTCTCAAACAAAACTATATTATCTTGATGTCCATACAAGTCCACCATTAAAACTTATTACTTATCATAAAATATTGTATACAGTGATTTTATTTTTTAAACATAGAATTTTTAAATGATTATTATATTCTCAAACAAAACTATAATATTATTTTGCTGTCCATACAAGTTCACCATTAAAAACTTATTATTTAACATAAAATATCTGATTATTAGGTAATAAACAAGTAAAACGGACTCTCTTCCTCCATACTTTATTCATGTGTACAACTAGAAATATCCATATAGTCTTTTCAGTTCATTCAATGCAAAGATAGCTACACTGAATAAGGAAATACAAAATGGTTTTTGTTTTATTTTATTTCCCCCCCTGTAAAGTAATATCTTTGATTATGGACTAGTTGATTAGTTAATCATCTCCTTAAGAAATATGTTTAATCACACATCATTGCCCATATTTTCCTTTTTTCTAGGTAAACGATTGAGACAAGAACATCTCCTAACTACAAATGGACTTGGACATTCTTCACTCTGGGACCTTCAACCTTTTTGAAATCATAGTGAGTACTAGAAAACAAACAATTCTGTAGCACTCTGTATGAAAAAATGAAAAGCAGCAGCTCAGTCAGGAGGACTTAGACACTGAATTGTTTTTGACATGATAGTGATGATTCTTTTCCACTAATTCAGCCGCACAATCCAGCCTTGGACCCAGTAGCACCCATATGCTAGACAGCTGGCTGGGGCTCAGAGAACAGTCTTTGTCTGGGGAAGAGAATTTTTTTCTTTGTGTGGTGAGCTGCCATCATTAGCACCATGGTCTAACCAGCTGTGCTCATTGGAAATTACAGTAATGTTGTCTACTCAGGGAGTTGATATCATTAGTTGTCCCAGTGACATTTTTATGTAGGGGGTTTCATCTGTGAATTTTAAGGCAGAGCTCCAAATTAGGTCCATTGACCTTTTGTTTTTCCTGTGGTACTCTCCTCAATCTCACCAGACTCTCTACCTTCCTCCTCATATTTCTTCTTTCCTTCCCATCTACGTTATTGAGATGTCTATCTGTTCACCTTTTCTCATTCTTCTCTAATTCTCCCCAGCTCATGTTTTTAATTCTTCTCCCAAAACCAGGTTTTAGAAATGGCATTTGTCCCAATCATATGCCCGCTGCCTCCTCTAAGGTCTTATTCCTGGCTTGTATACTTATCCTTGTCGGCTATCTTCTGTTGCGTTGACAACTCATTCTTTCCTGACGTGCTTTTCAGGCTCGTTTTCATGGTATGTCTGAGCCATTGCTTCCTTTTCATTACCCCTGCCAAAACCTCTCTCTTCAGCCTGTGTATGGTCTGTTGTCAGAAATCTGTCCAGTTTGGGGCCAGTGAATAAGTGATAATATTCATTATGCAAAATGATGCTTAAATGATAGCATTATTATCATTAAAATGTTTAATAATTACTTTAAATATTACATTTCACCTAAAGAGTTGGCTTTTTGAATTGTACACTTCCCTAGAGAACAACTTATAGTAACTAATCAAGTGGAGAACTCTGTCAACATAGACCATATTTTAACCCATCGCAGGGAGCCACACCACAGAAACAAAGAAGGGTGATTTTTCTTTTTTGGAAAAGAAGTAAAGCTGGGGAAGGTATATGTGTTTTAAGTAAACAAGACATATCTCTGAGTTAACCTGATTGAGAATAAGAAATTAAATAGAAAATGAGTTTCACAACTAAAGACTTGCGAGCCTTTGATATAGAATTGTGGAGGATAAGAATTTGGCAAATTAACTCTATCTGCAAGAAATGGATCGAATCCAGCTATAGTCAAATTCTAACTGCTTTTAATTCCTTCAGGTCTCATAATGTTTTCCCCTCCCTTCTCCTTACCTTGTTATTTTCCTTTTGACCACTTTTCTATACTCTCAGGTCAAGGGCTTGCCCTGCAGAAAAGAAAAAGCTTAGCTGAAAATTAGGAGGTTTAATCAAAGCTTTTCCAGACAGCATGAACAATCAGCAAACACTGAACTGGACAAAATGAAATGCCATTCAAATGGAAACAGCAGGAGCTTGCAGATTTCCCCAAACAAAGAATGTGACTCTAAGCATCGCTTCACTCCCCCCCCCCCACCCCAGCTTTCCCCTTCCCACTCCTTCCTGTAGAGGTTGTGAATGAAATCTGGGGAAGGAAGGGGAGAATGGGGGTTAGGGTTTGACGACAGAAGAGTCACACAACATTAATTCCTTGTGCAGCACAGAATGCAGGTCATTATTCTTCTGTGACAATATCCAGAGACCGTTTGAATTTGTAGAGGTTCCCCTCCCTCTGTTTCTTTTTGGCAACAATCTACGATTCTCAGAAACTGTACTTTAGCTAGAAGATGTGTTCTAATGTGTCATGTTCAACCACTGACTGTAAGGAGTACTAAAATGTGCTTTTCACTGTAACACAGAAGTTGGTGGAGAGAGCACATGATAAAACTCATATCAGAGGGACCACATTTTCTCGTTGGATCAGTCACTAGAGATTATTTCTTTGCCAAAATAGTTCATGTATTGCAACATTCTCAGCACTGTGGATACCCTCATGGTGAGCCATAATAGGGACAATATGTGAATAACAAATGGTTGAAAGATGATAAATTAAACTGGTTTAATTACTATACTTCAAGAATTGGGTAAATTCATGATGAACACACGCGAGCAATTCCCAACATTTTAGAGTTACTTGTTGGAAATGCAGCAAGAATGTTGGATGGTGTGGATAGTGGAGAGAACAAACCCTTACTAGGTCCTACAATTGCCTGGGCAGCTAAGGGGTAAGGTGATAGAGTGTTAGGTCCAGCATCAGAAGGACTAGAGTTCAACTCCCTCTTCAAACATTTCCTAGCTGTGTGACCCTGGGCAAATCACTTTACCTTGTTTGCCTCGATTTCCTCATCTGTAAATGAGCTGGAGAAGGAAATGTCAACCACTCCAGTTCTTTTTGCCAAGAAAACTCCAAAAGAGGTCACAAAGAGTCAACTGAAAAGAACATGATCTCATCATATTCACCAGATATTTCCTATATCTCTTCTTCTCTTAGTTAAACAAACACCTTGAAAAGCCCATGTACCACAGGTGCCTGTATTCCTTAGGGGTAGGTCTCCAAGATCTATACTGAGTCTTCTCTTTTTATATTTACACCCTCTCACTTATGATCTCATCAGCTCCCATGGATTCAATTATCATTTCTGTGCAGATGATTCTCAGATCTATTTATCTAGCCCTGGGCTCTCTCCTGAGTTCCAACTGCTCATTGGATATTTTTAATTAGATGTCTGAAACTCTACACTTCCAAGACAGAACTCACCATCTTTCCCCCTCTTCTCTTCCCAACAAACTTATCATTGTAAAGTCACCAAGGTTTATAATTTCAGCATTATCTTATGTCCTCCTAATTGCAGATCTCATCATTTCTTCCTCTATAATATCTCTCTAGTACATCAAAAGTGATCAAATGAGATAATACATATAAAAGACTTTGCAAAACTTAAAATGCAATAAAAATATGGTCTATTATTGTCATCACAATTATCCTCTCTACTTACACAGACACAACTGTAGTTCGGGTTCTTATCATTTCTAACCTAGACTTTTGTAATGATCTTCATATTCTCCTTGTCTCAGATCTTCCCCACTCCAATCCACAAGATGATAAGATGATTTTCCTCAAGTCGTCCTCTTATACTAGAACCTCTAGGAGTCCCTCCTCCTCCAGGATTATCTAAGTTCAAATCAAAAGATCCTCCAGGACCAAATATAAAGTTCTTTTTCATTTAAAGTTCTTCACAACTTGACCCCTTCCTCTCTTGACAATCTTCTGCCATTCTACTCTTTTCCATGCCTTCTATAGTCCAATCATCCAAGCCTATTTTCTCTTCCTTACATATGACACTCCAGGTCTTATAAGTCAGTCAATAAACATTTATTCAGCTTTCCCAGTGTGCTGGACAATGCGTCAAGCTCTGGGGATACAAAGAAAGGTAAAACAGACTGTACCACTCCAAGAAGATGCTTTTTTAAAAATATGGTTTTTTAATGGAGAAAAAAAGAAAAACAAATAACATCCCATAGTCTCAAGAAATTCATATTTTGGGAGATGTAATATTCAACCAAGTATATGCAAACAGTTTATATACAATGAATACACTGGATGTACTGGATGCACTGGAAATAATCACCCGAAAGATTAGAATTCCAGGAAATTAGAAAAGATTTCCTCTTTTATAGTAATTATTCCCCATAATTAGCATGCTCTCCCCACCAATTTCTGGCTTTGAATTCCTGGCTTCCTTTAATACTTAGTTCAAATTTTATTTTCTTCAAGAAAATCTTTCTCAGTTCTCAAATTAACTTGAGACTTCCCTCTCAAAAATTACCTGTCTTTTGCTAAGTATACCTAATCTGTATCCATGAGGAAAGAATGTTCAAATGTTGCAGAGGTTTAAAAAAAAATGAGAATTGAGAAAAGATCATCAGAGTAAGCAATCAGTAGGTTGTTAGTAACTTTAAAAGGACTTCAACAGAGTGTTGGATATTTCAGAGGAGAGAAGACAGCCTCTCAAGAGACATACACATTTTTTTTAATTTAAAAAGAGATGTGTAAAAGGAGAATTAACAATAATTGATGACTAATTGAACCATGAAATCACAAGAAGTTGAGGTACCACCTGATTATGAGCTTTGGTGACTGAGAATATGGTAATTTCCTCAACAAAATTCAAATTCAAAATAAGTCAAAAATATTTTGCATGCTTTTTTATTATTTGGCATTTATATAAGGAACACCACTATCCCTAGCAGTTCACTTGGTATAGCCATAAGATTTGGAGTGTTAATATGTAAAAAAGACCTCAGCACCCTATTATACCTTAATAAAATATGAACACCTCTCTGATTGAGTTGAAAGATGCTTGATCCAATTTCAAATAACCTTGAAAAGACACAGTTTGGTTATTCAAGGCCTGGAGCAGTTGTGAACCATGATCCTTGCATCTCTACCAGAACAAGAAGGGGGTTTCTCTCTTCCTTCTTTTTCCCTTCTCCACCATTGTCCAAGGCATCCAGCCTTAAAACAGAGCTACTTGTCCAAAAGGACACATCCTCATTCCCAAGTTGGGGGGTTAGAAGCCTAATTGCAGGAGCTATAAAAGCGACAGACAGACACAAATGCATGAGGCAGTTATTTAAGGCTGGAAGAGACTTTAAGGAGGGTGAAAAAGAAATGATTGAAAAAACTTTCAAAACCAATTGAAAAGGAAAAAAGAAAAGGCTAATAGCTATGCACTTGGGAGGGAGAGAGTAGCAGATCCTAGTTACTTACCAGTGAGCCCTCGCTATGCCCCAGAGTCAGCCTTGTAAAGAGAGAACTTTTTACAGAGAAAAAGGTTATGAAGACTCAGTTCCAGATGTGTGAATTACCTTGGCCATTATTCTGTGTTCCATACTCCATACATACTACATACATACTTCCCTTGTCTTCTCTTTTTGTGTCATTTTCCTACAGATGCTATGTGTGGGACAATCTGCCCTCCTCAAAAAAATTAATAAAATACACCCGTACATACAAACAAATATAGTATGCCCCAGCTTTCTTTGGGGAAAGGAACTTTTGTGGCTACACTTCTCACTATATTGTACTATCTTAATATCCTCTCTTCTCACTATGTACTATTTTAATAAATATCTTTAATCGCATTTATTGTTTGGTGATTAGTGAAGAGCATACCTGTGGGGGCTTGTATGCTAGAGCAGTAGAAGTCTAGAACCACCAAATACCCTAGAATCTGAAGCAGTAATAACCCTCTGGGAAAAAACCCTCAATTGAGATTGCAAGTTTGGGGAATACCCTCAAGGAATATATCATGCCCCATTTTACCAGTGAGAAAATTAAAACTTCAAGAGATAATATGACTTGGCCAAAGCCATATAGCTAGGACTTGGAACCTAGGTTTTCTGATCCCAAACCCCATAAAAAAATCTTTTATGTATGTTACTCAATTTTTTATTTCTATTTTATTTATTTACTTATTTTTGTTATTTAGATTTCAATTTCTTACTCAAAAAAATTTCTATCTATTATGCTAAAGTGTAACTTTATAGTAAGTAGAGAAAAAAGACTGTTCTCCTTGGGAAATGAACAAAGTGACAGCAGCTTTTCAGGAAAGACTTCAAACACCTTTTAAACCATGACAGCTTCATCCAAATAAGTGCATTTCCTCCCATGGTGACTACTCTGAAGGGGACAATACTCATTTGCCTTCCTGAGTCCTGGGTTTGTTTTAAAATTCATCTCATGACCTTATGGTCACAGCTAGAACATAGTCCACCATTTGTATGTGCTCACCAGTCACTTGCTCAGAAACATTCCGCTCCATCATATCCCGTATGCACTTATGGAGTTGTATTTTAGTTTAATTTTCTGCTGTTATTTTTGCTTCCCTGTACAGTACAGTCTCCATATTACAAAATAGGAAAGATGGAGCAGCCAGCCATGTGCTGGAGGACTCTCAGATCCAGAAAATATGGGTGGAGGAAAGGGAGGTTTAGAAAGTAGGTTGTTATATCTATTGCTGGCAATTTAGATTCAGAGACATTTCATCTGCAGTTCCCTCAAGTGTTGAATTGAATAAAAGCAGTTGCAGGAACGGTGGAGAAGGAGGTTGGGGGAGGGGTTGCAGGGAGCCCTTCCAGCTAAACGAGAAGAGACAGGCAGCTTGTAAACGGACATCACATCCTCAGCTTGGAATCAAAAGCACCAGAAAATCTAGGAGCCGGTCTTTATCAAAACAAGATGCTGCCATAGAGCGTCCAAACACCGACAGGAAATCCAACCGACCTGGGCCCTAGAAGAAGGGTGTGATTATAAATAGACATTTATAATAAGGTATATATTAAGGAATATTGTGTATCCTGTGCCTAACATAACAGAAGAAAACAACCGTTTAGAATTCAGTCATTTTATGTGAGCTAAAAAGAGAGAGATGTTGGTGTGGATTTAAGCCTATTTTTGATTCAGTTAAAGTACTTATTAATTAATGCCTGGAATCATGGTGTGTTACAGTTGAAGGGGACCTTTGTAATCCTGTAGACCAAAGATATCAAACAATTCCTCTGTGCAGCTGAAACCAGATTAAAATGTAATTGGGAAATATTTAACAAAAAAAAATTAAAACATAGATATTACATTTTAAAACTAAATCAGTATATGCCCCACAGGGATCCCTTTGCCTGATTTAGTGGCCTTCATATCTGTTTGAATATGAAATACCTCCAATGTATAGCCATCCATTCATTTTCCAAGTGATGACATCCTGAAACTTGGAGGAATAAACTCTTTTGTTCAAGGTCACCTAGTGAGTTAGTGGCCATTTGGGGCTAAAATCCAAATTTTCTTCCTTCTGATCCAGTGATCTTTCTTCATTCATTATTTATATACTCCAGAAAGACCCTGGAAATGACTACCAAAAAACATATAGGAGGTGGTTCCTGTGAATTAATTGTTTTTTATTTGCATCACATTTTCTCATAGAAACAGTGTTATAATTATTGGTTGGGTTTCCAGGCTAATCCACACAAACTCATAATAGAATTGAAATATTGAATATCTGCAATGAAAAAAAATAGGAAAAATACTGGAGCACACTTGTACTTGAATAAACAAAGAAATGCAGTGGAACTGAATAAAACCCATTTTGTATTTATCTTGAACACTGATGTTTAAGAAAAATTGATTTAATTAAGGGAGGAAGAGGAAATAGAAAATTTTTTAAGAGTTCAAAAGGGACATCTGGTCATTTTGAGATTTATGACATTAGTTCTTCTTTATCTGATTTTACAACAAAACTCTCTTTTTCCTTGATACAAATTCATTCACTCCACAAGTATTTATTAAGCTTGTCCAATAAGCCAGGCCCTGTGTGGGAAACAAAGCTATATTAGAAGCATTTCTTGACTTGAAGAAAATTATTTTCTACTGTGGTAGATAGGGTATAAATACTCAAGCATGGTAAATAGACTACAAGGGCTTTGAACTGTTTTTGTAATTTATAGGTTGTTGGCAATCACTTGTGATATGATCATGGTTGAGGTAATATTTGAACTGGACCTTGAAGGTTGTATGGGATTTTAATAGGGTTGGTAGAAAAAAATCCTAATACAAAGCAGAGGGATTTGCACAAGTCAAGGTGATAAGGGGGGATAAATCCAATGCATGTTCTAAAAAGAATGACCAGTCCATTGGCCGGATTGGATCGCATTGCACAGGGAATGGGACACCGAGTGAGATATTATAGCTGAAGAGAAGGTAATTATTTAGGAAAGAGGAGATCAAAAAAAGTTGCAGGAGTCATTGAAAGGGGAGAGATATAAAATAAGGGGTATTTGAGGGAACAAATTTCTAGAAGAAGTAAGGATATTAGGGGAGGGATTCTTTAATTGAAATTAGCAGAACTTTGAGGAGTGAAAGAGAAGAACCGGAAGAGGAGAGAGGACATGTGTATGATTCCTTAGAGGAAAAAGGAAAAAAGTGTTGATAAAGATTTTCAGTGGGACTACTCCCATGGCAACTTAACTGTTCAAAATGATCCTTGAAGTCAGAATGGCTTCAGTATATATGGCAGAAGAGAGAGGCAGTATATGGTTAGCTGGACAGTACCTCTAGAAGACAGGTGCTGTTCTAAAGAAGATTATAATCTAGTTCAAGAAATATATTCATCAAATAATATAGCTTATGCTTATATGTCAAAATGACTTCTAAAAATCCTCAGAAAACCTTTAATAGCATTTAGTTTGTATTTACTACATTTTTATGTGTTGTCTTCTGCACCCCCAACTCATCCACCTGAAACAGAGCATATGCTCCTTGATGGATAGAATTGGTCCTCTTGCCAAGTCCCTTCTCAGATCCCTCACTTCTCTCCCTTTCTTCCTATCTCCAGTAAAGTGTCTAACTCATAGTAGGTACTTTACCTGACACATCAATTGTTGCAAAAATATGTTTGGCCCTTGGTCTAAAATTTCAGTCTGTCTAGTGTCTAACAAATGTTTGTTGGATTAAATTGATACATCTTGAAATTTAGATTCCTTCATGTATTACTCCTAGGCTTATACTCAGAAATGGACAATCTAACCCTGTGTTAAAAACCATTGAGAACTTTCTATCCTTTAAGATATCAAAGCCATTAAAACTCTATGATCCTGATATTACTGGTACTGCCTGAGGATCAGGGTACCCAAAGGAAGGCCCAACAGCCATCTCTTTATTGATTCTTGGTCCAATCTAGCCATTCATAACAACTTGTGAAGTTTAATTTGCTAGTTGCTGAATTCAGGATAGTTTTCATGCTGGCCACAGAGTTGTCAAAACACAAAGTACTTCATTGATAGACGATTGATAGATGGAGCAGGAGTTTTATCGTCATAAAATGTGCCAGTACATAGATTTGGAGATTTGCAGAGTCCACTTGGAATCAATACTAGAGGGAAAAAATAAGGAATATAATCGTGAACTGTTTATAAATCCATTAATAAGTTGTTGTTGTTATTTGTGTTTCATTCTTGAAGTGAGCCAATGACACCATATGTGTGATGTCTTGACTTGAGCATGAATTGGATTTGAGTGAGAGATGCCCAAAGTCAGCTTTGAGGAGGAAGAAGAAAAAAGGGCAAGAAAGAAAAAAGGAGGAAAAGGAGAAGGAAGCTGAAGAGAAAGTGGAGAAGAAAGAGGAAGAGGAGGAAAAGGAAGATGATGGTTAATACAAAACCTCCTAAGAAACTAGTACACTCCTTCCCACAAACACACACAGCATTCATTGGAGGAAAAGTTTTCAACTTAGAGTATAAGATTAGTGAGGCACACAATTTACAATTTGGCTACATTTGTCCTGTTTTCTGTTCCTCATAAACAATTCCTTTGTTGTATATCTTCTGACTCCTTTCCTTTGTCATTTGCTCATTGTGTCTGAAATATCCCCCTTCTTCATCTTTGCCTCTTTCCCTGAATTCAAAATCTTCTACACCATCGTCAGCTAATAATAATGTGTATATACATACACATGCTTATATTTATATATGTGTGCAGTATGTTTCTGTCTATATGTATATATACATTTATGAATGTATATATAAATAATTATTTCATATTGGCTCTCCCCCAATAGAATTTGAGCTCCTTAAGAACAGACTCATCTTCCTGAGTTCAAATCTAGCCTCAGACACTTCCTAGCTGTATCTCAGTTTGTAATCTCATCTGTAAAATGAGCTGGAGAAGGAAATGGCAAAGCACTCTAGGATCTTTGCCAATAAAACCCCAAATGGGGTCATAGACATTGACTGAACAACAAAGATATAGACCATATTTTCATATTTCTTTGTTTCTCCATTGATTAGTACATAGGCTATCATTGCATGCAATTACTCAGTGCCTTTTGATTGGCTGATCTGATGATTGGATAAGTTGACTATGTGCAACTAGTTTAGAGGTACTCTAGAATAATTTTATTTTATATATACATATATATTTTTATATATTATATTTATATATTTTATATATTTTTTATATTTTATTTATATTTTTATATATGCAGTGGAATAAACCACAATAGGTGTATTTATAGGACATATCCCAGAGTTTCATGCTGGCGTAAGAATGGGACCCATAGATCAAACATAGCAGAGAGGGCTAAGGTAGAAGCATCAAGACCATTGGACAGAACAGACGCAGACACCTTCAGAGGCAGGTATTTATGTTTTATGGAACACACAGGTGCTCTCAGGCTCCCCTGGCCTCTGACACAGGCATGCTCTAGGGAGAAGGGATGATTCAGACAGTAATGTACAGGACACAGATCTTCCGAGACATTCACTGACTTTATGACAAACTTTCACTGACCCTGTGATGTGGACTCCTCAAAGCTAAATCCCTTTGGGTTTTTCCATGCGTAACTAAGACCATGGACAGCGCAGATCCCTTTCCCCTTAGAGAGCACTCCTAGCTCATGGGAACCAACCCTAAACACACTCAGCAACAGTCAGTCTCCACAGCTTAGCTGTGACAAGCTTCTGCCTCTAAGCACTCCAAGTTTCTCCCTAGGCACTGTGATGAGGGCTAATTTCCAACAGTAATAGATGACCTACTTCTGTGGGCTGGCTGCAGGCGGCCCCAACATGGGAGAGATGCAGGTGCCCTCTTTGGGATTTTAAACTATATGCTTCTGCTATTTTCTCATCCCCATAGTGCAGCTCTATCACCTTCCTTACTGCGGTCACAGATGCCCATATTTTAGAGCTTTGGGGTCCAGAAGTCAATGGAAGCATTGTTTTTCACATGACTTTTGACCTCTCTTAGACCAAGAGATAAATCAAATAGCCTTCATTACCCTCCTGTACATCTCACCTGTCTTAACTTGATGGGTTTGAGTTATACTTTCTGACCTATCCCTGGAAAGGAGGATGGTTGGGATGGATCTGTGGGAGGAAATAGCATACCGGCCCTATATGTTTACTGACAAGAGTTTCTATATATAAAAATTATAGGTGCCCCCTCTGCTACCTGGAAACTTACGGGTTTCTTTCAAGTTCTATATTCCAATGGCAATACTATATCAGTCTTTAGGATATAGTTTCAGAAGAAAGTTTAAATGAACTGAATCGTTCCATGTGATTAAAAGATATCAGTTGAGTCAGGAAGACTCATTTATCCATGAAACCAAAGGTAAAAATCTAATTTCTGTTGAAGGATTTGTTTCCTCTATGAGGGCTGCCTTAGCTTCTATCATATGCCAGCTCAAGTAAATGAATGTGAGTGCCATTTTATGGTCAATTCTGATTACTTTTGCCAATTGAGATTGAAATTTGGAATTTCAGATAATTCTCTTGGTTTGAATTAGGATGATTTAGTTATTCTATTAAGAATGTTTGTTCAGGACCTTAATAATGTTGACATAAGCCTATTCTTTCTCTTTTCAAAAAAAAAAATCCATTAATGTATTTAGAGAGGAATGACCATTTGACAAATCATAGAATATGATAATAATTGTTTATTTCTTAAAAGGACCTACTGACTTGTTTTCAAATGCAAAAATAGCAGATATAGAAATGATTGCTAGTCTAGATTAGGCAGAAGCTTTAAAGGTGGAGTAGAATCACTGATGGAAGACTACATTCTGTTTTGAGAGAAGAGCAATTAGGAAGCTTATATCTCTTTGGTTTTTTTCTTCCTTTCTTCCTTTTTTCCTTTCTTTTTTCTTTCTTTTCTCCTTTCCTTTTCTCCTTTCTATTCTTCCCTTCCTCCACTTCTTCCTTCCTTTCTTTCTTCTTTTTTTCCTTCAGCAAGTGTTTAGTAAAAAGAAAAAAAACCTTATGTACCTGCACTTAGGTGCCTAGAAAAATTATTTTAGCGTAATTTAATTTTTTAATTTACAAGCATGTATTTTCTCTCCTTGTTCTGGACCCTCTTAACAAATATGCTTAGTCAAGAAAGTAAATTTCTATATTGGTTGTGTCCCAAAATGTGTATTTCATCATATCTCTTATCAGGAGATGGTTCTTTGGAATCTTGGTTGGTCATTGCACTGATCAGAGTCCTTAAGTTTTTCAAAATTCTTCATTTTTATAGTGTTGTTATAAATATCTTGGTTGAGTCTTTTCATTTCATTCTGAATCAGTCCATGTAAGTCTTGCCAAGTTTCTCTGAAATTATACCCTTCATCTTTTCTTATGGAAAATATTATTAAATATATATTATTTATATAATAATAATATATAATAAATAATATTAAAATATTCTATTGTAATCACATACTATAATTTGTTCTACAGTTCCCCAATTAATAAGCACCTCTTTAGTTTCCAGTTCTTTTCTAACCAACCCCCCAAAATTTGCTATATGCAAAGTGCTTCAGAAACTTTAAAATATATTAAATAATTCATTAAAATGGATTAATATATAATGTATATAATATATTAATATATTTTAAAATAATATATTAAAATATATGCAGCTCTTATCAACATTATTATTATTATTATTATTTCTTTGAACTCTTTGAGGTTTAGGCCTGGTAGTGATAGTAAGGGTATGCATAGTTTAATTAAGTCAGAGAGCAAGCATAGCTTAGTAATATTTTATGCATATTTCCAAATTAGTACTTAGAATTTTGGACCAACTCACAATTCCACCAATAGCATATTAAAGGTCAGAATTGCTCACATAGAATGGAACTCATATTCACTTACTTGAGTTGACATATGACAGAAGCTAAAGCAGGCTAGAACCTAAGACGGTCCTCATATAGGAAACAAATGCTTCAGCAGAAATTAGATTTTTACCTTTGCTTTCATGGATAAATGAGTCTTCATGACTCAACTGATGTCCAGTAATCACATGGAATGATTCTGTTCATTTAATAATAAATATCCCCCCTTCAATATTTATTATTTTCTTTTTTGTCAACTTCACCAATTTGATGAAAGTAGAAGTTTAAAGTTGTTTTAATTTGTATTTCTCTATTATTTTTGGACAGCTTCCTGATGCAGTGTGTAGAATGAGTGGCTTGGAATCAGGAAGACTCATTTTCCTGATTTCAAATCTGTCCTCAGAGACTTCCTATCTGTCGCGGTAAGTCACTGTTCCCTGTATGCCTCAGTTTCTCCATCTGTAAAAATGAACTGGAAAAGGAATTAGCAAACCATCCCAGTATCTTTGCCAAGAAAACTCCAAGGGTCACAAAGGGCTGGATTTGACTGAACAACAAAATGTAAAAAGCACTATGCTAAGTGCCAGAGATAGAAATACCACGGGAAGACATTCCTTCCTCTTAAGGAGTTAACATTCTAGTGGAAGAGAAAACAAATATGGAAGATTTCAGCTGCATGTCAGAGAGAAAGGAACTGTGGTCCTTAGGGTACAGCAGCAAAGTAAATGGCAATGTCTTATCTTTCATGTCATTTCCACTGATAAAAATCATATCAGCAAAGACATATTCTCCACTACCAAAAAGGCTATAGGTTTGTTATGCAGACTAGCTCTATCTATCTATCTATGTGTGTATATATATATATATATATATGTATTATGTATGTATGCAATATACCTTTGCACATACACCACATACATGTGTATAAGTAGATACATGTAGTGTGCACATGTGTGTATGTATATATGCACATGTAGATCTATGCAATACATGTGTACACATATATGCTAATATACAGTTTATATATAGCATATACATACATATACTATGCACAAACCTATATCTACTATATGTATATATATGAATATATACTTATGTGTGTATATATTTGTGTGTATATGTTTAACTATATATATATATACATCTATAAACTCACTCATTGAATGGAGGTATTTGATCACATAATTTCATATATAGGTACTGAAGAAGTACAAATAAAGCTTAGGGATCTGTACCTAAAAGTTTCTCTGAGAAGGTGAATTCCAAAGTGATGAAAATGGAGTAATGGAGAGGAATTAAGCCATATCAGAAGGAAAGTGTTGTATGAGCATAGACAGGAATAAGTGAGATAAGTATATCTGTGCTTTCTGTCTATGTATAATCAAAACTATGGAAAGGAAACGCTCACAAAGGACTTTGACTCTGCTAGTAATATATTTTGCATATGGTGGCTCCATTCACATGACTGACCAAGGCAGACATGCAGAAGTAAAACACAAACTCAGAGGACAGAATCACACCTTCTGGTGATTTGGTAATGGATTTAATTGCTATTTTTCATCCTTTAATACTCCAAGGATCCATGATTTCATCAGTGTGGGCACTTAGGCCAATGCTAATGCAAATCATAGCGCCTCCGTGCCTCGGGAGGCTTCCTTCATGAGTTCCTGTGGCCAGCAAAGTTCGTTTCCTGCTGGCTAGACCTCTGATAATAATTCATATAGGTCATATACTCTGTCTTAGTAGATGAAAACCACAGACATAAACTTCATTCAATTTTCTTTTGATAATCAGCCTAACACGAAGCTTAATTATTGGACCTATGGACACCCCGAAGGTATTTGCAAAGTCCAAATTGAATAGAAATTATGTCTTCTTTTATTGATGGCTGGATTGCAGATAGGGATTGAATCTGGACCTGTGATCTCACTGATACAGAGAACTCCTGGATGAGAAGATCCATTTCACCAATAAAAGTCAGTACTTTCTGTGTAACCCAGAGTTTGTCAAGGAATCTGAACAGGGACTTGCCCAAGATCGCCCAATCAGAATGTGTCAGAGATGAAGACTTGAGACCAGGATTCCTGACAGCTCTCTCCCCACTGTGGTCTTCTGTCTCTCCAGTAGATGATGAGCTCCAACAAGTATGTTCCATATCATGGATGACAATGTGTTGGCTGCTTCAAGCCCCAGAATGCCAGAGGGCCCCTCAGTGAGATTTATAACCACACATAATTAATCAGTCTTGTGGTTCATATTATAAAAAACAAAATTAGTAAAAATTGTCCATTGCCCAGATTGTGACATATAGTTGGCTAGGTCTCCTATTGAATTAGTCCGTTGGGACTTTTGTCTTGGGCTGGCACTACATACAGGAGTGAAATTAATAGGGAGAGATGGTGTTGGATCTGATTTGGAAAATTAGGAATCTCCTTTAATGAGCCCCAGTTGTTCCCTGGTAACAATAACAATAGTCCCAAATTTTAAAACATCAAAATATGGAATGTTGTGTGTTAGAAGGATCAAAATTTAAAATGGCTCCAAAGGCAAGGGAAAACCAGGCTAGAGATTTGAGCAAACCACCATATGACTTGCAGAGAAGCACTAGTGTGTGAATAGTTGGAAGTGGAGGGGTTGGTCATGTAGCAAGAACAAGGAAGAACAACAAATGGACAGATGGCGTCTGTGATATGTTGAAAGACCAAGAGCAATGGTCCCTGAGTCAAGAGCTTCTCCAAGGAGAATTCACAGGATATGGAAAAGGACAGCAGGAGAAGAGGATATTTGGTGCAATGGTGATCGTTATTTGTAAAGAGAATACCCAGCACATTGACCCAGAGATTCTATTGCTAAGTACATATAGTATGAAGGTCAGTGATAGAATAAAAGGTCCATCTACATCCAACGGACAGCCAGGTGGTGCAGTGGATAGAGCACTGGACTAGTATTAGGAAGACGTGAGTTCAAATCCAGCCTCAGATACTTACAATGGGACTCTGGGCAAGTCGCTTAACCTGTTTGCCTCAGTTTCCTCATCTGTCAAATGAGCTGGAGAAGGAAATGGCAAACCACTCCAGTATCTTTGCCAAGGAAACTACAAATGGAGTCACAGAGTCAAACATGACTGGAATGACTGAAAAAATCCAAATACTTAAAATAGCATTTTTTTTTGTAGCAATAAAGATATGGAAACACAGTAGAGGCACAAAGGTTGGATAATGGCTAAGTCATCATTCATAAATATCATGAGATATTATTGTGCTATATGAAATAAATACAATAGACACAGAAAACCAGGGGAAGAATGAATTAATTCAAAATGAAGTAAATAAAATCAGGAAAAATGGTTTCCGAAAAAAATACAATGTAAATAAAATAATTAAAGCTGAATCCTGCAAAATGATAATGACCAAAAAATCCCAAAGGAGAAATATAAGAATGTACTTCTTTCATTTTCTTTAAAAGAGATGAAGAACTAGGAGTTTAAAGCACTACATTTAAGACTTTGTTCATCATGTTGATTTCCTTTGCTGAAATATTTTTGTCTCGTTTTTTATTATTTATAATAAGAGATGACTGTGAAAGGAAGAGGAGAAACATTAGGAAATGTAGGTGATGTAGAAAAAAGGGTATTAACAAAAATTGCTAAATAACTAAAAATAAAATATACTTTTAAAAAAGAAGATTCATACAAATGAGATTATAGGCATATTGAAATATTATTTTAAATTGTTTTAATTCACTTAACAAGAAATTTAAAACTTTAGACAAAGAGTACTTTTGCTAAGTAATTAGGGCAGCTGGATGGCACAATGGATAGAGTCTCAGGCATGAAGTCTAGAAGGCTCACCTTTTTGAGTTCAGCACTACTATATAAATGTGAATTACTATTTGAATGAATAAGGTTTTTAGTAAGCAGTTATTTAATGTTCCAGTCTTTTTTCAGTTGGGTTTGATTCTGTGACCTCATTTGGAGTTTTCTTGGTAGAGATACTGGTATGGCTGGCTCTTTTCTTCTCCAGCTCATTTCACAGATAAGGAAATAGAGGCAAACAGGAGTAAGTGTTTTGCCCAGGATCACTCACTAGGAAATGCTGGGATCAGATTTGAATTTAGAAAGATGAGAGTTCCTGACTCCAAGCCCATCATTCTAATCATTGCACCCGCTAGCTCCCCTAGCATTAGAACCAGGATTTTCATCCCAGAGCCCTAGATTCCAAGTCCAGCCCTCTTTCCCTATGGCTCAATGCTTCTTTTCACATTTATTACTATTTAGCACTCTGCCAATATATTTTCACTAGGGTAATAATTAGACTTAGGAAACTCAATGAGCCAACCAGCTGCCCTTTGATATATACCCGGGACCCTCTGGACATGAAAAAAACTTCATCCAGTTATGTGTGTCTCCCCACTGAAATCTTGGCACTTCGGAGTGATGACATGATCCCCTTATTGGCGTCTGAGCAGAAAGAGCTGGGAACAGTGTGTATTTATTAAGGAATGACCCACCCTCGGTTTTCTCTTCCCTTCTTATTGGGATGAAAGTCAAGACTTCTGGGACGCTTTCTGTGAGAGGTAGAAGAGGGATGCTTGCACTGACTCTTCATCCTGGCTATCCCCTAACTGAGCATGAAGACAAGCACATTTTCTGTCTAGGGGAACCTGAGGCTACTTCTTCTATGTCCTGGTCTTTGGTGGGTGAGTTTCTGTCCCAAAATGGACACAGCCAACCAGGGGGCCAACTTTGTAAATGAAGAGGTCTGTATCTCTTGGTGAGCCCCATACTGTAGATCTCACCTGCCTTTACCTACATTCTAAACTAAGGCCACTTTTCTTATCCATGTCAATCTGGAGTTCCATTTATTTTGTCCTATGATGGTGATGGGTCCCAGGCCTGAGACATTACTTCCTTCTTCTTCTCTTGAGGGGCCCTGTGCTGTGGACTCATGCATTCAATCTAGACTCGGGAGCCTGAGCTCAAATGAAAGACTCTTTGCCTTTTAATATTAGAAAAATCTCAGTTTTGGTTCATGTCTACCATCTTCCTACAAAAGCACAAAGATACTCAGTGACTAATATGAAGCAAATATTATTGATGCAAGTACTTATTTTCCCATATTAAAGGATATAAAGGTCTCACACTGTCCTTAAATAGAAACAAATTTGAAGAACTGCTGTTGTTTGCTTCTAGGAAATGGATACATACAACCACCTAAATATGAAGCATTTTTCAGGACTGATCATTAGATATTTTTACATTTCCTCTCAGGTATTGACTAAGTCACTATTTTCTGGCCATGTGGTCAAGAACTAACCTTGACAACTGAGACTATATATATTTTTTAACTAGTGTATAACTATACCTCAATACTTTGCCAAGCTTAATATGTTTAATTACATTTATATAATAATATTAATATATTGACAATCAAGGTGACTAAAACTAATTCATTTCAGTATGTTTGAGATGTCATTCTGTATTACAAATATTCATATTCTCCAATGGATTTGTGATCTCATGCATGTATTTCCTCCAATAATTCAGATTTGAACCCAACCACATGAGATCCATTCATGCTTTCTCATGAGTTTGGCACAGGGGAACCATTTAATGGGCTGAAGGCCTCCTTTGCCTTCTTTTGTATGGATCCAACTATAGCACATGGGTTATATATCTTTATATATATATATATATATATATATATATATATATATATATATATATTTCTTCCTCCCCACCTATGACCAAACCTTCTTTTGTTCACTTATTTCCTTCATAACCTTCTCTAGTGTCATTTATAATTCCTTTTTTTATGTATAGCAGCTTACTTATGTTCACCACCTTGCCATTGCATTCTGTGTGATATTCACTTTTATTACTTTAGAGACTAGTATTCTGGAGTCTAATGGTCATGCAATAATACCAAGAGAATATTGGTATTAAAAAGAATTGTCTTTATTTCAGGGATAAGTTTGAGGTCATTTAGAGACCTTCACAATTTCCAAAGGCAAATCTAAGACCCAAGTCAGTGATGCAGTGGAAGTCCCAAGACCTAAATTCAAATCTGACCTTTTAAACTTATTGTGGATAAGTTACTTAACAGCTATCTGTCTCAGTGTCCTCAACTGCAAAATGGGGATTTATAGTAGCATCTACTTCTCAGTTCTTGTGAGACTCAAGAGAATTAACATGTAAATTAGATTCATTGTGCTATCCACAATACCACCTCTGTGCCTCTGATCAAAGGGTTACCAAACATGTTTATACTGTCTAACGTCTTTTTAAGAATCTTTGTGTAATTTTGACAAATTCAGGGAAGATATCTCCTTGGAGAAGAGCCTTAAATTGTGATAGTGTTCACTACTAAATCAAATACTTTTTATTGACAGTGAACAATTACAGTTGAATCTTATAGTCTTAACATCTCTTACTAAATTTTATTACAGTAAAGATGTGATTCCATTGTGGGATGCAATTTATAAAAATAATTATTTCTAGAATGAATTAAAAATGTATATTTTTAATATATAAAATATATCCATTTTTATCTCTTCCTCCCCACCTATGACCAAACCTTCTTTTGTTCACTTATTTCCTTCATGACATTCCCTATTGTCATTTATAATTCACGTATATAACTCATTTGATCCTCCCCCAAACCATCTGACATAGGTGTTGTTATTATTTCCATTTACAGATGAGAAAACAGAGGCTGGGTAAGCTTACGTGATTTACTTGGGATCTCACAGCTAGTGAGTATTTACAAATTCTTGTTTCTTCTAAGGGGCAGCTCCATGGCCCAGTGCATAGAGTGCTGGGTCTGGAATCAAGAAGACTCAGCTTTCTGAGTTCAAATCTGATCTTATTTACCATCTGTGTGACCCTGAACAAGTGACTTAAATGTTTGGCTCAGTTTCCTCAACTATAAAGTGAACATAAGAAGAAAATGGTCAACCACTCCAATATTTCTGTCGAGAAAATCCAGAGAGTCAGAAGCAAAGGGAAAAAAAATGAACATTTCCTCTTCATACTTTGATCAGGAATCCCCTTTCTTTATCCACAGACATTCATTACACAGCCTTTAGAGCCTATAGATTGGTAGTTATTACTGGCCCTTTTTGTGATCAGATCAGAGAATTTCCCATACCTTTGGCACACTCCTTTCCTTCAGACACCTTGAAAAGTGACCCTTCAGCACCCTTACAGTCATTTCACCTCCAGCATAGACTTCCTCTACATTGGCTTGGTCCAGTCCTGCTGTTTTTCCCATCTTTGTTCTATTCTGTGTAATTCCTGTCTTCTCTATGAGCACACTAACAATATTCGTGTCTAAATCTCTTTTTTAAAAGATCTCTTTGTGATCTTATTTGTTTGAACACAGGTACCTACACTATAATTTTTACAATGGAATTTGAAAATACCCTGCCATGAAAAAAAAAAATCTAGCTGAATTCTTTTCTCTTTGAGTCTACTTAAATATCTTGTACCTTTAGTTTCCTAGAAACACAGGATTGGGTTCTGTACCAATTCTTCTCTATTTATTGTATAGAAGGTAGGAGGAGAGGGCTACTAGTAATAGTAATGAAAAACCATGTCTTTACTGAGTGACTTTTTTTTGATAATAGTTATCTCATATTCTTCACTTTCTTTACTATCCAGATACATACATAAAGTTTTAATAAAATAAAATCAACTATAATCATATTAATATTATAATAGATTACCTGTTTAGCTAATTCCCGTTAGAGCCAGAAATGAGGGCAGACATGCTTCTTACTTAGTGAGATTTTTTCATTGTGGATGGCGTTTGTTTGGCAAATGAATGTTGGACCTACTTATCTGTAGAACTTGCATCTTTTTGTGTTTGATTAGAGCAGTCTTTTAAAAAATTTTGTTAATTTTATTCTGAACTTAAGAAATAAAACAAGCATTTTCATAGCATGGTATAAAATAATAATAAAAAGATGATTGGACATGAACTGCAAATCTATTATATACAACTTAGTATTCTTTTAAATATATACTAAAGTTATCATGTAACTTTTTTCCTTTCCTTCCTAGAGGAAGACACACATGTATATGTATACATATATATTTACATATGTATACACATACATATATAATTATATAAATGTGCATGTATTTATGTATACGTGTTGTATATGTGGATATATATGTAAAATCATTCCATACATACTTCTCTATGTATCAGTTTTTTCTCTGGATGCAGATAGCATCTTCTTTCACAGATCCTTTATTATTAATTTGGATGATTGTAATAGCCATTGTTGGAGCTACTAGAATCCTCCTTCTTGACCTGTGCCATAAAATGACTTTAATAGAGTCAGCTGCAATACAATGCTAATGTATATTAGTTCTGTCTTTATAATGGTCCACATAAAATAAAAAAATGTGCAATATGTGAAGTGTTTGTGAGAAGATGGAGGAAGGATTTTTTTTTTAATAGGGCTTTCAAACTCATCACTAACAAAAGCTGTTTTAATTGATTCATCCCCAGACCTCCCCACTTCCATTTTCCAGCATGTTAATTGTCTGTGGCATGAATCCCCCTAATTATCCCCCTGGGAGGAAGGTCCTCTTTTTGTTTACTTTTTTTCTCCAGTGAACAAGGTCATACTTTCTGCCTTTATTGAATGAGCCAAAAAGCGGGGTCTTTTCCCGCCTTGGTCCTCCTTGCAGTTTCTCACTTAGAGGTGCATTCTAAATGAGCGGCGCTTGCCCATCTTCCCCGGGGCCCTCCCTGTACGCCTTTGTGCAAGGGTCCAGCCATGCGCAGAGCCAGCGTGGGCTTCTGTCTGTGTGCCTGGCTGCGGGGAATCGGCAGCTCCAGTTACTGCAAGCAATTAAACTCCGACAGGAGCGAGGGATGAAGGAAGGACACTGATTTTCTTTTCCTTTGCAGTAATTGTCTCAGCAATCATCTTTGATCATCCAGAAGCACAGGAGGGAGAGTAAGGGGAGCTGACATCACTGTTATAAATATGTGTATGTATATATATCTATATATTTATATATAGATATATACACATTTACATACACAGGCTTATAGCTTTTTACATAGCATCTCTGACCTGAAACCATTGTCGTTCTATTGACACCTCATTTAATTTCATCCTTTCCTCCCAATGCAGAAGCCAGAGGATTCAGAGGGGGAGGGGAGTGCAAGGGAGGGATAATCAAGCAAACTCTTCTCCTGGCTCTGCTTGAATGTCTAGAAATGACAGGGAAGTCATTGCTTTTGAAAAGCAAAGCAGAGAACACACAATTGATTCCATTTAGTCAAATGCTGAAGGAGGGGATGAGGATGGGGAATTTGCCTGAAAACATACCAAAATCCTTCCCACCGGCCAAAAGCCGACTGGGGTTTCGGAAGATAGGAAGAAATAGTGGAGACATTTTGGCTTCCCTGGTGCAGAGTGATGGGAGACAAAGGAGAAGGTGATTCTCCATGCAGCGATGTGGCTGAGCACCTTTTGTCAGCTTCCAATCAGCACGTCAGGGGGCTGAATCCGTTAACCTGCCTCTATGACACATCACCCACCAGGCTGACCTGATAGCTTCCTCATTTTTATGGACGCAGAAGCTCACATTATAATTCATTCCCTGGCACACTCCGCTCATTCACTTGTCTGCCTTTCGACCAAAAAAATAAAAAATAAAAAAGCACTCCGAATAGTCTTTGCCAGCTGCATAGATGAGATATTAGCATTCCATGTTTTGCTTAACATGGCAGTGATTCTGCAAGTTCCAGCCCAAAATAATGCCTCAAATTCATCAATTTGTAGTCTTAGATCAACCATGCAAATTTACACATGTCAGTGAATACAGGGCCTAAAAGAATCAAGCCCTAATATAAAAAAAATTTTAAACACAACATAAATGACTCCATTGTCTTTTCAGCAGTCTTTTTTTTTTTTTTGCAATAGGTATATCCTTGTGTTTTCTTAAAATAAGAAATGCTTTGTCTATCAATAAAACTGGCATGTATTAGCAGAGCTGTATATGATAGAAGTTGATGGGTTAGTAAAGATTATTTTAATGTATCTATTAACCATAGATTTGAATCATTTCTTAGTGCAAATGATCTAAACACAACACCTTTCCCAAATCAGTTCACCTCAAGGCACACATGTTTCAATAGTTAAAGAAACTAAAAAATATACAGAGCCATACACTTGTACTTGACTTCATAAATTAAAATGTAATCTCCCATTTTGAAAGCACGGCTAATTCAGACCATTGAAAAGTTCCTTTCTTCTTATATCTAAATAATATTGCATTTGCCTGAGACAGTTAACATACCCTGTAATGTCATTAGTAACATAATTAGTCATTAATCAAAGTAAACTACTTACTGCCATCATGACCAGGTAAATTTGTATCCCTTGTATTGTATAAGCAGAATCAATTATGTTGTTCCTTCCTCATAAATAAGTAGAGTCAGTGTCCAATTGCAGTAAAATAGCATTTTTATGTATAAAATGTACCGTAATGGATAAGGTAGCCAATCAAGATCTCTTTAGTTTCTCCTTATCTAGTTTGTTCCTAGGATCATCCTTCTAAAATTCCCTACTAAAATGATGAGATTATCTCTTGTTATTATCTATTCTTCTTTTTTCTAATTATATATGTGTTTTAACTGACAAAAATCTGCTTTTTTTTTTCTTTTCCCTAAACCATCACTGCTCCCCAAACATTGAGAATGAAGAAAAACAACCCTTATTATAAACATATATAATCAAGCAAAACAAATTTCTGCATTGGCTGTGTCCAGAAACTATAAATGTCTTTTTCTGTGCCCTGAGTCTTCCATCTTTATATGAGGTAGTCATCTCTGATTTTTAATTTCTTCACTATCCACACTCCCTCTCTCCCCCTCAAGATGTTTATTTGCTCTTCTTGCTCTCACAACTCATCTGGATCAAATTTTCTAACCGAGGTACTACAAATCAACTGCCAATTATTGAGAAGACTTCAAACAAAAGCATTATCTAATTTTCTCCCTTGGTCATCTTACCCAGAGAAATATCCATAAGGCTAAAAGGAAGCTGGAAAGGAAAAAGGGCCATCCAACTCTTCCTACAATGATCAACATTAACTATGATCATCTCTCACCAGAGACTCAAAGATTACAGATGGTGGCTCATCCAACACATTCTCAGGTTCTGTACTCTGAGATGTGATCCATCTGGCCCAGGTAATTTAAACTTGTTTAGAACAGCACTTTAGTAAGTGCTTTCTTACTATCTTCTCACTCTCTTGGGTTTCAGTTCCCTCTTAATTATTTTTGACCAAACCTTTCCAGTCTGATCATTCTCCTTGATAGTAAAAACAGAAGTAAAACAAGAATTGAGAAGTTTTTCCTTCTCTCAATTATGCGTTACCTTCCCATCAATCCCAAATGGTGATCCTATATTTTCCTTATTTCTCTTCCTCTTGACCCCAATATAGCTTTTTTAAAAACCTTTTTGGTTATCTTTAAGATTTACTGCTACCTTCGGTTCATTCTAGGTTTTAGCCTCTTTTCATTCTTTCAGGTTTATACCATCCTTTAATATCCATTGTTAGTTGCCAGCCTTTGCTTCCATCTTATAATTTCCTTTTGAAATCTAAGCTCATGATTCCTAAACTTCCTATCTATCTTTCACTCTATTTTGAGATTTCCCTGTCTTTTTTTATGATCAGAATTCTTTGTTATTGTCTTGTAAGGATTGTATACATAAGGATTTTCCATGCCTCTTGAGCTAGCATCCCTTTTAGGGCAAGAAACAGATAGTTTAGAAGTACTTTTTTTTAAAGGGGAGCACTGCGAACCATCAAGGCTTTGTTAACAAAAAGTTACAACAAACAAATCTTATTTCCTTTTGATAATATTGCTAGATTATTGGACAATGAGATTGTTAAAAAAATTTTTAGTATGCCTAGATTTCAGCAAAACAAAGAATTCATACAATCATAAGTTTAACGTTAAAAGAGATATTAGAGGCAATGTGATATAGTGGAAAGAATGCTGATTATAGAATAAGTGCATTTGAGTTCAAATCCCATTTTTACTATTTTGTTACCTATATAAATTTGTTAAGTTATTTAAGTTTCTTCATCTGTTAAATGAGTGGATGATCTCTCCGATCCTTTCCTGCTCTAAATCTACATTCCTTTAATGATATACTCATGAATATACTAGAGGGATATACGTTGATAATATTAAATTAAGACAGATTTAGAATTGGTTAAATCACTACCAAAAGAAGGCTGATTTATGTTAGCCTGAATGATCTCAGATAGACTGTTACTGACAAAATCCAAGAATGAAGTTATTTCACTGGAAATGGAATAAAAAGGACTGATACAAGGAACATTTAAAAGAAATAATCCTTCATAATGAACCATAATTCAAATAATCAATGGAACTTGTGGACTAAGTGGATATAAGGAATAATGGAGTCCAAGATGATTTCAGGACAATGAAATTGAATGACAAGAACAGAAATCAGAACCCATTTTGAGGGAAAAGATAATTTGGAACTTATTTAATTTAAGAATTAGGTCTTTCTAGAAGACAAAGAGAAATAAGAGTTTGGCATGAGGAAAGAGACCAGAGTTGAAATATAAATTGAGAGTCATTTGCATAAAGGAGATAGTCAAAGTTTTGAGAATAGATGGATTTTTGAAGAGAATGTATTAAGATGTTAGCAAAGAAATGAAAACAATTGCAGGGAGCCCCCACGGTTAGAGAATAGAAGAAAGAAATGGGTCAGATAAATGGGATAATACAGTGTCCTAGATGTCAAAAGAGAATTTCCAAAATGAGGTAGTGGTTAACAGTGTGACATGTCACAGCAAGGCCAAAGAAAATGAAGACCAAGTAAAGGCCTTTGATTTTTTTCAAGGTCAGTTAAAAGAAGGTTCTACATCGCAATAAATATATGTCAGATTAGAGGAAAAACATTTCATATAAAGCACAAAGATACTAAATAAATGTTCATTGAATTTAATATTTGGTAATAAAATCAAGATATTAAATCAAAATCACACATTTAAAAATATGGAAAAGATACAGAAAAAGGCAATTGTGAAAGGGAACAAGAGAACATGAAGGGTTTTTTTTAAAGACCAGCGAAGCTCTTGTATATCTGAAGACTGGAGAAAAGAGATCAGTGGCAAGGAAGAAATTCAAAATTCTAGAGAAGGAGAATATGAGCATGGGAATAAACTGTCTTAGTTCTTCCCAAGATTACGGGACCTAGCCTTCAATCCACATATTGTATTAAGTATCCTGACCACTCTAAGGATGTTGCAGAGGCTATTTCAGATGGAAGTTGATGGTAGCAGTTATACTAAGTTATAGTTTCTAAATATCACAGGACTATCCTTAGAAGCTATGAACTGTGGAGTATATGCTATAATATTCTTTTTCCAAAGCATCAAAAGAATAAGGTAACTGGTCACTGAACTGCACCTCTGTCCAATTCCATCATTATATCACACATAATATCACCAATTATCAATTACCAAGTTTCATCCAATGGACTGGCTTCTTCTTTGAGAAGAAAGCAATCAAATTCTATTTATAAGTATACAATCCATGATAGCAGATGCAACTGTGGTACAATTAAATCAAAATATATCTTGAATTAAGACAAATCAACAAGTATTTGCCTAGTGCCTAGTGCCTAGAGAAGGCTCTACCATGTCATCTTTATTTCAACCTTTCCTGGATGGGATAAGAAGATGGTAGGATTTAAATGAAGAGAGTGAATGGAAAAGTTTTATGGAGTCTGAATATTAGTATCCAAAGCCCACTTTGATTAAAAAAGAAAAAAACTCCAAGGAACTAGATATTATCCTGGTTTCAACAAAACAATAAGATTCACAAGTCTACAACAACAACAACAAAAAAAACCACATTGTCCTTGGTAAAATTCTATTCTGAAATGTGAGCAGAAAAAAATTGAGATAGCTGTCAGATATCTTTTTTTAAAAAAAAGACTTAATATTTATGAATATGCACTTTGATATAATATTAATTATGAATATCTTTATACAATCATCTATACAGAGCATGTAATCTCCTCATGGACAGGTTCTGCTGCAAGATGTCATGTCACCTCTGAAAGACAGGAGATGAAAGCAAATCACCTCCCCACCTTGCTATACTTTGAGGAATAAGATGAGGGGAAAAAAGACAAAAGGAGATTTTCCTCTCAAAGACTGAATTCTTCCACGTCTGGTTTTCTTCTCAATTGCCAGAAATGCTCAACTGAGAGAGTTCCTTCTGTCTCAACTAACTCCCAAACTTACAATCTTGCTTCTTTTTCACATTTGTTTTTAAAACTTTGAGTTCCAGATTCTCTCTCTTCTTCCCTTCTCACCCCCATCCCCACTGAAGAGGCACATGTAAAGTTATGTAAAACATTTTAATAAAAGTAATGTTGCAACCCCCCCAAAAATAGATTTCACCCCCCCAAAAAAAGCCTTCAATAAAAATAAAGTAAAACAAAAAAATTCAATATGTATTCAGACACAGTCAGTTCTTTCTCTGGGTATGGAAAGCATTTTTCATAAGTCCTTCAAAGTAGTCTTGGATCATTGTATTCCTGAGAATAGCAAAATCATTCACAGCTGATCATTCTATAACATTGCTATTACTTTGTAAAAGTACATTTCACTTTGTGTGAGCTCAAGAAGGACTTTCCAGTTTTTTCTGAAAACATCTTGCTCATCATTTCTTATAAAACAATAGTATTCCTCATAATCACCTACCACAGTTTATTCAGCCATTCCCCAATTTATAGTCATTCCCTCAATTTCCAATTCTTTGTCCTGAAAAAAGACCTGTTATAAATATTTTTGTACAAATAGGTCCTTTTCCTTTTTAAAAAATCTCTTTTGGGATACATGCCTCATAGTGTTGTTATGAGGTCAAAGAGTCTGGATGATTTTATAGTCCTTTGGGCATATATCATATTTTTTGATCATCTATCAATTGGAGAATAGCTCATTATTTTTTAATAAATTTGACTCAGTTCTCTATATGTTTGAGAAATGAGGTCTTCATCAGAAAATTTTGACAAACTTGCTTTTCAAAGGCTACCAGAGATGTGGCTAATCTTTGGTCAACCACTGGCTAGCCACTCTCTAAATCCATCAAATCTGATTTGTTTGAACAGCTTCTTATCTTTTTCCTAAAGGATTATAGATGTGTAGACACACTTCTTATATTTTGCTTGACATACCTTTTATTTCATTTAATGCTCATAATAAACTCTATGAGATGAATACTATAGAGAATATCATTCCCCTTTTACTTATAGAGAAACTAAGTCTCAGTCTATGAATACACAATTAGAGATTACATTCCAAACTAATCTAGTCCAAAATCCTTAATCTAATCCACAATCTTAATCAGCATTCTTTCCATCATACCCTATTGTCTTTTATAAAATCATCTATCAAATGACTAAAGATCATGTTACAGAAATATTCCCAAGAAATGGGATATATATGCTGACTTAAAACATGATAGAAATATTTACAGAAAGGACTGATGCTCAACCAGGCTGTCACCTGCTTTGGGTTTTCTGGTTTTCTCCCAGGCTAATAATATTTTTGTCTCCAAAAACCATGGTTCATCTGTAAAGAGGAATGATGTCCTATAGAAAAAGATGGAAACCCAGTAACCATAGTTGCATTGCAGGCAATTTATATCATGGGAACACCCCAGCTCTCGTTGGAAATCTGTTGGAAATAAATAAGCAACACTGCATATATACCCTGAAGAGTATATAGCACCCTGCAAAATCTATAAAGAAATAAAGGGAGAGGGATGGGCAGACAAGGACAAAGGGTGTGGGAAGAAGACAAGGGAGGGATCTATGGGTGGAGGGACGTTAAGTAAAAGCAAGGCAAGTTATGGAGCAGAATTTAATTTAAGCAGCAGCAGGTTTAGGAAAGATATGTGTATGTGGGGTGATTATGGGTGTGAGTAAGTAAGTGTGTGTGTGTGTGTGTGTGTGTGTGTTATATATATATATATATATATATATATATATATATATATATATATATATAGCTGTTTGGCTGTATTTTGTTTTGTATTTCTTTTTTTTTCTTGCCCTGTTTTTTCAAATTTAAAATAATAATAATAATAAAGGAAATATGTTTCCCCAATTAAGACCAAACAAACTTTTATCTAAGTTATTTCTAAGACCATATTAGAAAATACAAATGATCTTGGTCCTAAGAGTTTATAAAATACCATTCCTTCAAATGTACCTTGTTGAATAGGACATTAAACACCATATTATAGGAATGCTGTGATTTGCCGTTGACATTTGGATGAAATGTCCCACCAGCCTTGATTCTCTACAGCTAGAAAATAAACAATTGTTCTTTGAAATAAGTGAAAATAACATTAACCGTTCTGCTAATTATCTTATTTGGTGAACATATTTAGAATCTATAGCCTAGGAGTGTTCTACTGAAAATGAAAATTATTCTAGTTTCCACATATAGTTCATAATTTACATCACCATGTAAACGCAAGAGTGTACCTATTAGGAGGAACATGTGTCAGAGTCACTGAACAAGGGGATAAATAAGCTACGTAATAATACAGATTAGCAATTTTTCTGTTTTTTCTACTTTTGAAAGTCACAGTTTCTCCCTGAGCCTCCAGAAAAGAGAAGTGGAAATTCCTCCCCTTCCACCTCATCACATTAAAATCCCACTTCTCCTTTAAGTTCCAGCTCAAGTATTGTCTCTTTGCATCATACCTTCCCAAATCCCTTGGTTAATACTTAAACCTAACTTTTTAGGTTTACATGTTTTGGTGACATGGACCCCATTAGTGACAGCTGAAACCTTTAGACCCCCTTCTACAAATATTATTTTCAATGCCCAAAATGAGGCACAGAGGATTACAAAGGAAATATGAGTATCTAATCATATTTATACTGGGAAAAAAAATAAAATAACAAGTTCATGGATCTCAAGTTATGGCTGCTCTAATATGTTATAAAACTTTGCACCTCTCCTGTTCAGTGAGCATATGGTTATGCATCCTATTTACTTCTATATGTACCTTATCTATCCTACAAAATTGTAAGGACTTTGAAGTTCCAGATTCATTCTTCTTCATGTTTGTTTTCTGGTGGCTCAGTATATGCAGTACTAGGCTTGATATTGAGAAGATCAGACTTCAAATCCAGCCTCAAACACTAGCTGTGTGACTGTAGGCAAATCATTTCTTCAACTGTAAAATGGAAATTAATAACAGGAGAATCAAATAAGATAATGTATGGGTTTTTAATTTTTTAATTAAGCTTTTTATTTACAAAAGATATGCATGGGTAATTTTTTCAACATTGACCCTTGCAAAACCTTCTGTTCCAGATTTTCCCCTCCTTTCTCCCACCTCCTTCCCTACATGACAAGTAATCTAATACATGTTAAATATGTTAAATCCTACATATATATATACACATAGTTATATAGTTTCCTTGCTGCACAAGAAAAATTGGATCAAGAAGGAAAAATAACTGAGAAAGAAAAGAAAATGCAAACAAACAACAATAGAAAGATTACTATGTTGTGATCTACACTCAGTTAGTTCTATGTGGTTTTTTTTTTAAGCACTTGATTCAGTCCTTAGCTCTGTAATGGATGCTATACAAATGCTTATTACCTTCCCTTCCTCTTCCTGGGACTAAATACCATGTGGAATGTCCTTAGTTATTTGTTGAATTAAATTGAATCAAACCTTCTTCACTCTATATTCCGTAAAGTCTGCCTTTTCATAAAGTACAAGTCTCTTAAATAAATAAATACTTGTGTATGTATATGTGTATATATGTATACACACATCTACATGTATGTGCACCTGTATGTGTATTGAACATATATGTATATATAGGGGTGTGTTTATTATGTTTATATATACATGCATACATGTTATATGTGTATTGTGTGTGTATATTTATATTTATCGATACTATCTCTCTATTGATAATAAGATAATAACTAGATATTGGAAGATAAGTTTAGGTGTTTGTACTTGACTTTTTTGTTCTAATTCCTGAGGTTACAAACATATACTGAAAGCCGCCTAAAGGAGAAAATCCTAGGGAGGGGTTCCCTCTGTGGATGTGCTCCACCCCAGGCTCTGATCTCAGAGTATTGAGGAATTAGGTTCATTGAGTATTATTTTCCCTCACACAAGAGGAGGTCAGTTGGAGGTTAGCAAAATTGGCTCTCCAAGCTTGTGGTCTCTCTTTCCGCCATTATCTCCCTGACAGCTCAGAACCCAGGGCCACAAAGTTGTAATCGGCCCAGAGCCATGAAACACCATTTTCACAGCCTCTCTTCCTTTTGAGTTCTCTCCTATAGTTCGTACAAAACTTGGCACCAGATCATGCTGACTTGTTAACCTCTTGATTTTATTCCATTCATTATTGACAGGAGAAATAGGATTGAGTCTTGAAACAGTAGCAAGAAAAAACTTAGCTCCTGATAAAATAATGAGCCTTCCTTATTTTGAGCTCTCCTTTCCCCTTTGCTTTGATGCTTGGCCCCCCCTATTATGACTCTTTGTCCACCACTGAAAAGGCCAGTGTCCTCAATTTGTGCTCAGCTGGAGAGGGAACATTGGGCTAAAGAGTGCAGGGAAGCAAAGAAATCATGCTGAGATGATATTTTCCTTTATGAGACATTTAAACCACCATCACAGAGAGAATGTCTTATGAGCTGAGCATCCGTTTTAAATATGGAAAATGTGCCCTGGCTGTAGGGCAGTCATGGTGCTGGGGAATATTTGGAACCTCCAGAATCCAAAGGAAAGGAGTTTTGTCCTATTAGGGAACTGTGAATAACAGCGCGATGATAGATGAGAAACGGAAAGGAGAAAGATTAGAATAACTCTCTCCCTCCTGCTCCATATCCCATTATTTGCCCAGTTCATTCAACAGATACCTTTTTAAGTCCTACCATATAGAATGGGCACCATGCTAGGAGTTGTGGAAGAGACAAAGATGATGTGATCTCTGCCCGTATTCTCCTTAGAGTCTGATAATAAAATCTCTCCTGTGAGTTCCTGCAAACCTGATGTAAAAGGGTTTTCTCTAACTATTATTCCCAATTTTTGTCTTTGCGGTTTTGGTGTAAAAGGAACGTCATTAGTTAAGAGGTAATTATCTGAGCAGAACCAGGAGATCAATGTACACGGCAACAGGAAGATTATAAGATGATCAATTCTGATGGACGTGGCTCTTCTTACAATGAGGTGATTCAGGCTAGTTCCGATGATCTTGTGATGGAGAGAGCCATCTGCACCCCAAGAGGTCTGTGGGAACTGAGTGTGGACTACAACATAGTATTTTCACTTCTTTTGTTGATATTTGCTTGAATTTTATTTTCTTTCTATTCTTTTTCATTGTTGATCTGATTTTTCTTGTGCAGAAAGATAATTGTATAAAAATATATGCTTTTATTGGATTTACATGTATTTTTACCATATTAACCTAGAGGAGGTGGTCAAGTAAGGCAGGAAATTGGAACACAAGGTTTTGCGAAGGTCAATGGTGAAAAATTATCCTCACATATGTTTTGAAAATAAAAACTTTTAATAAAAGAAAAGAGATAATGATCACAGTCCTTCAATTTAGGAAAGGAAGGCTTTGGGAAGGAGTAAGTCTTTGGAGGGTCATAGTGAAGCACCTTATCAAGTCAACTGAACAATAGCATGTGGAATGGCACAAAGAAAAGAAATCTAGAGGAAGAGAATGACAAGAGACTTAGAATGAACCTGATATGGAATAATTAAGGGAAGGAACACAAAAACAAGAGATCAGCTTATACAGGGCTAATACCATATCTAGCTGATATCTTCTAAATATCATGTCATACATTTACTCTTTTGATTTATCCTATTTATGCCTGTAATGATTACCATCATTATTTATAATGAAACAACATTCCTATCTGATTGGCCAGATCACCAAAAAAAAGAAAAAAATCTACATCTTGACATTTAAATGGTTAAAACCATTAGGAATTACTGTTAGGAATTTAACTGTTTGGATTGACCAAAGGCCGGTAATTGTGAAAGCGCATGGATATCACTGACCCTGTGAATTAGGAAACTCAAGTACTTCCAGCCCTTCCTGTCAGGCCAGGATTTTGCCTTCGCCATTCACCAATCAATACATAGAATTTCCTAATGCTGCTTCCTAGTAGTCTTTCTGAGGTTAGTCTCACTTCAGAAAACAAACGAGTGGAGTAGGCACCCGACTCTCCAGACTCTTGTCCCTCCAGCTGCCATCAGGGGGAAGGAGTCACCGTGGCCGTGGCCGGCGGGCAGCGTGGCGGTGGCGGTGACCGCTTCTGCCGTGGCGGGTACCTTCTAGCTGTACTTCTCTTACCCTCTCACAGCATCGGAAGCTCTAACAAGGGGCCGGTCCTGGGGGCTTTGGTCAGGGTTAGCGACAGGGGAGCCGCTCCAGCTCGGTGTGTGCAGTTAGCCTTCCTGGATCAATACTTTAGTCTTGTCATGCTAATTGCTTATTGGTTGACATTCATGATCCTTCCTTGCTCCCTCCCTATGTAAACTCTTTACAGCTGGAACGGCGAGATGCAAAAATCCTGAATCTTCCAAGCAAGATCCTGCTCCTCCATGAGAAGAGGGATGGTGGAAGCCAAGGTACCCATTTTCTTTTCCCCCTTAAAAGCCCTGTATGTGTGTGTCTGCTCCTATAATGGGGGGCACTGGAAGCTGGGATGGACACCCCTGGATCAGCCTCCACAGCAACTCATAGGCGGCAGAGGGGGTTAGGTTATAGAACAAACCCCGAGCATCCCCTTCCTTCTCGCCCCCCAAAAGCCCACACGGCCATCTTATATCCGATTGCAGTCTCGTTTGCTTCCCTCTTCAAGTCTGGCCAATTTATCTCCCTCCACCCTCACGATGGACTGTGTACCTGCGGCAATCTTTGCTCCCCAGAATAGGTCATGTCAGAGCTGCCGGTGTGTGTGTCTGTGGATGTGTGTACGTGGCGGGGAGGGGGGATCCCGCCTACCATATTGGCTTCTTGTCCCCGGAACAGCGGGCTTTTGTGGTGGTCCCTCCGCCGCCCTGACCACCACCACTACCCCTACTCATGCCCCAGGTAGCTTCAGGCCTGTGCTATTCGGGGCTTTGTTAAGCTGTTTAGTATTAATTGATTTTTTTTTCCATTTTTTTTTCTTCCTTTCCCTGGGCGGGTCAATAGCTAGATGCTCAGGAGCAGAGGAGCTATCAACCGCAGACCAAGCGGAGGGGAGACGCAGGCTGAATTGGAGCAGAGATGCAGCCAGATCCAGCAGCTCACGCAGGACCTGGAGGCCGGCAGCCGACTCCAAAAGGAGCTCCACAGGCAGGTGGGTAGACAGGCTCAGGTCCCATCTCCAGGATGGGTGAGCTTGGTTTGGGGGTTTGTCTTGGATTCATTTTTGACCGAAGAAACCGATAATCACAAAATCCTTCTTTCTTTGCTTGTAAGATTCCTCAATTTTAAGCTAATTTCTCAGAAACTAGAACGGTCAGAAATCTGACCCTTGGCTCCCCCAGTGGGATAGAAGCACTGTGGGAAAGCTGGGGACTGGAGATAGAAGGGGAGTATGAAATATCCACGCTGCCTTCTGATCCAACCCTAATTCTAAGGTCTAGCTTCTGTATCCAAGCAGATGTCCTGGGTATTGATCTCTACCTCCTCCTATTGATTTCCTCCAGGGGCCAAGAAGGGAATGGCCCTATAGAAGACAACAGGGGAAAACAACACCCTCCCAGAGGGCAGAGCAGCCCTAATCGGTGATAACAGTGTTAAGTGGTCAGCTAGGAGATGAGGTTTGCTCAGATCTATTGATCCACGCTCCCTTGGGATATAAATCTTTCTGAATTTGCTTCAGTGGATATAAATATTTATAATTAAAATAGCCTGGGAGTCTCTTGCAGGCACAAATAAGTGACTTATGGGGCAAGTTTCACGCTACTCTCCTCCCCCTCCCTTCTACTTTTTAGCATCCCCTTCCCCCTCTCTTGTATTTGTGTGTGCTTTTCCATTTTGTGACCCTCTCTATAGCAAGCACATAGATTTCAGATTCTAGCAGAAGCCAGAAAAATCTATTCTTTCTGAATGCAGACTCCCGCTGGGGAGGGAGTGCCGCTCCTATGGGCACTTCATCCCTAGAACCTCCTCCGCCCCGACTCTGAAAGGGATTGGGATTGGGGCAAGAGTGTGAGGGGGAGAGAGAGAGGGAGGACAGAAGAAATATTGTTTGCCAATTTTTCCTACTGTGGCAGAAATATGGATGCAATAGGAAAAAGGCTCTTTGGCACATTGTGGTAATCAGTGTTGAGATCCTTTCTAAGGCTTATAAGAAAATTGCATTTGAACCCTAATCAAACACTTTGTGGGATCCCATATTTTTGACTTCTCCGTGTTTTTCAAACAGATGAATTTATCCACCCACATGAAAGATCCAGCCCATACCCCACCCAAAAGTATGGGGGAAACAAAATGATTTGGGAGATCAGTTGGGTAGTAGAGCATAGGAAGCCAAAGTAAAAGACCAGAATCCTCAACCAAAGCCTTTTCCATGGCCAACAGTGACCTTTTAAAAGTTCTCAGGTTGTTTTTTTTTTTAATCTTTACTCTTAGGATTTGGGGTCAAACCAGAATACCCTGGGAAAAATAATATTTGAAATAGCTTGCTGTGCTGAGATCGCATGCTTCTGTCAATCCAAAGTCACTACTGGGTTTGCTATTCAAAGACCAATTCTGTGTTGGCGGAACTTACAATTGCTCTTCTTGGCTTGTGTGTTTTGGGAAAGACTTAATCAGTCAATACGTTGCTAGTTTCCTCCTTTGGGTTTGTTATTCACTTTCGTATTCCTACTTGCAAAATTATTCAATGGGCCCCCAAGGTTGTTGTGTCAGTGATTTTGTGAACAGGAAGTGATGAGAACTGGATTTGCTTCTCACATTCCCAATTATTCATCGTTTGACACGTACATATGTGAGCTGACATGTATGTCATTGCTGTGCAAATATCTCCTCTACCTGTGAAAAGATGCTTACAGGTAAAGGAGGGCAGCACATCCCTTTGCCGTGTGCATTGTCTCATTCCTGGTTATCCATTAAGCTTTAATGGTAATAATTCTTGAGCCCAAGACTAGATCTTTTCTGAGTTTAAAAAAAAAGGCTCGTGGCTATTGTCATGGGAAGCCAAGGTTCAGTCTTTTGGATTCTACTTGACTCCAGTAATTTATATAGACTATAAGTCAAGCAGATGTAATAAGAATAGCCTTAGTGCAAAACTGTTTTCAGGTAGCTTCATGTATGAGATTTAGAAACACTCCAAGTTAAAATGGAAGAAGGTTCTGATTGGTAGCTTATATGCTTCTGCAGTAACCCAGAGAATTGGAATGTAGTTTTCTTTGTTTGATTTAAATGACGACATCCAGTATGTGAAAGGTATATTTTCCTGTTGGAATAAACTTTTATTGTTGGCCTGGGGAACAGGAGACAAAGCCTAGTAATTAAACTGTACTCTTACACATGCTTATGATGAATATAATTAATAAGAGGAGGCTCTATTTAGGAAGAAAAATCCTGACCTTGGCAAATTTTTTTTCCTGATGTTTACAGTTTTTGTCAGTAATGGTATTATTCCGCTTAGAAATGAGTGTATTTAGTAGAAATGAAGTAAGTTTTGGATTTTAATGCTTGCCACTAATTAAATGTAAACTTGTAACATGTGAGCTAAGAAATTGGTTGGTTGCCTAAAGAGCTTGCTACGTAAACCATCCCTATCTTGTAATATTGTCGTTCCAGGTCAAATCTCAAACCTTATTCTAGCAGGGGTGGGTGAGATAACACATCTGGGGATGTGGGACAATAGACTCCACTCCTGGAGACAATTGTAATCAGATGGTATTTCATTTGCCCCCAATGTCATATATTTTCTGTTCCAGTTATTTTTTTTAATTCTCATCTCAATTTTTACAAATTGAGAAAAATATATTTATAATGTCTAGTAGTTGCTCAATAGTATTAATGGATAGTCATGGATAGAGCACTTTACTTATAGTTGAGATCCAATTTGGATTCTTGCCTCCACCTCTTATTAAGCTGTATGGCATGAACAAGTCCCTTAAATTCACAGACATTCACTCTCCTATCTGTGAAATGGGTATAAAGTAGTCTGAGAAAAAAATGCTTTGTTAAACTTAGAGCATTCTGCCAATGACAGCATTTATGGAATCCTTTGTACTTTTCAACACATTTTGACATATTATGCCATTTTCTCCTCATGAGTCTATGAGACACATCAGGATGGGTCACCAACAGCTTAGGTGACTTGTGCAAAATAACAGTGACATGGCAAATCTCAGAATATCTACAAATCTCAGGAGCTTCTCATTCCACCGAATCACGTGGCCTCCTTTAGCACGTGAGATATATTCATATAATCTCTTTAACTCTAAGAACACCTATCAACACCATAAATATTAGTCGGCCTTAAAGTATCATTAAACTTCCATTTTTTCTCAAAGAGTGTACAAGTAAAGCGTTTCTGGGGTCGGTCCAATTTTGGCCCATAATAACTTTCAGCTCTCTGTACAAACCCACAGATCATCATTATGGACCATTCCTGCTATGAAGTTACTCAAAGGCTACATTTTTAGCCAATTAGTCCAATTACTATACTTATCTAATAAGTTTACAGCATCCAGACTCAGCACAAGATTTGTCCCTGATAATCTGGGGCTTAATCCGACTTACTGGTTTTGTTCAGCAATTTTTCTGTGCCCACCAATAGTTGTCTATAGAAAGCCATCACATATGGACACAGAGTAGAGACTGAGGCTTGTAGGGCTTGGATGATTGTTTGGATGGTTTTGGGGCAGTGTGGCGAGGGGCCAGTGGGTTGGGGAAGGGTCTGCAGAACAAAGCCAATGGAAAAATTCGTTTTGCTTTCTAGGTTTTTCATTTCTTGCTTTTTCAATAGGAGAGGAGGGAAGAGTGGCTGGAGGGAAAGAATTCAGAACTAAAAAAATTTTTTTTAAATTGAATTTTTAAAAAAAGAAACTAAATTGGGATGACAGCTGAAGAGCATTTCCCTCAGGGTAGACCACATGTGATGTTCTCTCACCCCCATGAAGCCAAAGATTCTCTCCTAGGCCAATGTCCTCCCGCTTCCTCTGCCACAATCACCTTAGGAGAATGACCTTGTCCTAAGTTTTCAGAACATTTAAATGACATTTCCATTGAACTCTTTGGCCTTTTGTTCCCTCAATAACGTATCAGATTGTGAGATAGATTGATGTTCAAAAAACCTGTGATAAGAGACAATGGGCTCCAGATATCTATAGTCCATAAAGTAACATAACAGAATATGGTTCAGAGAGCTAGAAATTCAAAAACGACCCTTAACAATTGCTAGGGGATCCTGGGCAAATCACTTTACTTCTCTCTTTGTCATAATATATAAATCAATAAAATCTATATTAATAAATATAATCTTTGTATATTATATAAGTATATATAATAATTATTATATTACATATCATATATAAGTATATATAATCTATAGTATATATCATATCACATATGATATATCATATCATGTATCATATTGTATATAATATATATCTATTATATATAAATAAATGTACTATATAAGTATATAGTATATAAATAAATATATAATAAATAAACATAATAAATCTATGACATCATTTTTATTACCAACCTTGTGGAATTATTAAGAAGAGAACATATAAGCTATACCTTATGGCTTGCCATCTGAGGGAAGGGAAAAATAGAATTTGGAATTCAAAACTTTTTTAAAATGTAAAAAATTGTTTTACCATTGGATTGGAAGAGATAATAAAATGTTAGATAGAGGGATGGGGGGACTCTGAAAACTTTAACTTTGTTTATATGAACAATTTTTAAAATTCCAAAGCTCTCCCTCTAAGAATTGTTTCCATGAATTAAAAGAAAAAAAAGGAAAGGAAAACCATCTTAAAGGGTTTGTTGTGATCATGTGGAAGCACTTAAAATTCAGAAACATCCATTTCTGAATGCAGATAGAAATAAGTAGAACTTGTATCACAAAATAGGAAAGTTATGGAAAATAATTTGAAATGAGTTGGCTCAAGTTGCTGTTTGGGCCAAGTTTAACTTCAAGTGAAACTCCATAGAAAAGGATTAATCCTATGCTTTTGCCTCCTACTTAAAACATAATGATCTTGAGACTTCTGGAAAAACACCATCCTATTCCTAAAATGGAAGTTATTGTGATTTTACAAAGTCAACCTTTTCTCTTCTCTAGGATCTTATTAGTTCATACAAGCCAGAAGCAGACTAAAATGGCTTCCGTTTATTTTAATTTTAAGAAACAGTAAATAAGCAAAGAAAATGATACAAATTTCTTTTATGATTTTAATTATAATAATCATCAGATGATTATTTAATTATATGATGATAACCCTAAGATAAAACTTTTTAAAATTCCTTTTACATTTTTTTTTTAACATTTGTTAAAGTGATCAGAACAAATGCTTTTCGTTTCATTAGTTAAAATTCTTCTGGTGATAAAAAGCATGATCCCCCCCCCTTTTTTTGCAAAATTTTAGTGTAAGAATACATATGATGCCATTACCACCAGTTAAACCTTACTCATTTGCACTTACTCATTTGATATGTATTTCTCTGAAGATATATTGACTTAACTATGCATATATATTTTCATTTATATTAATAAAAACTACTTTTCCTATACAAATATGTATTTATAAATTAATGTGGGGCTACATATTACTTGACTATGAGTCAAATCCTTTCTTTCAAGATCTAGAATTATTTCATTATAGGTACCACCTTGATTAACACAGATAACAAACTCTTTGTACTTTAGTAAAATACCCTTCATAGTTGCTATGCCAAAAGACTCATGATAATAAATATTATCCTCCTCCAGATAGAAAACCAATGAATTCAAAATACAAATCAAAGCATTTTCCTCACTTTTTTTAACATGACTAGTGCATAAATTTATTTTACATTAATATATGTACATGTATTATGTATATATAATATATAATACACAAACATAATATATATGTGTGAATATATGTTCAGTCATATTTGTAATCTATTTGCTTTTTCTTGTCCTCTCATTGGATGAGGGAGGAGTGGAGTATGGAGAGAATTTGGAACTTAAAAAAAAAAAAGAGTCCTTTGCTTTAAAAATAGTTAACAAACAAATGAACTAATTAATGAAGAGAGGAAAAGAATGCTAAAATGAATCCCGATTCTTCCTTCTTGTTGGGGCTGAAAAATTCATTATTCTGAAATAAATCTAATAATAATCTCCTGACATTAGTAAGACTGAATCTGGTATGTAGACAGCAGTAATGTCACTCCTCACCAGGCCCCTATTCCACCCCCATTTCTAGCTTAGAAGGACCCATTATTGTAATATGTTATATTATTTCATTTATATTATATGGCTATTAAGAATCCCAGAAATCACCTCTAAATTATGATGAATCTTCTAAGTAGAACTTTAGGGAAGGAAAGCAAGGAAAAGATTTTCATATTTTGACCCCCAGTGGATTTCTGTTACACAGAAAAGAGAAAGAAATCCAACATGGCGTAATAGATAGAGAGCTGGTTTACAACTCAGGAAAACTTTCCCTCACAGACAATATGGGCTGTCCCTGGCTGACACATGGTGGAAAGTCACTTTCTAAATTTATAAGTTGAAGAGCAGTTACCAGTCTGCATTAATAAAGAGAACTTTTGAACTGGGAGTTCTCTAGTTCAATTAAGTCATCAGTTCAATCCAAAAAAAGAAGCAAACAGAGTAGAGACTAAAATTACATATGAGAAAAGAAATGTTTTGTTCTTTACATTTCTGTAATACCTTCCGATGCACAGGGAATTAAGTTTATGAAACATTTCTAACTGCATTGACCTTATATTTGCAGCTTTGGGGCAATAGGTTTCATGTCTAAGACTCTGACCCATGGGGACTCTGCAAATCTACTTGATAGCTGGATTTGCAAGAATAGTACAGGTGAGAGGCCACATGGCAATTTTCTGAAGACCAACCTAGTTAAGTTGAGAAAGTCTCATCACCAAGTTGACTACATGGCAAAGAAATTTATGGTCATAATAGGTCTCAAAGATAATCTAATGCATGTTGTGCATAAAGGAAGGAAATTGTGTTATCAGTAAAATCAGACTTTGTAAACGTCCTGTTAACTTGCACTTTTTGATACCACTGAATTCAAGTGCATAAATGTAAGAACCTAGGGACCTCAATAATATCACATTCACTCACTGTGCTCGGTGATCTTACTTTTTTATATTTAAATTGTATTTTTGGTCTTGCAGGAGATGGTTCTGTGCATTTGACTGGGTGAGACTCTTCTCAACAGGGATAAAACCACCCCAAATGGTAAAAATGCCATATACTCTGGGGTCTCCTACCCACCAATATGGCAGGAGAGAGTGTTGAATGAGGAAGCATAATGTACTGGAATTGTGAACCACAAGACGAATCTGAAGGGAGAAGTCTTAACATTGAACCTTAAACTTATCAACAGAGCGTTATTGGCAAATCCAATGACTTTATGAAGCAGACCTTTGACTAATCCCTAGAGTTATCTCTCTCATTATCTAGAGTTCATTTTTACAAGACTCAAATCTCTTCCTATTTCAATCCATCTCTATTCAGCCACCAAATTGATTTTCCTAAAGACAGGATTGACTATGTCATCCTACCCTACTCACTAAATTCTAGTGGCTCTCCATCATCTTCAGGCTCAAATACAAAATCCTCTGTTGGATGTTCAAAGTCCTTTGTAACCTGTCCTCCTCCTATGTTTCCAGTCTTCTCAGACTTTTTTCCCCACCATGTATTCTTCAGGTAGTAGTGACCTCCTTGCGGTTCCACAAACAAAATACTCCATCTTTCAGCTCCAGGAATTTCCTCTGGCTGTCCTTCATACACAGAAGGCTTTCCTTTCTCATTTCTGCCTACTTCCTTCCCTGGCTTCCTTCGTGTTCCAGCTAAAATCTTACCTTTCTCAGGAAGCCGTCCCCAATTTCTCTTAATTCTTGTGCCTTCCCTTTCTTAGTTATTTCCTATTTATCCTGTGTATTGCTTGCTCTGTATATATTTGATTGCATGCTGTCACTTCCATTAGATTTCAGACTCCCTAAGGACAGGACTATTTTTTGCCTCATTTTGCATCCCTGATGCTTAACACAGTACTTGACACACAGTAGGTATTAATAAATCCAAATCAATAAACATTTACTTAATGTTTATTGACTATCACAAAATCTGTTCATTATATTTTGTCATATACATGTTTTTCCGCATTTCTTTCATAGAACCATTCTTCTATATTTGCACTCCTTCAGCCATTTCACATTTTAGATGCTCAATTTTTTGTGATTGATGTGCCTCAAAGTTCTGTCAGATACAGCACTGTGTATTTTGGGGGGAGGAGGAAATGATATACAAAAGAAGAATAGGAAATATTCCTAGCAGGAATAACAAAATTGTTCTAGGTATATATGTGTGTGTGTGTGAGTGTACACATACACACACATATATGTATATACACACGTGTGTATACATTTATTTATATTTAAGTATATTTATGTGTATGTGTATGAAGAAAATATGTACTAAATGGTTTTGAAATAAGTATAAATGACTGCTCGGTGAGATTATTAAAGTCATATTGGAATGGCAATGCCGTATTTGTCATTTTTTCTCAGTTTGTGGAATGTAACAGATGCCTTATCCAAGCAGAGGGTGAAACGAGATTGAGAACCTGGCAGCTTGAGCAAACACTTCAGGTAAGACAGCCTAAATCCTGTATAGTCCTTTAGAATCAAAACTGACTATAAAAGAAGGTGAGAAAGAATTGAGGAAAATTCTACAGGTACAGACTGGTAGACAAACAGATGTTTTTGAGAGACAAACTTATTCGCCAATAATATTTATTTTAAGTCATCACTTTTCAAGGAAAACTAGGGGAAAGGTAATATGTATTTATGTGTGTGTGTGTATATATTGTATGTATGTATCTATGTGTATATATATATATATTGTACATATGTGTGTACATATATTTATGTGTATATACACACATGCACATATTTACCTATATATTGTGTGCATATACATGTGTATTTATGTGTGTATATGTGTACATACATATGCACAGAGATACATTATCTGTGCACATGATTGTGCTTATATGAGTATACACACATATGTGTCTCCTGCACTGTCTAGCATATGACCTTGTTATAAAGAGATGCTTTGGGTTTTTAGGGTTTTGTTACGTTGTTTTTGGCCAGGGAATTGGGTTATGTGACCAGAGTCACACAGCCAGGACGTGTTAAGTGTCTGAAGTCACATTTGAACTCAGGTCCTCCTGACTTCAGGGCTATTACTCTATCCACTGTGACATCCAGCTGCCCCAGGAGATACTTTAATGGATCTGTGATTTCAGTAATGTGGATATTCCTTCCACCAACAACAGATCTAAAATCAATGACCTTTTCTGGTAAAAAGTATCTTCCATGATCTTTTCTTTTTCATAACCTTCCCCACTTTGAGATTTTTGAAATCAGTCTCCAAGTATCCTGAAATTATGTCATCTCCAAAGAGAATTCTTCAATATGGATCTGGTCTGGTCTAGTAATTTCTGAATTCACTTCTCTTAAGATCCATTGTCACTCTCTCATATCAGGTACTGAGTTGGGAGAACTCAAATGTATATCCTGGTTCCACTATCTTCATCAATGAAAACAAACCACTCTCAAAACAACTGTAGATCTGTTCCATTTCAGATCTGTCCAAGAGAGATTTCACTATGGCATGGAGATAATTCCAGGTTCTCAAAAACTTTTCCTGGAAAGCACAATCTCTAGTGAAAAATCTATAAAACTAAAAAGATTTAAAATCCAGACCCAACAGTAGACTGCAAGTCTGTTATGCTGAAGGCCAATCTATCACAGAATGGAGAACTGAATAGTCATAATATTGGCTACCAAATAGGAGATCTTTCTGCCAAAACAACCTGTGAAACAGGCAAAAACAACAAAAAGGTCTTTACTCTTCTTTTCTTCCTTTGAATTGTACATTCTTCCTTTGATTCCACAGTGATAATGATGGTGATAGAATAATGAAAAGAAGGTACTAAGAATTATATAAGAATTCAACTGATGGTAGGATAAATGTGCCATCTTTCATATCTATCTATATCTATCTATCTATCTATCTATATATGCATGTGTGTATATGTAAATGTGTGTTTGTACATACATACACATATACATACATGTGTATAGATATATTTATGTAGAATGACCAATGAGTTGTTGATACAAACTTCTACATTGATTTTTATTATAAATGACACCAGAAGTCATAAAGTCTCAATTAAATGAAAGGATATCTTTTAAGTTTCCCTCCCAGAAGTGAATAAAAAAATTCATATATTTGATGATGTATATACAAAGACAAAAAATGAGCATCATTTCAGGAGCTATTGGCAACTTCAAATTAATTTAGCTCAACAACCACTGCTTAAGCACCTATAGTGTGCCTTGCAGTGTTTACGATGCTCATAAGCAAATTAGGTCACCATAGAGAGAATTGCAACTCATCTACTATGGATGATGAAGTAAAGAAATTCTATGAAAAACTCAGCAAAATCATTTAAACCCAGCTTCTTCTTAAACTGATGCACAATTTCAAATGGAGTCTTGAAACTGAATGTAAAGGTCACAGAATTATGATTTATTAACAGTAAATATTTGATTTGTATACCTATTTTATATATTAAATACCTGAGGTCATGTAAAAATTTCTTAGGCAAAAAAGGGGTCATAAATGGAAAGAGTTTTAGAAACCCTGCTCTAAACCGAGTCAACATGCATCTCACTTGTTGAAAATCCCAGTTCAAAAATGGGAGGAAGGAAGAAGGAATAGAACATTTACAAATGTAAAAAGCCAGACAGTCTCTGATCCCAAGGAGGTTTACACTCTAATTCAGGAGGGTGACATGTAAAAGAAAGTTTATTAGTATTGCAGATAGAAGTATAAGTGCTAAGAGTTCCAGTGGCAAGGCCAGACCCAGAATTTCTCAGATTATGTCAGTGGATAAGAGTTCCCTGAGCAATGGATGACAGAAGAAGGCCTAGAGGAGCTTAGGATGCAGTATCAAGTCAAATGGGAAGCTCTAGTAGTCCTCCATCTCATCAGAAGGATTAGAGCTGGTGACTCCCATTTGATCATATTATTTTTCCTGACTGGAAACCCCATGGAATTCCGACAGTCCATGACCAAGGAGAGTTGAAAGGGAGGAAAGAATGGGAGGGAACCTCTGATAATAAAAAGTCTTCTTACTATGCAGCCATATCATGGATAGTAAAAAACTAAAATCAAAAAATTATGTTAGAATATATGACTTAGAACAATGAAATGAAAAGGGCCGAAGGCTTATAATAAATACTCAGAAGTCTTATACCAAACAACAAACATTTATTAAGGGCTTACTATGTGTCAGAATCTGTGCTAGACCCTGAAAATACTCATTTTAAAAGAGAAACAATCCTCACTCTCAAAGTTGTATTCTATTATGGAAGTCATACACACCTATTTAGTTATAGATGTGTGTATTATGATATATATGTATATATAATATATGTGTTTATAAGTATATACACATATATATAAATATACATTTTTATTTTTATATACATACCTGTATGTATGATTACCAAAGAGCTATTGGCAAACATTTCTACATTGATTTTGATTCTGACCATAAATGAAATCAGAAATCATAAAGTGTATATGATATATAAATATAATATTTTACATAAGTACATTGATAGAAGAACATATATAGGCATATAAACACAAGTTCATTAGAGATGACACTGGCAGGAATGGACCCTAAAGGGCTTCACATAGAAAATATAGCTTCATCTTCAAGTAAAAGAGGAAATACACAAGGCAGAGGTGAAGAGAGAGCTTAATTCTTGTACAACATGACTACAACAACCTTCTTCAGGAAAAGAGCTGAAGGACATTGGTTATGCTGCATATTGAAGAATGGTTATCATAAAAATGAAATTCACTCTATATTAACAGATAAGAAATGACTGAGAACAGATGTAAGTTAGTTTAGAAGCAGATGTATGTGTGTAGTTAGATCAACTGGTTAGAGCAAAGATCAAAGGAAATACCAAACTGGAAGGGAAAATAATGATGAAAAGGAAGATATTGTATGTGACTGTAGTCTGTCCAACCCAACTTCTTTACTCAAGCTGTTGATTCCAAAAAAAAAGGAAATGGGCCAAAGTTAAATTACTGATATTGTCATTATTTACCAAGGAAGCATAGTTTTTTCAAAATAGTGACCACAATGAGGTGGCCCAAAGAACCCCCAAACTATGCTAAGCGACAAGCTTATAATCTCCATCCAAACCAAGAAATGTGGAAGCCAAGGTTCTACCAGGTCAGAGTAAAAACCCATGTGCAAAATATTAAGGAGGAAAAGACTATGACCATTGTACCAATACAACAGTGGGCCAGTGATCTTGTCAATGTTGGTATTCCCAATCAATGGTGAAGATTATAATCCTTGAGTGCCTTCTTTTCCAGCATTACGTTCATCCATGTCTTCTCATAACTTTGTCCCTTTCCCACCCAACTTTCTGAGAGCCATGGGTTCTCATGACATCACTAAAATGTCAATGGTTGTTGCTTAGATTTTTAATACCCAACCAACAATCTTCATTTTTGGTCATAAATTTTTTTTTTATCACATCCTTTATATGAAACAGCCTAATTCCTTATTTATACAATTTTTTACCTTCCTCATGACTAACATATGCCCTTCTGTTACTCCTTTGGAGTGCTATTCAATTTTAATTCTTCCAAGATCACCTTATAAAACAGAAGAATACAATTAGGAGTTAAAAAATAAAAAAAAGAACCTGCAAAAATGTGAGGTCAGTCAAGGCAGATCATTTTTGAAAACAATTGTAGACAAAACTAAGAGAACAATAAATAAATATTTTAAATGGGTGACAAGTATTTATGGGATAAATAATGTTTTACATTTGTATAGTTCACTATAATTTTTCAATTACCCTTTCATCTATATCATTTCTTTGTAATCCTACTATGTAGATGGGGTAGGTAATATCATTTTGGAATATCTATGTGATATTAAATTATATACCCACGATGGCACAGCTACTAAGAAGTTGTGCTACAATATAAATACGGGGGGGGGGGTCTTCTAGTGCTCAAAGAAGTCTCAATTAACTAGCTCCAACACCTCAGTGAATTGTGATCTGTGATCCCAACAGTATTTAAGTCTATCAAAGTAAGAGGGCAAAAAGATGAGATCTCTTCTAAGTTCTTCCTTGGTTGCTGTCCTCAATTCTAGAACCATATGTATTTCTCTAGGGATTTGAAATTATTGATAAAGATTACAGGGAACTTAAGATACTTAAAAGCCTCTAGTTCCATATTATATAAGGTATAGAATGCAGTTAGATCCTCTCTAACCTCCAGAATTTTTAAAAGATATTTGCTTCATATATTTGAGCCTGGAAACCCAAGACTCAGGAATTGATAGTCTTGGATCTTGGATTACAGTGAAAAAAAGAGGTCCATCTGCTGATGTAGAAATAGATCAAAAGTAAAAGAGAGAATCCTTCTTTTGAACTAGAAAGTAAAGATTGAAAAAGTTAAGGAGTTGAAATTCAAGGCAGAAAGGAAGATTGTGAGCATTTAGATACACTTAATGATTTCAATTTACCAACTTCATAACAATGACAACAAAGAGTACTAGAAAAAATTGTTTTTCAGTTGTATCCAACTCTTCATGATCTCATTCAGGGCTTTCTTGACAGAGATTCTAGAGTGATTTGCCATTTCCTTATCCAACTCATTTTACAGTTGAGGAAACTGAGACAAACAGAGTTTAGTGGCTTACCCAGGGCCATACCGCTAATAAGTGTCTGAGGCAAGATTTGAACTCAGGAAGATGTGTCTCCCTGACTTTGGATCCAGCACTCTCTCCATTGGAAGAACACCCAGATGCTATTAAAGACCTTTTCTCAGTTATCTTTCAAAAAGTTTGTGAAATAAGAGGGAAGCTGAAAGGACTAGAAACCAACAATATTGTTTCCATTTTCAAAAAATGGAAAGATGATAGGCTTTTCCAAACGATTAACAAAGTCATGCTATCCTTAAGGACAAAATATATTCAATGGACATAAAAATAGTTGAATGGATCTCATTTGTGTGTCATTGAATGACACAGAGAATAGTCAATAATGAATGGGTCAAAGTCAACTTGGAAGAAGGTCTCTAGAGAAGTTCAACTGGGATGTTCATGGCAAGACCCAAACCTGAAATGGTTGGCCAACATTTTGGGTAAATACTTCAATAGACTACACTGATGTTTTATACTTCTAGTAGTCAGTTTCTAGTAAAGTGAGACTTAACATGGATAAAGGTAAAGTCCTATCACTGGATTCAAAACATCAACTTAATAAGTACAAGACTGGAAGAAGAGAATGGCCAGATGCTAGTTCAAGTAAAACCTATCTGGGAGTTTTTATGTACCACAACCTTATTATGCGCAATAGTATCCAGAAATTGAATGATCAGTCTATTAAGAGAGTATCTCCATTAATTCTACACAAGAATTATTCATGTTTTTAGATTTTAATTCATAAGAGCCCTTCTGGGGCAACTTCTCCATAAAATTTTAGCCCATAGAATTCTATTCTTTCTCTGAACTTTGTATGGGTACTCAAATCTAAAATACCTAAAGCTATCACCAAGTTTCTTCTCTTCAATCACAAACCCTCAGAAGGAATAGGTACTTTGGAAAACCCTTTATTGGCAGAAGAATGAATGGTCCATGAACCTTCTTAGCAATTTCTCTCTGGGTTTTCTCTATCATGATGACTTTCTGGGCAGCTAGAGCTGGTTTATTTTATTCATACATCCATTTATTCACTCAATTAGGCAAGTAAGCACTCTCTGTACAGTATATTAGGTGAGTAAAAAGATAAAGAGAACCAGTCCCTGCCTTCATGGAGGTTACAGTCTAATAGGGGTGACAGATATATACACAGATAAATACAATGTATATTCCAAGTCCATAAGAGTACAAAGGCTATGAGATCAGGGTTACACCAAAGTATTTCTCTATTGTACTTTTTTGCCAAGGGCTCAGAACAAGGGCTGCTATCTCTGTCAACTCCCAGTTCATCCAAAGAGGAAGAGGAAACTTCCCAAGAACTCTTCCACAATTTTTTATGGTCTTCTAGCTTCCATAACAGAGAAGGAAAATGGGACTTAAAAAGCAATAGTCTTAGACAAGCAGTTTTCAGAATTTGGGCAAAAGCTCTAATTCTGGAAAAACACAGTGTTGAGACAACTAAGTTAACATAGGATGGACATTACTGAGACACAAGGCTCTGGCTACAAGTCCCTTGTTGATGGGATCTGATAAGGTGATAAGATCTGATAAGGTCTTCCTAATGAAATGCAATAGAGGAGCAATCTTCTCCTATTAGAAGAGCTGGTCTCTCCACCCTGAGCAAACAAAGAGATTGATAGCTGGGTATCCCACAAAGTTTCAATATCCTCTGCTTATGTCATATCATGTTAATATGATTGTATTATACAATTGTCGGCTCCAAATATCTTTATCTAGAGAAAAAATATCCCTTTAATTCTCTAACATTCTCCTCCATTAAGCTTGTTTGCAGTTGGGTGAATGTACCTGAAGTCTTCAATGAAGTGTCAGGTGTAGTTTAGCTCTGGGAGATGAATTATGGGGCTGCCCTTTAGGAAAAGGCTGGAAGCTCAGCCCTGTCTGTCAAATAGGTCCCTGCCTTCCAGCGAACTCTGCAGGTGAATGAATCAGTATTTGGCGTATCAGCATTTAATGCAGCCTCCATGCTAATGTCTTTTTGAAATGAAACTGAGAAAGCTGTTAACCCCGGTTAGCCGGGTGTCCCCTCTATGACCTGGATAAATCATCCAAGCCAGAGCTGAGAAAAGCTCCATTGTCATTGCTTTGGGGAATGAATGACTGGGCAGCGCGGAAGCTGGGAGGACAGACCCAGGCCCGAGAAGATGCGGGATTTATTACTTCCTCCGATGGAGAAATAAATGTCGCTCATCCCACCCTTCAGGTTTGGCTGGTCCTCCATAAGGGTCTGAGGACTTAGCAAAGTCGTGTACATCACAGAGCCTTCTCTCCATCACCAGCCCGGACCTGAAGCTCTTCTTCCTCCACACACACATTAACACCCACACATTTATGTACAGTGAGAGACTGCATAAACCCTGATGCACGTACATACACACACAAATACCTTGACGTAGGTATACATACACATATATAGGAATTCATAGACCCTAAATCATATATATGTATGTGTGTGAGACAAACGTGTGTATATGTATTTCAGAGTTTATATAGGGTCTACCTCTGTCTCTCTCTCTCTACATATATATATATATATAATATGTATATGTTTATAAATTTGTGTATATAATATATATAATTATAAATATGTACACATACACATAAAGATAGATGGATAGGTAGGTAGATAGCTAAATAGATAAATGGATAGACAGACAGTCAGATAAGTAGATAGATGAATAGACAGATGGATAAGTAGGTAGGTGGATGGATAGTTGGACAGATAATTAGATAAATAGATAGACAGATAAGTAGGTAGGTGGATGGATAGTTAGATATATGGATAGACACATATATAGGCAGGTAACTAGGTAGATGAATAAATAGACAGATAAGTAGGTAGGTAGATGAATAAGATAGATGAACAGACATAAATTAAATAGAGAGATGGATGGATAGATCAATAGATAGATGGATGGATGGATGAATAGATAGATAAATAGATAGAAGATCTCAAGGTCTGCCTTTTAATATCATAGCAGCAATAGACTACTAGACATCCAAATGTGGAGCCAGCTTCTCTAATTTGTAAATTATGAAAAATACTCCACAAGTCCCAGTCTAGGTGGCTATGATTCCAGGACCAAGCCTGAATTAGGCCCGAGTTTAACTTTGGCTTCAAACATTTATTAGCTGTGTAACTCTGAAAAAATTACTTAATCCCTATTTTCCTCAGTATCCTCATCTGTAAAATGGGGATATTAACCATTATAATAATACTGCCATCCAGGGTTGTTGTGAGTTTTAAGTGAAATAATAATTGTAAAGTGCTTAGCACCATGCCTAACATATAGCAAATACTATCTGTTAACTTTCATTATTATTATTATGAGCAACAGGCCACATTAGAGAACTCAAGTCTTTTAACTGTTATAAAACAGGAGAATAAGAATAAGGTAATATGACTGATTCTCGTGAGTCTCTTTTTCGGTTACAGTGGCTTATAACTATATCCTTTTCTTTTGCTGGTCAAGGTTGGGAAATAACTTCCAAATTTCTTCCTCTTAAAATTCCTTTTTACTCAATTCCAAATTCTCTCCCTCCTTCCATCCTCTCCCCTATCCCATTGAGAAAGCAAGACAAACAATATCCATTTTACATATCTATATATAGATAGACATATGTGTATATACGTCCACATATACATATATGTATATCAAGTCTTACAAAATATATTTCCACATTAGCCATATTTGGAGATTGGGGAGAGACAAGAAAAAGGTGAAAAAAAAATCTGCTTCAATCTGTACTTAGAGTCATCAATTCTCTCTGAAGGTGATGGGATTTTCATCAAGAGTCCTTTGGAATTGTCATGGATCACTGTATTGATCAGAGTCCTCTTTGAATTCTTAAAATTAGCAAGATGACTCATACAGTAACTCAGGACCACTATGTTTTCTTCCCAGTCATCTCTGTGCACTAGAATCAGGATTACATCCCCTGAGTTCCTATGCTGTGCTGGACGTGAATCAAAGCTCCAGTGACAGCTGTGAACTCTTCTTGTACTTCCAATGACCTGTGAAGCAGGCGTAAACCCAACCAAATATCTCACCCAAAGTGACATGAACAGAGATATGAAATCAGTGAAGAAATTTTACCTCTATCTTAGAGGAGTGACTTACACTCACCATGAGAGATGGTTTGCTCTTCAGTCAGTCCAGAGGAGCACTCAGTTTCTGTTTAAATTTGATTTGAGAGTCTAAAATTTTAATTTATTTCTTAATCTTGAGATATCTCTAAATTTAACAAAAGTGAAACCATAAACCATCAAAGATTTGAGGTCTAACTCTTTTTTCTTCAGTTCCATTTCAGTTGGGAAAAAGTATGGAACAATGGCGGTTGTTCCCAATCAGAATAGAAATTTTACAATTGTACAATTTTAATTTTCCATGGTAACAGGAAATAGGATAAATAATTGAATTCACATATAATAATGCCCAAATTTTATTTTAACTAATAATCTCAATTTGTTCCTATTCCTTCTTCTTATCAGTAGTGTCATAAAAGTGAAATGAACAAATATGACTTCCACTCCTTATGATGAAGGCTCAAATAAATGAACAATGAAATGATGAAAAGTAGGTCATAGGAAGAAAAGAACAAATTAAAAAAAAAAAAGAAACCAATTCTGGAAAATTCACAAACTGCATAAACCATAAATAATTGAAAGTTGATTATAATTATCCAGATAAACAGCTATTGCCTGTCCCCTCCAATTTTGACAGAAAGGAAACTAGTGGTCTTATCTACTGGACCCTCCATTGAAAAACAGAGCTACTTTTCAACAGCAAGGTGATTCAGCCCAGTTCCAATGGTCTTGTGATGGAGAGAACCATCTGCACCCAGGGGGAGTACCAGGGGGACTGAATGTGGATCACAAAAGCATTTCTACTTTTTTGTTGTTGTTTGTTGCACTTTGTTTACTTGCTCATTTTTTTCCTTTTTGATCTGATTTTTCTTGTGCAGCATAGTAATTGTGGAAATATGTATAGAAGAATTGCATGTGTTTGACATATTGGATTACTTGCCATTTAGTAGAGGGGAAAAAATTGGAACACAAGATTTTGCAAGGGTAAATGTTGAAAATTATCTATGTATATATTTAATTTTAAAAATGAAATAAAATAAATATACAAATCAAAAACAAAGAAAGAAAAAAAACAGAGCTACACCTCAGGGTGTTCAAAGTCAATTCGAGGTGTCTTAGGGCATCAAAGTCAAATATAGAGATAGGGCCCATTAAACTGCTACATGATAACTTAGAAAACTACATGATTAACATTATCTTTGTTCTTTTGTATTTTTATTTATTTTGTCAAATATTTCCCAGTTACATTTTAATCTGATTTGGGACAAACCAATAAGTATCATGGGTGGCAGGTCAAGTGTTTAACAAGGTTGATCCAGTGGATGGAACACTAGATATGAAATCAGGAAAACTTTCATTCAAATCCTATGACCTTGGACAAGTCAACTAATTTCTTTCAGCCTTAATGTTCTCATCTATAAAATGGGGATAATGATAGCATCTACCTCACAGAATCATTATAATAATCAAATCATGTGCATTATCATCACTATCATTGTCATCATCATCATATTCTACCCAGCAAATATTCAGTACTATTTCTCCTGAGGAATATTATAAATGCCTGCTATGACTTTCACATAGAGACTAAAATGGAGCCGCCTAAGATGATCTCTAAATTAAGGGATTAAAAGAAGGAAATGGAATTGAGCTTCTATATAACCCCCTAGAAAAGATTTCTTTAACTTTTGCCTTTGTCTTTAAAATTTCATTTTCAGTTATTTTAAGTTCTACATTGAAGCTTATTAATCCATTACAGTACTTTCAAATTCATGAATTTGGACTTGTATGGTCTTGTAGAATGTTTAGATTTTTCAAAAATTCAAATACAATGTTCTTATGTCCTCCAGGGAAAAAAAAGAGAGAGAGAAGAAATTAATTGCCATTGTTTTAAGGATGAAGTTAAAGACTGCTCTCACTATATCTTTACTTTTTATTTTAGATATGAACAACACTGAGTGAAGGAAAAAATATTTATTAAGTTCTTACTATGTGCAAGACTTTGTTTTTATTCCCCTTCATATATGAGTGTTGTTAGGTGTTTGTTTTTATCCACTACTTCAAAAAATGAGAATTTTCATCATATCAAAGAGAAAAAAAATAATGTTTTCAGTGTTTAAAATGTTGTTTCAATTTATAATTATGAACACAGAATAAATGATGAATAAATTCTTGATAAATTAATGCATTATTTTTTTTCTACTAGATGAAGAAATACAATCAATCTCAAGTCCTGTGAAACTATTTAAAGGTATCAACATGTCCTTTGTTTTGATTAAGCAACTCAACTGAGGACACAGCTAGCTTTAAGAGAATAGAAGAAGCCCAGTATGAATTTTAAAGGCAAAACGCCCTGTGTGAATTTCAAAAGCAAAATATCACACTGCACAGGGGAGCACTAGAGACCTGGGATCCTTTTCTTATTTATTTGAGCCCTTGGATGGCTCTGGGCCAAAGAGCAGGTGGAGTAGAAAATGTACTGATGGCTTCTTCTTGACTGGATGGGTACTGAGTTAATAATTTTCTCATTTGTATGTCAGATACCAGACGAGTTTGAGTTGAGTTTCAAACCCATTTTCCCTTATATAATAAAACACATATATAACTTCAGCCCATCATTTAACCTGTGGACCTTAATGTTTTCATCTGTAGAATGAGAAATCTGTACATGACTTCTGTGATCTATTCTACCCCTAAAGAGTTGATCCTACTTTTAAACATGTAAATGAACCCCCTTTTATAGTTCAGTTTGTTTTGGGGAGTTTTGGGCCTCGCTACTTCCAAAATTGCCATCATTGCTGTGATTTTTAAAGTATAGCTATGTTTTGCTTTCATTAATTCTACAATCATAGAAGTTGCCACTGTGAAACTGTGTATTATCTAAGGAAAAAACTCTAGAGATTTAATGACATATTTAATGCCTTCTCCACTTTGCCATCTATAAATAGTCTCTATGTGTCTTACTCTTGGTTCCTAGAAAGCCCAATCAGGAAATCACTAAAAAATTGTGATATTGGAAAATTGGCTCTGAGAAGACCACTTGGCTTAATAAGGAAGCTTCTCCAACATTTTTCTGAACTATCAAAACAGAGAATGGTTTTATTCTTTGAATTACTATACCAGCTAAAGATTCTCATGTAAAAATAATAGTGTTAGCATATATTAACCATAGAAAAAAATCACTGAATATGTGACAAACTATGCTTTTGTCTATGTGTTAAAAAAAACGCATGCTCCTTATGTCTTTCTTTGCAGCAAGACAATAATCTTGTCCCCAGTAGAACAATTGTGAGTCAACAATATTTACTGAGCAACAACTAGGTACTGCTACACTATTCTGAAGGATTCCAAAAACAAACAAATAATAGTCAACATTGTCCCAGCTGTCAAGTAGTTTATGGTATAATTAGATCTACTCAATCTGCCCCCCAAGAGAGAATAAGATTAGAACAAGTGCAAATCTATATAGGATTGCACATTATATGGCTCCTGTTGGATGCTTAATCTCTTCAGGGATGCTGAGTAAAAGAGTGCTTAGGATTATTAGATGAAGTAGAGAGTTTCCTAAAGGGAATGAGTTTTGATTTAGTCTTTAGTTTTTGAAGGAGAAAAAGGAAAAAATATAACTAAAAAAGAGTGGAGGAAGGCATTCTAGGTAGAATTAACCTGTTCCAGAGATTCACATCGAATATCTTCAAGACCTCTCTATTGTCCTGTGAATCACTTGTTTATTAGTGTAGCATGACATCTTGGGAATTAAGTTAGCCTAGCAGAATTAACTCATATCAGGAAACATCAATTAAGTGCTTATTATGGGAAAGGCTCTATACTATGGTCTATGATACAAAGATATAAATGGAAGAGTCCTTGCCTTTAAGAAGCTTGCATTTTCCTGGGGGGATAAAACACCAACATATATAAGAAAGTGCAAGATAATTTGAATGAGAAAATATAAACAAATGGGGGGATCCAAAAAAACTGAAGAAAAGGAAGGAAATCAATCCAGCCAGAGAGGACAGCCAGAAAGAATGTCCAGAGCTGAAATATGGAGAGTGTAGTTCTCAGAATAGCCAGGAGTCCAGTGTCACTGAATAGAAGAGTATGTGAAGGAGAAAACTGGAAAGGTAGGAGAACGCTCAGTTAAGAAGGGCTTTGGACACCAAATGGAACATTTAGGGTTTGTGCTAAAGGCACAGGGCCTGACACATAGTAGGTGCTAAATGAATTCTTGTCATTTGATTGATTGGTGGAAAGCTGTGAAAGAGGAATTGGGTTTTCATATGCTTGCCACAAAGGATGGGGTTAGGAGCAATTGAAGGAAGTCGTAGAAAAGCAGATGTGTAAGATAAACTACCTAAAGATTAAAGCTGTATCAAAATGAAAGGGACAGCTTCAGGAGGGAGTGGAATGCCCATCACTAGACATCTTCAAGCAAAGTCTGTATGAAATTTGGGTATATAGTAGCAGGAAGTCTTATTCAGATATGAGTTGGACTGAAATCCCTTACAATTCTGAGATTCTTTGATTCTATAAAGAAGTACAACTACCTTAATAATTTGTGTTAAATCACTGATACGCATCAAGAGAACGGCAGGATGAAAATGGTGTTTGAGTACACATGATTCACGCAATTGTATATGCTAAAGAAAGAGGGACATCCAGCTAAGAAATCTGAAGTGATCCAAGCAGAAGATAGAAAAGGCTGAACAGTTGAACCATGTTAGGGCTCCCCAAAGGAATGAGCGTAGAGAGAAAAAAGCAAAGGCTTTAGTTGGAGATGCAAATTTGGGAATTCTCTACCTTCAAATTAAATCACTGAGACTTGCTGAGCTTACCAAGGCAATGAGTTTAAAAAGAAAAGAGCAGACAGCCCAGAAGAGTCTTGGAAAAGCAAATGGTTAATGAACAGAAAGGAGAAAGGGAGACAGAGAAAGAATCATCACAGCAAGAAGAAAAGCCAGTTGTTCAACAAATTAAAATCCCAAAGAATAATCAAGTCCAAAAAAAGAACTAAATTACTAGTCATTTGGCAAAATACTAAAATACTCTTGGACTCTGCCTATTATCTTCCTTTTTCTTTGCTAAGTTGTCTCTCTGTTAATCCTGGTTTAAGCACTCCCCATTCTTTTAGCAAGTCATAGCATCTGAAATGGCATTGCTGGAAGAAGAGCTGAATTATAGTGCAGCAAATGCTTGTCATCAGAGAGGATTAGAAGTCTAAGTGATACATTTTTTAAATAACCCAGGGGAGTTTTAGGCACAACACCAATCTTCCAAGAAGACTAATTTGGCAAGTACAGAAATACAAAAATTCTTCCTGGGGTACCAGAATTATGTCTGCTGGTACCAATTTCCTTGTTTCCCAGAGGGCCGAAGACAATAGGGAGGGGAGCTCAGGAAATGAAGACGTTACTGACAGCCGCCTAACAGCCAGAATTACGTTAAATGGGTCGGCATCGGTTAGACACCAGCCAGGGAGCAGAGCGCATCTGTATGGCATGTGGTGATTGGGCCTGAGGGGCTGGAGCGAGCTCGGAAGTGCAGGCCAGGGAAGGAGATAAGGGAGGAGACGGAGGTCCAGATGGCAAGGCAGATTTCTGGAGCTTCCCGGGTTTTCGGTTCCCAGGACTTCTTAAAGAGCTTGTGCGCCAAACTCTGCTTGTCGGCTCTTTGGAGGAGAAACCATTGGGGTGTTCCTTTAATCAAAGCCATTACCACTGGAGTAGCTAGGAGAGGGATGCCATTTGTACAGTGAGAAATACAGAAGGGGCCATATTCCTAGGAAGGGAACAGGAGGATGGATTTGATTCTGGGACTAGGATAAGATAGCAAAAAATAACTACTTCATGGTTTCTCTTAACTTTCCTGTAACAGTTTATTGATATATGTCCTGAAGACATCAATGTTTAAAGAACAATAAAAGTCATTGATGAGTCTTAGAACCCATTTTTATAACCTTTTTTAGTTTTTACCAAAATTACTTTCATTTTAAAGCAGTATGCCATATATTCCTTTCCTTGAACTTTTCCTAATCTATAGTTTCATCATAACTCTGTTGCTTTTTCTGTAAGAACTCAGCACTTTAAAAAAAAATCATCCTTTGCTTCAGATGCCAACAAATATTTAAGATCTGACATCAGCCACAAACCATCAATGTGACACTTTTGGAAGCCCTTAGGTAGCACCAGGTCTGGAGTCAAAAAGATTCCTCTTTGTGAGTTCAAATCTGGCTTCATATACTTATTAGCTGTGTGACCCTGGCCAAGTCACTGAATCCTGTTTGCCTCGGTTTCCTCATCTGTAAAATGAGCTGGAGAAGGAAATGTGAACTACTCCAGCATTTTTGCCAAGAAAATCCCAAATGGGATCAAGAATCAGAAACAACTGACAAATGACTCAACAACCATAAACATTCTTTTTATTGGATACCTATGACCATCTTCACCCATTGAATGATAGCCACATCAACTGTCTTTATGCTTTGTTTTTCTCTTTTGAAGATGTGGAATATTGGGGCAGCAAGGGGGTGTAATTGATAGAGCACCAGTCCGGAAGTCAGGAGGACCTGAGTTCAAATCTGGCTTCAGACACTTAACACTTCCTGGCTGTGTGACCCTGGACAAGTCACTTAACCCCAATTGCCTCAGCAAAATAAATAAATAAGTAAATTGTTGTTTAAAAAAAAAAAGATATGGAATATTGGCTATCAATTGGCAAGTTTACTGCTTAAGCAGAATTTAGGAGCCTGCATCTCATTTTGATCATTGGCTAGTAAATGCATAAGACCATATTTGAACTCAGGTTATCCTGACTCCAAGGCCTCTACTATATTCACAGTACACTGAGGGACCCCTCCAATAATATTTTAATTGCCACATTTAATAACCTGTTTGCAACCTTCGAATTGTCCTCTGTGCTTCAAAATTCTTCCCTTTCTAATCCATCTTCTACTCAGCTGGAATCCATAATCTAGCTTTATAATCTAGCCATACCTCTCACATATATTCCATCACCTGATTCCATATATTTGCACAAGGTATCCACCATTCCTAAAATACTTACATCTTTTATGCTGTCCCCTCCTGGTTTTGGCAGCAAATTGCTCCCCTATCATTCACTCTTATCTTTAGTTTATCCCTCTCTATTAACTTCTTCATTGCTACCTACTGACATGCCTATGTCTCCTCCATTCTTTAAAAAAAAAAAAATTCTCATTGTAAATATTAGTTTCCTAGCTCTAATCCCATATCTTTTCTCCCAATTGTGGCTAAACTCCTTGAGAAAACAATTTTGGTTCCTCCTTTTCCTCTTCTCTCAATCTTCTAAATCCTCTATAGTCTGACTTTGAATTTCATTATCCAAATGAAACTGCCTTTCCCAAAGTTAACAATAATCCTCCTCCTCCTCCTCCTCCTTTTCCTCCTTCTTCTTCTTTTTCTCTCTCTCTTCTCTCTGTCCCCTCTCTCTTTTGAGATTAAATGACATGTCTAGGATCACAGAGCTAATAAGTACATAAGGCCATATTTGAACTCATCTTGACTCCAAGGCCTGTACTATATCCACATTATCACCAAGGGACCCCTCCAATAATATTTAAATTGCCATATTTAAATGTCATAAATTGCCATATTAAATTGCCTTTTTGCAACTTTGAATTGTTTTCCCTTCCTCAAAATTCCTCCCCTCTAATCCATCTCACTCAGCTGTCAAAGGCATTTTCCTAAATAAAAAGTAAAGCTCCTACCATGATAATCTCTCAATTCAGGAAATTCCAATAGCTCTCTATTGACTCTGGTTAGCTTTTAAGGTTTTTCACAACCAGCTTAGTTTCCAACCTTTCCCATTTTCTTATTGTATTTACCTGCTCTATAATCTAGCCATACCTCTCATATAATATTCCATCTCCTGATTCCGCACATTTGCACAGGATATCCACCATTCCTAGAATGCTCTCCCTCTTAACACCCCCATTTCCTTCATGACTCAATTCAAAAATGACTCTCTATGAGAGACCTTTCCTAGACCCCTTACTTTATTCCCTAAGTTTACCTTCTTCCATTTGATAAATATCTAGTGTCTCCTATTTATTTGCCTTTTGTTGTTCCCATTCATACATAAGTTCCTGGAGAACAGGAACTATTTTTTAATTTTTGCTTTTCCTTGTATCCCTAGAACTGAGGATATTGCCTAGGACATAGTAAACACTTAAGTGCTTGCTAACTAATTGGAAGCAATTAGTGATTTTTTCTAGATGCCTGTTCAAGAAAGCAGAGATATGGGATGATAATTTGAAGGGATATTGGACCAAGTGGAGGATATCTCAATTTGGTTAAGACTTGAGAATATTTGTGGGCCACAGGAAAGAAGTCACTGGATAAGGAAAGATTTGGGGATTAATTAATTGGTTTATTAATTAAGATTGAAAGAATTAAGGACAAACTCCTAGGGGAACTACACAGAACTACACACAATCTAGGACACTATAGTAAAATTGGCACTTGGCAAAAAGAAGGCTTTTTTCTCAGAAACTGAGTGTAGAGTATATTGAGGCTTTAAGGTGTAGAACAGAAAAGAAAGGGGAGCCCACCAATCATTGCCTCAATATTCTCAGTAATGTAGGAGACAGGGTCCTCCGCTAAGAAGGAGAAAGTTAAAGATTTGAGGAAAGAAGGTTTGGACCAGTTACTTCATGGAGCACCACAAAATCAACTGATGAACAATAAAAGGATTGATGTGCAGTAGTGAAGATCCATGTAAACTGGCCAAGAACCCAATCGGGATGGTCGTATGACATTCTCCAATCATGATAAGCAGTATTGGAGTAGGGTCAGGACAAGAGAGAATGGGCCAGGTGTGATTCAGCAAGGTGTAAACAGTGATCATCAGATTCCTTCTAACTCCACTTCCCTAAAATTAGATTCTAACTCAAATCATCAAACATTAAATTAAATATTTGGAAAGGATGCTTCCAAGCACAAAATGTTCATTTTCATTGTTATACTTTTAGATTTTAACCTTGGACTGTCATGGATGGTTCTCAGACATTTAAGGAACACAGATATATGTATTTTGCCACCATGTTCCTGTGAAGCTGAGATGTATACATACATATATATATATATATATATATATATATACATGTATTCCACTGTATTAGATAATTAAATAATTATCCAAATAAATCTGATATATAACTATACAGCTAACATTTACATATATATGTATAGACACATATATACATATACACATCCAGACATATGTGTGTATACACACAAACACACGCAGACACATACACTCTATAAGTGCATATAGTCAGCAATTTGGAGGCAAGAACAAGGTTCTATTTTAATGCATGCTCAGGGCTGAGACAGTCAGAACTGCTGAAAATAGGCAGTCCTGGAGAGAAGAGGAAAAGCAAGTGGAACTCTAGATTGGAATAGAGTTTAGGGGTGGTCTCACTGCATGTGCTCTCTATAAAGAAGGGGTCCTCAGGGCTGTGGGGGAAATAGGCAGCCCACAGGCCCGCAGTCTAATGCACCACCGCTGCTGTTTGCATAGCTGCAGAACCCTTAGGAGAGACTAGGCAAAGCTAGCTTGAATTCCAATGAATATTTACAATTACACTGCTCCAAAGCTGAATCCAATCATGGCACTGCAGTCTACAGGTTTTATGCATCAAAAGAAAATGAGAGGAGAGGAGCAAAAATGGAGTTGCCTTTGGAGAGACTTATAAACACAGATCTCACCGCTTGTGGCAGAAGTAAAATGCTTTATTTCTGATAGGAGCAATTTATTCTTCAGGCACTTTCCTTGATATTAGAAAGTACCTGACTGGGTTTTGAAGTGAGAGCATCTTCAGTAGATGATTTTTAATTCAGAGCAAGAAAAAAGCATGGAAAGAATTGTATTTTATAATCTTGATTTTGTTTCCTAACAGCAGACTCCAGGGAGATGTGGGAAAATCCCTAAACCAGTTCACAAGGCTCCCTTCTTTCAGTTTGTATTTTTATCTAGCTGTCACAGGCGATAGTTTTCACACAGAACAATTCTGGCAAAAGCTGACCACCATTTTGTATCTCTAATTTAAAACCATCAGACAATTGATTGCCTTTTATATGTGTAACTCACTTGCTCATTTTTCACATAGCGTCTTGATACACCCTCAGGAACTGTTGAAAACAGAAAATTAAGGATTAGTTAGACCTAACATGGACTTTCAGATGTGCCAGAGTAGTTGAAATTAAATATTTTTAGGAGATCCTAACCAGAACCTGAGTGTGGCTAAAATGACTAATTTGTTGGAATATGAAAATTTTTATCAGGTTATTTGACCTCTACATCCTTGGTTGTTACACTAACATGAACTGCTTTTCTACACACTCTGTCTAATAGATAGAGATCCTCTCCTGCCAAACCACCATCTACCTTCTACTTTCTGTAATTTAGTGCTTCGGGTTTTTTTGTTTGCCACAGACGCCAGCTAATTAGCATTTAATAGATGCACATGACTTTATATCCAGTTCATCACTTTCCCTTTATGAAGCTTTCTAGCTTTTTAACCATGGACTCATTTGCTTGTTTATAAATGTCTAAATATTAGTGAAAAAGAATGAATAAATATATGAGGGCATGTATGTGGTGGAAATCTTGATGAATCTGTGATTGGATGGTAGGATTCACTATAGACTCCATTTATCAAGCACCTAACATGTGCAAAGAATTCCAAGTCCAATGCAACCCATTTATATCTACATCTCAAATAGCAAATGCCCACTGACATTTTTCATACACAATGATCCCTCTTGAATTGATCAACGGACAGTCCAGTAGGTCTGGGGTCAGAAAACCTTAATTTTTGATACAGCTTCAAGAATATGAGATACTAGGCAAATCACTTAACTTTTCTGAACCTGTTTCTTCATCAGTAAAATGAGAATAACAAAATGTATTCCCCCAATCCCCCCCAGCTTGTGATAAAGATCTAATAAGCAGATTTTTTAAAAAGCTATATAAATATGAATCCTTGTAGTTACATAATAACAGGAGGTGATAGACAATAATAACTGCTTTGGGATCCTCTACCACTGAGCTTTGAGTGAAGAGTCTCTTGTGCATTTCTGTAGAAATATTTTTGGTTCCCTTCATTTTTCCTACAGTTGAAAATGTACTAAGTAAAGTCATGATAACTAGCTAACTAATTGCCTCCCCTACTGATTTTTAGACCTTCTGCAGCAACTGTAGCTGAGTAGAACCTTAGCAGAAACTGATTCTGTGAACTCACATGAAACTCTAAAGTTGCAATAAAAAGAGAGGGGGAAAAAAAATCCAGCAGCCATGATATAAGAAAAAGTCAAAGCAGAAGAGATTGATAACTGAGAAGCCCTTTAAGTGCCATAGGCACTGGCATTTTTAAAAGTTTACAAGCAGATCGTTTCATCTGCCACTGTTTGAAAATTCCTATGTCCCCCAGTAGGATATATTGCTTTTTTTTTTTTTTTTCAAACTTTGTAATAGCAGCTCAGTGGATTTGGGAAATAATTAGATTTGCCTGTGCATCTATACTAATGAGGATTCATTTATATCTCCTGTAGGTTAGATTGAGTTTACCTTTACATGTGCTAAAGTACATGTTCAGCTATTTTGAGAGAGAAATTGTCCATTTTTGTCTGACTGTTCATGACTCTATGGACCATAGAACATCAGATGCTTCTTTTTCCTCCACTAACTCCAAAGTCTATCCAAGCTCTTGGTTATTTCCATGAAATTATCCAACCATCTCATCCTCACCCATCCCCTTCTCATTTTCCTTTCAATCTTTCCCAACATTAGGTTATTTTCCAATGAGTCCTGTCTTCTAATTATTTGTCCAAAGTATATAAACTTCAGCTTCTGTATTTGTCCTTCCAAAAATAGTATCAAATTAATTTCCTTTATGTATTGACTGATTAACCCATTTTTTAGAAAATCAAAATTTATGCTGAACTTTCCCCTTGGATATCTTCCAACATTAATTTAATACTAGAAAAACATAGAAAGCAAGGCACTATGAACTAATTAGAAAGTGACATGTAGTATCATAGAAGGTGTCTTGGACTTGTCACCATTAGGACATCAGGTCAGTTCCATTACAGCCTCTGATTTTAGTGTGTGATATTGGGCTAATCAGTTAACATCTCTGGGATATTGATATTTGGGGTTTGTATTCCTAACCCTATAGGGTTGTAATGAAACTACTTTATAAACATTAAGATACTATTGTGAAGTGAATTATTTACAATTATTATATATAATGTTATTTCAGAGAAATGCAAAATCAGCCTCTTAAACATGTGGGCACAATTTTGAAACACCACCACATACATTCTCAATGTATTTCTTTGTCACATAGCTTTATGATAGCATTGTTGTTGTAGGTTGTTAGGGTATTGCACCTTTTGTTTCTTGGTTGGCTGAAACACTACAAATGAGCCTTTCTATATTGAACTCTTCCATTTGTCATTTGTAACCATTTTCCAATTCTTGGATCTGATTTTTGTAGCTTAGCTTTTTGTCCTAATGATGATTTTTTTAAATCAACAGACTAAAGCCAAGGCCTCTAAATTCCTATTTGTCTTCCTGGCTCACAGGCAGAAGAAATGAAGACTCAACTGAACAAAGATGAGGTAGAGGAAGCAACCAGAAAGAGTCAGTGTTGCTGGACACTGAAAAAGGTAACATTCATAGCCGATTATCTAAGAAATTTCAGACAAAGAAAAATCAGATCCTCCTTTTTTTCTTTTCTCTGCATCATGGTTTCTCTTTTGACTAGTCATTAATCAGCATTTCAGGAAGCAACCTTAATCATCTTTAGAGTGGACATGGCTATTCCCAAAACACCACCTTGAGTTGCCCATTGAAAAGGCTCTGACTTCAAAAAATAATTACCCTAAATTTTTATCCTCCTTCTGAAGCCTGCTGAGTCATTGCCATTTGGAGAACTTCCATTAATTCAAAGAGAATATCTCCCATGGAGGAGATAGTAAAATAAGGTCTTGTGGGGGCCTGAGAATTAGAACATAAGGGATCAAAAAGTAATTTAAGTGCTATTCGAATACCTATCTTTAGTTTACAAAAAATTCTCAGTGTAAATGGATACCTACATGCTAATGACTCTAATGTAGAATGGACCAGAAGTTAATTTATATATCAGAAAACTCTCAGTGATTAACAATGAATAATGAGTTAGAGATTTTTATAGTTTTAGTCCACAACAAATACATAAGTAACTAAAATTTCAAAATACACATGGCTGGAAGAAATTATGTTTTGATAATCTAAAGTTCCTCAGTTTTATCTGTTAATTTTGCTCATTCCAAAAAAAAATTTTCAATTTCCCATTCAGAGAGGAAGTACAGTTGTGTGATGGTGACATCATGTCTCTTCAAGAATTCCATTGTTGATTTATTTTTCCCACTAAAGACATCTGAGATTATCTATTATAACACATATTTTATACCTAAAAAATCCAATGCTTACAAAGCCTAAATAATTGATTTGCCCAAAGTCACATATGTGGTAAATCTGTAGCAAATTTTGAACCCAGGTCTTCTGACTCAAAATTCAGAGGTATCTTTCATTTACAATAGGTAGATTGATGAGCCTAGAATCAAACCCAGCCTTAGACATTTATTGTTGTTTGATTTTGAGCAGGGTTTTGTCTCAGTTTCCTTTACTGTCTAGTGAGGATACTAACAATACCTATCTCTTAGGGCTATTATGAGATCAAATGAAATATTGTTTGTAAAGCACTCAGCATTTGGCAAATAATAAAAGCTTAACAAATATTTTCCCTTCCCCTTTTCCATTGTACTAAGCGCCTTCCTAGACTATTTGAAAACATAAATTATAGCTGCTGGTGACATCCTTAGGCTCACTGGGTGATATATAGGTTTGATTCTTTAGACTCTGCAGGCACATGGAAACTCTAGGTGTTTTATGTTTTAAACCTCCAACACATTCCCTCCTATTGGAAGGCTAACCTATCATAGTGTGACCATTGGTTTAAATAAAATATCTTTGTTTCAAAAAACAATAAAATAGATGCAAATAATCCTCTAGATCTACAATTGTTTTTATTGCTTTTTATTTTTATTTTGAAAATCAACATTTTTGTCATTATTTTAAAACATTTCAAGAAAGATTCTTGTCAATGAACTTCTTGTAGAAAGTCATATGCTACAAAATCTATAGTCCTTCTTCCCAGGGAACCACATAAATTATTAAAAAAAATTGTGTTTTCTAAATTTGGATAGCTACTGAGAAAACCATGGACACAAACTTTTAAAATTATTTGTTTCTGTTGCATTTTAAATTTTTTTATTTAATATTTTCCCAATTATGTATAAAAACAATTTTAAAATTCCTTTCTTTCAAATTTTGAGTTCCAAATTCTTTTCCTTCCTTTCTTCCTACCCCAACTCATTGAGAAGGCAAGAAATTTAACATAGTTTATAAACATGTAGTGATGTAAGACACATTTCCAAGTAAGTCATTTTGTGAAAGAAAACAGAAAAAAAAAAACAAGAAAAATAAACTAAACAAAAGGCATCTTTAATCTGCATTCAGGCTCTATCTGTTTTTTTTCTGAAGATGGACAGCACTTTTCATCATTAAGTCCTATTGAATTACCTTGAATCATAGCTAAGTTATTCATAGTAAATCATCATATGACATATGTCTTGTTCTTGTGTACAATATTCTCCTGGTTCCTCTCATTTCACTTTACATCAGGTCACTTAAGTCTTTTCATGTTTTTCCTGAGAGTATCCTACTCATCATTTTTTAAAGCACAATAGTATTCCATCACAATCATATACAACAACTTGTTCAGCTATTCCCCAGTTGATGGACATCTCCTCAATTTTCAATTCTTTGTACCAATAAAAAGAGGTGCTATAAATATTTTTGTACACATATGTTCTTTTCCTTTTTGCTTTTTATCCCTGTGGGATACAAAGCTAGTAGTGGTATTATGTGGTCAAAGGGTATGCATGGTTTTATAGCCTGTTAGGCTATAGCTCATACTTCCAAATTGCTCTCCAGAATGGTTGAATCAATATACAACTTCACCAATAGTACTTTAAAATTTTAATTTTCCCACATCTATTCCAATGTTGTCATTTTCTTTTTCTGTCATATTAGCCAATCTGACAGGTGTAAGGTAGTAGTTCAGAGTTCTTTGAATCTGCATTTCTATCATCAGTAGTGATTTAGAGCATTTTTTCATATTAGTATGGAGAGCTTTGATTATTTTGTTTTAAAACTGCCTGTTTATATACTTTGACCACTTACTAATTGAGAAAAGGCTCTTATTTCTATAAATTTGACTCAATTTTTCTGCGTTTAAGAAATGACATACTAATCAGAAAATTGATAAAAAAGAAATTGTCCCAGTAATGATTGTCAACTATTTTTGTTTATCCTACTCTCACCCTCTCATCTTGTCTATTCTCAAAAGTGTTTAGCTTTAGACTTTTACCTCCCTCAAAATGTCTTCCTTTTTATCAGCTCTTTCCCACCTTCTCTTATTCCCTTCCCTTTCTACTTTTCTATATCACATGATAGATTTCTAACCTAACTTGATGTGTATATTATTCCATCCTTAAGCTAATTCTGATGAGAATAAGATTCATGTAATCTCTTTCCCACTTTCCTCAATTTTCTTTTCCACTGTAAAGTCTATTTCAGGCCTCTTATCCCATTCTATTTCTCTCTTTCCTCTTCTTGTAATGCTTTCTTCTTTCTCATTCCTTAATTTAAAATTTTAAGATAATCATACTGTCACATTCAAACTCACACTCTTGTTTTCTGACTTTGTATATTCCTTCTAACTGCCCAAATAATGAGAAAGTTTTTGGGTGTTATCATTTTTCCATATGAGAATATAGTTTGACTTTATTGAATCCCTTATCATTTCTCTTTCCTGTTTACCTATTTATACTTCTTTTGCATCTTGTATTTAAAAATCAGATTTTCAGCTCTGGTCTTTTCATCTAATTCATTTACTTTCCATTTTTCCCCTGAAGAATTATACTCAGTTTTGCTGGGTAGGTGATTCTTGGTTGTAATCTTACTTCTTTTGCCCTCCAAAATATCATATTCCAAGCCCTCTTATTCTTTAATATAGAAGCTGCTAAATTTTATATTATCCTGACTGTGGCTCCATAATATTTCAATTGTTTCTTTTGGGTTGCCGGCAGTATTTTCTCCTTGATATAGAAGGTCTGGAATATTCCTTAGAGTTTTCATTATGGTAACTCTTTCAGGAGATGATCAATGGATTCTTTCAATTCTATTTTACCTTCTCGTTCTAGAATATCAAAGCAGTTTTTCTTGAAAATGTCTCAAAAGATGACATCTAGGCTCTTTTTTTTATCATGACTTTCAGATATTCCAATTATTCTTAAATTATCTCTCCAGGATCTATTTTCTAGGCCAGATATTTTTTTCAATGAGATATTTCACATTTTCTCTTATTTCTTTTCATGCTTTTGATTTTGATTGTTTCTTGATGTTTCATAAAGTCATTAGCTTCTACCTGCTTAATTCTAACTTTTAAGGAATAATTTTCTTCCATGAACTTTTATACTTCCTTTTCTATTTGGCCAATTTTACTTTTTAAGGAGTTCTTTTCATTAGATTTTTGTTCTTCTTTATTTTTGTATGAATCAAGATTTAACTTTTTATTGAACTGCTTTCCATATTCACTGTGTTTCTGTGTATTTGAGAATAGATTATTTTTGGTTTTGGTACAGCAGAACATGAAATCACTAATGAGTTGCAACTACATTTTTTTCCAAAACAAGTTAATTCTAACAAAGTGTGCTATTTAGTCCATTCTTCCACATATGTATAGGACTTCTATATATTTTTTTCTTTTTTTTAATCCATCCAGAATCTTAACCAAGGTGACAGAAATTTTAAAATTAACCCTATTCAAATGCAGATAAAGACAATAGTCTCCTATAAGGCTACATTTTTTTTAAAAAAATATAAATTTGTTCAGATGAGCCAGGCACAGAAAAGTTTGTATACAGAATACTGCAAAGCCATTTATCAACCTTCTTCCAAACTAGTCATTTTATACATTCATAATTAAACATTCATTCTGGAAATTTTCAACACATAAAGAAATTGATAATCTCTCAGACTTCAAAAAGGCTTACAGGATAAGGGAGCTCTCAACTATAGTGAGAAACTGTAATTATTTTAACTTCAGCTATACAAGATTTTTTCCTTCTGCCTTTTCTCTGTGTTCAAAAGCTGAAATCATATTGAAGAATAAATTACTTCAGGCGAATCTACAATTACATGGAAAACAAGCACTATGGTGAATCATTAATATCCAGAACCTCAGATCCATTACTTACTGTACTCTCTATGTGTCTATCATCAAACTTTGGGCATTAATAATAAATTGAGAAAGCAATGGTTAAGGTCCCTGTTTCAATCACATTAATTTTATTGTAAAAATAAGCATACTATGAAACATTTGGCAAATTTTTCTAAACTATTTTTCTTTTTTTTTTTACTAAAGCTTTTTATTTTCAAAACATATGCATAGATAATTTTCATCATTTACCCTCCTTTTCCCCTACTCTAAATAATTAATCACAAAATTTATAATCAAAGATATCTTTTTAATCTGTCACTTTTAATATATTCATTGCTTATCCTTCTCCTTGCTTGCAAATTTAACTTAAAGTAATTCTACTTAAAATTAACATGATTAAATGTTTGCCATACTTTTAAAATTACTGAAAACACAATTCTGAAATCTTCTTTTGATTATACATTATACTTAAAATCACTGCTATGGACAGATAAAATTCTTCTCTTATTCTAGAATGAACTATTGATGTTATAAGAATTCTTTTCCTCAGTCTATTTTCTACTGTAAAGATTAAGAATATGAAGTAAGCATATTTAATCTGTAATAGATTAGTATCCATGCTTGTTCCACATAGCTAAGGCAATAGGTCCTTTTCAAAAATGACAAACTCATCAGGATTGCCATATATGCCTCATAGTGAATCAATAAGTCTTATATTGCTTTTGTTCCTCTTTTCTTCTGTTTCTCTTCTATTCTGTTTTTAAGGTATTACTTTCTTCAGTATTTTTGTGTTCCCTCTACCAAGCTGTTAATTCTTTTTTCCCATTGTTTTCTTGCAGTACTCTCATTTCTCATCCCAATTCTTATTTTTGAGTTCTTTTATGGCTTGAGGTCAATTCATATTTTTCTCTGAAGCTTTGGATGCAGGAATTTTGCTTTTATTGTCTTCTTCTAAGTGTGTTTTGATCTTCCTTGTCACCATTGTAGTTTTCTATGGACAGAATTTTTTATATGGTTTGTTTGTGACCCTTTACTACTGTCTCGGTTTCCTCATTTATAAAATGGACAGCACCTACTTCTCAGGGTTGTTACAGTAATCAAATGGCATAATAATTGTAAATATTTGTAACAGTACCTGACACAAAGTAAGCACTATATAAATGTTAAGCTATTATTACATATTATTATTCAAGCCCTCAAGTAACTATAAGCTTAACACTCATTACTTTCTATATGAGTTAAAGCAAATATTCTCATTTCTAGTATCTTTCCCCTCCACACGCTGCTTCCATTCATTCTCAGGACACAGATTTGATTGACATTTCATTTCTCAAGTAATTTCATAGACTACTAAAAAAAAGTACTAAATCCTCAGTCTGGTTAAAGAAGTCCAAATCTAGCTTTAATCTGCTCTTCTAATCTGTGTTATTATTCTCCCTTATATACTCTACACTACAATCAAATTGAATTACACCAGAAATCACTAACTCATAGAATTGGAAGAGACTTCAAGTGTCATTTCATCCCAAGCTGCTTGCATCATGAATTCCCTAAACTTTTCTCAAAAACTGGTCCTTAGACTTCTGCTTGAAGACTCATAGCAATGCAGACCTCACTAAGCCCACCTCAGCCTCCTCAGTAGAATTTTTTCATTACATTGAACCCAAACCATCAGGCTTTTTTCACTTGAAAAGCTTTTCACCAGCCTCGGAGCAAATCCCAAGTTTTTCTGTCTCTTCTCCATATTTCATCTCTGTGATTAGAACAATGATCTACCTCCAATCCTTGCTTTTTGAATCCTCCCAGTTCTTCAAGTGTCACCATATCAGGTCCCACTTCCATTCCTTGATCACCATCAGCTAAAAGCAAGTTCTTTCTCTTCTGAATGTGTATAGCACACTGCACCTCCACATGTTTATTATATTTAATGTGTCTTTGTATTTGTTAGAGTATAAATTATTTGAGGTTAGGGACTGCACCATTTTTACCTGTTTGGTAGATGATGTCTTATTCTTAGCCTGAATTTAATAAATGTTTGCTAAATTGGATTTAAGTTAGGCCGGAAAGTAGAAAGAGATTCATTTCTGAGGAGAGGGAAAAAAAGAATACTCATAGGTAAAGGGTCAAAAAGCAAATTTCATAACTATTAAGAATAACTGAGCAAAATATTTACAAAAGGACATCCAGTACTAAGTCCTAAGAATGTTACATAATTCCTTATGCCTCAAGATCTTGATGCCAATAACTTTTCCCTGAAGGGAAAAAGTCTTTTCACAGTTCTATATTTATTTTTCCATAAACTCATGCCCAAATTTTAGTGGCCCCAATATAATAGGATCTCATTATTTAGTGAGTCACATCAACTAAATTGTGAGATTTTCGATTACTACCATTTGGTTATAAGGACAACTTAGATATTGAAGTTTTTTAATATTTATTATTTATATATATAATATAATATAATATTTATAATATTATTATTATTATTAAATGATTGTTTTAAATTACCTAGAACTGTGTTTCTTCCAAGAACTCAGTAGCTATTCAAGGAAAAAACTTAAATAGGCTTTTCTTCTAATACGACTCCCTGACTCTCTAGATGGTGGTAACCAATTAAATATATTGTAATTGGCTACATTTAAATGCAGATTCTCCAGTTACTAAACTCAGTGGTATATCCCTATTGAATAAATATAGCAGGGATTCTTACCTGGGGATTCATGTTTTTATAATTCCATTTCAGTTATTGGTCTCCTTTGCAATCCTGTATATTTTAGAATGTGCATTTAAACACATTATTCTGAGAAAGAGTCCATGAGCTTAATCAGTCTGCCAAAGGGGTTCTTGGCACAAAATACCTTAGGAACACCTGAACTATGGCAGTGCTTCAGTGACCTCATTATCATGTATACTTCCTCCACTGGAGATTTAAAACCATCTGGACCTACCATCTTATCCAGCTTTCTGCCATATCTTCACATAGATCTGCCACCATAGTCACGTTCTTCTGAATATTGGCCGTCCATTAGTTACTGGAAGCAACATAGGCCATAAAGCACTGGGCCTACATTAAAAATGACTCATCTTCCTGAGTTCAAATTTAGTCTCAGGTACTTACTAGCTGTATGGCCCTGAAAAAGTCACTTTACCCTGTTTGCTCATATGTAAAATTAGCTAGAGAAGGAAATTCCAAACCACTCCAGTGCCTTTGACAAAAAACCCTCCAATGGGGTCACAAAAAGTTGGATATGACTGAAAAATAACTAAACAACCTTAGCTATTCCCAGTTTTCCTGACCAGCTTATTTTTTCTTAATTATTCATTGTAATAATAACACTGTCTAAATCTCTTTACCTCCATAATTCTTCTTTTTGTTGTTGCAAAGTCTATTCTATTCGTGACCTTTGTCATTGGAGGTTTTTCCACCTCCATTTTTCTAGACTGTAGTATTCTTTGACTCCCAGACATAAAAGAATCTTTGTGTTAAAAAGAGGAAACTTTATTTTAGAGAGAAATATGAGATCATTAAAAGAACTATATGTTTTCCCTAAGGCAAATCAATCTGCTCTTCTCCTCTCCTTTCAATCTAGACCCAGATCTTTATCCATCTGTAGCTTTTTTCAGCATCTTTATACTTTGGCAAAGGGGAGTTGATTAGCATTATGGAAGAAAAGTCACTGAGCAGATTCCATGTTCACTTAAGTCACCTAATCTCCAGCTAATGGTATGGTCTGAGTCCATTTTTTTTGGATTAAGTTTTATACTACGTCATCAATTAGAAAATTGAGAAGAATTTTCTGGCTATGTTTTATACTACGTCATCAACTAGGAAATTGAGAAGAATGATGGTTGTTCTTCATGGAAACTACCAAGAGTTTTTAGGCTGCTCAAGATCAGCACTTCCACCAACCTTCAATTAATCTCAGTGTAAATCACTGGGGCAAACCTGAAGTTCATCCCTCTATATTGAGGAGTTCAACAAAGCAGTAGGTATTGTCTCATAATAACAACAATCTCTTTTGTATACTGCTTAATAGTTTTAGAGTACTTTCTCACCTCACAATAATCTTTTGAAGGATATAGAGTCAGTATTACTCTATTTATGAGGAAGTTGAGATCTAGGATAATACCCCTTTCTCAATGATACCAATCAAGTTATTGACCCAATTCTCTTAGCACATAGTCACAGAATCTCAGTTAAAATGTCCTAATTGTGTAGGATTTGATGGAAGCTCAACTCAATTAATTTTACTGAAGCATAGGAAAGAGAATGGGGCTGGATGTGTAGATTTGTGAGTTGTGGGCATCGATATAATTTTTTTTAATTTGTGGCATTTTCCCTTCTCTGACCAATAGTACCTTTTCCATTCTCCAAAAAATTTCCCTTCTCCACAAATCTTTTAAAAATCACTGATGATGGCACATTTGCATCCAGCACTTCTTTCACTACCTGAGGATTTATTTTTTCCATGTCAGAACATTTTAAGTCATTAAAGACATGTCTTCTGTTTTCTCTTGGATGTGAATTTCCATTTAGCCATATTAGCCCAATCTTTTCCAGTCCAAACATCATTCTCTAGAAATCAAGCCAAATAAGAAATGTACCATCTCTGTCTTCTCAGAGGTCATTACTCAACTTTTATATCATCAAACTAATCCTATCCCTTCTTTGGTCCTCCTCCTTTCTACACATAGGAAAAGCACCCTTTGTATTATTAGCTTCCCTTACTTTCTTCAGCTCCTTCTGACACTTCTGATAGGATCATTTCACATATTTTTTTTGGTCTTCAGAATTTCATTCTTGATAATTTCCCATCCCTCCCTAGCTGGCTTTCTCTATAAAAGTTTAGTTTTTTTTTTCTTTTAATGCTGAAATTGCTGTCCCATAATCTAGAGATTCTACCTATTCTTCTCCTCCATTACAAACTCTAAGGTAGGTTGGTCACTTCTCCCCATAGTTGCTGTCATTCTACCCAGAAGAGAATTTCTCCATTTGCTCTTCCATCTGTTAAAAGGAGATTGTCATTAAATCAAGGAAAGACATTATTAGTTTTTCTGCTTTGGCAGAGAGCTTTAGCAGATTTCCAGATAATTGAAATCCCACATGATCCCATTTATGCCAAATTTGTGATGTTTTCCAAACTCTCCCTCTACTTCCTGTTTCTGCCCAGATGATCTGTGGTATATTCTAGTGACCATTTCTACTCTGATTCTGACTCCATTGATCTTTACCCCTATGTTTCCTCATCTTTCCCCTCTCTGGTTTCTGGATTTCTTCACTAACATGCCCTTTTAATATGCAATACTATATTCCTGCCCTTTAATGTACCTTGTTTCTTTTGAATAAAAAACTTCAAGAAACATATTCTGGTCATGGATTTTATCTCACCAATATGGAGTGATATCTATAAGGTTACATTTTCCTCCTTGAATTAATATCTCTAGTTCCTTCCTGCTCGTTACCTATACTTTGTATATTTTGGTGTTGACATCTGAGGTCATGGATTTTATTACAGGCTCCTTTATTAAATTTTATCTCTCATGAACCTCTGACTGTTTCAACTGATATTCTTCATTCATTATAGCTATTCTCTAAATCTATCTTGATGGATGTACACAGGTAGTTTTCTCCCTTACCCTTCTTTTTCAGTTTAAAATACTTTTGGTTAGGCAGACAAAACTCCCAGCAAATATATTTTTATTAGCTCTTGGAAAGGACACTCTGTCTCTGGCCTGGGTTGTGATCCCTGCGATTTCTATATTTTAGGCTGTAGTACAGCAGTACAAATCAAAATCTCATTCACAGTCTTTTTAACCAACTGGTCAATTTTCAAATGTGTGTGTGTGTGTGCGTGTGTGTGTGTGTATATATATGTGTGTAGGATTGAAGCAACAGTATTAAAAATATCACTTCTGCCCCTGTACTTACCCAGTCCTTGCTAAAGACATCTAGTTTTTAGTTCTTTCTCAAAGTATCATTTGTGTCAAATGAATCAACAGAAGTGGTGATAGTTATCTAATTTGATAACTCTTCAGAGGTTCTCTGTCCTATTCTAAGATAGATAGATGGAAGGAAGGAAGGAAGGAAGGAAGGAAGGAAGGAAGGAAGGAAGGAAGGAAGGAAGGAAGGAAGGAAGGAAGAAAGGAAGGAAGGAAGGAAAAAGAAAAAAGGAAGAAAAAGGAAAGGAAAGAAGAAAAAGGATAGGAAAGAAGAAAAAGGATAGGAAGGGAGAGAGAGAGGGTGGGAGAAGGAAGGAAAGGAGGAAGAGAGGGAAGAAAGGAAGGAAAGAAGGGAGAATAAACCTACCCACAGGAATTTAGCAGCTCTCCCGATTTTTGTTTTCAGCTTAACAAATGAATGCCTACCTCAATATCCCTCAACAAGAAAGCTATAAACCACTTTTTCTTGTCTCTTCATTCCCATTAAATGACCTGAGAGCACCTGTAAATCTAGACCTTAATTCCTTAGCAGACAAGCAAGCCCTTTCCTGATGAGAAAGAACTTGTTTTGTTTTCTTGGGTCCTAGTCTTCTGTGGGTTTTTATTCCTATTCTCTTTTATGTGATATTCTCCCATTCTCTGTATCTCGATCCATCTAGAATTACTCTTCACTATTTCAGTTCTTTTCTCTTCTTGGTGTTCATATTGTTGTTCTACTCTTCAAAGAACATTGGCTATTCTCCCTCCTGTCTTAGAAAGAGATGTAACAGCTTGCTTTTTAAGCATAATTGCAAAAATCATGGCAGAACTGAAATTTCCTATGTCTCCACTATCTCCTGCTGCTCAACCCATCCTTGGCACCCAAGCCCACTTTGCAGTCTCCCAAGTGAAGAGGAGTCATATTACCTTGATAATACCATGTTCACCTTCTAATGTCTGAATCCCTCATCTTGTGCTGAATGCCTTTACCATAGGTCTTCACTCAGGGGTTGGATGGCCACTTAACTTGTATGTGACAGACTTTAGTTCAGGTACTGGTTTAACTAGGTGATTTCTGAGATCCCTAGAACATTTTGATTAAGAAGGGGAAATTGCAAGCCAAAGAGAAAGTCATTAATAAATAGCATTTAACATAAGTCAATTAGGTAATCAACAAGGATTTACTAAGAGCCCTAAAGATATAAATATACCTTATTTCAAATGGGATGTGAAATAAACTTGTTATTAAGGAGAATCACTTTAGTGGATAGAGAACCAGTCCTGAAATCAGGAGGACCTGAGTTCAAATTTGGCCTCAGACACAACACTTTCTAGCTATGTGATCTTGAGCCAGTCACTTAACCCCAATTGCCTCAGCCAAAAAAAAAAAAAAAAAAGTAGAATCACTTTGGTAGCCATGAAAAAGATTGTTTAGAAAGAGGGGAGTTGAGGAAGTAAGACCAATTAGGTGTGAGAAGTGATAAAGACCTAAACTTTATTCAACTGTATAAAAAGAGAGAAGGACTCAGAAGTCAGAGATGTTATAGAAAGATAAAGATTCAGTGACTGATAAATTAAACAGTTTATGTGAGTGAAGACTCAAGGATGGCATGTTACTAACTTGGGACAATGGAGAGAGAATGAGCTCTGTTTTGAATACATTTATCTTGAGATATTTCTGAGATATCCAGTTTGAAATGTCCGTCGGGCAGTTGATTATGTGGGACTGAAGCTCAGAAGAGAGATTTGGGCTGGATTTGTAGATTTGTGAGGCTTGTGCACAGAAATGATAATTAAACTCATGGAAGTTGATGAAATCATCAGGAGAAAGTAGAGAAGAAGGAGGGCAGTTTCATTTAAGTGATGTCAGAAGGCTCTCAACAGAACCTTGGGAAACATACACAATTAAAGGGAATGATTATCTATCAATCACTCAATATGGAGGATAAGCCAGCAGAGAAGCTAGAGAAGATAGAGTCAGACAGGTAGGAGGAAAGTGTCATGAAAACTCCGAGAAGAAAATACCACCAGGAACAGAGGACAATCAATAGACAATATGTGAGAGATTGTTTGAGAAAAATGAGAACTGAGAAGACATGATCACCAATGAATTTTCTTAATTGACAATAAAGCGATTGTTGATGACTTGGGAGAGAGTCACTTCAATTGAGTTAAGAGAGAGGAAGCCATATTATATCATATCATATATCATATCACATCTTAAATAATATTGATGCTATAAATGCCATGATCTATTAAGAATATGTTCAGGATAAGTAAAGTGTGGGGTTTAATCTGCTTTACACACCCATGTTTCCTTGTCCTTAAAAAATAAAACCTCACTTCTTTCCACCTTATCTACAAGTTATTATTCTACATCTCCCCTCCTCTTTGTGGCTAAACTTCTTGAAAATGCCATCTCTCTTGCCTTCATTTCCTTCTTTCTGTTCTAAACCCTCTGTAGCTGACATCGTTTAAATGAAACTTCCCTCTCCAAAGTTACCAATAATCTCTTAATTGTCAAATGACATAACTTTTTCATAATCTTCATCTTCCTTGATCTTTCTGCAGCCTTTGGTATTAATTGATCATCCTCTTCTCCTAAATACTCTCTCCTCCCTAGATTTCCATAATGGTCTTCTCTTTCTTCTACCTGTCTCCATTTTCTTTTCTGGATGTTCCTGTAGATCATACCTACTAACTGTAAGTACGACCCAGGGATCTGACCTGATCTCTTTTTCTCTTCTCTCTCTATATCTTCTCCTCTGGTTCAGTTATGTACAATGTATTCCCAAAGGGCAGGCCCCCACACGGTGGTCCACAAAAGTGATGCAGGATCTTTTTTAAGAACTTTAGAATTGATTGTATGAAGTGAAAGGCACTGGCGGGACCACCCAGCATGGCATGCCTTCATCAGAGAAAATGTCGTGTTCCGTCAGTAAAGCCAAATTGAAGTAGCTCAGTAGAAATGCAAGATGTGCAAACTTAAAGAATCCATCCCAAATATTCCTAGGGACTCCTTGTACCTAACCTGTGGTCAAGCATTCGGAGCTCACATGGGTCTGATCATCCATAGTCAGCCATATTGTAACTTGATTCTAACATCCTGATATCATTTTGATCCTCTACAAGGATGAAGGGCAATAACCAACCAATCAAAAACATTTAGCCCTGATCTCTCTCCTGAGCCTCAGTCCTGTATCACCAACTGCTTTTTGGTGCAGAATCTCATCTAAAATAGAACTCATTATCTTTCCTCCCAAACCCCCTCTTCATCACAAGTATCCTGTTATCATTGATGGCTCCATCATGCTCCCAGTCAACCACTTTTACTACCTGGGTATCACCCTTAATTCCTCATTTGACCTCACCCCATATATCCAGTTAGTTGTCAAGCTTTACCATTTTTAGCTTCACAACATCTCTTGAGTGCATCCCTTTTCTCCACTCAGCCACCCTCATCACCTCTCTTTCAGAGAGGTGCAATATTGCAATAATTGACATCAAGCCTCCCCACTCCAATCCACCCTCCCCTCAGGTACCAATGGGGTTTTCCTAAAGTGTATCTCTGAATATGTCATCTTCCTACCCAGTAAAATTCAATAGATTCCTATTACTTCAAATATCACATATTAAATCCTCAATTTGGCATTTTCAATCCTTTACAATCTACTCCCTTTCTATATTTCTGCTCTTCTTACATTTATTCCCCTCCACATACTCTGATCAGAGACATAGGTCTGCTCACTAATCTATATGACATTCCATCTCCAGACCCTATGCATTTTCACTGACTGTCCCCATACCTAGAATGCTCTCCTTCCTCACCCCAACTTCCTACCTCTCTTCCCCAACTTCCTTCCAGAATCGTCTCAAATCCTACCTTCTGCAGGATGCTTTCTTATCATCACTCACTCCCCACTTGAGCTATCCCCCTGAGATGACCTCCCATTAGTACTGTATATATCTTATATATACAAATTGTTGCTGCTGAGTCATTCAGTCATTTCCAGCTCTTTATCACTCCATGGACCACCCTGTCCGTGGGGTTTTCTTGGCAAAGATACTGGAATGGTTCGCCATTTCCTTCTCCAAAGAATTAAGGCAAACAGAGGTTAAGTGATTTGCCCACAATCACCAACTGTCTGAGGCCAGATTTGAATTCAATCCTTCCTAACTCCAAGCCCAGTGCTCTATTATTCTCTGAGTCACCTAGCTACCTCCTCATATATTCAGTTATTGACTACCCTATTAGATCACGAGCTTTCTGAGGACAGAAAACGTGTTTTTTCCTTTCTTTTTTTCTCCAATGATCAATGCAATCCCTGACACATAGTAAACACTTTATAAATAATTGCTGACTAACTGACTTAATACCTTGGAAAAGTTGAGTTTGCCTTGGGAAAAATGTCAAACCAATGGAAATGCTATTTTGTCTAAAATACCCCTTGCTTTTTTTTCTTTCTATAATACTTCAGAAGATCTGTAGTTTGATCAGTGGAGGTGTTATCATTTATCCTTCATTTTCAAAGGGACATTTCTTCAACCAACACAGAATATAGCCCCTCCATACCCCTATAGACAATCTCATGAATTCCTTTGACCAAAAACTTAATCATCTCTCTGGTGGTCGAGTTTCTGGCTCTGAACTTTGCTAGACTGGTCATCCTGTGGCAAACACCAAGGCTCAGGCCAGGTGCCATTTCCATTTCTTTCTAGCTTGGTAGAGCCCCGTCAGAGTTCACTGCTTCCTGACTTTAGCCTTTGAAAACGTAGGGTGACCTCCATCCCCCATTGAGGTCCGTTCTTCTCTAGCGTGTCTAAACGTGCTAGTTACATTTTTCTCTCCAGCCATTCTCATGTCTAATGATAATTCTGGCAACTTGTTTCTCTATATCCCTTTCTAAGAGCTTTTGAAATCCATTCACATACAAGCAGGGACTCAGACTTCTAACTATTTATACCATAGCTTTCTCTTCTTTTGTTGATTATCCCACCTTTCTTTTAACCTCCATTTTAAAATTGAGATGATGGTTGCCATGTGAATAGCAGCAATATTTGCATGAAATTTCTTTTAAAATTCAGTATTTCCCAGGTTATGGGGCTGATTTCATCATAAGTGGTTAATTTGATCACTTTGATTTGCAGAATTTTTTCCTGTTTATTTTTTCCATATTAGAATCTGAGCACACACATTTAATAATTTCTGATGGTTTATACTTCAGCATCAGCTGGGCAAGGCAGAATGTGCTCTAAACTGTCTCAGAATTTGATTACAACTGAGGAGCTACTACCCCATAAACAGTGAAAATTGGAAATTATCTCTAGAGCTGTTTGTTAACGAAGTCGAAGGATAACCTTTAGGGCTCATTAAAATTCTACTGATGAAAACTCTCGCGCTGTTCTCCCTTTCATGAATCTATCCCTATGTTTCCTCTGTTATGTGTGGAAATTGGTTTAGACCCTCCCCTTTTGCCCTCCCCCTTTAATCTCTCGGTCGGGTTTAAGCAGTGATTTTAAAGCCTGCAGATTTCTATTTCTCTCTACTCAGGGCAATTGTTGGGAATCTAAACAAAAGCCAGTGGGTCTCCAAACCTGTCCCTGCTACTTCCCCACCCTCAACCCCATGCAGTCCTTCTGAATCTACTTCCTGCCCTCACTAAAAAGCATAAAATTATTTGTCCCTAGGGCAGTTAAGGAGGTGGGGGTGTTAAAAAAAAAGGGGGGGGGGGATATGCTTTCCATAACTGGCAGTGCATGTATGAAAAAAAAAAGAAAGAAAGAAAAGAAAAGAAGGTATGAGCACTGTATTTCTTATACAATTGATGAAAAGCTCAAACACAATTATTGATTTATTTAGTTAAAGGTGGTCATTATTAGAAATAGAATCACCCAGTTTTATAAGATAGTTCTACTCAGTATTATCAAGGTTACTAGGTCATTTTCGACCAGCTATGTTTGGTGATAGCATCCCACCTCAACGCTGGACAGAATGGCATTTGAATTCATATAGAGCACGATTTAATCTTGAAAAGGGAGTCAAGCCGTCGATGACACATCACTGATATTTCTAAGCAGATGGAAAAATAATTGTTTATGGAATTTGTGTTTTAATCATATTAAAATATTTGGCAGGGAAATCCACCTCGGTACACAATACAGAGGCTGCCTTTGATCTGTTGCATTATCCTCCTTTGGGGCATTTTCCATGACTGATAAACTGCTTCCCCCAAGTTCATAGGCAAATGATGGAAATGATAAAGGAAGAAAAAAGAAAGGGGAGGGTGGAGAAAACCCAATACCAAAACCTCCCACTTGGCTATTTTGTCTCCTTGGAGAATCCGACAAGCTTACGTTTGTGCTAAGGATTCAGCTCGCATCTCACCCAATTATACACCCACACAGGGCTTAATATGAATCCCCCCATACATACAGAGAGACATCTCTGTGTCTCCCTCTTTCCCCTTTCTCTCTCCTTTTTTCTCTCCTCTCTCTCTCTCTCTTTTCTTTCCCATTTCCCCCTCCCCCACTTTCTCCCTTTCTCTAACACACACCCATTGCAGGAATTCAGGTTATACTCAGTCACGCAAAGATGCCCCTCAGCCTTTATGTGGGACTATCTAAACTGCTTATAAAGTATTTATCAGTGATAGTCCTTATAATATTTTCTCTTTCTGTCATCCTGTATTTCTTGACAGTCCCTGGAATGTGGTAGGATGGTGATTTGAAGCTTTTTTTTTTTTTTTTTTTTAACAAATGTTAATGGTCAAAGTGTGAAATCCATAGTTTTCTGAATAAGATTAGACATGGGTTGAATGTAGTTGTGGGGAAGGCTGGGCACAGTGAGCTGGCCAATTTCCCTATTAATGAGTTTTCAGTGAGCAGAATATAGTGTAAAAAATTGAGAGAGGAGAGAGAGAGAGAGAGAGAGAGAGAGAGAGAGAGAGAGAGAGAGAGAGAGAGAAAGAGAGAGAACACAAACAAGTCCTATGTGGTACTGCAGCTTCCCAGTCCCACAACACCCCAGTGCCTCTTCTCCCAGCTCTGGCGGTAGTTGGTCAGGAATTATTAAGAAAACATGTACCTCCCCTCCTCATATAAAGAGATCTGGGGAGGTTTTCAATTTTTCGATGGGTTTTGTTTGTTTGGTTGCTCGGTGGATTTTTCCCCTCATTCTTTCTCCTCAGAGGAACACAACTAGTAAATGATTGGATCTTTGACAGAACAAAGGTATTTTTGATGGGCTCTGTAATCTGGCGAGCTAATGCGTCCAGTCTCTCATTGTCTTGCTGTCTGATCCCATCCCTTCAGCCAGACAGTCACTGCGGGATGAGTCACTTTTAATGTCTGATAATCAAGGTGAATTTTCAAAAAGCTGCCATTTTGGAATTCTGCACTATATCACGATGTCAGGGACAAGAAGGGGAGAAAAGAAGGAAAGGCTAAGATAGACACCTAGTGGCCTTTCACAGTTCGGCAGCGCGCAGAACAGCCACCACGCCTGGTACGCTATGTCTGGAGGGTCTCAGTCGATCAAGGCGTACATAATGAGAAGGAGACTATGTTAATTATAAATTTAAAATAACTTCTATGATAATGAAGATTATATGCACAGGAGAAAATGTCTTAGTTAAAACAGACTGGAGGGATGGAATTAAGCACCAGCCATTTGGGGGTATGGATTCTGTATCTACTGAATATATTGTGGGTCCATTAAATAACCTAATACAAACTTACATTTGAAAAAGAATAGAGGTGGATTGTAGCTGTCTCTGCAGATGCTGTATTGTCAGCTGTCCCTATTTAAAGCAACATCTGCTAAGGGATATGACTTATTAGATGAATAACAGCCCCACTTCCCAATCGGGGGGACTGGATATTTCTGGAATCGTTTAAAAGACAGAACCTTTTTATTGAACTAGACTGTGCCGTGTATTATTATCCAGGCGGAATGCTGGAACCCGGGGTAAACAAAGACGGAGCGAGCGTCCTGCGTGGCCAGCGTGGTCAGCGTCCACCCCACGGTGTCTCACGGCGTTCCCAAAGAGCTACTTCAGCTTTGGAATTATTATTATTATTATTTTTTTGTCGTCGGTGTATTTCATTAGATAATAGGAGAGTTGAGAGTAAAATGATATGATAAGAATGGCCTGCCATTTCTGTTTATTATTCAGAGAACCGAACACCTATAAATAGAATCAGGATGTTTTGACTAGCCGTCCTCATTACTAGCAGGGAGATGCTGGGGCGAGTTAAAGTGGAAGCTTCAAAGCTTTGTCCCACTTGATAAAAACAACACGGGCATTTCCATGGCCATTTCAGGGGCAGATCAGTCAGTGTCCGCAGGAGTTACAGTTACTCTTTAGAAAGAAAAGGGCATTTCAGAGAAGTACCAGTAGGAGCCATGATGGATGTTCACCTGTTTCCTTAATAGAGAGATTTGAAAAGCTGAATATCTTCTTAATCAGTAATTTTGTTTACAGGTTATTTATTAGACTGTAGTTTTGTCTACCCCAGAGCCTCTCTCCCCATACTTCCCATCTTTCTTTCTTTCAAAGTCACTAACGGTGTGAGGGAATAGCCACAGGAAGGGGTGGGGGGGAGGGTATAGCTCTTCCTAGCTTACAAATAAAGGGAGATGGAAAGAATTAGAACCATGCCCTGGTTAAGCAGTGGTTAAAAGGCACATCACCGTTTGCCACATCTGAGAAAGGGATAGTAATCCTCTAAACTCCCAAGCATGATACAAAGGAGAAAAATGAAGAGAAATAGGATGAAATTAAGTCAAATTTCAACAGACTGGCTGATGAAAAAAACCGTCCTGATGGGTAGATCTATTAGATTGCAGAACAGTCCCTCTGTCGGGAAAATTGGTGAAAACATTTGTAATGATCTAAGAGATGGTATATAAAAAAGCTCATCGTGACATTCATATTTTCTTTCCTTCCTTCTACTCTTTTACTGTAAGGATTTCTAAATGCCACCTTAATTTTTCAGCCTAATCTCATATCATTCCCTTCTGCGTATTATATTTTGGCCAAACTGGTTTATTCATTGTTCGCTGCCTGGTGATAATTAGTAGGGAGATGAGGAGACAAATATTTCTAGGGCACCTACTATGTGCTAGGCAAATGTGCTAAGCACTCTATAAATCTGAGAAGCCGTGGGGGGAAGATGCAGGACAGATTTATCTCAGTTCCCCATCAGGACAAAAGATCTAACCAAGGGAACTACCTTAAAGTGACAGAGACAGCTAATATTCATACATACTGTGTGCCAGGCTCTGTGCTAACTGCTTAACAAATATTATCTCAGCTGAGAGATAGCATTCCCACTTTACAGTTAAAGAAACTGAGGTAAACAGAAGTTAAGTGACTGGCCCAATTATCATGTAGCTGAGTGTCTGAGGCAGAGTTTGAACTCAAGTAGTTGTGACCGTGAGCACAGTGTTCTCTCCACTGCCCGACCTAGGGCCTTTTGTCACCCTGTTCCCAGTACTGAGAATGCCTTTCTTTCTCCTCCTGTGCCTGTTTAATTTCTGCTAATCATTTAAAGAACAGCTCAGTTGTCACCTCCTACAAGAAACCTTCCCTGATCTCCTCACAACCTCTCCCTAGCACTTCATTTTTTATCTCACTAATGTATTTTCCCTGAAAAGTACAGGTCTGACCATGTCACTCCCTTACTCTGCTTCTGCCTTTCTCCACCACCACCTTTACAGGCTATAATCCAGCCACAGTGGCTGTTCTCCATGTGTGGTATAACATCTCTTACCTTTGCCTAAGCTGTGCCCCATCCCTAATCCTCCTTCTCCTTCTGCCTTTTAGAATCCTTTTTTTCCTTCAAGAAAGATTCTGCTCAAGTGCCACCTTTACATCGGGGTCGGGGGTTCTTAATCTCTGTGTGTCATGGATTCCAGAGGTCCAGAATACCGTTTCTCAGAATCATGTTTTAAAATAAGTTTCTTAAATATGTAGGATGACAAGGAAAGTCAGATGTATTGAAATATAGTTGTTAACATGTTGGTGAGGGGTAAATATAAAGTTAATGATCCCAAATTAACATTAGAAGAATCAAGTACATCAATTGATACAAAAATTTACTTGATTCCAATGTACTTGTGATGGAAAGTACCACTACATTCCAAGTCAAAAACCATGGAGACTGAATATGGATCGAAGCATTGTATTTTCATTTTTTGTTTGTTTTCTTATGCTTTTTCCCTTTTGGTCTGATCTTTCTTGCACAACTTGATAAATACAGAAATATGTTTTAAAGAATTGTACATATTTAAAAAATTTTTGCTTGGTCCTTCAAGGTGAATTTGACCCCTTGTTCTACATGAAGCCTTTTCTGATCCCATCAACTTCTAATGCTCACCCCTCAATATACATTTGCTTTGCATTTATTTTCCAGGTAGTTCATACATTCTTGTTTGCATGTACGTCGTCTCCTCCAATGGAATAGAAGAGAGCAGGCATTTGTCTTTGTATCCCCAATACCCAGCACCATACCTAGCGTATAGCAGGCACATAATAAATATTTATTGATTGATTAATTCCTGATTGATTAATTGACTGAAAGGTTTCTGTTTTTATCCCTTTATATCCTATCTCCTTCTTAACCTGTATTCTCTCTGAGAGTAGAGACTATGTGTTATCTAAGTTCACATCGCCTCAATTCAGTGCTCGTTACATGGTAGATGCTTAATCAATGTTTTGGTATGAGAATGAGCCAAAATAAATAATTATCAGGAATATGGAGAGCTAGGGGGCGTTACAGTGCACAGAGTTCTAGTCCTAGAGTCAGGAAGGCGCATCTTCATGAGTTCAAGTCCAGCCTCAGACACTTACTGGTTGTGTGACCCTAGGCAAGTCACTTAACTCTGTTTACCTCAGTTTCCTCTTCTGTAAAAAAGAACTGCAGTTAGAGATGACAAAGTACTCTAGTATCTTTGCCAAGAAAACTCCAAATGAGGTCACAAAGAATCGGGCAACACTCAAATGACTCAAGAGCAATACCAGGTTGCTAAAAAGTGAAGCATTTAACCAAAAGCACATTGTAAGTCAATCGCACAACTGTAACTTAAACTGAGGTCTCCTAATCTTTCTTCTAAACTATAACAGACCTAGTTTTGCCCTCTGAAAGAGTGGATTATACATGACATGGTAGTACTTTCTATCCATAATGTTGCTGTGCCATTTTTGTTCAGTTGTAATCAACCAAATATGTTGTCTGCTTCAAGTTTCTTTCAAAACACTTCATCTCAGGTACCTGGTATCCCTGTTCTTCATAAGGCTTTCAGTGATGCCTTCTCTGGAAGAGATGAACCTCTGATAATACCTTAATATTCCAGAATACCGATAGAGATGTACTTGAAGAGAATAAAGGAGAATAGCCTTAATTTTGTTATGGCAGGAAAAACAATGCAGAGAAAGAATCTAGGCTATGAAAGAGGAAAATGAATAGGGGCTAAACTGGAGAATGAAGAATAAAAAACAGAATTTGAATTTTATTAACTTGAGAATCATTTAGAGCATGGAACTATTGAGATGGAAGCTATAGAAATAAAGAAAGGACAAGAAAGACCATAGAAAGGTCATTGTGGAATATAGGATTATGATTCTTTTAAGCATGAAGTCAAATGAGATTTGATAGTTTCTTTCATTCACAATCTGTTTTTTGCTGGGCTTATGGAGAAGAATCTGGAAAATATGTCCTTAATTGGGGGAGAGCAAAGGAAGCAGCTTTACACCTTTATTTTTACAATTAAAATAATTAGGAGTGGTAGAGTGTCATAAAAGTCCTATTTCTTTAGTATTCCTAGGTGCAGAGAAAATCACAGATTTTTCTTTTAAAAGTATGTTCAGTTGTTCCTTGTTTTGAAGATGACCTTTATTTATAGTTCATGGATACATCTTCATTATTGTCATAATAATTATTCACATTTATATAATGCTTTGTCCTTGAGAACAGAACCATCTTCTGCCTTTCTTTATATCCCCAGCTTTTAGTACAATGCCTGGCACATAATAAGAAATTCATAAATGTTTGTGGACTCAGTGACCGGCTTTAAAGATATCGAGTATTTTGCAAGCATTATCTCATTTGATTCTCAACAATCCTGTAAAGTAGGACGTACAATTACTATGCCCATTTAAAAATGGAAAAACTGAGGTTCAGGGTGGTTGAAACTTGTCCAGAATCATACAGCTAATACATGGCACTTATCTGACTGGGTGAACATGACTCAGATACCCATGACACAACCCATTTCCCTGACAATTGTAGTAGCCTGGAAAGCTCAGATGATACTTATTGAGTTTTAAAATTAAGGAACGGAGGCAAAATGTTATCATTCTTTTTTTTTTTCTACCTTATTTCTTTATTAAATTATATTGATACTCAATATTATTTACTAATTAATGTATACTAATGTAAAAATGTATACTAATGACCTCCCTATTGAGCCCTCCTTTGGAACAAAGTAAAAAAAGTAAGCACAACCAACTGATAAGTAGCTGACATAAGCAATGTTTTGATTCCACATTTCCCCACCTTTCTACAAGGAGGAAAGCACATCTCATCAGAATTCTTTTCCTTTGCAACCAATTTTTTTTTGGGGGGGAGAAGCTATTTATAGACATATTCATCCACTTTACATCCCATGTACTTCTCAACCCCTTTGCAGTCTGACTCTTAATACCAACATTCAATTGAAACAACCTTCTTCAGGGTGACTAATGACTCCTTAATGGTTATATCCAGTGATCTCTGCTCAGTCTTTAGTCTTCTTGTTATCTCTGTTTAACTGTTGACCAACCCTCTACTAATCTGATATTATACTCTCAGCCACCTTTGCTGCATCATCAACCATATCATGCCCAACATACATGAGTATTTCTCCAAAACTCTGTCCTAAATCCTCTTCTCTTTTCTCTTTGCTTTCTCCTTTTTGATAAACACAGTAGCTCCTAGGGATTCAATCATCATGTCTAGCAAAATGACTTCTAAATCAATATATCCAGCCCTCATTTTCCTCATGAACAATGTAAGAGAACAGAATCATGGAAGACAAATAATACATGATATTATTTTTAAGTGTATTTGTAGCTGAATGTTTTCTCATCACCTGTGCATTACAAAGGGATTTTTTAAAATTGAGAAATGCCATGTCATGTTTTACCTTTGTAAAAAGGAATTTCCTGTTTTTGCACTGAGTAGGTGACATTTTAAAGAATATCTTTTTAAATTACCCTTCTTTTTTCCTTAAAAAACAGTGGTTAGTTGATCTACATTGAGATATAGTATTTTTTAGTGTGCAAATCTAAGTACAAATAGTAAACTGCCACAAAAGAAATAAAATCTATTTATATATGTTAACTGTATTTTCTTTTATGGGTCCAGGTGTTGAAAACCAGATAGAAATTTAAAGAAATTATAAAAAAAAAATCAAGAGTACCATAAAGTACCCAATGAAGAAGCCTCTTATTAATGAAATGTAGTGAATAAAGCATCTTTATATGAAATGGCTTGGGCACTTCTATCTCAAAGTGGGAGTGGGTACATGAGTAGATTATATATCATCACCCCAGGCTTGCCCCCAATAAATGCTGCCATATTGTTAGATGTTCTGATATTATATAGTATAAGGTCTGTGAGTAAGTACATTAGTGTGACATAGGATATCATATGTGAAAGATCACAATCACAAAACTGGTCTGTAGAAATGGAAGAAGGGGAAAAAGAGAAATGTAGAGTACTTGTTAATTTCAAAAGGACTCAAGGTAAAGTTTATATTTGGAGAACTGGGCACAAAATGTTCAGAGAGTTGAATGCAAAAGAGAAGAATCAAAAAAATCTTATTGAGATTGACATTGGCACATTTTGTATAAACCAAAAAAAATATGTTAATGTGAGCAAGAAGATGAGCCCTGGAATTTTTACTCATGTAAATATACTAGGAACTTTAAGGGAAGAAAATGAAAGCTAAGACACTAATAAGGTTTTCTCTATGAGTATTTGAAAAAAAGTTAAATACAAATTCTGTTTGGTATTTAATACCTTTCACAATCAAGCTCTGCCCTGTCTTTCAGGCTTAAGGTACATTATTTAGGAACTCCACCTTCCTACTAGACTAATGGAATCATCAGTCACCACATACAACACTTTGGTGATCCCCATGCCTTGGATTCTCTCCTGCCTTATTGTCACTTCTTGGAATTGCAGCTTCCCTTCAAGGTTCAGTTCAGGCCAAATTCTACTATAAACTAGGGTTGTTCTTCCAGTTTTTAGCACTTCCTCAGCCCTGGGGGGAAAATTAATTTGCATTTCTTTTGTTTATGTTCTTTATACATTCTATCCCATTTACTCATCCTCCCACAAATAGAATATGCTTCTTGAGGACAAGAACAGATTCATTTTTATTTTTGAATCTCCAGCATCTAGCTGAGATATTGACTAGAATATAAAAGATATTTAATAAACTCTTATTGAATGATTGAATTGAACTGAATCTGTTCTCCAAGACCAACACTGATCATTACAATTAATTTGAGATCGAGTAGCTTTTGGTGTTATTTTCATATCTCTTCTTGTATTTTCTTCTGATTCTATTTACTTTGATCTGCACCAATTCAAGTCTTCTGCTGTTTTCAAATGTCTAATAGTACAAAAGTATTTCAATACATTCACATGGCAAAATTTTATTTAGCTATTCCCCAATCAATAAACACCCCCTATGTTTCTAACTTTTTGCTACCACAAAAAGTCCTGCTCTAAATGTTTTAATCTATTTGGATTTCCATCTTTGATTTTCATAGGGATAGGGATATACATTCATTTGTTTAGTGACATTTCTGAAATAATACCAAACTGTTTTTCAAAATTGATTGGACTGATTCACAACTCTACTAGCAGTATGTGGGAGCACCCAGCTTTGCACTGCCTCAACTTTGCATATAAACATATGCATCATTTTGATCCTTTCAAGCATTCACCTTGCCCTCTACTTGTTGAAGATATCTCTGAGTATTAAATCTAGTCTCTAAGTTTATTATAATACTGATAATGAGCTACAATTTTAATTCAAAATGAAGATCCAAATATAGATTTTGTTTCTAGGAGCAATCATTCAACTTCTTTCATTCATCTGTTCATATTTGCCTTCTTCTGCTAATAGTTCAGAGATATCAATACCTTTAGAAGGTCTTGACTTAAAAACTAAGCCTAATTTACTTTTGTAAGAAAGGTATGCATATGTGGGTTGTTCTGCATAGGGATATCATTATTATTTGAATTGCACAAATTAGAACCATGATTTTATCCTTCTTTGCAATTACCCTAATATTTTAGGAATTCTTCACCAATATAGAGTGCTTTGCAGTTTTTAAAATTTGAATTTGTATTCCCTTACTGCTGTTTCAAATTTGACATTACTTATCCCATTTTACTCATGAGAAAATAGAGGCACTGAATAGAAGGCTGCATGGCTTGCTCAATTCTAGCAAATTAGTGGCAGCTCTGACATTTGAAATCATGGCCACTGAGTTTCTATTCTTTTATTTTCTCTCAAAAGTTATGCTGATTCTGAGGTTACTACTGAGGTTTAGATACGTATATATCTTTATAATATTTAAACAAAGATATTTATTGATTCAAATCATGAAACTGGAAGGAGTGCTCTCAACCATCTAGTCTAGCTTCCCACCCAACTTGGAAAACTTTTCTACATCCTTCATAGAGATGATCGGCCTCTGCTCAGATACAGCCAAGGAGAGAAAATATATGCTGAGGCCTTTTCTCTGCCAAAAACAGAGTAGCTGGAAAGTATGGTGACATATCTAAAATGATAATTTTATATCTAGGAGATAGAAAGTATGATATGGAGAGCTGCTGTTTTCTACCTGATTGTAACCAACAAAGAACTGGTTGGTGAAATGGAAATGACAGGAAGATAAAGGGCACTCAGTGTGTGATGGCATCTTTGACTGCTAGGAGTAGAAAAGCCTTCCTGTTCTGGTATTTCCCCTCAATTCATTCCAAGATCAGATTTCAAAGAGTTTAGCAAAAGAATAAGTAAAATCCAAACGACTTAGTAATTTGCAGAAGAATTTGGCCCACAAAAGATGGGAGTTAGGGATGGTTCTCAGGAATGAATTTCTGAAGATTCAAGAACAAATAATCCAAACAGGAAGAAAGAAGGGAATCCATCCAAAAAGACCAATATTGATACAAAGGAAATTCATCAACCAAGTCTCATTCTTGAGAGACACAAAGAACAATGATTACATGGTATAAATGGGTAGAACAAAACAATCAAACCAAACACTGTATAATTATCATAAAAGCAATTAGTTCCAGAGAAAGACAGAAAAAATATATTTCCCTCCCCTCTTTGAAGAGGTATAGGGACTATGAGTGTGGAATATCCCATATACTAGCTAGAAATTGATCTAAAGATTGAATTTGCCCAATCACTTATTTTCTCTTTCTTATTTATTCTCCATTACATGGAACCATTCATCAGTTTGAGGAGGAAGGAAGGATATATTCAAATTAAAGGCAATATAAAAACAAAACTAACATAAAAATAGACACAAGTAGAAGATATGAAATGAGGCAAATAATCAAAAATTTGGATTTTTTTGATTGATTTAATACTAAGAGGCTAGATTTAATACTCAGATATCTTCAACAAGTGGATTTTGGATCCAAAATATTTGGATTTCTGAATCCAAAAAATTGCATAGTTCCTATATCAGGAGTACTAAGGCTGGCAATGAATGCTGAGAGCAACCAAGAAAATCATTTGGGATCAGAGTGGAGTTTCTTTTTTAAGTTTTACTGTGTCTACTTGGTATGAATGGAATGATGACAAGAGGCAATGTAGAGAAGGTAGAATTAGTGGACTTTTATTTTGCATTAGATTTCTATTCCAAGGAAAACGGTCTTTGGATTAAGATATTAAAAAATGGTTAGAAAAGACTAGATATCCAAGATAAGTGAAGAGCAGACAAAGCAGCATTTAGCCACCCTTAATGGGTTCTAGCAAACTACATCTTAAGACACCAAAAGACCCATATGTCATTTCTGGGCCACTATTGGTGACCATTCGAAGATTATAAAGCTCTGAAAAGATCACAAAAGGACAAATTTTTCATAAGTTTCTTTTTAAGGAAAAGAGGATGGTGTTTGAAAACCATAGGTCAGTGAGCTTGACTTTTGGAACACATTAAGACGAAGTCCAGTTTTATTAAGCACCATTATGTGTCAGGAACTGTGCTAAATGCTGGAGCTACAAAGAAAAGCAAAAGATTGTCCTGCTCTTGAGCTCAGTTTCAGGGGTATACAAATTGGAGATAAGCGCAGAGGAAAGTTAATGGACCTTCTTTAATGTCAGGAGATCAGGAAAGGCTCCTTATGGTACATGGGATTTTCCTGAAGCTTGAAGAAAGCCAGGAGGCAAAAGATAAGAAGGGAGAAATTTCCAGACAGGGGAGAATAGCCAGAGAAAATTCTCAGAGTAGGGCGATGAAATGCCATATGCAAAGAATAACAAGGAATATCACTTGAGAATGTGAAGCTGAGTAAGGTGAAGGAAGTGTGGAAAGATGGTGAGGGACAGATTACAAAGAACTTGGATTTTTTTTATCCTGAAGAGGATAGAGAGCCATTGAATGTTGAAAAGGGAGCATGACTTTCACAACTGAATGGAAGCTGGCCTTAAATGAAGAGAGATTTGGGGCAAGGGCACCAACCAGTTAGCTTGACAATAGTCCAAGGGTGAATTAATAAGGGCCAGAACCTCATACTCTTAAGATGTGATATCAGAGAGAAAGGAGGGAGTGCAGTCATGAAAAATGTCGAATAGTTGGAATAATCAGATCTTGTCAACAGATTGGAATGAGGGGTGAGAAATAGCAAGTACTCAGGGATGGCACCAGGTTGTGAGCCTGAAGGGACTGGGATGTTGATGATGCCCTTGACATTAATAGGAAAGTTAAGAAGAAGGGATGGTTAGGGGTTGGAGAGATAATGAGTTGGGATCATTAAAGGGATGATTTCTGAGCACTTAGAAAGGGAAACAATGATTACTAAAAGCCAGCATGGCTTCATCAAGAACAAGTCATGCCAGACTAACTTCATTACTGTTTTTATAGGGTAACTAGGCTGGTAGATCAGGGAAATTCAATTTTAGCAAAACACTTGATAAAGTATCTCATGATAACCTTGTGAAGAAAATGGAGTGATGTGAGCTAGATAGTAACATTGTTAACTGGTTTTGGGACCAGCTAAATGATAAATTCCAAAAAGTAGTCATTAATGGTTTAATGTCAACCGGAAAAATGGGCTCCTCTAAAGTCCTTCAGGATTATTTCTTCAGCCCTATTCTTTTCAGCATTTTATCAATTTTGGATAAAGATTTAAATAGCATGCTTGTCCAATCTGCAGTTGACAAGTTTCTTGGAAGAATATTAACATATTGGATACCAAAATCAGGAGAATTTTCTGGAGTGCCAAGAGAGATTGATTTGCGCAGGGTCACCCAGCCAGTAAAACTCAGAGGCTAGATTGGAGGCCTCCCCCCACCTTTTTTTTTTGGCTCAGAGGTCAACTCTCCACATCACCAAATTACTTCTCACCAAGTAGTTATTGGATATATTCTTTTTTAATTGAACCAAATTAAAGTTACAAAGGGACAGATTCAGGTTTGACATAAAAAAAAAAAATTTCTCCTAGAGAGATCCAGGAATAGAATATAACATCATGAGAGGTAGTTTTCCCTTCTCATTGGCTATGAGTTGTTCCCCCGCTTCAGGCAAGTTTTAGATGTACATGTCACTTGTTGAAAGTATTCTTGGTCCCGTACTCATTGGATTCATAGCCTCTCAGTGACACTTCTAAATCTTAAATTCTATGGCATGGGGCTCTTTACTTATTCCTTTTATTTGTCACCCTTCAGGTGATTCCTTAAGTCATCGATCTTCAAATAATCAGCCTGATCAACCATAGACCCAGCCTCTGTAGGCGCTAAAGTAGTTTTTCAATTCAGACAGTCATTATTTTTCTAAAGGTTGACTTGAAGTTCATCCATTTGACAAGTGTTTCCTAATGAATATAGTGTCCTCTTACCCTAACCAGAGACAGAAGAAGAGACAATCAGTCAATCAGGATTTGAAAGGAACCTGAGCAATTTATCATTTTGATGATAACTACCCAAGAGGATGTTCTGACTTTAGACCATACCAAGTTTCTCCAGTCATCCAGAATACAATCTTAATTCTATCATCGCCTGTACTGCCCCTCAGTTGTTTGACATTTTAAAAATTTTGGCCTTGTATCTTTCTGTAGTTTTATCCCTTGAATTCAATTTATGGCCATAACAATTTCCCCCAAATATCCTAAATATTGAGTGAATGGGGTTAGGAAGAGAGGAATAAATAAATAAATGAATGTGAAAAATCATTTTTTAAAATTCTATAGCCCCTAAGGTTTGTGAAGCATATTACATGTTATCTCATTTGATCCTACCAAATAACCCTGTTTTTAAAAAAGGTATTATTATCCTTGTTTTACAAATGAGGAAACGAAGGCTAGAAAAGCTTGAGTGATTTGTCACATAGCTAATAAGTGTTTGAAGCAGAATTTAAACTTGGGTCTTCTTGACTACAAGAACAGCACTCTATCTACTCTGCCAACCAGCTGCCTCATTAAGCACCCGCTATATGTCATACTCTATAGCAAGCACTGGTGATAATACAAAAATGAAACAGTCCCTGCTTTTATTATTCTAATAAGAAGAGACAATGCATATAGGAAAGTAGTTACCAGGGAAGGAAATTTTAACTGGGGAGACAGGGCTGTTGAGCAGGACCATAGGAGAGTGAATTTTCCTGCTATCTACAAAAGCAATGGACTATTTTGGTTGCCTTTTCCAGAGCAAAGAGGAAAAGCAGGAGGGGTAGAGCAAACTCATAGTAGCAGGGCAGCTAAGACATGGTCTCCAGAGACCTTCTCTTTAATTTGCCAATTGTATTAACTTGGTCAAGTCCCTTCTCTCCAGTTTATTCCTCCATAATACAAGGATACTTGAATTTCTCTGGTTCCTTCCAACACCAAAATTATCTGGTTCTATGAACTCTAGTCCTTAAATTTGTAAAGTGCCTGTAGCCTTTTGAAAACTCATTCTAGAGTTCTCAGTGGAATGCTTGTGAAACTAATCTTTCTTTGTGAGGTATTTAATACTTTTGATTCATTTCCAACTTGGAAAGTTTTGCTTCTGTAAGTCATGGTCGGAGATAATAAAGAAGGAAGTTTCCAGTCCTCATAAATGAGCTTCTCTATTCTAAGTTCACTACACTTGTGTCTACAGATCTATTCTAAATGTAGCAAGTATTTCTCTGGACTCATTGTCCCAGAAGCAGGTGAGGTACCTCACTCCCTCAGAGTTCTAGGGCTGAAGTGTCTTTCTCTAGTACCATTACTCTGATTCCATAGTCTGGGTATATTTGCCTTCCTCACCACCAGTGACTAAACCTATCCTTCAGTCTAATCAATTAACATGGATTAGTTTTTATTAATTTTATTAATTATTATTTACAAATTGAGCAAGAGCAAAAATATAAACATTCCTCTCCTACCTCAGGAGTACCCTGTCCTAATAACATCTTGATCTTTGGTTCCCCCAATTTCAGAGCCAAATACAGTGTTGTTACTGGATGAGTCTTCATCTCAACTTTTGCTGGGCTATGTCCCCAAGGTAATTTCTTCCTATTCAAGCACTAATGCTAAACTGACTACAAAATTCATCATGGCCTCAGTGTCTAGATCTCAGGCGGTTCATTCTTCTGAGTGTTTGAATTTCATAAAGTGATAGCCTCCAGCTTTCTTCACCTAATACGAAAGAACAATCACCAAGGAGGCAAAGAATAAAGACTCTATATTCACAGACCATGTAACTTCAGAGTGAGAGCGTCCATATGCCTTTCCCACATCTCAGTGGATATCCTTAGTGGAGTTCAACCAAGAACAGAGGTCCAAAGGCTCAACCCAGAGCAAGGAAGAGGCCAACTAAACCCTTTTGAAAATACCTCTAGTGCTAATTCAACACCTGCAGACAATCAAAAGAGCTGCTATTCACCATGTGCTTAGCAGATCAGGAGGAGTTATACAAGCTCCAAAGATTCTCCAAGGTATTTCCGTACACATCACTGTGACTCCTGGAACCGGGAGCCCCAGATTCTTCTTTATGGGTTATTTCTTCAACTCAACATAATCTGTATTCTGGACGGGCTTATATGTACCAGGCTTATTGGCCCGTCCCCCATTACATAAAAGTGGAATAATTCACGTTTATCTACCATAGCTTTCCCATATTTCTCACCTATCTCATTATCTGGTCCAGTGAAATTCAGCTTCGCAAATTCAGCCGATTGGCAATCAATATAAGCCTTCCTTTTGCCAAGTAAAGATTGCTTTTTGTTAATTTTGCAAGATGTTTTATAATAATAACTAGCACTTACATAGCACTCTAAGATTTGCCTTCACATACGTTATCCTATTTGATCCTCACAATAGTACCATGAGTACTATTCTCATTTTACAGATGAGGGAACTAAAACTTGAAATGCTTAAACGATTTGTTCAGGGTGACATACCTAAGTAATGTCTCAGGCAGAATTTGAACTCAGATCTTTCAGACCTTTAAGGACTGTATTCTATCATACCTTACTTATTCATAGTTTGTGATCATTTGCACTTAAAATAATTGTACTAAAGGAGTTCTCTTCTCATTTTCTTTGGGAAAATAATGTAACGTAAACATAAATAAGATTACAAGAGGAATATTTCACTTGTTATTGGCAAATGTTTATGTAATTCCATCCATTCATGTGAAATTCAGTTAAAACCTCTGCAAATATAGAACTCATGTTACAGAACCTATCATATAATAACTTTTTTAGTGAAAACAAAAATATATACTCATAACCTCCTTAAAGGTAGCATGGATCCTCATTGTTCTACCTATTTTCCTTTAGAAACATAAATTATTGTAATTACCATGTCTCTTTGTCTTCCAGATAACATAGTACAACCTCATGTCACCAGGTTCTATGTAGATAGTTAGTTTCTTATCCAGAATTTTTACTGTTCCTTTTTGTCAGCCCTTGCATTACAAAAACAGTCTAGATCAGCAGTTCTTAAAAGTGTAGTCCTCAGGCCCTGGGGGTCCTTGAGATCTTTACAAAGGGATTGAAAGGTAAAAAAAAAGATTTTCATAACAATAATAAGACATTATTTGTTTATTAAAATATCTCTCCAATTTCTAATTGTATATCTGAGGGAGGCTGGATTTTCTTCATGTACTTCAACATATATATATTATAAATCAACATATTATAACAGATTAAAAACAGTATCAGATGTGAATTCTACTTGCCTTCAATTAAGCCAGACTTTAAATAGATTTGCCAAAATAAGTAAAACAATGCCATTCTTCTGACCAATTTTTTTGTTTTGATAAACATAGTTATTTTTCATTAAAATATAGCATTTATATTAACCTAAAAGGGGTCATTATTGTTATTCTTAAATGAATTGATAACTATTTTAAGATTTTATTAGTTTTAATTTCTAATGTGGTATTAATCTTGATAAAATATAACTGACATTAAAAAAAAAATCTTTGAGATCCTCCATAATTTTTAAGAATGTAAAGGGGTCTTGATACCAAAAAGTTTTAGAACTACAGGAACCACAGAAGTGGCAGTCATATGAGAAGATTATATTATTATATTATTAAAAATATATATTTAACATAATATGTAATATAATATATGTAACACATAATGATATATATTATTATGTTACTAAGGCATATTGTCTAGGAGGCAATGAGTTGTAGAAGAAAAGCCACCGGAAAGACAAACCTTTCTGTAGTTTCATTCATCCTTGGTTTTCTTGTCTGCAAAATGGGGACAATACCTGACTTTCCCAAGCTATTGTGAAGCTCCAAAGAAATCTTGCTAGGGAAGCATTTTGCAAACATTAAACATCTGCTGCTGTTTTGAACCACTTGCTCTCTCCAAAGTTACTCAGTACCTCCTAATTGCCAAATCCAGTGACCTTTTCTCTTGGTTGCTCAAGCTTTATTCTTTATGATTTCTCTGCAGCCTATGGCAACATCAATCCCCCGCTTCTCTTTGATACTTAATTCTCTCTAGGTTTTCAGGACACTTCTCTCTCCTGGTCCTCTTCCTTCCTGCCTATCTCACTGCTCTTTTTCTGGTCTCTTTGCTGGATTTTCAGCCTGGTCATGCTCACTTTCCAGGGATGGCCCATAGAGCTCTCTCCTAAGTATTCTCCTTCTCACTCTATACTATTTCACTTGGTAATCTCATCATCCCACAGATTTAAAAATCATCTCCATTTTAATGTTTCTATTTAAGTTATTTTAATAATCTCTATTTTAATTTTAGTCTACTTATCCAACCGTAACATTTCTACTGAACTCCAGACTCATGTCTCCAAATGCCTTTTAGCTATCTTAAACAGGACATTATGTAGATATATTAAACTCAACATTTCCAAAACTGAATTATTATTTTCCCTCCAAACCGTTAACCTTTCCTCTTATTGTGACCAGCATAAAGATCCTCATGGTCTCCAGGCTTACAACCTGGATGTCATTCTTGATTCCTCACTCTCTCAGCTACCATATCCAAGGTCTGCCAATCCTACCTTTGTAACAGCTCTTGTATACATTCCCTGCTCTTCTTTGACATTTCTGCAACCTTGCTACAAACCCTCATGCACTCACGCCTAGTTTACCAACCAATAGTTACAAGTCTCTCCCCACTCTGATCTGTCTTCCATTCATATATCAGAGATATCTTTTTAAAGTTTGAGCCTGACCATGTCACACACATAGCCCCAGCACAATCCCAATAAACTCCAGTGATCTCCCTGTTACTTGCAGGTTCAAACGTAAAATCCTTCATTTGATGTTCAATGCCTTTATTACCTGCCCCCTCCCCATCTTTCCAGACTTCTTAAACCTTACATAGTCCCACAAACTCTATGATCCAGTGACATTAACCTCCTTAAACAAGACACTCCCAATCTCTGGATTCAGGGCATGGACCCTGCTCCCTTATGCCTGGAATTCTCTCTCTCTCCTCATCTCTGTCTCCTGTCTTCCCCAAATCCTTTTAAATCCAAGCCAAAATCCTACTTTCTACAAGAGACCTTTCCCAACCCTCCCTAATTCTAGGACTCTCACTCTATTGATTACCTCCCATTTTTTCTATATATTTCTTGTTTGTGAGTAACTGTTGGAATATTCTTTCCCTTTAGACTCTGGGCGTCTTAATCACAGGCAGTATTTTACTTTTCTCTATATCCCTCCCAGGTTTTGTTGTTGATGTTGTTCCTCCTTCATTCTCAAAGAGGACCAATGATATTAGAAAGGTGATGTCTTGATTTGCCCATGAATTGGATTTAAATGAGGCAGAACTGTGCAGTCATTAGCCTTACTCTTTCCTCCAGGGTCACTGAAGTCCAGTGGTAAGACAAAAGTTAAGACAACTGGAAATGGCCCAGCTTGGCATAATTAATAAGCATTAATAATAGCAAACATTTACAAAGCCCCTACTATATACCAAGAGCTTTACAAATATTATCTCATTGGATCATCATAATAACTCTGTAAGGAATATATTATTATCCTCATTTTACACCTTGCATTCTTACATTTGGAGACACCAGATTTCCCCAGGTAGTCTTAGGAAACTGAGGTAAATAGCGCGAATTGTATGTATGTAGTATTTAAAGCTACATACAACATATTTAATTTATTTGCCTATTTGCTCTCTCAGGGAGAGGGTGGAGGGAATGAAGGGAGAAAAAATTTGAAACACAAGGTTTTGCAAGGGTGAATGTTGAAAACTATCCATGCACATATTTTGAAAATAATAAACTTTTTAAAAAGAATTTGTATGTAGATTAGAATCCCCAATTTACTTTGACTGGTGTCTTGTCATCAGGAACTGCAGACAACTTTGGTGAATTTTACAAATGAGCATCTTGTTAATCTAAAGATTTTTTTTAATCTTTCTACAAGACTTTTAAAAGAAAAATGAGTTAGTTCCCCTCATTATTTTCTTCATCTGTAAAGCAAAGTGTTTGGAAATAATCTTCAAGTTTCATAAGTAACAAAGTAAATTTCTGTGCACAACTTTGCAAGTTTGCAAGATTGTTATGAGTTCATATGTGGAATTATTTTTGGTTCTTATCACTTGTTAACAGTGGGATATATCCCAAACATTGTACTCAGCTTTGTAAAGTATGTTTGCTTCCTTCAGAGAAGTTAACAGTGGCAGGAGGAGACAATTTTGAACTAGAATCAAGGATTGGAATGAAATATTTAGGTATTCCCTCATAATCTACTTGTGAAAAGTAGAGTAAAGAACTCTACTGGAATTTTTAAGGATGAGGTAAAGTGATCTTATCAAGTGCATCCAGGAACATTTCAATGAAATTTTTTTTACTAAGGACTGAAAAACTTTGTAGCCCTTTAGATTTTTATAAGCCCAGAAGAGTTGTATTGTTTTTGTGTATTTATTTATCTAGTATAATAACCTAAAGCTAGAGATTTATGTGCATTTCCCTAATTGTACCACTCTTGGGTCACAGAACAAATGAAATCAGGTATATGAAAGCACTTTGAAATGTAATATGTTCATACAATCCCTGAAACTATCTATCCAAGACTGGCCACAAACAAAAAAATTCCCTAGATCAAAAAACTCTGAAAGAAATTCTCACACATTATATACAATAAGCCTAAATCAGTCCAGTGGGATAATTAGGCAAGCTGTAAGTACAGACTGAATTCCACAGCAAGAAGTTAGTGATCATTTTACTCCATTTTGGAAAGATAGTCCCAAAAAGAAATGGTCAGGTCATCTCACAGATGATTCAACTGATAGTTTATACCTAACTCCAGTCTCTTTTTTGAACTCCTTTACTTTTTCTCATTTGATGATCTGTAGGCATCTCAGAGCTCATTGGGATTTTTTTTTCCTCAAATCCAGCCATCTTCCAAACTTCCCTGTTTCTGTCAAAAACACCCCTATCCTTCCAGTCACTGAGACGTTCACCTTCAAAGGCATCCCTGATTTCTGCTTGTCTCTTCCTCCTTCCATATCCAATCAGTTGCCAATTTTGCCTCCAAACCTCTCGTCTGTCCTCTTCTCTCCACTCCCACAGCCCTCGTCACCTATCAAATGTTGTTGTAATAAGCCTCCTAATTGGTCTTCCTGCCTCAAATCTCTTCGCTTTCCACTCCAATCTCCACAAAGCTGCCAAAATGATCATCCTAAAGTTATCTATGTCACTTCCCCAATCCATAAACTACAGAGCCTCTAACCCCTACTGTGAAATACATATTCTTCATTTTCCATTTCAGTCCCTTCAAAACCTGGCTCTGACCTACCCTTTCAGGCTTACCATGCACTCTGCACATTAGCCTCCATTCTGCTCTTCACACATGGCATTTTATCTTTTGTTTCTGATTCTTTGCAAAGACTTGCTCTCACTTCTGCCTCTTAGGTAGATACCTCCAAGGTTGGACCTTTTTCCATTGGCTTTTATGGATTTGTACAGGAGTAATGTTTGTCCTAAAAGATGCTAATGTCCATTAAGTAAAATATCTCCTCAAAGCTTAATTCAAACAGACTTCCTACACAATCACCCCTGCGACTGTTATCTTCCCCTTCCAAACAAAATTACTTTGTATTTATTTTCTTTTAAAAATTTTGTTAGTTTTATTTTTAATTTATGGAATAAAGCAAGCATTCCTGTACTACAGTAGAAAAAAAAAGGTGATCGTACATGAATTTGTAGATCTCTTATGCACAACTTGCACAACTTTTTAAAATATATAATAAAAGTTATCATGTAACTTTTCCCCTCTTTTTCCTTCCCTTCTACCTGCCCATCACATGGTTACCATTAGACACAAATATGTACACATACACACAAAGTATTCTGTACTTATCAGATCTTTCTCTGGGCGCAAACAGCATCTTCTTTCATAGGTTCTTTGTAATTAAATCTGGGTATTTTAATAGTCAAAATGACATGGCTGCTTATAGTTGTTCTTAAAACAATATTGCTGTTACTGGCTTATGAACTGATCTAACCATTTTAGAAAGCAATCTGGAATTGTGCCCAAAGACTTATTAAACTGCCTATACCTTTTGACCCAGCAATACCACTAGTAAGTCTATTTCCAAAGATGATTAAGGAAAAAGAAAAAATCCTATATATCATAAAACATTTATAGTTGCTCTCTTTATGGTGGCAAAGAATCATATTCATTTTCTACCTAGTTATATATGTACATGTAGTTGGATATAAGCTCTTTGAGCACAGTGGTTGTCTCAGTTTTGTCAGTATTCATTTCCTGAACTGGGGCAAAAGATGAGGAAGAGAGTCTTCCCAGAAACTCCAAGACCTATAGGTTTCGCTGTCTGGAAGTTTGACCTTTAATCTCATTTTTACTTTAATGAAACCTGGCCACTAAATATGATCTGATCTGCCCCAATTTCCACGTCTTTGTGACATTTCCTTTCAGAGTAGTGGAAGCAGCACTAAATTGGAAATCAAAAAATTTGAACACAAGCCCCATCTCTGCAACTAGTTGGGCATGTCATCTTACTTTTGTAATCCTAACATCCCATGAGTCATTCAATTCCTCAACTAGTCCCCATTTTACAGATGAGAAAACTAAATCTGAGAGAGATTAAGCAACCTAGCCACAGCTCCACATCTTATGTATACTGAGATCCCCGTCTAAGCATTCTGCACTGCTCAAACCCAAACTGCCACCCTTTTTGTTAGGTCCACTCCCTTTGGGGCCTGCCATGGAACTGTCCTATTAAATTCTGTTCTTGTTATGAACTCTTCTGCTCCAGGACGTTCACCAGCACCAGTTTCTGCTTTGGCCATCCCCACTTTGGGCCTTGGACGGGTGAGTCACTTGAATGTGTGTTTACTAGACAAATTGCATCTAATTTACAATTTTACTTAATGGACATTAGCATCTTTTAGGACAAACATTACTCCTGTGCAAATCCATAAGAGCCAATGGAAAAAAATAAGGTCCAACCTTGGAGAAATCAGGTGGCCCAGCAATAATTTCAAACTCTAGCTATGGACCAGCACTGTGTTTTCTGGCTCACTGCTGATTGCCGTTCCACCACTGGTGCTTATCAAGGAGGGTGGGAAGTCGGGGAAATTTGGCAAGCTGATAATTTCCTTGAACCTTTTGGCTCCCCTCTCCTTCATGTTTTCTTCATTTGCCATAGGGAAGCTCTAGCAGAGTAGAACCATAAGAATTTGTCACATGCCATAGGGATCCCTGCCTTTTTCATGTTCCTGTATCTTAGCTGCTAGCAAATGACACCTTCTACTGGATGTGGCTGTCCCCTCCTAATACATTGTGACAAAATGCCTTGAGTGATTAACACTACAATTCACACACACACACACGATTTGAAAACTCCAGATACCAAGTGTACCCATTGCCCTTGGTTCCATTTAGCATCTCATCAGTTCACCCTTCCCTTGCTACATTCCCCTGTGTGCACTGTCTCCTCCTCTTAGACTATAAACTTCTTCAGTACAAGGACTGTCTTTATTTTTGTAATTGTATCTTCAGTGCTTAGTACCGTGCCTGACACATAGTAACAAACACATTTTCATTCATTTACTTACTGATTCAAGACGGCCAGGATATGACTTTGAGAAGCAGATTGCCTGGGACATTGACAACAGGTAACCTTAGGAAAAGATGTCCGAGCTGGTCTGATCCGGAGCTATGGACATGTTATCAGTTCTTGTTCCCTTCTAAGCCAAAGGGTTAATCATGGATAACCTCAATCACAATACATATTTATGAATGAGAAGCCTGATAAAGGAGCAGTCACAGGGCTCTGGATCTATACGTTTCACATTACACTGAGAGAGATGTAGTCATCATTACTTTAAAACATAGCCAGAGTCCGATAATTCTAATCGAATGATTAGGCTAAATGGTTTATGCCTAAATAGTCACATACATTATGTGCATGTTGGTGGGGATATGTGAATTTTATATTTCAATGTCATCTCCACTGATAGATCTCAAGGTACACATCTGCCTGTGTGTATATGTTGCAAATGTACAGTACTATTCACAGTCAGCCCATCAAAACCTCTGCCTTTTTTCTCTCTTCTTCCCTCCCTCCCCTACTATCTACCTCCGCCACCCCTCAGCTGTCTGTCACTTCTTAAAGACCAGCTCCTCAAAATGAAATCTCGGCTTTCTTTGTTTTGCCGGTTTCCATTTTGTATCCTAAAATATTCACTCCAAGTTCCGCTTGACAGACGTCCCTAATCTAATCTCCACGTCTGCTTTCTAATTTTCGCAGTCAGGATAAAACAAATAGGCTGGAGTTAATTGCCGGAGCAGCGGGCCGGAGCTTTGAGCTGTGATTTATGAGCTGAGTGCAGGCGCTCTGCAACACATTTTTCTTAATTTATTTTTAATGAGTCTCTCAATTAATTTTCTTGGAAACATCTTAATGATGTTGGAGGCGGGTGTTAATGAGGTCTGCACCAGCTCCTAATTTTGCATATTTTAAAGTGCCGAATGTCATCTTGAACCCTTTCTTTTCATTTTAAGAAGGGGGAAAAAAATTGCTTATTGTTGAATGGAGAATTTCCACTCTTCATGCCTCTGTCTTTGCTTAACCTTTCAGGCTTCATGGGTTTATTGGTGTGTCTCAGAGCAAACTGCCGGCTCCCTCCGGCCCCTCCCCCACTTGAGATCAGCTTTTTCTCTGTCTGCCACCATCTAGCCGCTGCAGAAGAGGAAGGGGACCCATAATCCCCAGTAAACTTGGGGTTCTATGAAATAGACTGAGATTAACTCTGAGGGTGGCATAGATGATTTAACCTTCCTGCTTCAGATGGAAAATTAGCATCAAAAGGGAAATTAATGGGCTATCTTGTGGCCACTTTGATATTTATCCACAGTCCTGGCTACCGAGGATGTCTCTTCAGACTTCTGACCACCAAGGAACAACACAGCACAATGCAGCATCTCTACTGAGATGTAAATTTCCAGGAAATCTCCCTGGAGTGTAGTCTTGTGAGCCCAGAGCATTATGGGCAGGTGCACTAAGTCTTATTTTCAAGTGGCACTTCAGTTAAATTCTGGGCATCCATATGCAATATGTTTGCTAACAAAGTGCAGGAAGGGATAGGAAAGAAATAATTCCTGACCAAGAGGTTCTCATTGTATGTATTGTGCTAGAACATTCAATATCGAAGATAATTTCATGTTATCTACAAGTGGTCCTTTCACTCCTCCCTAATTGATTCCCTATTTCCCTATCTACTATCTACAGAAGCAATTCCAGATCTTCTTTTCTCTTCTCAAGATTCTCAAATGCCCACCCGGCTACCTCAACTAAGGACTCTGTCTCTTATTTTACAGAGAAAGTTAAGACCACCTTATGTGAACTCCATTTTAATCTCTTCATCTCCAAAATCCTTGGATGCTGTGCCTCCACTTTGTCCTCCTTTCCCCAAGTCTGACAAAGAAGTAGCCCTTCTCTTTGCAAAGACCAACCCTTCTATCTATATCCTTGATCCCATTCCCTTTTCCCCCCCAATAGATTGTAACCTCAATCATCTTCTCTCTTTCTCTGTGTCTTTCTGTCTCTGTGTGTCTCTGTCTTTATTTGTATGTATGTGTCTTTCTTGCTTACTCTTTCTCCCTCTCTTGCTCTGTTTCAATTTTTTTATTTCTATCTCTGTCTCTCTCCTGACTCTTCAGACTATCTCAATTAGTTCCTTACCACCTTCAAACATACCCAAATCTCCACTGCCCTTTAAAAACATTTTAAATCCCATTAAAGTCCATAAGCTATTAGCCTATGTCTCTCAACCTTTTCTCAGTCAAAATTCCATTAAAAAAAATCTGCCTCCACTTCTCCTCTCACTCACTCCTCAGTTCTTCATAGTCTGGCTTCCAAATTCCTCTCTTAACTGAAGCTGATCTCTACAAAGTTACTAACAAGATCTTAATGGCCAAATCCAATGATTTCTTCTCAATCCTCATCTTTCTCAAACTATTTGCTGTATTTAACACCATTGACGACCCTTTCCTCTTGGCTACAAAGTACTTTCCTTCCAAAAGAATCTCTTCAAATATGTCTCACTGATTCCTGGTGTCTCAGTGTCAACATTGCCAAAACTTTCACAGGAAAAGCAAACAATCTAGCTTCTGAGAAATAATAGGTTAGAACGAGGCTTTGCAGTTGGAAGAATATATATTGATATCTGGTTGTCTTACAGTCAGAGCAATGTCTTTCTAGATTTACTTTGAGGGAAAGATACTTTTGTTCCTTTTTGATGAATTCTGATGTTCATCCCAAACTATGTGCAAGTTTTTTGATCCAAATATTTCATAATGACAAATGATACTCTAATATATGAGGCAAAAGTTTAAGCTCTGAGTTTATATAATGAGAGAATGGGGATATTGAATTAGATGAGGCAGTGGATGATGGAAGAGGAGTCATGATTTCACTGGTTTAGATTAATAAAAGTCATTGTTTACAAAGTGCTTTTTATAGTATGTAATCTTTACAGTTGTACTTATATTACTAAAAATGCAAAAATCATCTAGTCACAATGCTTGAAATGGTTTCCATAGTCCATTTGAAAGTTTATTCTTTTAAAATAAATTCATTTTCTGGAACCTGAAGCTTATAATATAGGAATTTTTCTCTCTGAGTTCTTTTAAATCAGATTGGAGAATAGTATAGTAGATGTATCACCTCATTGGTGATTTGCGTTATATCATTTGAGCTTAGTAAATATTGCAAATAACATACAGAACAGCCAATTAAGTTGAATTCTAGAGATTATAAATGTGAAATCATACACAGTCAAAGAAGATAGTATAAAGAAGAAAAGAAGTAGAATGGGGGCATATGAGAGACGTCTATTTCATGATTAATACTTTGGATTATTATAGAACTCTGAACATGTTATAAATATATTTCTAACATCACATCCAACTTGATTCCCCATTGGCTTTCATCTTTACCTCTTCCTAATTTTCCAATGGACAAAAATCTTCAATTCTACAACATAAGTTATGGAAACAGGATTTGTTTAACAGAAAACTTTGCTGGAATCCATCTATGTGCTCTACAGAACATATGACATACTCATTTTTTGAAGGATTCAAATATAACAAAGATATTAGTTTGTTTCGGTACCACTTGAGTTCCACCATATTGAAATTTCTCTTCCAGCTTACTGGAAAGCATTACAACAAGACAAGTCAACAAGCACTTATTAAACACCTTTTATGTGCCAGGTACTTTGCCAAGAGCTGGGGATACAAATACAAGCAGAAAGATGGTCCGTGCCCTCAAGGAATTTAGATTCTTTGCAACAGAATGGAAGATTCAATGGAAGAAGACAATAACATAAAAAGGGGAAGAGGAGGTATTGGAATGAAGGGTCCCCAAACAGACATGGTAGGAGTTCTATGAAGATGAGTCAATGGTGCAGCCTAGAAATAGCATTTCTTTGAGCAGAAGGGCCTATCCATGCTGTTTCCCCTTGAGTACTCTCTGACCTGGATTTATGTTAGACAAGACATTTAAATACTGCAATTGTGTACTTCCTGGTTGAGTTTGTTTTGCAATGGAATTTTTTTGGGGGGAAAGGGACTACTTCTGTCTCCAAAAAGTAGAGCTTCTTTTTAAAAATCTTATATATACACTGAATTATGGATTTTATGTACATGTTGTCTCTCCCATTATAACGTCAGCTCCCTAAGAGCGGGAACCATTGTTGTCTTTTTCTTTGTATCTCTGAGGTTTAGCACAATGCCTGTCACATGGTGAGCTCTTAATAGATGTTGTTGATTGATGAAGGAAAGAGCCTGGGGAAAAACTGAAACACAGGAGTACTACAAGAGGCTATAAATGGAAAGGAGAGGAGGTGAGAAGAATAACATAGCAGAAGCTACGTTCTGAGACCAGTCCTAGACATTTTTGGCAACAAAGCACAGATCAGTGCGGTGAGCCCAATAGGCCATCACTGCCCAGTTGAAGGGTGTCCCCTTTAGGCTGATTATTCCAAATACCTGACAGCAGCCTCTCCATGGATATCCCATCTACAGAATAAGTTGCTTTCAAGAAAACCACTTGTCTCATAAAGGAGGGAAAAGGACCCACATGTGCAAAAATGTTTGTAGCAGGTCTTTTTTGTGGTAATAAAGAATTGGAATATAAGTGGATGCCCATCAGTTGGGGAATGACTGAACAAGTTGTGGTAGATGAAGGTAATGGAATATTATTGTTCTATTTTAAAAAATGATGAATAAGCTGATTATAGTAAAGCCTGGAAAGATTTACATGAACTGATGCTGAACGAAACAAGCAGAACCAGAAATAACAATAACAGCAAGAATATGCAATGATCAACTATGAAAGGCTTGGTTCTTCTCAGTGGTTCAGTGATCCAAAGAAATGCCAATAGACTTTGTACAGAAAAAGCCATCTGCATCCAGAGAAAGAACTAAAGAGACTGAATGTAAATCAACCCATGCTATGTTCACTTCTTTTTTTCTGTTTTTTTTTTTAATTATCCCTTGTTTTTTTTCCATTTGCTCTGATTTTTCTCTCCCAACATAATTCATAAAACAATGTGTATTGGAGCAGCTGGGTGACGCAGCACATAGACACCAGTCCTGAAGTCAGGAGGACCTGAGTTCAAATCTGGTCTCAGATATTTAACATTTCCTAGCTGTGTGACTCTGGGCAAGTCACTTAAGCCCAATTGCCTTAGCAAAAAAAAAAAAAAAGAAGAAGAAGAAGAAGAAGAAAAGAAAAAGAAAACAACAACAACAACAATGTGTATTAAAATTAATTATTTTTTTAAAAGAAAGAAATCTACTTGCCTCAACAATCCACCCAATTACACAAACTTTAGGCATGGCAGTGTGGAGAGAGGAATCATCAGAAGTCACCAGAAAGGAGGCCCTGGAGCACAGCAGCCACCAAATTCCTGCTCAACTTTAGCCATGTCACTCTTCCTTTCAGTTTTCCCAGTTGAAAACCTCAGGATCATTTTAAGGGCCTGCACTGGCCACTGCTCTTCATAAAATACGGCTTCTAACAAAATGGACAGACTCATATGTACTTGTGTGTAAAGAACCTCTGGAAGAATCCATCTCTGTGCCTCATTCCATCTGATTATCAGGGAATGAACTGTATTTCCCATGTCATTAGCTAAAGTCAAATTCTATACCTCAAGAATGTATAATTAAGAGCTAACTAGGCCCCCCAAATTAATTATACTTTGTAAGAGCCTAGAACATTTTTGGTGATAAGTGTTTTATTATTGTTTTGACTACATCTATAGTTTTCTATCGGCTTTTTCTCATCTCTCACATTATAATTTTTATTGTTGCTGTTAACATTAGTAATTATCATCTCTAATTTACATAGCACCTTCTCTCCAAAGACCTCAAAATGTCCAAATTGATTATCTTGTTCATTTTCATGACTTCCCTGACATGTTGGAAAGATTAAGCATTGTTCCTACAAGGCATGTGAGCAAACTGAGGCACTGGGAAGTTTTCTTTTTTCTTCAGAGGATGTGAAAAGTCCCTGGAAAGGTCAAAGCCTCAGAAATACAAGTTCAGTATTTTCCCAAAGATCTCACTGCTTCTAATAGCCTTTTGCCCATCACTTCACAGGGAGATAGAATGTCCCCTCAGCCCTATTCTCTGCCAACAGGAGTTAACCCTAAATATCCAGCAAGCTACCAGCTGGACAAGCATTTCTTCTTTAATTTCCTCAGTCCAGAATATGGGAAACTTGTAGGGGAGTCAGAGTATTGAGCCTAAATATGAGGAGGGCCAGTGTGGTCATTGAGGTCATGATAGCTGACACGCATTTTGTGGCAGTCTCCTCAGTTCATACCTATTTGTCGATTTGATATCTATAAATTCTGGTGGGCTTGGCACCCCTCACACTCTGGGAGGAAAAGCTCTCACTGGCTCCAACAAGCTCTTTGCTTGGCCGTAAATTGGCAAGTGTGCATGTCTGTGGCCATGGTAGCTGAACTGCTGCTGGTTTCCTCACACCCCGTCAGTCTTCATTAAATCAGGGAGGGATGAAAAACAGAATCTCTTTTGTCCTGGCCCAAATGTGGCAGCTGTTTAATTTCAATTAGCAAAGCGTGGAAAGAAATACTATGCCAGGAGTAATTAAAGCAAGACGGGGTTCTTCTTTCACCTCCAGTGTCTCACCTAATTGAAGATCTAAGTTATCCCCCAGCAAAAGAGTTGAGTTTAGGGTCTAGAGAATTCTAGTGTCTGGGACTTTGATGTGATTCTCCTTTTTTCAGTAAATGACAAAATAAGAAATCCAGACCTCTGGAGAGAATCTGTTTAACTCTTAAAACTCTAGCAAGTAAACTATAGAGAATAGATTAATTTACATCAAACCTTTAACTCTCTTCTCCTTAAGCACCTCAAGGATCCTCTCCATGACTAACTGAGTGAGCTATCTGGAATGTTTCTCCCCCATATAGCCTCTGAAAAGCTAACTCAGTTTTCCTATAGCAACCAACTAGGCTTATATAAGAATCAGAAGGGGTCTTAGAGATCATTTCATCCAATGTATATCTCTTCTAATCAGATAATAATCCTCATCATGACCCTGATGATCATAAAGATAAGCACTTATATCGTGCTTTAATTGTTTTATAGATGGAAGAACTGAGGGTCAGAAAAATGGAATGATTTCACCAGATTATATGCATTATAGCAGAATTAGGCAAGTAGATTGTACAGTGGTTAGAATGCCAGGGTAGAGTCAGGAATATCTGAATTCAGATTCACTTATTTTGAAACATTTGAGAAGGGAAAGCACATTATCAGGTAGGTGAGCCATGGAGAAGACTTCATGGAGACTTGGCACTTGAGTTGAGCCTTGAAGAAAAGGACTTCAATAAGTAGAGCTGGGGGATGGAGTAAAAGTTCATTCTGTACAATGTATTAGCTATATGACCACTCCAGTATCTTTGCCAACAAAACTCCAAGTGGGATTACAAAGAGTTAGACATTCCTGAAAAGATTCACTGACATCAACAGCAAAAGCACAACTGCGATTTAAACCCAAATCTTCCAAGTACAAAATCAATGAACATTTTTCTGTATCATACTGCCTCTCTCACAATACTGTGCTCATATTCCTGGACTTCTGCTGACTCAGGCTTCCCATCCGTGAGCAATAAAGCTCATGGCACATAATGCACTGTAACATAGTAGACAGAACTGGCCCCTGAGATCAAATTCCACTTCTAACATAACCTGGCTGTGGGATCCTGGACAAGTCACTTTACCCCTAGATAACTCTCTCAGTCCATAAATTTCAGAACACAGATCTGTATTGGTAAAGGGAACTGCCTATCGACACAGAGGTCCAAGCCAAACACACACACACACACACACACACACACACACACGTGTGTGTGTGTGTGTGTGTGTGTGTGTGTGTATATGTATGTATACATAGATATGTATATGTGTGTGTGTATGAGATTGGGTATTGATATGTTTATGAGTGTGAATTATAATACACATATATAGCTGTGTGCATACACACACACACATATAACATTGAAGCACATGAATTGGAAAGAGTGTTGAAACTGATAAAAGTGATTATTATGGGCTTAGGCTCTGTTCTTGTCAAACTAGAATACTGTCCAACCCTCGTGTTCAGAATGAACTTTTACTCCATCCCCCAGCTCTGCTTATTGAAGTCCTTTTCTTCAAGGCTCAACTCAAGTGCCATCTCTCCATGAAGTCTTCTCCATGGTTCACCTACCTGAAAATGTGCTTTCCCTTCTCAAATGTTTCAAAATGCTTTGCTTTAACCCTCTCCTCTGTGCTTAGTGTACTCTCACTGTATCTTTCTCCCATCCAACTGTTCTGTCCTTACAAATCGGAACTGTATCATACCAATATTTGTATCACCCGAGCCTAGAAGAATACATTATACCTTGCAGATACTTAATAAATGTCTGTTGGATTTAATTAAATATACCCAATGAGCTCTCTCCATGCATGCATATAGGCTGTGCCACATAGTTAACAACTCATGTGTTAAATTATACTGTTTTTGGACCATTGGCTGACGTTTCATGCATTTGAGCCATGTATATCTCTGCCGATCAGATAATAATAATAATCATCCCGGCCATGATGATCATAATGATAAGCATTTATATGGTCCTTTAAAAATATTATCTCATTTGCAAGATTCTTTAGGGCCAGTCCCACGGCTAATATTCCTATATATCCCATCATCCTTAATCACTCCTTAGATTAAATTCAATAGATATTAAGTGCCTTCTGTATGCAATGCCCTGTGTGTTGGTTATTTGTTTGGTTAAATACATGAAATTGTTAATTGGAGCTTCAAATAGAATGACATCTCTATGAAGATAGAGGAGTGAATGTTGCCCCTTAGCTGAAAACACAGAGGCATCTTACTTTTAAATAAAAGCACGGGGATGTCACTACCAATGAGGCATGACGGTTAATGGGCAGGTGTGGCAGCAACATATTGAACATGCAAAGGCAGCCAAGTGTAATGTACAGGCAATGAGATTCTTAGAGGAAATGCATAGGTACACAAGGGATTTATCAAGAATATGCAAACATGTCTTTTTGAATGCATGGGTGCCAAAAACAAATGCCAGGAATCAGAGTGAATTTTTAAGAGCAATAGTGTATGTGGGGTGTCGCATAAACCCTGAAGAGAGAGAGAATCAAATGTTTGAGCAAGACAGATCTCAGAGCACTATAGTAAGGGAAGAGCAGGGATTAACCTGATCTTTAAAAGATATAAACACATTGTTGATTTTTGTTGTAAACTTTCTAAGAATCTTTTGTTAGCAAATTTTTGAAGGGAAAAATGTTAAGGAATCTCCCACGGTCCTTATTCTCCACTTAAGAGATGAGGTTAACTGCTGATCCTCATAATTTCCAACAAGCATTGCTTAACCACTTACTGTGTGCCAGGTACTGCATTAATGCCAAGGATACAAAAAATAAAATAAAATAAAATAAAATAACCAATTATATGTTTCCAGTCTTTAAGGAGTTCACATTCAAATAGAGGAGATAACATGAATACAATTGTGGACATACAAGATGTAGACAGGGTAAATATAATTTTTTCTAGCAAGGGGAGAGAGTAAAACCTAAAAAGGCTTCTTAGAGAAGGTGGAATTTGAATTCAGGGTTGAAGAGATCCAAGAGATGAGAGAAGGAAGTGCTTTCCAGGAATGGAAGAGAGCCAGTTAAAAGGAACAGTGATGAAAAATGGAAGTTTGTTGTGGTGACGGATATAATAATAAAGTACTTGCCCCCAACTCTGGAATGCTAAGAAGTAGTGGTGTTCTTTACCATTCCCTATTCCCCAACCCAACTTAATTCTTCCTCTGATCAACTTTTTCTACTTCAATCAACTAACAAATGCCTTGTCCCTTGGTTAGTAACTTCCAACTTCCTATTCCACTAATTCTTCTGAATCAGAATTGCCATTTTCCAAGGCACCAATCTTTGCCTTTTGACTTCCTCACCCTTTCCTCCCTCTTCAATTCAGTCATACTCTTCCCTAATACCATTGTTCCCAAACTCCCCCTCCCTGAAATCTCCAGAGCCTCCACTTAATCATTAATAAACTTCTTTCTATCTTAGCTCTCTCCCTCTTCTCTTGATATTCTGGTGGATACTGGCATCTCAGGCAATCAGTCTCCTAAAACCTTCATGACGGGACCCATGTTGCCCAGAGGAATGGCAGTCAGATACCTTAGACCTAACTACCCCACAAAATCACAAAATCTCCATGATCCTAAATTCTGAAATTCCCTCCCCAGTCACCATCTCACACCCTTTAAGTTCTTCTGCCTTCATTCCTTGTGACTTTATTCTTCATCTTTGTCATGTCCTTCAGTCCTTCCACCTTTCCCTCTAGGTCCTGCCTGTCAACTTTTTTCTAGCTTCATTTTCCTTCTTTCACAGTTTTAATTCAAAATTTAACCAGCTGGTCTTCTACTCTTCATTCTCCTGATCTCTACTGTTCATGATATACCCATTCTCTACTCGAATCACCTTTATATCTTCCTTTCTTCCTCCTGCTCCCAAATTGCTGAATTTGACTAGCAGGAATTTATGGATATCAAGTTAAAAACCTCTGCTTTAGGATATTCTGTGAGTCTGTTGATTCTACTCACCTAACATTTATTTAATGCCAGCTGGCTGTAGACCACAGTATTAAGCAATGTAGAAGATACAAAAATTAAATAAGATACTTTGCAGATCTGAAGGTAGAAAAATATGACACATGAGTGACTACAAAATTCAAATAGAGAGCAAGAGATGTAATGTAGTATGGAGAGGAAATATAGATCACTTGAGCCAAGTTTTAAAAATAGGTAGAATTTCAAGGGGAGAGAGAAAGGGAGAGGTGATTCCAGGGCTCAGGAACAATGTCAACAGGCACAGATGGAAGAAAGCACCTGGCTTCTAGGCAGATTATCAAATAGTTCAGTTTAGCTAGAATGCAAGGTTTTATGGAAGAAAGTATTGCTCATGGGAAGGCTGGAAATTTAGCAAGAAATGGAATGCAAATCTGCAATTGGTAGTGGATAAAGTGCCAGACTTGGAGTGAGAAAGACCTGAGTTCAAATGTAGCTTCATTTACTACTTGCTATGTGACCCTGGACAAGTTACTTAACCCTGGCTGCCTCAGTTTCCTTATCTGTCAAATGAGCTAGAGAAGAAAATGTCAAATCACTCCAGAAAACTCTACATGGGGTCGCAAAGAATCAGACATGACTGAAATAAGTTAACAAAGGAATGCAAACGTCCTTCTACCACTTCCCCACAATTTAGCATCCAGTCTCTACTTGAATATCCCTAGTGATGATTTGCTCACTACCTCCTGAGGTACCATATTACCATTTTTGGATCGTTCAGATTAAGAGATTTTATCCTGGTGGATAAAATCTGTCTCTGCTGCTTTCATATGATGTTCCTCTCTCTGCCCTCAAAGACCAAGAAAATCAGGACTAATCCCTCTTTCACATGACAGCTCTTTAAATCCTTGAAGAGGCTATCATGTCCACCACCCCGCTAAGTAAAGTGGTTCTAACTTCTTTGATCTTTGTCTTACCCCCAACATAGCAGAAAAGAACCTTTTTGTTGTCTGAAGTATTCATAGGAACCCTCAGCTCCTTCTGGGCTTTAGCTGTCCTGACATTTTTATAGAACCTTGTCACTCTCATTAATTCATCTTCAGTTACTCACCCTCTTCTATAATCTTTAAAAAAAAAAACTCAACTCATCCATTTTGTGATTTGCTCTAAAACTTTGCTAGGAATTAAAATCAAATTTTCAGTTTATTAAATCTTAAAAAGTCAACTCTTTCTCTTTTTGAAAACCGGGCCAATATTGCCTTCTTTTTAAATGTTTCTGAGGCAAGATGTATCCAAAACGTGAATTTTTGTCCTTTACTTTTGATGAGAACAGAAGACAAATTCTGATTTTGCACCCTGAACCACAGGGTTCTTCGCCATTTGGGGTCCAGTGCCTATGGACCTCTTCTCAAAATATTACAAATCCATAAAATAAAATATGTGATTACCAAGGAAATCAATTACACTGATATGCAATTATCAAAATATTTAAAAAGCAATCCCGCAGGCCTCAGGTTTAAAATCCCTGCACTGGACAGAAAGACTAGACCCAAATATGGGCAAAAGAAGCTCATATGAGGAAGAAGAATGAGAAGCAGAATGAGCCTAACTTCCCTCACTTTCCCTCAATTCGACATTGCCCAGTCATCATTAGTTGCTTTCCAGAATTCCATTAACGGATATTACAAGTGTCCTTCCCATCACTTTGGGCTTTTGGTCTTGAATCTGTGGGGGAAAGGCCCAAGACTATTAAAGCAATGGAAAAGAGAAAAAATAGCTTAAACATAGGCCACAAAATGTCTTTTCAAGGATGATATATGGTTGGAAGGGGGAAGGGGAGGAGAGACAAAGATTTATAAAAGAAAAAGACCACAATCTTTAGAGGGGTCTGAATCTGCCCTTTTGTCACACTCAACTGAACCCCCTTAAGGTTTTGCAAAATTCCTACTTGTAGTTGTGGACTTTGCAGCTGGTCTCCCTCTTGTTGTTGTTTAATTACATGGGAAATAGTGCAAGGAACTGTCGCTCTACCCTGAGGTCAGGCGGCAGAAAGGTGACCATTCACCCCTTCCAGCTGGTAAAGTACAAGTTCATTTGTTGCTTCTGACACATACCATACTAGTGCACCAAAGCTACTGCTTTATAGATTTGTTCAAGTGAGAGCCAAAGCAAATGAGATCCCAGCCAGAAACATGTCTGTTTTACTCAGGAGCAGAAAGGTAATACACAGTGAGTTCAACACACCATCCTCATGTGGACCGTGGACTTTGTGGAGGATCTGGCCCACATTTGAATGTAGGTCTTACTTCCACCTGTCATCAAGCATAATTCTGGACCCAGCTGTTTTTGCTGCCAATTGGAATGCATGCAGGGAATTTAAATGGATTTTTAAATTACTTTTAAGTTTCACAATTTTAAAGATAGGGTGATTGAGGAAGAAATTGAGTTGATTTCAAAGCCAAGTAAAAATGACTGCCAAATTGTCAGTTCTATGCAGATAATGAAGACCTGACTCTGATGTTTCTAGGGAACGACAAGTATTTGGGGAGGTCTGTTACAGATATGAAATAATCTACAGCACAATTTAAGGCTGACCAAGAAAACAACACTCTTTAAAGCCCTGATTGGTCATCAATTCCCACCAACTTCTTTCTTAAAATATTTTCTAGGTTTTTATCTTATTTTTTAGTCCCAGTCATACCATTCTAGTATACGCCTTTATCCATCTTATGTTTGGGTGGAAATAGCTTTTAGCTGTTCTCTTTCTCTCTCTTCAGGCCCTTTCTTTTTCTGAGTGGGTAACACACCTTTGCTGGGTTGACCCTCCAAAAAACACCATTTTTATTACATCCCTCTCATGGTGAAGAATACAGAGGGATACAAAAATCTTTAAAGCAGTTCTTTTTGTGATGGCAAGAATTAGCAATTGAGGTGATGCTCTTCAGTTGGAGAATTGCTAAACCTGTTATGATATATGATTGTGATAGTACTATTGTTGTACTATAAGAAATAACAAGCAAGATGTTCTCAGAAAAACCTGGAAAGACTTATACAGATTGATGTATAGTGAAGTAAACAGAACCAGGAGAACAGAATACACAGTAACAGCAATATCATACAATTTAAACTGTAATTGTAAAGGACTTACCTATTCTCAGCAATACAATGATCTGAGGCAGTTCTGAAGGACTTATGATTTCAAAATGCTATCTACTTCCAGAGAAAGACATGCTAGAATCTCAAGGTAGGTAACAGCATGATATTTTTTCACCTATTTTTTCTTCATCTACATTTTCTTTTGCAACATGGGTAATATGGAAATATTTTACATGACTGCACATATACACTCTAGATCAAATTGCTAGCCTTCTCAAGAAGAGGGCAGAGAGGGGCACAGAGAGAGAATATTGAACTCAAAAAAAAATTTAAATGAATATTAAAAATTGTTCCCAACTAGTTTACTCAACTTACTTTCCACATACATGTAGATAAGGAGTCAGGAAGACCAGAGTTTAAATCCAACTGGATTTATTAGTGTGACTCTGGGCAAGTCAATTTACCTCTGCCTGCCTCAATTTCCTCATCTGTAAAATGGAAATAATAATAATAATAACATTTACCTCCCAGGGTTTAAGAATCAAATGAAAATCTTAAATTCCAACTATGATTATTCTTATTTCCTCCTTCTCTTGGGATGTCTCTCTATATCACTTTTCTGATAATACAAATAATGAAATTCTTGCTAAGTTCAGCCAGATACTCACCTCTACTATGAAGCCTTTCCTGACCAGCTCCTATAATGATTTCCCCCCCTCCTCACTTTAGGCATTTTGGTCTACCTCTTGTCATACTCTTAAAATAAGTCTTCGATTTTGAAGGGACCTCAGAGATTGCTAATCCAACTCATACCTGAGCTGGAACTCCTTCTAACACATCCCTGTTTTACCTCTTCTATCATCGCCTCCAGGGATGATTAATTCATTCCCTTCTAAGGTACTTCATTCTGCCTCCCCTTATAGAGAGTTATCCTTTGGTTGAAAAAGAATGAGTTCCTCTGCCACATCTGATCATTGATACCAATTCTGTACTCTAAACCCTCTTCAGATGGTTAATACAATTTTCTTATACTCCCTGGGCCATCTTTTCTGCCAGATAAGAATCCAAATCCCTTTAATAGAACTTTGTATGGCTTCATTCCACATTCCATGGCTCTCTTCCCCCCAACCCTCCTGAATATGCTGTATCTTGTCAATGTCTTAAAGCATGGAACCCATTACTGAAGACTATAGTACTCCATTTTTTATCTAACCAGGGCAGAGAAAAACTGAGGTGATTCATTATGCTTTGTTAATTATTATTTATTGTTTAATATTATTCTAATTAACTTGAATTGATTAAATTATCGTTTAAACAAAATATAGGACAAACAAAGTTATAGATTTCTTTATTAAGTATCTTATTAGCCTTAGCATGGTACTCTAACTTGTTGAGATCTTTCTTGATTCCAGTTTTATGTTTGAACAGGCTAGGTATACCTCTCAGCTTATTGACATCACAAATTTCATAAGAACACACCTGTTTTCATCCAAGCCACTGAGAAAAGCATTGAATAGTACAGAGCCAAGACCAGAACCCCACATTCTCCATTAAACACCTTCATTCAGGTCAACACCAATTTGCTAATTGTCATTCCTTGGACTGACTTGTTCAACCAGTTTTAAACCCACCTAAGAATATCAATTAAACCACTTTTCAATGTTTTGTTCACAAGGATATTGTAAGAGGTTTTATGAAATGCCTTGCTGAAATCTGGATATGCTCTGTTTATATTATTCCTTTCATATTATACTCTCATAATAACCTTGTCCAAAAAGATTAGGCTAGCCTCTCATGACACATTCTTGATGATCTCATGTTGGCTATTGTAATCACAGATTCCTCCTTCTAAATTCTCACAAAGCATGCCTTTAATCATGTAATCTATAATTTTGGCAGCAGTCAAGAATTAAATAATTTTAAAACTCTGCTTTCTCCTTCTCGAAAATTAGGATATTTGCCCACCTCCATTTTTGGAGTGTTTCTCCCATTTTCTTTCAAAGATTACTGACAGAGTTTCAAAAAATCACATCTTCAAGTCATTGTAGAGCCATGAGATGTGATTGGTTTCAACCTGTAGACTGGACTGCCTACTAAAAACTATCTAAAGAGATAATGATTAGAGGGTACAGTAGGTAGAGCACCAATTCTGGAGTCAGGAAGAACTGAGTTCAAATGTAACCTCAAATAACACTTCTTAGCTGTGTGACCCTGGGCAAGTCACTTAACCCCGGTTGCCTAAAAAAAGATACTCTCCTGATTATCTCTCTCTACCTCCTCAACCACAACTACTCTGTCTTCTTTCCTCACTCCTCATCTTCTCTCAACATTTTTCCTTGCCCATCTCATGAAGTCCCAGAATTTCACCTAATTACCTCTATGTAATTCCCAAATTCCATCTCTAGCATTTTCAATGAAAAAGTCCTTTAAGCCTTTGACCATCCATTTCCTTATCTATAAATTAAAGATAATAATACTGTAGTATATGCATCACAAGTATATGATCTTGGGAAGATCAAGTAGGATAATTGATGCAAAGATCTTGATCTTTAAGGGTTTAAAATCCAGTGTTAAAAGTAGCTGTCATAGTTATCTCTGATCTAAATCTTGAACTTTTTTTAATCTCTAGATCTACATCTTGCACCATGTAGAGGGCATTTCTTCCCAGATGCTTCCCAACACCTTAAACTTAAAACCTAGCTTATTTGTTTTCCTTCTAAGTGTTCTTCATTTTGATTTTACCATTTCTATAAATGGCACCACCATTCACCTGTTCTTCCAAAGGTGAAACAACGATGTTATGATGACTCTTCCCTGTCCCTCACTTCTCCTATTCAATCATTTACCAAGCCTTGTTGATTCTACCTTCATGGGTATATTTCTTTTCTTCCCTAATCCCACTGCTGCCATCCTAACACAGACTTTCATCACTACCTACATGAATAGATTACAATGATTTGTTGACATGTCTTCCAGTTTCTATATAGTTCCATTCCAACTTGCCCTTGAAACCACTGGTAGGCTAATCTTTCTTATCCATAGACCTAATCATCTCATTCTTGTTCAATGACCTTTAGTTGTTTTTTGCCTACCGAGAGAAGTCCACATTTCTTTACTTGGCATTCAAAGCCCTCTATGATTTGGAACGACTGTCTTTCCAACCTCATTTTACATTACTCCTTCATGAAATCTGTTCTTCAATCAATCTGTACTTTCTATCCCTCGAACAACTCCTATATATTCTTGTGAGTACTAATCCCAAATTCTACTGTGTCCTTATCTCCCTCAACTTCACCTGTTAAATTCTGAACCCATTGAATTAAAGTCCAACTCATACCACTTCCCCATGAAACCTTTCCTGATTGTCCCTTCCATTAGTGTCTACTTTCCTCCCTTGAATTTCACACGCTCCTTCATTGTGCACATCTCTAGTGTACGTATATATTATTGTCTTATTATATTTGTTTGTGAATGACTCAGCTACTAGATTGTTAGCTCCATGAAGATAGAGACCCTGTCTTTATATCACTCCCAGTGCTTATAATGATCTGCACACAGTAGGTACTTCAAACAGTATACTCAATTAATTTGACTGAAGAAAATTAAGTGCATTCTTATTATCTCTCCCTTTTTGTTAGAAACTTCTTGTTCTAAAGATCATTATCCATGGTAGAGCAAACAGGAACAAAACGGGAATTGAGGATTAACCTTCTTTGATCTTCTTCTTCTATCTCTTCATAGATTTTTTTAAAGGTGTTTTTATTGTCTGTAGCATTCAGAAGCCTCAGCCCATTCTGGACTCTTATTTTCTCAACATTTCTATAGGTACCATTTTCAAAAAGTTACTTTCAGTTAAGCCTGTGCTACCTTAGACAGAACATTTATAGACATGTCTTTCAAATTCTACACTGGCCAATACATAGTCATATTTCACTCTTCTACATAGTTTCCCATTTTGTATGAGAATAATGAGACTGCTTTATGTAAACTATACACTAAAATCAGTCTCCTTGCTTATCGCCTCTGAATTGATGTTTCATGTTTATATAACTTTGTATTATTATAATAGACTCCTAGCTGATCTCCACCCTTCTCAGATTAATTTATTTAAAATATCACTTTCAGAATGTCCCTCGTGTTCAAGTATTTTTGTTATTCAGTTGTTTTTAGTCATGTCTGACTCTTTGTGACCTCCGTTTGGAATTATTTTTTGACAAAGATGCTGGATGATTTGCCATTTCCTTTTCCAGATCATTTTACAGTTAAAGAAATTGGGGTAGAGTTAGGTGATTTCCCAGAGTTGTACAACTAGGAAGTGTCTAAAGCCAGATTTGAATTCAGGTCTTTCTGATTCTAGGCCCAGGGCTCTATCCACTACACCACCTAGCTGCCCATAAAGGACAAAGTTCTCCAGGGCCATCCACAATCTAGGCCCAATCTATGTTTATTTTTACAAACCTGAAAATTCTGATATACAAAGAACAAAAAAAAAAAAAAAAAAAAAAAAAAAAAGATTATATGTAAAATTCTGAATTTCACATAAAATTTGTTTTAAATTTGTGATAATTTTAATATTAGAGCACCAATATTCCCCAACTTGTCTGTATTGCCTTCTAGACTTTTATCTTCTATCTTCTGTATATTTCTAAATATGTCTTTAATATTCTTTCCCTTTCTCCTCCTACATGAATTCTCTGCTGTTTATAGATTTGTCTAGTTGTTGTCTCTCCATTTTATTCCTTTTGAAAAAAAATTTATTGAATATGAATAAATGATTTATTCATTTTAAAATTATAATTAATTATATAACTAAGCTGTGTAATACTGAGAAAAGTTTTCCATTAAAGCTTCATCCAGGCTTAAAACCAAACAAACAAACAAAAACAAAACAACAGCATAGAACTCCAGTTCAGATTTTATCTATAATGATGATTCTCTGAGAAGAAAGTACAGCAAAACTCATATCTTAATAAAAAATTGATATTTTACCCTATTGTGGTTCATTCCATGATTTTACAATATAGTACATTGATGAACTATATTAAAAATTATATAAACAATCCAAAATAGTCGAAAATCTTGATAAGGAAGTAGGTTTCTTATAAATATGTAAATCCTTTGATCAATTTAATAGGACATTGAAGAATGTAAAACAATCATCTATCCAATTGAATCCAATAAATTGTAAATGCCTATTATATATCAGACACTGTGCTAAAGAGCTGAGGATACAACTTAATTCTTCCCTCAAGAAACTTACGATATATAAGGAAGATAACAAATAAAAGAAGATTAATAATGGGAAATAGGGAATTTGAAGGGTAGCAGAGAAAGGAGCCTGAAAAGTCTAGTTACTGCCTTCTTTATAGAAAGGCATTGGGAGGAGTTTGACACCTTCCAGTCTTCCAATCAGAATAGACAGGATGCTGACTAAAGCAGTATCAGTCATAGCTTTATTTAGCAAAATAGTAATGACATTAGGGAATAGTGAGGTGGCACGGTGGATTAGGATGCCAAGTCAGAAGGACTTGAGTTCATCTCTAACCAGACATTTCCTAACTGTGTGACCCTGGACATGTCATTGAATCCTGTCTGCCTCAGTTTCCTCATCTGTCATATGTTCTAGAGAAAGAAATAGCAAACCAGTCCAGTACCTTTGCCAAGAAAACCCCAAATAGTACCACCTCACACCTCTCAGATTTACTAAGATTACTAAGGATAATGCTAAATTTTGGAGGGGATGTGGGAAAACTGGGACACTAATGCATTTTTGGTGAAGTTATTAAATGATTCAACCATTCAATAGAGCAATCTGAAACTATGCTCAAAGGGCTATCAAACTGCATATCCTTTGACCCAGCAGTGCTATTACTGGGTTTGTATCCCAAGGAAATCATAAAGGAGGAGAAAAGACCCCATGTGCAAAAAATGTTTGTAGCAGTCCTTTTTGTGGTAACAAAGAATTGGGAAAGGAGTGGATGCCCATTACTTGGGGAATGGCTGAACAAGTCATGGTACAAGAAGATAATGGAATATTATTGTTCTATTAAAAATGATGAACAAGCTGGAAAGATTTATATGAACTGATGCTGAGCAAAACAAACAGAACCAGGAATACGTTGTACACAATCACAGCAAGAATGTGTGATGATAAACCATGAAAGCCTTAGTTGTTCTCAGTAGTTCAGTGATCCAAAGAATCCCAGTAGACTTTGAATAGAAAATGCCATCTACAACCAGAGAAAGAACTAAGGAGACTGAATGTAAATCAACACATGCTATATGCACTTCTTTTTTCTGTTTTTTTTTTTATCTCTCCCATGCTTTTTCCCATTTGCTTTGATTTTTCTCTCCCAAAATAATTCATAAAACAATTTATAGTAAAAATAAATAAACTAAAAAAAGAAAACTCCAAATGGGGTAATGAAGAATTTGGATGTGATTGAAGAACAACAGGCTAAAATAAATATCATGACAGACTTAAACAAGATTAGGCAGTAGGCTAAAAGAATCCAGTCTTTTTAGGAGGCAAGTAGGTAGTTCATTGGCTAGAGCAAGTCACTTAACCCTATTTGCCTTAATCCACTGGAGAAGAAAATGACAAATTTCTCCAGTATCTTTGCCAAAAAAAACCCATGAATTATATGGTCTACAAGGTCACAAAGAGTCAGACAAAACCAAACAATAGTAAAATTAGAGATAAGGAGCTTAGTTTTGAGGTGGGGGAGAGAGAGCATCTTGTTCCATGGAGTTGAAACCAGAAAGAGTATGAAATGTGACTTGGATCATCACTAGCCAAATCAACAAATATAAATATTTGTTAAATTTAAGTTAAATATAAATATTGTAATAATCCATTACTTATTCTGGATGAGACTGTGATACAAAGGGAAATATTAAAAATATAATTTATATTTCCAGATTTTATGAAATTATTAAGGCCCTTTTAATTTTAGTGGGAAAGATTAAGTATAAATAAATGAAAAGTTTAGTAATTTTAAATAAGACAACATGCAAGAAATTTCACAAACTAAAACATGATTATTTGACAGATGAGTGCTACAGGTGGATACCTAAGTACCATGGAGTCAAAGGAGAGATAAATTACATGGAATTCTCTCTTTTTAAGTCTAACAATCTTCTCTTTACTAGTTCAGTTCACGGTGATCTTCGTCTTCTTCTGAAATCATAGTATTTACTGTTGATACCACTCATTTTGTACTACGTCATATACCACTTTGTGACATTCCTGGTGCCCTTGTCCCAACTAGATCGTAATGTTCTTGATGGGAGAGACCACATGTTATACTTATTTACAACATGAACTAGGCTTATCACTACACTATGTACATTTTCTTGTTGTTCAGTTGTTTTTTAGTCACGTCTAACTTTTCTTGATCTTATTTGGAGTTTTCTTGGAGTAGTTTGCCATTTCCTTCTCTAGTTCATTTGACAGATGAAGAAACTGAGGTAGACAGGATTCAATGACATGCTCAGGGTCACACAGCTAATAAGTATCTGAGGCTAGATTTGAACTCAGGTTTTACTGACTCCAGGCCTGGACCTCTATCCACTTTTCACCCAGTTGCTATGGTAAGCATGAAGTAAAAAGCTAATGATAGGATACTGTTCATGGGTTGATTTAATACTAAAAGTTCACATAAATGTAAATCTAACAGTAGGGTTAAACCAGATCTTAAGAAGCATTAAAGCCAAAGAATAGAATATTCTGTCAAGATCGAGAAAAATTGGGGTAAGCTAGCTAGATAGCTAAGTAGATAGAGCACTGGATCTCTGACCTCAGACACTGACTAGCTGGGTGGCCCTGGGTAAGTCATTTAATTCCAATCCCAAAAATATCCAGAAAAAATGAAAGAGGAGGAGCATCCCTGATATTGAAAGAGAATTTGTTAAGTTTTAAAATATTTGGGTGAATAGTAAAGGAGGATAGGTAGCAAAAGAAAGAGAGGAGGAAGGGAGGAAGGAAGAAAAACAGAGAGAGACATAGTCAAAGACACAGAGAAAGAAAAAGACAATGTCAGAGAGGAAGAAGGAGCATGAGGAAATTGAGAATGAGGGAGGGAAAAGGGTTAAATGAATGAAAGAATAAAAAATTCTGAATTGGATTCCATGAAAGTAAGCCTGAGCGTTACAAAAAAAAAAACAAAAAACAAACAAACAAACAAACAGGAAAATTTCAGAATATAAAGGGAAATGTCTTGTACCAAAAGAATTATCAAAGACATTTATGAGAGAGGCAGTGTGGTTCAGTGGAAAAAGTACTGGGATTTGGGAGTAAGAGTGCCTGGACCTCATCTCTTCTGCTTACTCTGTGTGTCCTTGGACAAGATTTACTCTCTCTCTGGACATCCATTTCTGTTTCAGTAAAATGAAGAGACTGACATAGTTTACCTCTATGCCGTATTCAGTTCCTAATCTGTGGTGTTATGATCTTCTCTTAGGATAAGTGGATAAATTCAGCTTTTCAAATAATCAACTAGAGAAGAATTAGACAGTAACAGTCAAAGAACTTCCCCCAAAGATCTGAGTGCAAGTTTTCACTAGAAATAATTATCCAAGTTTCATATTCAAATATAAAATTTCAGGACAATCTCATATCCAGATGTATTAGGAATGGGAGATAATCCAGATTTAAAAAAAAATAAATAAAAACTGGGTACTTAGGAAAAAAAAAATTTGTAAATGGATTCTGACAACAGGATCCTCACCTCTTTCTCAGCACTGGTTCCCCTTCAAAAATAGACAAATTAAAGATCTAAATAAATGAAGTTGTACTTGCTTTCCTGACGTATTTCCTCATGTTTTCAGGCAGTCAGTCAATAAGTATTTATTAGTGTCTACCACAAGTCAGGCACTGTGCTAAGTACTGAAGATATGAAAAAATTATTTGAATCTATATTAATAGATTTTATTATGTTAGATATTATATAAAATATAATGTATTTTATATTTATTAATACATTTATTATTTGAATCACATATATGGAATGATTGCCCCCTCACAAAATTCATCCTCTGTCCATGACATTCTTTCTTTTTAATGTAATTATAAATCATTGACTTTCAATCCTGCCCTTTTTAATGAAGTTGAATATATTCTATCTTGTTTTCATAGATATCACTATTGGTTTGAATTATTGTGCTTAAGTTAAGCTTTCAGTTGAGAGAACAAGCAAGTTCTTTTTAATTCTCTGCTAAAGAATGACTGAAAATAGTCACAATCCATATCTCAGGTAGGCCTATATCATGGCAGTGGATGAATGGATCTCCTAGGATTTCTCTGTGCTTTATGTTTCCCAGATTTACTAGATGATGGCCAGTGAATCTGCCAAACTCCCTTCTTTCATTTTTGTACCTCTAACATTGTCAATCCTCTACCATTCCTTTTCTAAACTTTCTTATTCGTTGTCGTTGATTCATTCAGTTACATGCAACTCTTTATGATCTCATGAACCATTGCCCACCAACACTGTCCATGGGGTTTTCTTGGCAAAGATAGGTTTGCTATTTCTTTCTCCAATATAAATCCTTACTTAGGAGTATTGAAATTGTTCTATAAGAAATGATCATCAGGATGATTTTAGAGGGGCCTAGAGAGACTTATATGAACTGATACTAAATGAAGTGAGTAGAACCAGGAGAACATTGTTCACAGCCACAGCAAGATTATTTTATGATCAATTATGATGGACGTAGCTCTTTTCAACAACAAAGTGATTCAGACCAATTCCAAGAGACTTGTGATGGAGAGAACCATCTGCACCCAGAGAGAGGATTGTGGGGATTGAATGTGATTCACAAAATAATATTTTCACCTTTTTTATTTTGTTTGCTTGCTTCTTTTTCTTTCTCATTTTTTTTCTTTTTCATCTGATTTTTCTTGTGCAGCATGATAAATGTGGAAATATGCATAGTATGTTTAACATAAATTGGATTACTTGCTGTCTAGGGGAAAGGTGGGAGGGAAAGGAAGGAGAAAAATTTGGAATTCAAAATTTTTCCATAGTGAAAATTATTTTTGCATATATTTTGAAAATAAAAAGCTATTTTATTATTTTTTTTTTTTGCTGAGGTAATTAGAATTAAGTGACTTGCCCACAGCTAGGAAGTACTAAGTGTCTGAGGTCGGACTTGAACTCAAGTCCTCCTGATTTCAGGGCCAGCACTTTAACCACTGCACCCATCTATATGCCCCTAAAAGCTATTATTTAAAAAAAAAAAAAAAAAGAAAGAAAGAAAGAAATAGAATAAGTGAGCAAGGAGTTGGATGACTAAAAGGATATATTTGCATTCTCAACTGGATCACAATGAAACAAGGCAAGAAAATTTATTTTCTTACTCCCTTGCTGTTTTTAGAGATATTTTTATTCTCATAACCTATGATACAAGGAAAAAGATCGAGGTTGATGGATACTTAACACTTTTAAACTTACATTATCTAGCTTTTAGAGGTCAAAGAGGAAAGAAAATGGAAGACAAAGGAGGGAGATGTGCAGAGGTGATTTATCGTATATCCTGCTTAGTTCCGAATGTGCCAAAGTGATATGAAGGATAACTAAGGTCAGGAAAAAATTGCTTGGCCTATTAGGTGTCTTGGAGGTACAAGAGAAGCCATGTATCAAGATCTAGAGATGCTATCATCTAGAGGGGCTAATCTGATAGTTTTGTGACCTACTATTTCCCAGAGTTGGGTTTCAGTTCTACCAATTAAATATTTTATTCATCCTTCTTTTCAGACCAAAAAAGTGACTAACTTAATATGAAGAATGGAGGGTGGGGGAGAAGGAGGTGGGGAAATCCATAAGTATTCCCTAGGCTAGCAGAGGGGAATACTAATCTGTGTTAAGAGATTGGTAAGGTAGGTAGTATAAAGCAGAAAGGGAAGAAGAAGGATTAATAAATATTTGGGGTTAATTAATAGAGATGTGGCTCTTCCCAAAGAAAAAGTCAACCATTTTGTTGTCCAAGGAAGGGTAATGTGGATCTACATGTGCCATCAGATAGAAAAATCATCCAGTAAGGGGCAAAGCTTAAAAAAAAAAAAAAACAAGCCAACTATAGACTTCCCAGCAGCCACAGAGAGCTCTTCTGTTTTCCCAAGATATACACGGTGGATATGAAGATCACCTCCGAAGACCAAACACTGTAACTGATGATTCCCATTTCCCATGAGCAAATGTGATGCTGTCAGAAGGAATCTTGGAAACATTGTTAAGTCTTGGGCAAGAAGCTGGAAATATTACAGGCACAATAGATGTTTAATTTTTATTTTTGTCATTGTACAGTTATGGGCAGCTAAGAGATACCATAGTGCACTGACCACTGGGCTTGTAATCATTAAGACTCATCTTAGTTCAAATCTAGCCTCAGATAAACATAGAGAGCCATGTGACCCTGGGCATATTTCTTAACCTTGTTCGCCTCAGTTTCTTTGTCTGTCAAATAAACTGGAGAAGGAACAGTCAATCACACTAGTGTCTTTGCTAAGAAAACCTCAAATGTGGTTGCAGAGAGTGGGATGCAACTGACATCGACTAAACAGCAAGACCTTCAGAAAAGAAAGGCAGGTATGGGAAGTGAGGGGCTGGTTAAACGTATAAAATATGAATTTCTGGACCATAGATTAAAATATAAGAATGCATATTTGGCTGGAAGCCAAGAATGCATTTAACAACGGTTAATGTAAAGGTATTTATTGCAAATCTAACAAATAACCCTTCAAAATCACAAAAAAAAGAGAGAAAACTGCCTACACATCTCCATCAAACTAGTTACCATAAAGCAAGGGTTCTTAACTTTCTTTGTTTCCTAAAACCCTTTGTCATTTTGGCAAAGGTTATAAACCCCCTTTCGGAATGATTTTTAAAATACATAGTATTACAAAGGAAGCCAATTGTGTTGAATTGAAGATGAAATCTTTTGCCACCCAAGTTCATGGACTCCCTGAAATCTATCCACAGACCCTGCATTAAGAATCCTAGATATAGAGGATAATTACAGTATAACAAGAAAAATGGCACTTGAAACACCAAGAATTTCATGACACCCAACAAAGTAGACTGAAATAAAACTCTTGATCCTAGGTGTTAATGCAAAATGCAGAAAATATGGATAACAATCAAGATGACCTAGAGATCCTAATTCAAGAACTGAAATAGGCCTTGATAATGTAGCACTAAGACTAAATGGTTTAGGAATCATGACTGGAAGATAACTCCAGAAGGGAATGCTTTTTTCTAAAAAAGAAACAGAATAGGTAAAGAAGGCAAAATAACATTATGTATTAAGAATAATATGTATTTTATAGGGAAATACAGGGAATGGATTTCTCAGTGGAGATCATCTGGGTAAAAATAAGTGAACAGAACAATAGCAACAAGTGTCAATGATGCACACGGCATAACTGAAAAGAAGAAACAGATGCATTTAAGAGACAGATCACAAACCTAACATAGAGGCTTAAAGTAATGATGGGAGATTTCAGACATGTAAATATCTCTTCACCAAGTCTTCTTCCTCTCCCCTCTCTCTCTCTCCCTCTCTTTCCCTTCTTTTCCCTCCCTCTCTCTCCCTTCTTTTCTCTTCTCTCTCTCTTTCTCTCTTTCTCTCTCTCTCTTTCTATCTCTCGCTCTTGCTCTCGCTCTCGCTCTCGCTCTCGCTCAAATTAATAAGAACCAACAAGGGGAACTTCTGTTTTGGAACTTATTTTAACCAATGAGGAAAATCTAGTTATTGCAGCAGAAATGATAAAACCCTAAGGGGAAATGGAAGAAATGAAAGCTAGGTATAGTCTAACATACATGATAGAATTGGGATGAGTGGATTTCAAAGGACTTAAAAAAAGAATAGATACAAAAAATGCTGTAGGAAAGTTAGGCCAAAAAGGGTAGAACACTCTCAAGAATGAAATGCTGAAGTTATCAAGGAAAATAATTCTGACATATAGACATACAGAGAACTCACCAACCAGTTTCATTCATTGTTCAATCACATTCAACTCTATATGGACAGATTGGACTAGTTTGCCATTTCTTTCTCCAGTGTGTCATCATTTCATAGATGAGTAACTGAGGCCAGCAGAGTGATTTTCCAAAAGTGACACAGCTAGTAAGTGTCTAAGGTTTGATTTGAACTCAATTCTCCCTGACTTTAGCCAGCTCCTCCACCAAACAATTTAGATGTTTAGCATCTAATTTAGCAATTACAATAGAAGCAAAGTCATCCAGTAGAAGGCTGTGACAGAATCCTGGGAATGTAGTATCTGGATTGCTAAAGCTCAGAATGATCTAGTCCAGCAAAGAAAGGTGAATATAACAAAAAAAGATGTTTTGCTTCTTTTCCTATATTGGAAATTTCAAAGGGATATACATGCTGCTCAGTGCGGATCAGATGGTGATAAATGACAACGGAGAGATGGCTAAGCTGATCAAATCCTATTTTGTTTCTGATTTCACTATCAACAGCATGATTTTGAACAAAAAAGAACAGGAAAAAAGGGGTGCTAGTAGGGAGTTGGAAAATAAGATAAAGTCTGAGCCATGTTAATAGAACTCCAAAACTGCCCTTATTGAGTTCAAACACCAGGTGCCAATGAACTTCATCTGAAGCCACTGAAAGAACTGGCCAACATGATTGCAGTTCTATTGTTAGTGATCTCTGAAAGGTCACAAAGAATGGAAAAGACTCTATAGGACTAAGAAAAGATGTCAGTTTTCAAAAAAGTGAAGAGAATGGAATCTGTAACATAGGCCAGAGATTTTGACATTGATTCCTGACAAAATTCAAGAGTACCTTATTAAAGGCATGATTACTGATCATTAGAAGAAGAAGCAATGAAAAAAAGAAACATTAGAAAAAGAATCAACATGGCTTCATCAAGAACAAGTCAGCCCAAAGTAGCACCATTTCTTTCTTCTAATTTTTAAAAATAAGGTTAATAGACTATTAAGCCAAAAGAATATCCACATCCATAGCTTACCTATATTTTAATTAAACATCTGACAAAATCTCTTTCATGCTATTCTTGTGGATGAGATAGACTTAGAAAATAATAAAATTATCTGTATTTGGAATTGATTGACTTGCTGGACATAATATTCATCACCTAGAAAGAGATCTATGATAAATATGCTAGAGTGCCTATGATAGATATTCTACAGTGCCTTAGACTTCTGTGATTGGTGTCCTCAACTGTTTTAACATTTTTATCAATGACTTGACTTACAGCATACATGATAGAATTATCAAATTTGTAAATGACACAAAGTTGAGAGAACAGCTAATATGTTAAAGAACAGAATCAAAATCCAAAAAAGTCTTGTCATCCTACAACAAGGATTCTTCACCATTTTTTAGGCCATGGACCTCTCTAGCAGTTATTCTGGCGAAGCCTGTAATCTCAGAATTATGTTTTTTAAATGTATGAAAAATTAGTTTTACAAAAAAGTTTATATTGAAATAGTTATCAATATGTCTTTAAAAAAAAGAAAAACAAGTTTATAGAAGCATTGTTAAGAAACGTTAGCATAGAATATTGGACCAAAGCTAATGGATAAAATTTAATAGAATTACATGTCAATTCTTAAACTTGGGTTCAAAAATAAATTTACTTCACAAGTACTAAATTGGAACAGTATGGCTAGATAACAGTTTGTCTGGAAAATATCTGGGATTTAAGTGGCTTTCAAGTTCACTGAATCAGAAGCATAATATGGCAGCCCAAAAGGTCAATATAATCTTAGGCTTCATTTAAAAAGGCAAAGCATCCCAAACTAAGAAAAGGATCATTTGTTGTGCTCTTCCCTAATCATGATCTAGCTGTAATATTGGGTTCAGTTAATATACTACATTTTAGAAATGATGATGATAAGCTAGATTATTCAGGGAGAGTCCATCAGAATAACAAAGGGCCTTAAGAACAAACTATGTGAGAACTAATGGAAGGAACTGGGTCTGTTTCATCTGGAGGACTTAGGAAGAACATAATAGCTGATTTCAAGTATTTGGATGTGATGTGCCATAGAAAATAGTTAGATTTATTCTGTTTCAACTCAGAGAGGAGAACTAGGACTAACTGTTTATTGGAAGAATTCAAGAGAATAACTCAGGCTTAATGTAAGGGGAAAACTACCTGAACAATTGAATTATCTGATAATGGAATAGGATGCCTTGGAAAACAGTGTTTTCCTTGTCACCAGATGTCTTCAATGAAAGAATATTGGTTTATTGGGTGTTTGGGGGAGAGTACAAGGGAGATACTTGTTCAGGTATGGATTAGACTAGATAGCTTCTAAAGTTTGTCCAAATCTGAGATTCTAAGATTCATATTCTATATTATTAGTTCTGAATGGCAACTGGATTTACAAAGTTATAACTGAGTTCCGTGGAAACATATTTCCTGGTTTTTAAAAAAAATTCTCTCTGTATTAATTGCAAGAAGGGAGAAAAAAAGACTAAACACATACCTACAAACAGGAGTATTTTCCCTGATGAAAAACTCCTTTTGCTTTACTTGAAATCCTTGAAATGGTTAGTGCTTACCTTCCTTTGGCAGTCTCTTTGCAAAAATGACTAGATTCTGAATGTTTTTCAAGGACTACCTCCTCAATTTGTAAATCTCTAATCATTGAATAAAAGAACTTACTATGAATAAAACCCTTTTTGAAAGGAGTTTCAACATCACAACCATGTGAAAAGGAGTTCACTCCCTAGCCATGTGGTTGTATTCATAGTGGAGACAATAGTGGTGTGCTATATGGGCAAGAGTTCATACACTGTACTTTGTGTTGGGATCATTGATCCCATCCTTTCCATGCATTGTGTAGTCCTGTATATGCAGGGTAATCTGGAATGCTGGCCAAAATTAGGATGCATGAGTGTCAACATGCCCCTGGCAGTCAAGAACTAAAGGGTTCTGTTTGCATTCTCATCAGCCATTGTCAGGATTGAACATACACTTGTGGTTGCCATGGAAATGTCATGGAGAAAAATGCTCAGATGATAGACCGATTATCAAGTGTCCAAAAGGACTCCATTGACTAAGAGGTAGAGGACACACAATAAAAAGCCTGAACGGCACCACCCACCACTTCCTCTCTAAACAATCCCTCAGCTAACATTATACTGATAATACTCCACCCCTCCAAATGTCACTAAGAATAGGAACTCATTAGTATCTAAAGATTTAGAAGGAGAACTAATTAGGGGAAAAATATTCAAAAAATAACTTAGAAGCTTCAACACATGCCCATTATTATGTATGTTCCATGTGTCAAAGGATGACAACGTCTCCAAATTCTCCTCAGTGTCTGTGAGATTAGCCCTCCAGATGTGACAGCAAGAGATTTGCATTTCTATTGGTGGATACTCACACCACCTTGCAACAGGTATTTATTAGGCAAAGATGCATCTCAGATGATGTGTCTGTGATATGCCATTATATGAATAACTACTTTTTATCTTGTCATGTGTTAACTTTTATTAAATTTCCCCTCTGGCACACAATTTGTTTGACAATGCACTTTCCAAAGCCTGGGATGGACAAAGTACGGTATGTAATAGCGACTGGCAATATTTCCTTGTCATTTGGACTCTATGCAAAATCTAGAAATAGATTTCCTTTGATATCTGCTTTACAGAAATTACTAGGTTCTAGGAGTGAATTAGTCATTTAGCATTTATTAAGCACCAGGTACTTCATTAAGTGTACCAAGCACTATGAAAATTGCTGATATAAAAACCAAAGTGCAAAGTTCCTATTCTCAAGGAGTTTACATTCTAATGGGGAAACAACATGCACAAGTGTGCTCAAATGAATCATAGAGTCCATCAATATTAGAGTATTGTGACATGAAAGAGATCCCAGTCCATTCATAGTGTCCCATCCAATGTGATTCATGTCTATCTTTTTCCAAAAATTCATCACAGGGGTCCCCCTCAATGCACTGCAGGCTTTCCTTGCTTTCTCTTAACCTCACACAGGTACTAGTGGAGTACTTTAGCTGTTCACCTGTTCTCCCTCATTCTGGCTCTGATATAAGTGTGTACATTTTTTATTAAAGCTTTTTATTTTCAAAACATATGCACAAATAAATTTTCAACACTGCTCCTTGCAAAACTTTGTGTTTGAATTTTCCCCCTTCCCCCTATCTCTTCCCCTAAATGGCAAGTAATCCTATTGGTAAAATATATATGTTAAATCTAAAATATGCATACATATTTATACAATTATCTTGCTGCACAAGAAAAATCAGATCAAAAAGAAAAAAATGAGAAAGAAAATAAAATAAAAACAAACAACAACAAAAAAAGAGTAAAAATGCTATGTTGTGATCCACACTCAGTTCCCACAGCCCTTTCTCTGGGTGTAGATGGCTCTCTTCATCACAAGATCTTTGGAACTGGCCTGAATCATCTCATTGTTTAAGAGAGCCAAGTCCATCAGAATTGATCATCGGATAATCTTGTTGTTGCCGTATTAAGTATATACATTTAAGAGAGGTGTCCCACACTTTTAACACCAATTAATATAACTAACAGCATAAGCCATATTCTGATATTTTAGCCCTCTTTGAAAAATAGAATCCATCAATCAAAGGAGCAAATGCTATGAACAAATCATAGGTACCTTTAATGAATCAATCAAAGGTACAAACTGGGTATGAAATGAATAAAAGCAGGTGGCTCACTTAGGAAATGTCTTGTGCTTGGCTGAAGATTTTTAGTTACACTGTAGCAGATAATTGGAGCTAGATAAAATGGCAAGGAATTGGGAAGGGTTGGATAAAATGGCAAGCCAGTTTAGAATCCAGCATTCGAATAGCAAGGCAGCCTAGTGGTAGAACAACTCCAGCCAAGCCTCTGAGAGAGAACCACTCTGGAAGCAAGGAGAGAGTCTCTGTCTCTTTCCCTACCTCTGGCCTTTGACTAGAGGAAAATCTTTCCCATCATCCTTAGTATCAGTATCCTAAGAACAATGATGTCTTCATTGAGAGCTAAGAGCCATAATCAAGATGAACTCAATATTCCAAGGAAAAGCAACTTTAAGAATCCTCAAGATCACAGACATTAGAGTCCAACAGAAAGCTGTAGCAAAGGGATACCTCATAAGCTTCCCACAGAGAGAGAAAAGGATTTCCAAGTTTTGTTTGGCCACATGTGCTCTCTAAACTTGAGCCCAACTTTCCCTAGACTCAGTGTGTACTTGTGAGAGAGTGTGTCCCAGGCTTTTGATCTAATGTTTTTGTACCAACTGTTCTCCTTTTCCCATAATACTATTTTTGCCAAATTATTTATTACCATATCATAAAAAATAATGTTAGTATTTATGTAAGGCGTTAAGGTTTGCAAGATACTTTGCATACATTTTCTCATTTGAAAACAACCTTTTATAAAAGCTAATTAGGCTGGCAATCATGGGGTCCCAGTTGGATGGGGTATACTTGAAAATACCCAATCCCTGGAATTATTAGGAAAAAAGGATTCAACTATTCTCTAGTGACCCAATCAGTTGGTCCTAGCAAGAGTTGGGGAATAAGTACTGAGGGTTACACAAAGATATATACAAAAACATAGTCCAACATAGTTTGGGAGAAAAAATACTAGAATCTAGAATACTAGGAAAAGCTTTGCATTGCAGATGGCCCTTGAATTTTGAAAGAAACCAGGATTGTACGATATGGAAAAGAGAAGAAAAAGAATTCCAAGGACAAGAGACATGCAGTGCAAAGACAAAGAAGAAATGGAATGTTTTGAGAAGTTGGAGTAGAATGGCTTTGGTGGATCTTAGACTAATTCTGTGTGCCTGATACACTAATAAACCATTCTTAGTTTGGTTTTCTGCAAAAGTGAGAAATACCCCTTACAAATTAAACTGCAGATTCTTTGCCAGAGATCATTAGGTTTTTTCCCTCCCTCATTGTAATGATAGCATTGAAGAAACTATATAGTTACTCACAACCCAATATGGGATCCCTGCAATGAAATAAGATTGTTCACTGACCTGTGAACCCTAATGCCATTTCTTCCTCCACAAGGAATCCCAAAGTCTACTTCTTCTCCCCATCTAAGACCAAGTCGGACCTGAGCATTCAGCACATCTCATAAAAGTGTCTTATTGAAGAATTTGAGTAGCCTGATCTCTAGGTCAAAAAAGTATTACACTGATCAAGATGAACTCAATATTCCAAGGAAAGGTGACATTAAGATTCCACAAGATCACAGACATTAGTGTCTTCTCAAATCAAATTAACTTCTCAAATCCAAGAAATAGAGGAGAAATCCATTTTCCTAAAAAAAAAAAAAAAAAAAAAAAAAAAAAAGGAAGAAAGGAAGAAAGGAAGAAAGAAAGAAAAAGAAAGAAAGAAAGAAAAAGAAAGAAAGAAAGAAAGAAAAAGAAAGAAAGAAAGAAAGAAAGAAAGAAAGAAAGAAAGAAAGAAAGAAAGAAAGAAAGAAAGAAAGAAAGAAAGAAAGAAAGAAAGAAAGATCTAGGAGTGTGATATGAGTAAGCAAAATGCTATGACAGCACATTGTCCTCCCTAAAGTGGAGACTTGATTGGGGTTGATGTGCGTCCTAATCAGGTTCCTACAAGGCAAAGTCTAAGAATTTCAGGAATATTCATTTCAGAGCATCGCCAGCTCTGCTTTCTTGTGGCTTCCTTCTAAGTGGTCTTCAAGGAGCTAAGGGCACCAACCTACGCCCCTCCCAGCAAACTGACAGTTCCGCCATGATAAGGACTGCAAGGGAAGTCTATTCTCAGGATGAATTTGAAAACCTGGAGAGTGCCAAGGGGAAGCTGGCACCCAGCTCCTGCTTTATTTGTCATCGTAGTCCCCACCGCTGAAAGCAAACAGCAGGTAACTGCAGAACACACCTGTTTGGCAGCTGTTTGATGTTAGAAGGCTTTGATTGTCAACTAAGCAATTTGCTTAGGATCCAGAAACAAAGGACGAAGATTGTCATGAGCTGGAGAAGCCGTTGACATGCGGCATGCCTGCGAGCTCCCAGCAGTCTGGAGAAGAATGTCTAAAAGAAAGATTGGCACCAGAGGTGGCTGTACATCAGTAGGAGTGACAACCTCCTGCAGAGAAGTAATGGGATCTCGGTAACAAAGTGCCAACTCCTACCCAAATAAAGCCTTGATGTTGCTAAAGACCCCACAGCTAGTAAATGATTCTAACAAGTGTCAATGTGGTTGGACTTGAGACAAGGAAGAATGTTTAGTCCTTAGCATCCTTGGAGAAAAATATGAAATGAGATTAAGTGGTTTTCAAGAAGAAGGATGCTAGATGCGGTAAACTGATTATTCTGAATAATTACTAAAAATTACTGAGAAGCATCTGAACTGTCTCTGTCCATCAAGGACCAACTCAAGCCCCATCCTTCTACTATGGCTTTCCCACTACATCCCACCCAAGATTCTCCCTCCATGATCCTGCAGCATTCATTGTCTGTATCTTTCATATTCCTTCCTGTATTATGCTTTGTATCCATGCATAGTTCAATTTGTAAACTTCTTAGAGTGGGGATAATGAGTTGACACAAAGATGTCTATAGGTTGAATGAGCAGGATGAAAATAAATTAGGAGGGGAGAGAGACAGAGACAGAGAGATAATTAAATATTAATAAAAGGGTCATTGTAATGACCAAGTTTGGTCCCAAAGAAGAGGTAGAAGAAAGTTCAATTTCTTTGCAGAAATGAGGACTTCAAATATGAACCCTTTTGATGTGACGAATAGTTTTTTTAACTGTTTTGTTGTTATTATTATAAATGATGTTTTTCCTAAGGGAAGTAGAGAGAAAAATATAGATTATGTAAACCCAAAAATACTAATAAAATTTAGCTTACAAAAGAAAAGAGTCTTTGAAGAGACTTCATGGCTATGTCTTCCATTTCAAATCTTTTTCATCAAATGACTTTTTAGATTTCAGTACAGATCATAGTAAGGCAAGCAACCATACAAAGATGACCCTGACCCAGAAGGCAAATGAATTTACAGAAAGACCTTAATAAGATAGCTAAATGTAGAAGTTCAGTGCAATCTCACCAACAGTGAATTTTATGGTCTGGCACTTTGAGGACTATTTTGCTATCGATTTTTGAGTCAAGTGGCATGGAATAGTGGAGAGAATGGTGGACTTGCAGTCAGGTTGATCTTACCTCAGACATTTAGTAGCTATGTGAGTCTTAGTAGCTGCATGGCAAATTAATCTCTTTATCTGTTATCAATCTCTTGATAATCTGAAATGAAAATGAGGGGACTAGACTTGATGGCCCCTAAGGTCCTTTCCACATCTAAACCTATGATCCTTGTAGGCATGGAATATTTATGCAGATTTGCTCTGAAATTAATTCCTTATCTGTAACTCTCATAAGCAGAGGTAACACTAAAGAATGGCAAAGATTCAGACTTCATATATGATGTGGATTGAACTAGAAAAATCAGGTAGAAGGGAAGGGCAAAGAATAAGCATTTGTTATATACTGGTCACTATACTAAATGCTTTTCAAATATTATCTCATTACATAAGGGATGTAGTAATGAATTAAAGAAAGAAGAAAAGGGGGATTATTTTTGCTTCACATTTATGCAGTACCCATATTGTTTGAAATTCTAGGATCCCCTGTGTATCACAGTGCAGGTGCTAAACAGGATATAGAATGCCAAGAAAGTACAGAGCAAACATCAGTATGAAGTTACCAAGCCAACATCATTATCACAAGTCAAGATCTGGATCAAAGTCCCCAAGAAGGGAAAGGCAGCAGTTAGTCACGACTGGGATATCACAGCACTAAGAGGAGGACCTAAGGGTTCTAAGTACTCAGCTTATGGTGTGGTCATTCTCTCATGGGTGACTCTTCACGATCTCAGTTGGGGTTTTCATGGCAAAGATACTGGAATGGTTTCTGTTTCCTCCTCCATCACATTTTACAGATGAGGTTAGACTTGAACTCACAAAGATGAGCCTTCTTCACTCTGAGGCAAGCTCTCTATCTCCCTACCCCTCTTATACCTTGCACCTATCCATGGTTTTGTTTAGCCAGGTCGCCTAATGAATGGAGTGCTGGGTTTCAAATTCCACCTCAGACACTTCCTAGCTCTGTAGTGCTGGCCAAGGCATTTAGTTTTTTTCAGACTCAGTTTTCTCATCTATAAAACAGGGATAATAATAGCATCTGCTTTCCAGGGTTGTTTTAAGGGTGAGTGAGATAACATGTGTGAAGTCCTTTGCAAACCTTAAAAACGCTAAATAAATGCTTGCCCCGGCTAATTAACTGCTTATTTGTCATTTTAATATTCAGAGAAGACTTTCTAATTCTAATTTATTAGTTAAGTTCTGTTTGCTGCACCATTCTGCTCCTTACATGATCCCTGGCAATAATAAGACAAAACAAAACATCTACCAAGATAAAGAATATGAAACAGAATTTCGGTTTAACTTTTTACCATTTCTCACACTGGGACCTCTTTGATTTGATTTGAGAATAAGTCACAGCACTTCTAAAATCTCCACTTAAGGGGGGCCCCCAAGCTAGCCATCTCTTTGTTTCCTAATGGGCTGTCCTCATTTGGAATTCTTAATCATGCCCTAGTGCCACCTTTCTTTTCCGTGTTGTCTTATACTCATTAGATTGCAAAATCAGGGTTGGAGGGCAGGGACTATTTCTGGTTCTTTGCATTTATATGCCCAGTGCTTTGCACAGTATCTGGCACATAGTAGGTATTTAACAAATATTTATGACTGAATTTTTAATGAGGAAAGTGTAGAAAGAATAACCAATTCACTATGCCAAATCTTCTGAGGCACATATTAACCTTTATCATTAAATACATCTCACATTTCAAGGACAGATCGGTTGGTTGGTTGGAGTGAGTACTCCTTCCACCAGCCCAGATACTAATGCTATGAACTGTTTAATAAATGGTTTTCCAGAGATTCTGTGACCAAAATATGTATTACCTTGAAGTCGATCTGGTAATAAGTTTCTCTGAAATCGATTGGATTGTCTTTGAATTAAAATTATTTCTGTCCATCATTGGGCTTCTCCTTGAAGTTTTTCCAGCTTGGTGGACCTTCCAGAGTTCTTACAGCAACATAGCTTTTAACAACAACCTAAGGTCACTCCTACACTATAATTAGTTATTGGAGTGGGCTATTAATGGATAAATATATTATTTAATTTGAGCACTTGGGGTGAAAACAATCAGTTTCAAATTGCAATGTATCATTTAGCCAAAAAAAAAAAGTCTTTTCCCCCTACCTTTATTATTGGTCTTTATAGAACTAGAAAAGGAATTAGCAATAAAAGCAGAGAAGAAACCTGCTTTATTGGTGACTAATCATGGAGTCTTTCATTTGTGAATATAAATCCAAGTGATTCATCAAGGATGGCTCCTGAATTTGTCACAATGTTAGAAAATAAGTATCAAAAAAAATTGGTAGAACCCAGAAACCATGTATGATCATCTTCATGTGCTTTTTGTCTGCCAAAACTTGGTCGGTCTCACATAAACACAATCTGAAAACACAAATAGAGGTTGTAACAGTAGAAGAGCCAATAAATTCTGAAAGTAAAAGTTAATTAATTGTTCTTTGGCAATGTTCAGCATGAGATATCTGTGGAACATCCAGTTGGATATATCCTTTAAGTAAATGGAAATTCAGGATTGGAGCTCAGAAAAGAGAAGAGAATTCAATAGATAAATAAGGGAAATCTCTGTACAGAGATGATGTATGAAAATTAATAAAAGATCATCAAGAGATAGAGTATAAAGAAAGAAAAAGAAATAGTCCAGGATAGAGCTCTGACATTACCCAAGCATAAGGGATAGGATATAGATAATGAGCCAGCAAAGGAAACTGAAAACAATAATGATGCTGTCTTCTTGTCTAGTGCAGAGATATCAAATTCATGGCCTTGGGAACCAGATTAAAACATAATCGAGGAGTGTTTAATGAAATAAATAAAATACAATGCAACACAGATAATGTGAATTCATGATTTTCTAAATCAATATGAAGCAGTTTGACATTGGTCTAATGGGGAAAGTACTGGCTTAAATATCAAGGGATCTAAGGTATATTCCAATCCCAAATCTGTTACTAAATAGCTGCCTGCCACTGAACAATTGGATTTCAATTCCCCTGAAATGAGACTAATAATATCTATTCTATCTAATGGAATTGCTTAGAAGTTCCAATAATACATTTTAAAGGCTTTGAAATCGTAGGTAGCTTTCAGGAATTCAATAAGAATTCTATTGATGAATTATTTTAGTAATTATATTAAGATGGACATTGCAATTGTTAGCCTGAAACTGAAGAATCCTCTTTTTCTTGGTCAATAATCCTCAGAGCGAAATGTTTTTGTCTTATATTTCCTTCACTTCTTCCTGTATCTCAAGAACAGAGGAATTCATGGGTGGAAAAATGGTCCAAAAATGTTCCTGCCCATCTCAAAGGACATTTCCCAGAGAGAGATTAGTCATTCTCTGTATACTTTCCAGAACACTAATTACCTGTATGACTCAAGCAATAGGGTCAGTGAGTATTTTAAACTAGTAAGCCTGGAAATGACACTCGAGTATAAATCAAACCAATTTTGATTAGAAAACATATTCACCTCCAGCCAGGGAAATATAATTTGACAGTCTGGAAAGCAACCCCTTCCTCATCCTAATCAGAGTGAAACTTATAATCATGAGCCTTCCCTGAAAGGGGCTGGGTGATGGGCTTTATATTAATATACTCCTCCTGTCTGGAAAGGCAGATGTGGTGATGAGTCTGATTAGCAGGGAGTTCCTAAGGTCTCAGAGAAGCCAGAATGGGTAATAGGATCCACATGCCTTACCGGCAGATTGGTGTATATTTTTCTATTTCTCCTTTCAAACATCTCATTGCTGAGAGAAAATTCATTGCTGTCTTGCTTTTCATTTCCAATGTATTTTTTCCAATAGCAGAGTCATTGAAAGGATATCTATCACTACCATGTTCCTTGCAGGAATCTTTGCTCCCCTCACCCTTCACCCCAGCATCACCAGTTTGCATCTTCCTAATTTCATTCTGCCTTCCTATAATCCCTTACCTTTTCATATGACCTGATGGAGCTATAAAAAAAATTAGAGATGGGGGAAATAAAATCAGAAATTTGAATCTCAAGCAAGATCTTCCAATTTAAACCATCCTTGCCCAGGAATCTCTTCTACAACATCCTAAAAAGTTGTTACCTGCTTGAATACCTCTGAAGGAGAACCTTCCACTTCCCAGGGCAACCCATTCCTTTTCTTTGTCCTCATAATGATAGGCTCCTAAATCTAGATCTGGAAGAGATCTTAGAAGTCAATCCACCCAACTTCCTCAATATACAAAGAATTAGGAAATTCTGCTGGTGGTGGTTATTGTTTTTAATGTGGGTCCTACCGCTCTAAAGTTTTTCCCCATGCTTCTAGTTCTACCTTCTAGGACCCACATGAACAAGATGAATCCCTCTCCCAACATGGCAGATATCCCCAGCTCTTTTGTGCTCCTTAATTCTTCTCTTGATCAAAAATATTCAGTTCCTTCCATTGTCCTGCTCTGACAATCCTTCAGTTTGTCCATATCCTTCCCAAAATATGACAGCCAGTGTCCTTGCTTATTGGGCACCCAGAAATGAACACAGAACTCCAGATGTAGTCTTCTGAGGGCAGAATACAGCCACCTCCTGCATCCCAAAAGCTCCTATGTGTCTTATAGGGAAGTTTTAGACCAGGGCTTCTTAAGAGTTTTCCATTCATGATTCCTTTTTGTCCCAGAAATTTTCACATAACCCCCGGTATATAGGTATATGAGACAGGTATACAAATTAAACATTTATTGATAATCTGTCATAATATTGAAATTCCCCCACATTCAGCTAAAAGACTCAAGACACGACCCACAGTTTAAGAAGTTTTAGACCACATTAATGTGACTTTTTTACCTGATTCTTAGAGGAATCTATTCCTTAAGGGAAGCTTTTCTGCCAAGTACCAAGAGGCAGCTTTATATAGTGGATCAAGAGCTGGCTTCAGAAAGACCAGAGTTTAAGTTCAGATTCTTACTTGTTTTGCAACTGGGCAAATGACTTGAAACTCTTAGTTCCTCCAAACAGTTCCATGAGACTGGTACCAACCAACCTGTATTGGTAGAGGAAGTGTTTAAACTGATGAAAGCACAGGTCTGATAAATGAATCGAAACTTATTATTAAAGGTTTCCACAACTTGGATACTCTGAGATCTGCAACCTGCCTCAGATCATTTAGATACTGCAGCAGACCTTATTGTTTTGCAAGTGCTACTCACAAGGTGGGGAAGGGGACTGAGAGGGGGGTATCATCTGTGTAAAGACCTGTCAGCAAGCAAGGAATCCACCTCCTGCCTCCCAGCACTCACAGGCGGCCGGCTCCCAGCACCTGAACAGAAGAGGAGAGGTGACCTTGGATGGGAAACAAAAGGCCAGGCCACATGCACAGTGCCTCCTGCTTCCCTGAAACAACCCAGTCTGGGAAGAATAAGAGCCCAGAAAACAAAGCCTCATTTGGCATTTCTGATATCATCTTTGGAAGTGAATAAGACAAATAACTTAAAAGGGGGCAGGAGAGATCGATGAAGCTGCTGACTTGAGACCGTTCATATGAGAGTTCCTGATTTATCAGCCATCATAAGAGCTGATAAGCTCCTACAATGAGTGTTCAGTGATCATGGGCTATACCTCCTGGAGGACTGTCAGACCCAGGGGTGATGGGAAAATGGAGAGTAGACATTTTGATTTCAGAATTCACTAATCAGCTAGCAAACTAGATCTTGCTTGTTATTAGAGAAATGCTAATTGTGGCATCCCAGATTTCAGCCCAGAAGTCATGTTTTCAGTTCTATCCCAGCTTTGGTTAAGATACTGAGAAATCAATCTGGGATACAATTGAAAGGGGGAGCTCTTATTATTCCCATTAGGCTTCTGGGTAGCCATTTTAGGTAAAGTAGGACACCGCAGAGCAAAAGGGGATAGGGACAGGGGGTTGGAGGATGAGAAAGTTATTATTAAAAGTAAGAATAATCAAATATAGAAGAGGAGTATAAAGTCGGGCCCAGTGTTGGTGCTGAACCTAGAGCCAGAGCACAGACTGGGACTGCCTGAGCAAGATTAAAATCTGCAGGGAAATTTTGTTCCTTAACACTGGCAGAAATTAGGAATAAATTCAATTGCATTCTGCACAATAGCTGGAAGCGATTGAGGTTAAGTGGCTCGCTCTCTTGATGTGTTAGTATTACTGAGCACTCTCTGCTCATGTGACTCTGTGCAATCTGCTCTTGGAACAAGTCGTCATGGCAACTGATGATTTCTATTACAGTACATTCAAGTTCACATTCTAGGGCCTGTCATATGCTTGGAAATTTCCAGTTAAAATATTTACTTATGAAAAAGAAAAAAGAAGAAAACGAAGAGACATAAAGAAGAGAGAAATAAAAAAAGAAGAAAGTAAGGAAAAGAGAGAGAAAGAGAAAGAGGGAGGGAGGGAGGAAGTGAAAGAAAAAAGGAAAGAAGGGGAAGGAAGGAAAGAAAGGAAAAAGAGGGAGAAGAGAAAGAAGAAAGAAAAAGGAGGGAGGGAAGAAAGGAGGAAGGAAAGAAAGAGAAGGAAGGAAGAAAGTAAAGAGGGAGGGAAGGATGCAGAGAAAGAAAAGGGAGAAGAGATCACAGTGTAACATCATTCATCTACAAAAGGCAAGGAAACGTATTTTCACATAACTGTTCCAACAAAACTAAAAACTTGACATGGGAAGAGAAACTGGAAAAGGAGACTTTATGCTCACACAGGAGACATATTGGTGTTGTACCTGAGGCAATTTGGTGTGCAGAGCAGAAAGGAGTCTGAGGACTGAGGATCCTACCTGACCCTGAGAAGCTGAAAGTCACAAGTTCTGCTTAATTCTGTGATACATTCCCCATTTCAGCTTTTCACATAAGGGTCTGTTGAGTCTCATAAAAGTAATGATACTCTGAAAAGGTAGGGAGAAATCACATTGTTTCCCCAGGTCTCAGTTTCCTCATCTGGAAAATATAGAAAACTACTAGAATAGCCCCCGGAGTCCTCTTTCTGTTCCCAAGATCCTATGTTTCTTAGCAGGGAGGGAGGGGTACACATGAGGCAATTTGTAGAACTTCCCAGCTCAGTTATTAAGTACTTTGGGAATCACTAGCGTTCTGACCATTATTCCCTTCCAAGTGGGTCTGACGGGACCCTGGAACACAGATAAATGAATAGTTGCTGTCTCATGTAAGCTCCAGCTATAATGTAGGCTCTTAGGGAGTGATTATCTTTCTCTTCTCCCTCCTTTTTCCTTTCTTTCTTTCCTTCCCCTTCCTTCCTTTTTTCTTTCTCTCTTCCTCCCTCCCTCCTTTTCTTTCTCTCTCTTTTCCTTACTTATTTCTTTTTTTATTTCTCTCTCCTTTATGTCTCCATTTTCTTCATTTTTCTTTTTCATAAGTAAATATTTTAACTGAAAATTTCCAAGCTCTTTCTTCCTAAATACATGAGGGGCATCAGGGTCATGCCTTTCAGGAACCTATCCAAAGGGCTAAAACTGATGGCGCCTGATAATTGTCACTAGGTTCTCAAATGAGAAATGATGAACAAAAGACCCTATAGAAATCTTCCTTGAAGGAGAACCCACCCCCTCTGGCTTTGAGTATTCATAGGATATTTTTTTAGACATACGTTCATCAGGTATCTAATTGGAACCACATAGATAAACCCAGCTTGACACATTATGGTTTACTAGCTCATCTGAAATATTTATTTGTCTACTCAACTGTTTGACACTTCCTGTTAACAGAAGAGGGAAGAAGGGCAGGGTGTGAAATTGGGAACGCTTCTTGTGGGCAATTCTAGAAAGTTAATGATTGTGTAGAGTGGAACAAAGGGGCTGAAGAACCTAAAAGAAAAATAAAGCTGGGACTCATGGTCAGAATCTTGGAAATGCTGACAAGGGCATGAATTCATTCTTGGTTTTGGGGGGGATTATTTCTATGCAACCAAAGAACATTTATGTATAGATACACACACGAATATTTATATGCATATACATAGTTAAATAATTATTTCTGGGTATTACAAGTTAGCCAATTGGTCAATTCGGCTATTCCAAGAAAGAAAGGAATATTACACATATAGAAATCACATGTGCAACTGATTATGTGGGAGGGGGTGATTGCAGAGTTAAATTTTCAGCATATATACCAATCAAGGGCTTTATCCACCAAACAGGTGCTATGCTTACAAATTGCTCCTCACATGTGTTAAAAAGGGTAGGGATGTAGTGCAAAAGATACATCAGAAATAAGCAGAAATAAATGTGACTATAGAAAAGCCAGTATTATCATCATTTTAAATGGCACACACCACAGGATCTTGTATCCTTGGTGTTTACAAAATCCCAGCTAAGTTGATTATCATGTAAATATATATAGATATATTACAAGATTTTGTGTAATAAAGTTTAGTAGCATACCAGATGAATTTCACCATTGGTGGAATTTAGCCCAACTTCCTGTCGCTCTGTCCTACCCAAAAAGTGAGCAAGCATGCTCCAGGCAGCAAGCGTGGGTATCTGTAGCAGTTATAGAAATGCTCTGTTAACCCTTGACTCAGTTCAGTGGTCTTAAGAGCATTTCCCATCCTCCATCACTAGGAATATAATATGCTCTTCCCTAACTAGGAATCATGAGCTCTGGAGTTACTCTTCCACAAACTGGAGTGGATTGCAATCCTATAGACCACATCCACCAAAGAAAATTGCAAGATTCACCTCCTCCTACCAGAACCCTGGATTTCTCTGGTAGATAAGGGCTCAGACCACTACATTTCTGTGGAGCAGTAGTGTCACCTGGTGATAATTCAGTTTAATTACAAGTTGCTTTTCTGGGATCATTTCATTTTATCAAAATTCAGTAAACTCTCAATTGTCCACACCATTGAAGGAAAGCAATGATGCAAATAATCCCAAACTGCAAATAATCTAAAAGCATTTCATATGTAGTTTAGAGGATGCATAATGTGATTATTTTGTAGCAGATTAATCTTCATAATTATGTTTTCCTTAGGCTGACATTAAAATTAGTTCATATTGCCTGAGCATATACAAATCAGGATGTGTGATTTAAGGAGCTGAGGAATGGAGGGAACAATGAAAGAAAAAGAATTCTGGGTATTATAAGGACATCTACCTAGAACTAGATATTTATATTTACCAGTATCCCCATTTTGAAAAATCTGAGAGACCAGGGATTATGTATGGAAAGTATTTGATTGTTCTTTTACAAAATAAAGAAAAGTAATCCTGATAAATACTTTTCCTGCCAGTCAATCTCTCACAGACATATTACAAAAGCAAATGAGACTGTAACATAAAAGAACTTTAGTGTGCATGTGTATATATATATCCATATTTTTATAATATATATGCATATATGTACAAATATATGCACATATAGTGCTTTTGAGCACTGTATACATGTGTTTGTGTATAAAAATAAGACTTGATCATAGAAGAAAATATTAAGGTAACTATTAGAAATTAAGACCATGTGGGAAAATATCACAAGTTAATGAGATGGTGTTGCCAATCTAAAGACTAGTCCTTATTCTCATACCTTTGCCTAATCTAAACTAGAAAGGAGTTATTGAGAATTTTATAAAAGTGGCGATTGTCAATCTCCCCTTTCAAAACAGCATGCTATCTATCATGACAGGTATGGTCTCTGCCTAGGAAACCAACTTTCAATGCCAACGGCTTGGGGTACCAATGGTATTTTGGATTCTTTTTCTATACTGATATGGTACTCAAAAATGTCAAATGTACTATATGAACAATAGTCAATTCTCTGGCACTTCTAAATAGCCTTTGAGGCCATTGACCGCCAGATGCTATATGATATGACCCAGTCCTTGAATTCAAAAACATTTAAGGAACCTGTACATCCTGTATACAAGTACAGAAATGTTTAGAAATCTAATCCGAATGGAATTAAGAAACTTGGACCACATGATGAGAAAGGACCACATGGTAAGAAAATTTTCAAACCTCTATTTGAGTCTCAATGGTCTGCAATGCCCTGGATTTAAAAAAAAAAATGCAAAGACCAAAAAGCTGCTTGACAAAGCACATTGAAAAGTTTCTAAAGGTTAAAAAAAAAGAACCTACTGTGGAAGTAGGGGGAAAAAAAGACAAGGAAAATAAGAAGAAGGAATCGAAAAACTCTTTCCAAAGCTTGTCAGGAAAGGATAAAAGCCGCAGGAAAAAAAATGAGTTAACAGTGCCAAAGAGGTTAAAGGAAATAAAAATAGTCTAGGGAAAAAGAAACATTGGCAATAAAGTAGCTCAACTAATAAATGAGGAGGGGAGAGAAATTAATGATGACTCTGAATGGCAGAGATACTGAACGGCCTTTTAAAATTGGTCTTTAACAAGAAAAATAAAGGAAAGGAGCATAGATAATTAGGAAATAATGAAGACCTTTAAATTTAGATGTTGAGATAGACCAGGTAAGGGAATACTTGAAAACATTGTGCGTATGCAAATCAGCAAGTCCAGATGATATGCCCGCTAAGGCCTTTAGGGAATTAGTTAATGAACTTACTGAACTGCTAGCCATTATTTTTGAAAAATCTGAGAGACCAGGGATTACAAAATGAAAATATTTGACCAGTCTTTTACAAAATAAAGAAAAGCGATCCTGATAATTACTCTGCCTGCCATTCTCTCCCTCAAAGGGATGTTGTAAAGACAAATGAGATTGTGGATATAAAACACCTTTAGTTCTTTGGAAGAAAAGCACTATTATAAATGCAAAGTGGTGGTAATATTTTGTTGTTATCATTATTAGACCATCAATTAATGGCCCACACTAATGAACAGGAGCTGCAGCACCCCAAATCCAAAACAGTCGATGATGGAAAGGTCATTTATATTTGACTTCAGAAAGCATTACATTGTTTGGTGGGAAATGGGGGGATGGAGAAGAGATTTGTCTTCCTAATTATGTTTTGCTTAAGCTACTGTGAAAATTTGCTGGCATTTCCTGAGAATGTCAGCCTCCGATTAAAAATTTGCCACAGATAATCCACATGTGGATAATTGAGAATTGATTATATAGAAGACTCCACATCCTTCCCTAATATATACAGTAGAACCATCTTTTCAGAAAAAAAAAAGATTTTTGTAAATTAATGAAGTACTTTAATCTCCTGAACGCTAAGCTTAGGAAAATAGATAAAACAATGCTCAGGGAGCTTTGTCTATTTTCTACTGCCTCTTCAACCTCTCTGGAGAGTTTTCCATATTATACAATGTCCTGTTGATAATAAAGTTGGGTGAACAACCCAAACAAAAGACACTTTAGATGAAAAATATCAAATCTTCTGTTTGAACCTATCAGAAACAAGGTTGTAAATTGCTCTGCACTTAGCAATTTATTAAATTTTTTTCTTAAGAAATAAATGTATCTTTTCTCCAATGAAACAAAATCTAATATCTTATATTTCTGGAGTACCTACTACTAAGAACATCTAATACTGAGATTCTCTAGGGTATTCAATTATTCTCCAGGGAAATGGGTTTTATCCTAACTATTCAAATAGAGAATTAACCTCTGGAGAATTTGGAATGTGGAAAAACTACCTCAGCTTTCTTCAGGGACAACTTCTAGAGAAAAAAATTATTCAAAAATTTAAAGTGAGTATATATAAGCCAAATGTATTGTTCCTTAATCCACAGAGTAAATCTTTTACATGTCCACATATTCCCTAAGAATAATAATGATAAATGAAAGAAACCAAAGGGCCATAAACTATACTAAAGCCTCACATCTATTTACCATGAAGAGAGGAGACATTAGACAGGAAAATTTCTGAATAAATTGAGTATATCTTAATAGCCAGAAAAAAAAAAACACTCCTACCTGTTGTGGAAAACATTTCTGAATCAGTCATTCAAAGGTATTCAGCCCATTGATCTGTTAATACAAAGATCAATATCAAGTTAGAAGAAAGTATAAAAATAAGAAAATATTGCATGAAATTAAAACATTTGTTAATGACCTATTTAACTAAGTTACTGGTACTAAGAAATGGATAAAAGAACAAATATTGGCATAGTTTCTGTTTAAAAAACGTATAAAGCCAGATTTTGTGATATATGCATCAAGAAGGCTGAAGTTGGTGGATTATTTAGCTTAGAATTTCTAAGTTATTGTAAACTAAGTAGTCTAGGTGACTTAATGTTTAAGACGGTCTCCAAAAGGCAGACCTGGCAGCCTGGCAGCAAAGTTGCAGAGCTCCAGACTGTTTTAGCAAAGGCAAGCTGGATCAGATCAAAATACCCATACCAATCAGTAGTGAGATTGGGCCTGTGAGTGGTCACGATACTTCCACATTAAGCAAGACATAAAAAACCAGTCTCCAAAAGTCAAATAAAATAAAAAGTTTAGCTGATGTAACAGTCACCGGAGTGAAGAGGTAAAATACATAAATAAATAACTCAACCAACAAATTCTTGATTGCCTCATCAGGCAGGGAGATATAAGCAACACTGATTTAGAATATAAACCTTGATAAAATCTTAATGGAGGAGGATAGTGGATAGCCTCATAAAATAATAAGAAGCAGTAGAGGGGAAAATGAGTTTACAGAAGATATGACAAGAAACACAGTTAAGCCAAACCATCCCAAGAGCATTTGAGGATTAAACTGGAAAGAAAACAATAGGCACAAAGTGGAAAATATCTACAAAGGCTTTTTTAACCAAGTGCTTTTTTTTCCATTAAGGACAGTGGAGCCATCAAATTTGTACTTTTAATAGCATAATTCTCAACATGTCCTATGAAGACATAGAGAAATGGATGCTACAGAGAGTTAAGGCTAGAATGCCCAAAGAGTGAACCAAGACTAAAGCAAGATCACCCATGCTAGAGACCACCTAACTTTGGGGTTGCTGCAGCAACACTACTAGAATGCCAGATATTTGAGAAAAGTTATGTTATTACCACCAAAAAAAGAGAATTGGGGTAAAAAATCATTACTTCTGCCTCCTATCTACAAAATTCTGATAAGAACAATCCATGTCTATATAAAGGGCATTCATGATGAACATATGAGAAAAGGAACAAGAAGGCTTTGTGCAAATGATATTCTACAACAGACTACCTCTTTATGTCACACAATTGACTGAAAAGTCAAAAATTATATGATTCCACTGTTTGTTTTTGTATATTAACCATAAAAATATTTCATTAAATTGTGCAAAATATTTCTGTGAACCTTAAAGTATTCCCATGCATATGATGAAATCACATAAAATTCCTTGATGGATTAACCCACCCTCTGATGTCTCAGGTCAAGTGAGGCATAAAATAGTGAGACATATGCTCTTCACAGGGGTGTGCCATGGGTATGGATCATATCCAGTACAGAGTCCAAACAGAAGAGGTATGATGAGGCAGTCCAAGTACTCTAGGAATGAATGGTGTACTATTCACATCAAACCATGGAACATTAGATAATCTACCAAAATGAGATCTGTAATTACTCAAAAGAGTTGATTTAACTAACCTTATGGGAAAAAAACCAAAGGAATGAATGAAGTATACTTATTACTCAGGCTATGAGATTCATCTGGAGCAACAACCCCTAGAGCTGGTTCATCAGTCATCATCCAGTACAATTTTGGACAGAACCTGAAGATGAATGATGTACTCTGTATAGGATGGAACTGCAGAAAGCAAGAGGGCTGGTGAATTGTAATTAGGAAATTGCCTGGACTTTTTTGTAATTTCAAAGTTCTCTCTAAAATGAAGGACCATCTTATTAATACCAATCTCCCTCCAGTAATGCTTATACACTATTGTCAATCAACAAACATTTAGTAAGCACTGACTATGTGCCAGACACTGTGCTGAGCATTAACAACACAAAAAAGCAAAAATACAATCCTTGTCCTCAAAAAACTTCCATTCTAATGGGTAAGACAACATGAAATACCAGTTTTCAAATAATTAAAGTTGCAAGTTACTCAAAGGTCAGGGGGAGAAGGAGGTGACACAGAGACAGACAGAAAGGCAGAGGGAAATAGTCAAGCAGATTACCAACTAAGAATTGCTAAGTAAACTTTTCATAAAAGATATCATTAAAAATACACAGAACATGAAGAGGACGGAGGCTGTTCACATAGCAAGAGTAAGATATAAAAGATGGACAAGATTTGTGTTCCATTGGTAGCCACCTAATGTCCAGATATCTAGAGAAAGATTCCCAGCAGGTTAAGTGAGGGTTTTTGGTACAACATGGAGAAGTCATATACGATGAGAAAGTATAAATTTCAATTTCAATTTGTGGAGGGAGTAAATGCTCATATCAGTGAGATGATAGATTCATTAAAGTATCAACTAATCATAAAAATGACCCAAAATGATGCTAGATAAACTGTAGGTGAAAGCAAGTTTTTATTTTTATTTTTCCAGCAAAATGATGATTATATCGTTAAGTAACTTTGCATAAGCAAAGATAAAAGTAACTTCCAACTAAGTTTTACTGATAATAAGGGCCATCCCTCAATAAATGCATATGTGTAAATTCAACAGTTTACTCAAGAAATTCTCCAAGATTCTGAAAACAATTGCATATATCTAACCTCCCTGGCAGCACTAGCACAACATGGAAATGTTTGGAAGATATATGAACCCAAATGGGCCCTCATAAGTATAGTAGGGAAATTATTTTACATTTTCTTAACATCTTTAGCTACTCCTAAGACTTCATAAACAATTCACTTTGCTTGCCCAGAGAAGAGCTTCAAAAAAAGCACAAAAATTACAGCTGTCAGAGTAGAACAGAAGCAAGAGCAAAGACTGGTGTTTTTTGATGACCCAATGAGAAATCACATAATGCTTCTAAACAGAAAAGCCTCAGGCAGGGTGAATACCTCAGTGAATTTATATAAAATGAGCTGTGGTCCATAAAATACCTTCAGTTTATATGACTATATTTCCTAAACTTAAAAAAAAAAAGGCATTGCAATAGACTCTGCCTGATAATATTCACTATGAAAACAAAAAGAGAGGCTATAGATGATACCTTTTTAAAATCTACAATACATCATTTATCATGGGACATCAATTCTACATCATAGCATTATGTCAGCATCATACCAAGAAATTTTATAACCCTTATGATATTCTTATAATAAGAATTAGGGTCACCTGTGAAGGTCCCATCTTGATGAGATGATTGGATTGATTGTCTGGGTAGTGGAAGTGTTTGAGTGAGTAGAGTAGACATGGGATGTCTTCTTTATCCCTAAAAGACACTGTTTAGAGAAAAGAATATTGTTATACTCCAGTAATAATTTATATTGTACCAGTTTCCTTGTTTTGAGTTTATCAAGTGACAAGAAGCAATGAAATTGTCTTTCTTCTTGACCAATTTGGAATCATACATACTCAATCATTCCAAACCAATGTAGTACATACCTCTGTTGTGTTTTCTTTTTTATCCCCTTTCCCTAATTCTTTCTCTTCATGCAGTCAATAAGCTCTATTTTAAAGTAAAAATAGTACAAAGTAGAAATTACAAATTTGAAAATCATACATAAATATTGTTTGCTCAAAAGTATCCCAATTAGTCAAGAAACATTATTAAAGAACTGATTACAATAAATTCATCTCACAGTGATTGTTTTAGAGATCACAAGTGCTATAGGGAAAGGGGGACAAGGGTGAAAGTTCACAACATAAAAGAAAGCTTTAGTCACTCCCTTTGAAGGGATTTACAAAATCAATAGGTTTTTAGAAATAAAAGTCCTTCAATAAAGTATGTAGATCTACAGACTGGTAGACCATACAACCAAGTAAAAGGTTTCCCACATAATTATCAGTAATTAAACGATTGATAGGAACCCATTTTTAGACCAAATAAATCATTGGTTGGTAGTACTCTTAATCTTAAATGAAGGTAGTAATCTTAATCTTGGTCTCAATAAGAGTCTTTCCTATTGGGAAAAGAAGAACACACTGAAATCAAGTTGTATTTGCCTAATGAGGATGATCCTGAACCTAAATAAGATGGGAATTTATAAAACTTTTATGTTCATGCCTGACAATTTTAGCACTTCCTACTCATATGTGAATATATGGTAAAACAAGTTTTCTAATGTTAAATGCTGCAGTTTGGTCTACAATCTTAGAGAGATTTTTGATTGGCTACTCCCCAAATATAACTTAAATTGGCTCAAAATAGAACAATCACATGCTAACCTGGTAACATTAGCAACTCTATTAACAGCCAATTTCAAATCCACACCAGAGGGAGTAAAAGGTAATTTGCTCATTATCAGCACCCTCCGGCTGTGGAGGGAAATGACTGTTCATCAAAAAGAATTTTCCAACATAACAATACTAGACCCTGTACATAACAACCACAGTCTTCTTTCACTCCAGGGACAAGCTCACTCAAGAATAACTATGAAAAGGCCTTGAGATGCAAACATGTCTTTATATATGTGGCTTCTTTGAAGATCTGACTGTCCTACCAAAGTCAACCTGCCCCTCCACTCTTACATAGCTAGTTACCAACAAAACCTACTATTACGATATGGCGGATTACAGGTCAGATCCCATTCTAACAAACAAAGTCACAACAAAGAATACCTATTTATGAAAATACTTATAAGGCCCAGCTTGTATTTCAAGCTATATTCAATACAAACGAACTCCAGACAAAAGGAGTTTTCTCATAAAAGATTTTATCTGTAGTTCATCTATTAACGCAAAAAGATCAGGAGCCATACGTTACTCAGAAGCACGGTAGTAATACTCCCACTCAGTGTGGTCAGGTCCTAGAGAAAATAATGATTTTTCTTCAGAAATGAAGTTCAGATTTCAGCTGGTTTAATATATTTTCATTTTTATATGCTCTGCTTGAAAAGTTTGAATATAGCATTGTTCCGTTATCATTCCAAGTTATGGAATCGTACTAGTTATATTCACTTCTACTATGTTCTTTTTGGCTATTAGCCTCTGAACAGGATTCTCCACTTCCATTGTCCCCTCATTCCATCCATGCTGCACATGGTTATCAGATTAATCTTCCTAAATATTTCAGATTGGCCTTAATTTGCATTTACAGTATTACCTCTTGTAACTTCCATAAAAATAGATTGTCAACCCAAATCAGGTGCTTATCACTCCTCAGGTATAGCCAGATCTTACCAACCTCCATGCTTGTACTTGTAAATCCCTTAACGGATAATGCCTTCTCCCCTTCCTCCACCTCCACTTTTCAAAAGTTAATTTATACTCCAAGATTTAACTTTCTTTTAGGAAATCTTTCCTTTTCACTGGACTGAAAGTGATCTCATGAAATACTGAAGCTTTAAGTCACCTTAGACATTCTGTAATCCAACCCTTTCTTTCTATATATGCAGAAACCAATAGCCATCAAGGTCATTTTTAGCCATGTTTTGACCCCAGGTCCCCTGACTCCAAAAACAATGCTTTTTCTATGCACTATGCATTATGCTTTTTTTCTTTTCTAAACACCTACAGAATCTTGTACCATTCTAACATGCACTATATCTATGTATGGGAATATTTCATTTTTCCTATTAGATCATAAATTCCCAGAAGATTTGTTCATGTGGGATGGCTTTCTATGAAGGGGAGAAGAGATACAAGGGGGAAAAAATAGGCAATGTAAAAGCAAAAGACATCAAATTTTAAAAAAAGAAAAGAAAAATCACCTTCCTAAGTACGATATTAGGGAAGACAGGCTAGATAGGATTTAATCTGAAAGATTTGGCAGCTTTGATGTTGAGCTTAGAGTTGAGCCAATAGTATGCCTTGGTGTGTGCAAAAAAAAGTGAGCATAATTTTACAAGAACAGGAAGCACAGGAAAATGGCTAGTTGAGAGCCCAGCTATCTTCTACCTTGATCAGACACATTTGGAGTATCCATTTCAGTCCTGGATGTGCCTCATTTTGGGGAGGATGTTAATAAACTGGAGACCTTCCAGAGAGGGCACCAAGATCAATACAATAATGAGGACCAGTTGAAGGAACTAGAGAAGGTTAAGCCTAGAAAATCAAAGGATTTGGGGGGACATGATAGCTGGTTCAAATATTTGAAGGGTTTGTACGTGCAAGATAAATTAGACTTATTTTACTTACCTATAAAGAATAGAACTAGGAGCAATATGGGGGGAGTTGCAAAATAGCAGATTTAGTTCCAAAAGTGGAATGGGATGCTAACCTAGGAAGTAAAGGAGGTTCTCTATGGCTAGAGGTCTTGGCGTGGATGTTGGAGAAATCATAGAGGATTTGTTATTGTTGTTGTTTGTGGTGATACGGGAGCTTCCTGCCAGTGGCTGCTGGAAGTCTAACTCAGACTTGTAAAATGGATCTCTTCATGTGAGAGGAGGAGGAGGAGGAGAAGGAGGGGGAGGAGGAAGAAGAGGAGGAGGAGCAGGAGGAGGGAGGAGCAGGAGGAGGGAGGAGCAGGAGGAGGAGGAAGGGAGGAGGAGGGAGGAAGGGAGGAGGAGGGAGGAAGATGAGGAGGAGGATGCAAGAAGACTGAGAGGCAGTTGCACTCTCTGACTTCTCTCCTCTTCCCTCTGCCTCCAATTTATTTCATTCCCAGTCCACAAGCAACATCTGTGTCAGTAAAGGTGCCTTGCAGCTCCTTCAGATGTTATGATCCACAGCTGTGGAGGCTCTCAGAGAATTGACCTGCCCCTTCACCTAAGCACTGTCCTTAACAGTTTAATCATGTCCAACTTCTCATGACCGCAGTTGATTTTTTTCTTGGCAAAGATCCTAGAGTGGTTCACCATTGCCTTCTCCCACTTATTTTACAGATGGGGAAACTGAGGCAAACAAGGTGAAGTGACTTGCCCAAGCTGACACAGTTAGCATCTGATTTGAACTCAAGAAAATGAATCTTCCTGACTCCAAGCTCAGCACTCTATCCACTGTGCCACATAGTTGTCTTAATGTTATAGAGGTTGGTTTGTTAGGTTATAATTGGGCTAGATGAACCCCAGGCCCTTTCTGAATCTGAGATTATAATGCTATATATAATTAGAAAGCCACTGCTCTCACCAAGAACCCTAAAATATTTCTTCAGCTAAACACATTCCTAGAGTCAGAATTATCTAAGGTTATATGTAGACTGAAAATGTTAAAAAATGTAGGCACTGGATATTTCAATTCAAATACAAAACTGTATCCTTTTGCACATGTCTAATATATATTGGATTATTTACCATCTAGGGGAGAGGATGGAGGAAAGGAGAGAGAAAAAAATTTGGAACACAAGATTTTGCAAGGGTGAATGTTGAAAACCATGCATATGCTTTGAAAATAAAAAGTTTTTAAAAATAAAAAACATGAATGTATATGTATATGTATATATTATTCATTCATTGCATGAGTTAGCTCAGCAATGAAAAAAAATTAATTGAACAAATATTCATTGAAAATACTGAGCACAGTGCTAGGTACTGAGATATAAAAATGAAAAAACACAATCACCACCTTAAGAAAGGTGGGTGATATATATATACAGTTTAGAGAAGAGACAAGATGGGTATGAATAATTATAATGCAAATTACAATGTGAAGGATTTCAATAGAAAGTACTAAAAGTCTACTTCTGGCACAGATGAACAGCCTGTTCAAATGTCTGGTTATTGTTTGGCCATTTTTCAATCATGTCTTGGCCTTTGTGACTCCATTTGGCATTTTCTTGGTAAAGATACTGGAGTGATTTGCTATTTCATCCTCCAGCTCATTTGACAGATGAGCTTTGTTCAAAGGAGTAAAGGGACTTACCTAAGGTCACATAGCTAGGATCAGATTTTGTCTGAGGCCAGATTTTGAACTCTGGTTTTCCTAACTCCAAGATCAGCTCTATCCATTGCCTTAGAGGTGGTAGAAGATTGAAGAGGAGCTACGTCTCCTTTTTATCTAAAATATAAAATATATATATATGTGTGTGTGTGTGTGTGTGTGTGTGTATGTGTGTGTGTAGTATAAATTTAAGGTGGAAAGGAAAGTTGGAACCAGTCTGTGTAAAGCGTTAAAACAGCCAAACTAGAGAGCTTGTCTTTTCTTAGTTATTTTGACCAGAAGAGTGATGAAATCAGACTTGTGCCTTACAAAAACCGTTGAATTTAGTAGAGATGAAAACAGTGGAGTGGGAGCTAGATGGCACAGTAGATAGAGCGCCAGGCTGAGCCATCGACCCGAGTTCAAATCCAACCTCAAACACTTACTAGCTGTGGGATGCTAAGCAAGTCACTAGCCCAATTTGCTTCAATTTCCTTATCTATAAAATGAACTAGAGGAAAGAAATGACAAACCACTCCAGCGTATTTACCAAGAAAACCTTAAAATGAGTCCCAAAGATTTAGACACAACTGAAAAATGACTGAATAAAAACAATACAACTGACTATTCAAAGTTGAAAATTAGATTGAACTAAACTGACAGTTTTCTCAGTCTGAGGAATGGGACTATGCAAGACTACTATGGGAAAAATGAGGGAGAATCTAATTCTTAGACTCTCAGATGCAGTAATCAAGGGAGGACTTGTGATAGAGGAAATCACAAAATTTAATAATGTCTTAATCAACAGACATTTATTAAGCACCTACTCTATTTCCAGGCACTCTCCTATGCACCAAGTTATAGGTAATGGAGCAAAGCTTTAGCATGTGTCTGTAAAAAGTATGATTAGGAACTAGATAGAATTAAGGAAACATAAGGAGAATAAAAGAGGGGAAATGTAGCAGGAGCAATTTAAAGGAATGAGAAAACTGATTATAGGTAAAAGGGGAAGTGAGATGTAGAATTTCAGGAGTTGTATTTTATGCAAACATCCTCATTCCCTCAAGTATACAACTAGAAGCCCCATGATCCCCGTGTTTTCATGCATGTGTGTGAATGAGAACTGTATAATTCTCATAAATTGCAATGCCACAGGAATCTGGACAGAAATCCCCTCCGAAAGCTCCCTGTGACCAGAACAGCAGCTGACTTGAGCGGGTTATGCAGCAGTTTTGCCCAGGAAGCCTTCCTCCCCAGTCACCACTTGCTCAATTGTTGGGTTCTTACTTACAAAGCTCTGGACTGCTGCTGCCTTCAGTCAATCCGTTTAGCCGAAGGCCTCTGATTTGTTCACATTTACTACAACACATACAGAGGGCTGAAGGATTTTTTTTTTACTATTGATCTGGTGCTTTAAGAGGGGAAAAAAATCTCCTTGGCTGTCTAAACACTATTGATCCCTGCTTGGGAGTCGCAGCAGAAGTGTAGAAAGGGCGGGGATGAATTGAAATTTCATTTCCGACAACTTGTTCCTGTTATTTTTACCCTTTTGGATGGGGAGAAACACGGAGCAGCAGCTTCAGTCAATGTGGTCGATAGCGCCACTGAGAAACTCAACCCGGCTTCTGCCAGGGGTTTGGCAATGAGACATGATGTTGAATTTAGAGTGTGTAAGGCCAAATACTGTAGGTGAAAGCCACGTGGCCTCAACACTAAGCCAGAGGCAGAGCAAGAGGTTTCTTGGACTCCAGAGGGCTTACTGTAGGCAGGACCCCAGGAGAAAGAAGGAAGGGAGGGAGCATCCCATACCTGGGATCTCTGGGGAAATCCCCCTTCCACAAGCATCCACCAGAACACTGGGATGGAGGGCCTGGGCAAGCCCCTTTATCTAGTTTAGCTGTTTCTGGCTTGCCAATAATTTCTTCCAGTGGTATCCAAGAGTGCAATCCTGGATACCAACTAAACCAATGTTTCTGGTCTCAAAGCAAAGAAACTGCAGGAAGTATTTCAAGAGCTGCAAGGGAATCTGGCCGACCTCAAGAACCTGAAGGGAGATCTGCAAAAACAACTGGAGCCCCTGAAACATGCCGAGGAGCAGGTCCCAGGCATGTGATGGGATGCAGCCCTAGCAAAATGGCATCAAGAAGGGGTCACTAATCTTTAAGCACAGTGAGTGGGAGGCTGGATTTTGCTCCAACAGCACCAGCTTTGTTCTTGTTTTTATTAAATGTTCAAAGAATATAAGAAAGAAACAGGCTCCCTCTTAGTAATGTGAACATCTGGCATTTATGTGACTGAACACCTTTGATCCCCAGGTATTCCAAATCACTTTATAACCTGTTGTCATACTAATAGCCCTTGCAACAAATCTTTTCGTTAACATTACCAAATATGTTCCCCATTGGCTTGCTCCTTCCCAGCATCTCAGGGTTCATTATCCTTTTTGAAATGTATTATTCCATTTTGGGGCCACAAAAATATTTTTTTTAATTTTTATTTCTTGAAAAGTTTGGACACTAAAGTTCCTTCTGCATTTTGCCCTAAAATGGTTTTAGTCAAAATTGTTAAGTAACAGTATCTTTTTAAATTTCCAATCACTTCATAGAACCTGCCCACGTCTGGCCATTACTTTTGCTTTTATATCCCATCCTGGAGAAAGATGTAAATACGATTCTCTCTTGGGAGCCAATATTATCTGCATTGTGTATGAGGTTGCAAATTCGGGCACAATAAACAGAATTAAGAAAAACTGAGCTGGCATTTGACAGAAATTGTGAAATGACATTCAGAAACGTTGCTCTTGTGGAAATTACTGATATTAAAATATAAATCAGTGTCTTGTGTTTCCCGTAGCACCAGGGGCTCTATTAGGTTATGCAGTTTGATTGCTGAGCTGAACCTTAGAGACTTGACAGTTCAGTGCTGAAGTTATCACAAAAAAAAATTTAACCCTTATCCTGCTGAATAAGCTGGTACCATCTAGCAATATCCCTTCTAATGAGTTCAACTTTCTGCATTGAAACCTAGCGAACAAATGAAGAGGTTTGGAGATGGTTTAGAGGGGGGTCGAATTGAGTATAGAGTAGATTTGAAAGTGATGGCTCTTAGAAGAAGCTATCCTCTGTAGGAGAGTATAATGGGGGCGGATTACAAGAGCCTCTGTCTCTTGTGTAGATTAGCTGACTGGGGAGTAAGTCAAGTGCTCTTGTTCCCTCTTTATCCCTCCAGGTGAACCAGCAGGGGCAGGCTGGGCAAAGATGGAAGTGGAGTGTGATCGCCTCTAGGATCATTGTCATCACCTAGAACAAGGGTACCAATTTGCATGCCTCCCTGGAGTCCCAGATCCCGGAGCTGGAGAATAAACAAAACTCTGGGAACCAGCCGAGTTATAATCCTGGTGCTCTCCATAAGGATTACAACTGTACCTGGCAGATTACCTTAAAGAAATCTGAATGTCCATATTATAGTCCTGGCCCTGATTCTAACAATTTCTGTCACCTGGCGGGGGGGGGGGGGGGGGTTCAACCTCCGTTACATCACTCATACTGCGAGCACCAGGGAGAGATGGTTGAATGAGAGCTTGGCTAAGGACCCCCCCAATTCCATTCAGCAAACATTTATTAAGTGATCACTACATACAAAACACCAGAGATCAAAAGACAAAAATGAAAAAGTCTATGTCTCCCCAGCACTTAAATTGTTCTGAATCTATGATCAAATGGCACCTGGAATCTTATTTCAATCAACTCCCTCTAATTTTCCACTCAGATTTTTTTCCTTCCCAACTTATTCATCGGGTCTAGGTTGCTCCAGCCCCAGGGTCTTTCCAATAAGAGATGCATTGCACTCCATTCAGCATGGCAAAAGATCCTTGCTTCTAAAACCAAAGAAAAGAGATCTAATTTTACTGCCAAAGTCAAGCTAGAACAAGAAGGGAACATGATGTCCTGAAAAGAACTCTAGCTATGGAGACAGAACACGTGGATGTGAATCCCTACTTCTATTTCTCAACTTGTTTCTTCTTCTATAAAAGGAATTAAATTGACTAGATGGCTTCTAAGGCCCCTCCCAATCTAAATCTATGATCCTGAAAGGACGCTCCTATGTCCCAATTTCCCCACATAAATTCTATTGCGAATAGGGCTGGGGAGCTAAGTGGGACAGTAGCTAGAGCCCTGAGCCTGGAGTCAGGGAGACTGAACTTCCTGAATTCAAATCCAGCCTCAAAAACTTAACTTAACTGATCCCAGTAAATCACTTCATCCTGTTTGCCTCTGTTTCCTCATCTGTAAAATGAGCCAGAAAAGCCAATGGCAAACTACGCCAGTATGTCTGCCAAGAAAATGGGTTAACAAAGAATCAGACATAACTGAACAACAACAAAACGGGAGTTAATGTTAAAAATAGTAATTGGTACATTCATGAATTAGAGTTTTATTCATAACTCTCTCGTCATGAATAATTGTTTATTAGTTTACCAAACTAAAAAGCTTTTGTATATTAAATAAAACATCCTGCTAGTAATCCAAATGCATTATTCTTTCCTGACAGGTTTTAAATGAACTAAAGAAAAAGCTGGATTCAGGCAAACTACAAGTTCATAGGATCATTGATTTTTATAGATTCAAATGGAACCAGTCCAACTCTTTTTATTTAACAAATGGAGAAACTGACACCCTGAGAATAACTAACCCTAGATTACACATGTTTTAAGTGGCAGAAACAAAGTTCAGGCCAAAGTCCTCTGACTCCAAAGTCATGCTTTTGATAATATACTTATAGACTAGACATGTTACTTTTATATACTATATATGCATATATATGCACATATACCGTGCATATTTGTATAAATATATTTATTTTAAACACTTAGAAATAAATTTCTAATATAGTATATTATACCTAATATAGTATATTTCTAACATACTAATAATATATATTTAAATGTTTACTTAATATATTATATGAATATAACACATTGGATGCAATATATAAGTTAACTGATATTATACATAGTATAAACACACATACTATACCTGCTGAAATAGATTTATAGGCCCAGAGCATAAAATAAATTGGGAGTTAAAATAAAAGACTCTGGACAAATATGGATTTTAATAGAAATTTAAAATATGACCCCATGGGCAATATGGGTACAGATATGGAAGCAATACTGTGTACTCTGCATTTTGGTCAGAGAATTGATCAGACAAATTTATTAATTAAATCTAAAGCATCTCTGCTAAAGAGAGAGGTATCCAAAGGGACAGAGATCCATTCTGCTTTAGAAAATTTCCGCAGTGAATGGTGCTATAAAAATATTCATTCCAATACCTGGTAGGAGCTAGCAGCAGTCTACATCAAGTGGAAAGAGCAAAAGAACTTAGTCAGAAAGCCTAAATGCCAGACCTAGCTCTGACATGAGCTGTGTGACCCTAGGCAGATAAATTGCCTTCTCTAAAATTTGGCTGCCTTTTTTAGAAAATGAGATGATTGTGCTGAGTAATTGCTAAGAATTCCTTATCCTCTAAAATTCTGACTTTCTGTATACCCTTAGTTTATTCATAATCATTGCCTTCAAATATGTCTGTTACAAGTACAAGTATCAGAAAGTGAATTTGAGGGCTTTAGTAAATCACAAGCCCAATATGAATCAATGCTGTGATATGTAGCCATAGAAGCTGAATTAGTGGGGACAAAGAATCCCAAATAAAAGATGTAGTCTTCTCTCTTTTATTGTGTCCTGGCCAATATACATCTGAAGGATTGTGTTTAATTGGGGGTTTACTTCAGGAAAGATAGAAAAAAACCAGAATTGATCTATTGAAAGGCAACTGGGTTGGGGATAATACTACAAAGCTTAGTTAAAGGAACTGAGAAAGTTTCACACACACACCCCCAAAAAAAGAAGACTTAGCTATGGGGACCACTGGACAAAAGCCTTTAACTGTTTGAAGAACTAAGATTTTACAGTTATCCCTTCCACATCATGGGGGTTTCAGGCACAGAAATCTCACAATCTGGAAAATTCACAAAAACATTTTGGCCTTCCCTTTGTGGCAGAAAAGAAGCCTGAATTATTATGGTATTAAAAGATAAAATATGTTGATATTATGCCATACTATCCATATATTTTATGCATTTCTGAGTTTCTAATTTTTTTCTGTATCTAAACAGTCTGTTAACCTTCAGGTATCAACTGTGGTATCTGCAAAACTTCCCCAAAATTCTCATTTAACTTCTTATATCAGTCCATGACATATCAAAACCACAATGGGGAAAATTGTGATGTGGAATGAATAACTGTACTTATTCTGCTTGGCACAAGTTCAGCATAAAACAAACCAGGTAGATAGAGCAGTCCTAAAATGGCAACTAGAATGCCTTGGGGAGTAATGGCTTCCTCACCATCAGAGATCTTCAAGATTAAAATGACTAAAAGATTAAAATGAGCAGGATGTGTCAAGGAGAATTTCTCATTCAGGAACCTGGTAGACCTTTGAGGTCATTTTCTACTCTGAGATTCTGAGACGCTATGAATTAGTGAAAATTTTACAGGCTGCTCACATCTTTTTAAAAATTTTCAGCTAAACTAGTCTCTCTACATCTACTTTTGTTATTTTGTAATCATGTTTTCAGACACATCCGATTCTTTAAGATTCTTTTTAGAAGTTTTCTTGGCAAAGATATTGGAGTGGTTTATCATTTCCACTTCCGGCTTGTTTTACAGATGAGGAAACTGAGGCAAACAGAGGTAATTGACTGTCCAGGGTTACATAGCTAGGAAGTGTCTGAAGCTAAATTGGAACTCAGATCTTTCTAATTCCAGCCCTGGCACTTTATTTACTGTGCCACCCAGCTGCATACATAAGGAAATACACACTAGATATATCTTTTTGTGTACGTGTTTATATATACATACATATATATATATATATATATATATATATTGTATGTGTGTATAGTGAGAAATTCCTTTAGAACATGACTTCTTAAACCTTTTCCATTCAAGACCACTTTTCACCCAAGAAATTTTTATATGACCCTGGGTATAAAGATATGTAAAATAAGTATATTAATCAAACGTTTAATGATAATAAGTTATATTAATTATGAGATCTCATGTGGGGTTAAGACCCACTATTTAAGAAACTGGATTTTACAGGAGAAATTTAAAATAATGTAAATACAATATACTTTTAACAATAGATGATAGATAGATAGATAGATATCACAAACATATAAACCCACAGAAATTAATGTGTATAAATATACTTACACATATTTTAAGTGCTTCTCTGTGTACTGAATACATATTAGTGCATACTTAATGTATATGTACATATCTATGAAGTGTGAATGTATATGCTATCACTGCATGCTGTTGCCATTTCTTGTAGAAAGAGAACATAAATATATTATTTGTATAGTTTAAAGTCCTTCTCTAATGCCTAATGAAAGTGGTGTCCCAGCAAGTCCTCCTTATCTGGAAAGGCTTTACTTCTGAGCCCATTTGTGAATCAGCCCAGAGAAGGTTAGAAGGACTCACTCTCAGGAGACTAGCCATCAGATGAGGACTTTGTGTTTAGCTCCAACAACTCAAAAAACTCTAGACTCCTGGAGCTTAGAGAAGTGGCCTTGGTGAAATGATAGCGCTGCAATGAGTTCAGAGCCTATGAATAAAAAAAATAAAATAAAATAAAATTGAGGATAATTGATCAAAAATCCCAATTTCAGTGAGTTTAAAAAAGGTAAATTCAAAAACATTTCAATAAGAAAATGCTATTGTTGCTGAAAAGTCAAACTGAATAATAGCAACAAAAAAATGATTATTATTTCTTGTGGAATTAAAAAGACAACCTAAATGGCATAAGAGAGCTTGGAGGAAATCTTGAGCATGTGTCTCAAGCATGTGTCTCCAACCCATAGATAGAAACATCTAGGTGATACAGTATAAGTATCTCTGTGGGAAAAGGGGATTCACTTAAGAAATAAGTGAATTTATGAACTCTGTCAGTCTAAATGCACTTTTACAATCCTAACTGCATATTTGTTATATGGAGGAGAATATTATAATATGGAAAATTCTTCCATCTTTACTTTAGAACAAAGAAGCTACATGGGATGTAGATGAAGATTTAATTTTAGAATGAGTTCCTAGAAAATGCAGAATTTGTCTTGGGGGGAAAAAACTGTGATTTTCACCATGATGATTCTTTCCATCTAATTCTTTTTCACCTAGAATAATGGAAAGTTTTCCTCCTGAAATATTTTAGGCTCAAAGATTCCTAGCATGTGGGAAGTAAAAAGGTTTAAATCATCATTTGATCTACTTTACTCAGTTTATGGATGAGAGAAGTGGGCATACAGACAAGAAGCAATTTGTCTAAGATAACCTGACTAGTTATTAGCTGAGCAGAGTTTCAAATCTAGGTATCTTCCATTCCTGGCTAATCTTTCCACACTACTGTATCTATCATCTAGTCTTTGGCCTGGGCAAGCAAAAGCTACCCTCAAATCCCATAATGCATCTGCCTCTCATAAGAGGAGAGACAATGCTCCTGATCAGAATCCAACCTCAGAAAACATTCTAAATTCCAGGTATTTAGCTCAGAATCACCAATATTCTTTATTCATCTCAGCCTGTGTAAGAGTGTGGGTGATGTGAGGCGTTTGTTTGGTGTTTGTTTGTTTGGTTTTTTTTTTTTTTAAATAGGGTGAATATTCTTTTAGGTCTCACTTCTGGAACTAAGCTCACTGGTAAGTATCTGATGGAAATTTCACCTAGTCTTAGAAACTATACATGTAATTTGTAGGGAAACAACACTACATAGCAGAAAGAGCACTGGAATCAGGATCCAAATATCTATCTCTGTTCTAGTCTCAGCACTACACCTTACCAAGGGTGTGACCTACTAGTGAACCCAGCTGAGACAATGATGCTCTGTTCCTCAAACTGGATGTGATAATACTTGTGCAATTTAAAGAGGATCACTTGAAATAATTTACATTAAGCATTTTGAAAAAGGTTTTGGGGGTATGTTTGGTGTGACCCATAAAAACAAACTTTTGTGACCCACGAAGAACACTGTCTAGCTGTGTGATCTTAGGCAAGTCACTTAAGGAAGGAAGGAAAGAAGAAAGGAGGGGAAGGAGGGGAAGGAGGGAGGGAAGGAGGGAAAGAGAAAGAAAGACACAAGAGAGAAAGAAAGAGAGAGAGAGAAAGAAAGAATCCTAGATCTAGATGAGAGAATGAAAGACTATAAATTTTTGGTGGATAAATTTGTCATTTTCTTACTCAAATCATGGATTTTTTTCAGGTGCATGACAAGATTCAGAATATGATTAAAATTAAAGGAGACTTGCAGGCCACAAAGGAAGAGATAAGGATAGCAACGAATTCGGTAAGGATCTAAAGATATTGCCTCATTTCATTTTGAGCCTTTTCTTCATAATTCAACAATCACAATCACAAGTATAGGAAATTCTCTCTTGGCTGTCATGATTGGGATATATCTCAAGTTAAGGAAATGGTCTCTTGCCCATCAAAACTAGGAAGTATCTCAAGTATAGCAATGGTAGTATCAAATTCAAATAGAAATAGAGGTCACCATACTGTAAATAAGAAAATTTATAGGTTACATATTAACTTAGAAAATATGTTAACCTTATTTATGTTTTGTTATAATTTTATGTGTTTTATTAAGTATTTCCCAATTACAATTTAACCTGATTTAGACCTTAGTCTGCTAAATAGGCAGCTAAATGGCACAATGGATGGAGAGTTAGGCCAGAATGTTGGAAAGACTCATCTTCCTGAATTCTGGCCTCAGTCACTGACTGTGAGACCCTGGGCAAGTCACTTCTCTCTGTTTGCCTCCATTTCCTCATCTGTAAAATGCTCTGGAAAAGGAAATGGTAGACCACTCTAGTATCTCTGCCAAAAAAAACTCCAAATATTATCACAAAGAGTCAGACTCTTGACTGAACATGACTGAACTTAACAATGGTTGATTGGTTAATTGGATTTTCTTCATTCTCAAAGAGGACCAAAATAACATCACTATGTTGGAATCAAGGGACAGTGTGTCTGTGGCTAAATATTGTGAACCTCATAAAGCCTATAGGTCAAATTTGACGCCTCTGTATTCTAAATTTTAGAGTCCAATAAATTATACTTAATACCAAAAACATGCTGAAGCTAACTCAATCCTTCTCTGATAATTCAGATGATCTTTTATGATCTCACAGTGCCTTGAAGTCATGATTATGAAGAAAAGTATATCACCAATGCACATAAAAGTGCTGGTTAGAGGGCTAGCAGTTGAAGAATATAAAAAGCAAATAATCTCTGCTGCTTATTGACACTACAGTATCAGGGTCACCATTCAGCTATCCTCCCTTCTTGTATTTTTTAGCACCTTCTATCACAACAGAAAGAATATTGGACTGGGAACCAGGAGACCTGATTTCCAATTCTATTACTATCTATCAAACAAGTCACTCTCTGTTTCAGTCTCAGTTTCTCTATATTAAAAAGGGATTTGACCTCAAAATTTCTAAGAAATGACCTTACCAACACTAACATTCTGTGATTCTGTATTATGCCATTTGTTTTTCTCTATTATCAGAAAGTGTATTACTGTTCTGAACTCTAGAGTCAAAAGGTATAAGCAAATGCTAAGATTTATTGAAGTCTTGCAAATGTGAAGCTGTTCATGGTAGGGACCAAACACATTGTTCTCCCCCTGCCCCATCTCCTGGCTTCCTTCAAGACTCAAAATCTACCTTCCATAGAAGGCCTTCCTAGTCCCCACCAGGTGCTAGTATCTTCCTTCCATTTACATTAGATTGTATATAATAGCTAGATAGTGTAGTTAAGATAGTGCCAGACCTGGAATTAGGAAGTCTCATTTTCCTGAGGCCAAATTTAGTCTCAGACACTTATTAGTTGTGTGATCCTGGACAAATCACTTAACCCTATTTGCCTCAATTTTCTTATCTGCAGAATAAGCTGTTGCATGTGCATAATTATTGGCACATTGTCTCTTCCATCAGAATGTAAACTCTCTGAGGGCAGGGACAGTGATTTTTTTTTTCTTTGTATTAGAGTCTGGCATAAATCAAGGGTTTAATAATTTCTTATTGACTGGCTGACCTACTGGCTTGTTATAACCAAGTTCCTTGAAAGCAAATTCCTTGATTTCCTCATTTTTGTTCCTACTCATGAAATTCAAATACTATTTACAGTTTGGTCACTGGGGAAAAATTGATTATGTTTTTAACTCAAATGGTGTATTTGGAAATCTAAAAGGCTTATTCTCAAATCTAGCAAAGAAACATTTTTCAGGTACTTGAAAACAAGCTTGCAAAAATTATAACTATCACAGATTTTAAAGACTTAGGCTACCATCTTCATTTGATAGATTAATAAACTGCCCCCATGACCTTAATTTTCATAACTCATTAACTATGAATGAATATAAAGAATATACAGATTTATATATGCTGGCCCTACTGAAGTCCTCTGACTGTTTTTTCATTAGAGTCAAAGTTACTCAATCTGGCACAATTACCATGTGATGCTGTATGGATCAACGAGATCTATAAAGCAGTCAGATAATGTAGTATAGTCAAGATAGAATTAAATTTGGATTGGGAGGTCTGGATTTAAATCCAGACCCTATCTACTTCCTGCTAAAATAAGAGAATGTTATGCATACATTTTCCCCGAATGTTACCATGGCACTTACCAGTTGCTACCATGACAGCCTTGTGGACCACATGGAGCAATGTGAGCTATTATAATAATAAAAATTAAATGGCTCAAAAGATATTTGAATAGGGGGTTCCAAAGAATAGCCATGGTTGATCAAGTCAGGCTTGATGTCTGCTTGGAAGGAAATCTCTAGAGTGGAGTGCTTCAGACTATCATCCTTAGTCTTTATGCTATTTAATACTTCTTTCTGTGCCTTGTAAGAAGGCATGGATGGCATCCTTCTCAAACCAAATGGCATCCTTCTAGAAGAGATCTCAACCGACTAGTACAGGGAGTCTGTACAGTAGTAGCCAGAGTAGAAATGTGACCTATGATTCCACAGGGAATATAAACTAATTTAAGTAAATATAAACAGCAAAAGACACCCAAACTATTTTATGGGAAAACTTATATGTGACTTTGAGCCATCCCTGGCAATATGCCTTCTTTGTTCTGTTTCTATATAACATCTGGCCTGACTTGGGGTTGGCATAGAGATCCACCATTCTGTCTTCCTGCCACCAAGGACCGGGTCTCATGAGTAAACTCCCAAACAGTCTAATTAATCTAATAAACCCTATTAAATCTATACTGGCTCTTTCAGTATTATCTCTAAGGGTCTGGGTCCCTACAGTTGGTATAGCAGGGCAGAACAGACCATTTGACCTTACCATTGATAGAGCTGGAAAAAAGGGTTTTCGTGTCATGGACCCCTTTGGCAATCTGTTGAAGCCCTTCTCAGAATCAGGTTTTTAAATCATTGAAGGAAGTAATAAATTTCAGTTAAAGTTCAGGGGAAATTATAGATGTATTTTTTTCCATCCAAGTTCACAGATCTCCTGAAATCTAAGTAAACAAGGTAGAACAGTGGATAGAGCACCAGACTTGGAATCAGGAAGACCTGATTTTTAAACCAACTTCGGACATTCCCTAGTTGTGTGGCCTTAGGCAAATCTCTGTATAGTTCAGTTTCCTTGTCTATAAAATGGGAATAATAGTAGCATTTACCTCCTAAAGTTGTGAGAATCAAATGAAATTTTTGTAAAAATTATTTTGCAGATGTTAAAGTAATATGTAAATGCTAATTATTATTATTAGATCTATTCTTAGGCCCCAGATTAATAAGCCTTTGGCTAGAATATTAAACTAAATATAATAAGATAAAATTAAATAGATATTAATGTAAAATCTTAACCTTTGGATTCAAAAAAATCAATTTCACATCTTGAAGATGAGAGAGGCCTACATGGCTGATCATCTGAAAATGTCAAGGTTTTTAAAGAATTGTAAATTCAGCACAAGTCAACAATAATATGGCAATTCCAAAATATAATAGGATATTGAGCTTCATTGAAAAGGATAATGTGCAGAAAAAAGAGGTAGGTGATGGTCCCTTTGTACTTATACTATATGCATATTATCCAACATTAAAAACATTGCATTTAGTTTTGGCCATGCCAATTTACGAAGAACATTAATGACCTGGAGAGTAGAAGAACTCTAAGACAGAGAAGGACCTTGACTTCATGCTATGAGGCTCAGTTAAAGAAACTAGTGATGTTCTGCCTGGGAAAGAGAAAATTTAGGGGATGGGAAGTTGGGAGATGGAGAGGTATGATAGCTGTCTTCAAGTATTCAGAGGGCTTTGCTATAGAAAAAGGATAAGTCTTGTTCTGCTTGAGCCCAAAGGGAAGAACTATGAGCATTGGGTGGGAGTTTCAGGGAAGACAGATTTAAGCTTAATATAAGGAGAATGGAGGGAGTATAAGGCAAAAGGAGAATGGTGGCAATCTCTTCCCTTACTAAATTCTTCAAGCAAAAGTCATTTGATTGTTAGAGAGACAGTAGAGGAAGGTTTTTCATGTTCAAATACAAATTTTTCCCTTCCAACTATGAGCTCCTGTGCCAATCACTCTATCTCAGTTTCTTCATCTGTGAAATGAAAGTTTAGATTAAAATGGTAGCCTTCCAACTTCTCTGCCCTAAAAGCCTATTTTTAGCTCAATAACCAATAGCACAAGATTTGTGGTCCCCCAACCAAAAAGTGTCTGTACAAGTAATCAGCCTCTTAGCTAAGGAGGTGTTGTTTGTGCATTGTAAGTCTTTTATGGAGAATCTATAGAGTGCTAGACTAGATATAATTGCAAATCATCGAGTTGGAATTAGAAGGGACTTCTCCAGGTTATTGTTATCAAGTGAGATAGCATAAAAACATTATTGTGTGGGGCTTTAATGGTAAGAATAGAAATCTACTCTTAGTTGTAACAACATTTTTGTTCCAGAGGGAGAAACCCATTTTTCTACTCTAGCTCTTATAGTTGCTATACATACTCAAGGCTGGCTAAGTTAGTGCATGGTAATTGACTTTGTTGTAATTACATGCTTGAGGCTAGGCCATCCAATAGAATCCCTCTGAAAGTGAAGAACAAGGGACAGGGAGGAAAGGGGGGCGGGGTGGAGAGTCTTGAAACGGTAGAATCCTTTTAATGGCAAAGCTATGCTGTTAACCTAATTAAACCTTAAGATGACTAAAAGAAACCCTCAGGTACACTAAATGGCAACAAGGGAATCAATCAGCTGGGACAGCAGCATTTCTGGGAAATCCCAAAGCCAAATGACTCTCACTTGATTCAGTTTTCTTTTCTGTTAAGTGAGAATAAGTGAATGACATTTGCCTGTTCAGTTTAGATCGTAGGATGATTAAGAGATCAGATCGAACAATATGTATGAAAGCACTTTGATATTCATAAAGCACTGAATAGTATGAAGTATCTTGATTATATTAAATTTCCTTTTCTTCTGTAGTATGGCAGTGAGAAATCCTTCCATAACACCACTTGTATGCACCTAAGGCACCAAGCTTCCTACACATGTCTAAGGAAACACAGAGTATCCCCTTGTCTTGACATCAAAGGCATAGATGGATTATGAGTTTATGCAAGAGGTGTAAAAGATTTGTCTTATAGCAATGAGAGTTCAGTGAAAATTGTATATAACAAATTTGGAGTGGACCCAGTTATCATGGTTTCATGATTCTTTCCAGTTTTATCTAGCAACAGATTAGTAAGAATGAAGAAGGGGCTGGTGAAAGCAATTTAAAACTGAGGCTTGGCAGGGCAAGATCATTGATAAAATAAGACCATGAGTCCCCAGAGAAAGGAAACAAGATGGAAAAAGTAGGAGAATATAACTAATTAGAGATGGTAACCTTGGAAATAACTGAGGGATAGAAGGATTGAGGTCCCACTGAAGAAGAAGAAGAAGAGTTGAGATTATAAAATTGAAGGAGAGGGAAGATGACAACAGATTGCAATCAGATATGGGAATTTCAGAATTCATGAATGTAGAAGTAATGCATTTGTGGGTGATGGCAAAATAATGAGTGTGATTCTGTGTGTGTGTGTGTGTATGTATCACTGAAGTAGGAGAGAGAAGTAGGTCATAGAATATGAGAAAATTGAGGAATTGTGATATTAGAGTACTTGGGGGATATCAATATGTATGCTGAATTCTCATAAGTATGAGTACAGGAGTTGGAAAGGAGAGAAAGACCATCAGCCAGGCACTGATTTTGAGAAATATGAGTTTTTCCCTTCCAACTCTGAGCTCCTGTGCCAATCATTCCATCTCAGTTTCCTCATCTGTGAAATGAAAATTCAGACTAAAATGGTGGTCTTCCAACCTCTCTGCCCTAAAAGCCTGTTTTTAGGTCAAAAACCAATAGTACAAGATTTGCACTTTGAAAAAAGAAGAAAAAGTAGGTAGACAAGTAGCAACCAGAATTTTGATTAACAGAAACTGAAGGTACCTCAAAGGAAGAGAGGTTACTGAACAATGACAGTAGAAAGAGAACCTGAAGTAGCAACAAGAAACAGGAAATATTCCAACTTCTCTACCTTCATCAGTGAGTAGAGGGAAATGAACAAAAGTACAACCAGGTAGTCTGCGTCATCGAGAGAAAAACCAGAAGATGGAAAGAATGGGAAAGGGAAAGGAAAAGATTTAAGATGAAAGCAAGTTTGCAGCCTACGAGTAATAATCCAGCAAGCATAGTAGAAAGTGTGGATAATTTTAAGAGTGAAACAGTAGACAAATGGAGGGAGCAGTCACAGAGTTCATAATTTCCAGTGTTCTAGAGAGAATATTTAGTGGTAGATTTGAAAAGGTCCCAAAGGTGTTGAGTCTATTTTAGTTAACTACAACAGAATGAAAGGGGTTTCCAGTAATAAGCTAATGTACCCAAAGAGCATTATGAAAGAAAATCAGAAAATATGGATAAAGACAAACAATCAAGAAAGTCAACACAAGGAATAACTAGTTCTTTTTTCTTCTTAAGTAATATTTTTTCCAATTCCATGTAAAGAAATTTTTAGCATTCATTTTTTTTAAAATTTTGAGTGCCAAATTTTCTTCCTCCCTCTCTCACCTCCCCCCTCCCTAAAATGGCAAGCAATTTTATATAGGCTATATATGTGTAAGCGTGTGAAACATATAAGAATAAATAGTTCAAAGTAAAGGAAATCAAGTTGACAACCTTCAAGGAAGGGGAAAATATTCTAATCTTGAGATCCAGGTTCTGATTACAAGAACCTCCAGGTTCAGAAGAGCAGTAGTTTCTCTAAAAAAAGAAAATTATAGATTTGGGATATGAAAATACAGAAGTAGAAAGAAATCAAACGACACAAGATTAGAAGAAGACATGAAGGTTGTATAATTAACAATCTATTGAGCTTGAATATAAAGGGATATGAAGAGAAAATCTAAAGATCATAGGATCTTGTAGGAAAACACAATTGAAAAAAACGTGTATATCATACTAATACAAGAAAATTGCCCAAATCATTGGAACAGAAAGTAAATTTAAATCTGATCCAATCCAACAAGCATTTCTTAATGTCCCAGACAATACCTGTGGGGAAACAATAAAAGGGCCAAAAGGGGAAAGGTGAGGAGTGAGGGAATGTAAAAAAAAAATTTTCAAAAGAAAGGAAGGATTAAATGATAATAACTCTGGGATAAATAAAACACATTTCATTAATAAATCAAAATGAAGGTATCTAGAATAATAATACAAAGGAAAATCTCTCAGATGAACATGGGACCATAAGGACTCAGAAAAGTACCATCATCTGACCAGAGGTGATTTTTTTTTAAATATAAGATGAGAAGCAGTTTTTTAAATTACTTGCCATATTATGAAGGTTTTGTGAGAGTCAGAACAGAGAGTTTTATACCAGGTCCACAATCAAGGAATAAGATTCCATCTACAGAGAGCAAAGACTCCAGAGTCAGGTCCCTCCAGAAATAGAAAGGTATTATAGGAATCTGGCAATGGACAAGGGTCTTGAACATCCCAGAAAAAAAGTCTTCATTAAGCAGGGGTGATATTTCTTGGTACTACTTCCCTCTCTAGTTTGGGGTCTCTAGGAATAAAAATTTCAGAAGATGAGTGGACAGTCACATAGGTCTAGAATAAGGATTCTGACATAGAGAAAGAAAGTTAGTGAAGGAAAGGGAAAAGAATATGATTGCATCTACAAATCTGGAGCACTCCCATTATACCCATAGATTACTTTATGAATTGATATTCCTCAAAATTAGGCTCTTAAGAGTAAAAGAGAGGAGGAGGAGGAGGAGGAGGAGGAAAATAGGGTAAGAGAAAGATCTATAATTTTATTAATAGAAGAAAGTTAAGCTTTTGATTCTCAGAAGTCCCATCTGAAGACATTGGTCATATAGAGACTAAGAATATATAAATGCAACCCCATAAATGAAAGATTGAACTCTAAAATGTCCCAGAAAGAGAAAATAGTAAGAAAAGAATTTGACTAAATTTACATACTTTGGAAAGGGCACTACAAATAAATGCCATTCAATTTTTTTTTAAGATTTACTAATGTATTTAATTTTTATATTACAAACATTTACAACTCAGCCTTACCTTGTAAGAGATTGCTTGTAACAAAGTGGGGGGAAAAAGTAAAATTAATAATATAGTGACCCCATCTAAAAGTGCATGCAACATGTCACAAATGCAGCATTTCCCTTTCTAATTTTTTTAAATGGGCAGAAATCTATTTTTTATCCCTCCCATTCCCCACCCCAGTGGAAAAAAAGAAAAGAAAAACTTTTTAAAATAAAAAATCTACATAACCAAACAAATCAAATTTCCATGGTAGGTATAGAGAGAGACATATTGCACTGAATAAAGTACTGAACCTAGAATCAAGAAAATCTGCATTCAAATGTGGCCTCAGACACTAGCTATTTGACTCTGGACAATTCACTTAACCCTCTTCGTCTCAATTTCCTCATCTATAAGATGAGCTAAACAAGGAAATGGCAAGTATCTTTGCCAAGAAAACCCCAAATGGAGTCACCAAGAATTGGTTTCACCCTGATGGATTCATCACCTGATGTGGATGGCATTTTTCATCATTGGTCCTCTGGAATAATGACTGGTCATTGAATTGATCATAATTCCTACAGATTTCAAAGTTGCTTGTTTTTACAGTGCTGCTCTTGTTATTGTTTAATTTTTCCCCTAGTTTTGTTCATTTCATTCTTCATGTTATAAAAGTCCTCAAAATTGTTCATTTCTGTTATATTGATGTCTTACATATATACATATATATTGTTATTCTAGTTCTGCCAATAAAAAGACATCTTCCAATATTTTTTTTAAATCCTCTATTTCTCCATTCCTTCTAGCCCAAAAATACTACATAACATTCATATACCACAACTTAGTCATTCCTCAATGATTGGCATCCCCTTGTTTTCCACATCTCTTTGCCACCACAAAAAAGAACTGCTATCAATATTTTTGCACATATACGATCTTTTCCTCTTTCTTTGATCTCTTTTGGGCATATACCTAGAAGTGGTATTGCTGGGAGAAAGATAATATATTTAGTAACTTTTTGGAAGAAATTCCAAATTGTTTTCCATAGTGGTTGTATCCATTCACAGCTTCAATAACAGTGCAATAGGAAAAGTGCCTATTTTCCCACAGTCCTTCCAACATTAATCATTTTCTTTTCTTTTGTCATCTTTGCTATACTGATGAGTATGAGATAGAGTCTTGGAAAATTGCTTTAATTTAATTTTTCTAATTAGCAGTGATTTAGAACATTTTTTCATGTGACTATAGATAGCCTGAGGATATTTTTCCCCCTTGAGAATTGCCTGTTCATGTTCTTAGGCCATTTATCAATTGGAGAATAGCTCTTATAAAATTTTTATCAGTTCTTTATAGAAGGTGGTCCAAAAGACTCTAGGAGTCTATGTCTAGGAGACATAGAGTGGGTAAAAGCTTTCAGTAGAAGACAAAATTTAAGGAGAAACATAAAGAAATTCAGGTAGAAATAAGGAGGGAGAGCATTCCAGACATGGGAAATGGCAGCAAAAATGACGGCAACCAAGAGAAGGAGTGGAACAGCAAGGACAGCAGAGTTATTAATTCAAAGAATGCATGATGGGGAATAAGAGCTTTTAATGCTAAACAGATTTTGTATTTGCTCAAAAGACTTTTGAGGCATTCTGTATCTTGGAAATAAGACTTTTATCAGACAACTTGGTGCAAAGTTATTTTTTCCCATTAATTGTTACCTTTTTATTCTTAATTTTCTTAGATTTGTTTATGAAAAACTTTTTAATTTTATATAATCAAAATTATCTTTTGAGATTTTGGTCTAAATCTAATTTCTTCCATACTACTATCCAACTTTCCAAGCAGTTTTTGTCAAATAGTTCTTATCTAAGTAGCTAGGGTCTTTGAATAGAAGCTAGGCAGGAAGGCCCTCAAGTTTTCCCTCTGTACTTGATGACCTCATTTACTCTCATGGATTTAATTATCATCTTATCTGTCAATCCTGCCCTAACCTCTCTGCTGACATCTTTCCCATCTTCAACTTCATTTTAGGCATCTCAGACTTGGTGCTGGTTAAATTCAATTTGTGCAAAATGTAGCTCAACTTTCCCCCTAAGCCTTGCCTTCTCCCTTCTAAACTTCCATATTACTATTGAAGGTATCACCATCCTCCCAATCTCCTAGGCTTTTGACCTCAATATCATCCTTAATTCCTCACTCTCTCTCACCGTGTCTCAATATCCAATCTGTCATTAAACCCCATTGGTTCCACCTTTGCAACATCTCCCCAATACACCCCCCTCTTTCCTCTAGCATCTCCACCATTCCAGTGCAGGCCCTCATCACCTCACACTTAGATTATTGCAATAGACTAATGGTAGTTCAATCTGCTTCAAATATTATGTCAATCCATTCTCCATATAACTACCAAAGTGATTTTCCTAAAGTTCAGGTCTGATCATGTCATACCCTTCCTACTTAATAAACTCAAGTGTCTCCCTGTCACCTGCAAGATCAAACACTAAATACTGTTTGGTGTTCAAAGTCCTTTATAACACAGCCTCCTTCTACCTTTACATGTATTTTTCAAATTAGCAACACTGGCCTCCTGGCTCTTCTCAAAAAAAAAAAGTTAGGGAAATGTTTTTTTTAATTAATAGAACACAAATCTCAAGGAATTTGGGAATAGACAAGGATAATAATGGAAGGAGAGTTTGGTAAGAGAGTTGGGAGGGGCTAATCAAGGTCATAGTTTTGTATAAGGTATGAAATGTTATATAAAGAAATAATTCATATAAGCAAAACAAACCTAAGGAAAAAAAGCCTAAGAGACTAAATGTTTGTTTAAAGATATAAAATAATTTAATGAAAGAAAATAGATATAGTATTTTAACCCTAAATGTGAATGATTTAAACTTCTCAATAAAACTAAAAAAGATAACGGGATGAATAAGAAAAAAAAATCATAAATATTGGTTCCATGAATAAATGAAAACCCAGGTCACTAAGCTAGTAAGTGTCTGAATCTATATATAAACTCAGATCTTCCAAGGCCCAGTGTTTTATCCACAGGGTCACTTAATTAAAAATCATAAAAATCAAAACTATATGAAAATACTAATTAGCAAAGGAAGAAAGAACAAATGAGCTAAACCTAAATGAAGAAGGTTAAAAATAGATTGACTTTGTAAAAATATCATACAAGTGTTTAAAAAAAAATCATGGCAACATACTTAAATGTATAGCATGTAACAAGAAATTTTCTGAAGAAAAATTTCTCTGAAAAGATAATTACAGAATAGAGAATGAACATATAACTGTAGCATGTAGTTTTAGAAAACTAAGACAAAATTAAAAACTTTAAAATAAGCTCAAAGTAAGGGATATTGAAAATTAGAAGAGAGAGGAAAATGGTAGAAATGAAAAGATTATAGAGCTGAAAAACAAAACTAAGATGTCTTTTTGAAAAGACTAACAAAATCAATAAACCATTAGCTAACAACTTTAAAAAGAAGAAAACCAAATTAGCAAAATCAAAAATGAGCAAAGTGAATTCACAATGAACAGATAGGAAATAAAGTGAATTATCAGAAACTACTATTCCAAATTACATGTCAGCCAAAGTAAAAGGAAATTCATGCCTTTTAGTAATGAAGCAAAGGACTACTGGGGCAGAATCCTTAATACATTATCAGATAAGGAATTACATTAGGCATTTTTTGTTTAATTGTTTTTTGTTTCAAAGAAGGAATTAATCTTTTTGGGGGGAGCAAAGGTATTTCCAGAAGTGACTATAATGTAAGAACAAATTGTTTTAACAATACTTTAACGAAACTCAAAGGAAATTTATGAGTTTCTTCAAAAATCTAAATATCTAAACTTACCAAACAAAAAATGGAAATGTTCAATCTTCTAGTCTCAGAAAGAGAAATTGAACAAGCTGTCAAGAAGTACTGAATGATAAAACCTTTTTCTAAATGGATTTAATTTAATAATTTTTATTTAATATTTAATCATTTTAATTCTACCAAATTTTCAAAAAAGGACTAATCACCATAAAAATTATTTTCAGGAATAGAGAAAGAAGCTCTTCCAGACTCCTTTTATAGAACTAATGTGATTATAATATCTAAAACATAGAAAAATAAAACAGGGAAAGAAAAGTTGAGGCCAATTTCACTAACAAATATTGATACAAAAAATTAAATAAAATCTTTACCATGAAAAATACAACAATATTTTCCCAAAAATTCAAAATGACCTTCCACTATTATAGTTCATTCCATAAAGGATGGTTCAACATTTAGGAAAATAATGAGCATCATTAAGCCAGGAAACAACAAAAAAGAACCCAAAACCATGGTTGTATCAATACACATGGAACAGCAGCCAAAAAAAAAAAAAGAAAGAAAGAAAAGCTCTTGACAAAAGGTAACATCTATTATTATAAAAAATTCTAAAAGGCATAAGCATGTAAGGTATTTTCTTTGATAATAGTCAAAAGAATAAATAAATGAAACTAAAAGCTATCTTAATTTGTAATTTTAAAAAATATTAAAAGTTTTCCAAATAAGTACAGAAATAAAGCATTTGTGTTTATTCTCTTTTTGTTTGACATGGTCCTAAAAAAGATGATTAAAAATATGAATCTCAATAAAGAAGAGACAAAATTATTCCTATTAATAGATGATGTGGCAGTTTACTTAGGAAACTCTGAAAAATCAGTGAATAAACTAATCAGAATCATTAATACTTTCAGGAAAGAAACAGGACATTATTATTTTAATAAGCCCATAAAAATCATTAGCATTGCTGTACATTACTAATAAGAATCAGGAGAAAATTACATAAAGTGAAAATACTTTCAAAATAACAACAAAGTACATAAAATATCTGCAATTTATAAAAATATTCTTTATAGAAATAAAGGAGAACAAATAATTAGAGCAATGTTTTCTGTTCATAATTAAATCACACCAATATAATTAAACATTGATATTATCTAAATTAATATATGAAGTTAGTGTTATGCCATTCAGATGACCAATATTACTTTATAGAAGTATATGGCACTACCATTCTCCTAGTCACCGAGTCACCTGATTCCCCTATTGTGTTGAATCTGTGGCCAAGTCCTGTCAATTCTCCCTTCAAAACATCTCTTGTCTAGCCTCCTTCTCTCTTCTGACACCGTCACACTCTAATACAGATCCTTTTCACCTTATGCCTAGGACAATTGCATTGACCTTCAGGTTGGTCTCAAGTTTCTCTCTTCTCCAATTTATTCTCTCCCAAGCAATCAGCGTCATCTTCCTTAATTTCACATATGACTATATCACCTTCCTATTTAATATCCATTGCTCCTCTTACCTCTAGGATCAAACAATATTGTTGTTAATGTAAAGATTGTTCTCTGGTTTTGCTCACTTCATTTTGTATCAGTTCATATGTCTTCCCAGGTTTTTTATGTCATTTTTAATAGCACAACAGTATTCCATTACGTTCAAATGCTATAACTTAGTCATCTCTTCAATTTCTAATTCTTTGCCACAACCAAAAGCAATACTATAAATATTTTTGTACACATGAAGCCTTTTTTTCCTTTTTCTTTGATCTCCTTTGACTATAGATCTAGTAACCGTATTGTCAGATTAAAGGAAATGCACAGTTTTATAGCTCTTTAGGCATAATTCCAAAATGTTCCTTAGAATGAATAAGCCAATAGATAGTATTTACAACTCTCCCAACAGTTCACTAGTGACCCTATTTTCCCACATCACCTCTAGCATTTGTCACTTTCCTTTTCTTAGTCAATCTGATGAATATGAGGTGATATTTAAGTTATTTTTATTTATATTTTTCTAAATTATTAGTGATTTAAAGTATTTTTCATGTAACTACTGATGGTTTTGATTTCTTTCTCTGAAAATTGCCTGTTATACCTTTCTGCCATTTATCATATGGTGAATGGCTCCTACTTTTATAAATTTGGTTCAGTTCTCTTTATATCTGAAAAATGAAACCTTTATCAAAGAAAGTTGCTGCAGAAATTTTTCCCTTTTTTTCTATTTTTTTAATTTTGACTTCATTGGTTTCCTAATAAATTAAAAGTATGACTTGGCTACATCAAAAACAAATCATGCCAGATAGTTCCTTTTTTGACAGAGTTGCTAGATTGATTGGTAAGTCAGGGAAATATTAAGATACAATCTATCTAGATGCTATTAAAACATTTGACTGAATCTCACATCTTACATATTCTTTTGCTAAGCATTTACATGCTTATTACAGCATAAATGTAAGAACTAAAATGCCTAGATGCAATATGTGTGTGTTTGTATGTGAGAGAGACAGACAGACAGAGACACACAGAGAGACAGACAGACAAGCAAAGTGAGAGACAGAGAGACAGAGACAGAGTCACATATACACACATATACACACACAATATTCAATGTCAACTTGAAATGAGATATCTACCAGAGCACTTGATCTGTGTGTACATTTTTAGCTTTATCAATGATTTCGATAGATATCTAGATCTATGATCTTGTCAATTACATTATATAACTCAAAGCTGAGAGATACCTAACATAATACATGACAAATTCTAGCTCCCAAAAGATCCTGAGAGGTTAGAACATTGAACCATTGGTCTGTTGGGGTTTAATAAGTTAAGAGAAATTAAGGCAAAAAACCCTACCCTGGGGTTCAAAAAACTTCACAAGTATGAGATGGAAGAGTTGAGTAATGGTTAGGTCATAATTCATATGAAAAAAGTCTAAGGTTTTTAGAGAATATTCTTCTCAATATGAGTGAATAATGTAATATGGTGCTAAAAATAGTGCAATCTTGAAATTCATTTAAAGAGACAATTTCTGGAGCTAGGGAAAGGGTAAAAGAACACATGAAATAGGAAAAAGAGTGCTAGACTTTCCATCAGGAGGTACCACAAATCAAAACCCATCTTCCACGATTGCTACCAGATAGGTGACCATTATAAATCATTAACTTCTCAAAGCCTCAGTTTCTGCAACTGCAAATTGGGAATGAAAATACCTAAAGCACCTAACTCAAAAGTTGTAAAATTTAAATGAGATCATGAATACAGATGCTATAGAAATACCAATCATTACTATTATTATTATAGATACTTTTAAAAATTATTATTATAGATACTTTTATTATTATAGATACTTTTTTCTTCCATGATGAGAATATTCCTAAAATACTGTAGTCAATTCTGACTACCTCATTTTAAGACAAATACACTGGAGAGCATCCAGGGGAAGATCATTAAGATGGTGAAGTCTCAAGGTCATTTCATGTTAGAATCAATTGAAGGAACTGAGAATATTTGGCCTGGAGAAGAGAAGACTTAGGTGGGAGTAAGGAAAGAAGAAAAAGGGGGAGCTGCCAGCAGACAGCTTCAGATTCAATGCAAAAGGAGAAATTTTGAATTATCCAAAAGTAAAATGGGTAGTTTTGAAGTATAGTGTGTTCCTCCTCCCTAGAGTGCAGTTGTATGAGTTTTTGTTGGGATCACAGAGGCAATTCCTGTCTTGATAAGACCAAGATTTCTGTGATTCCTGAGAGTCCTTCTACTTGAGATTCTATGATTCTCTAATAGAAAAACGTTGCCCTCCCCATCTCCCCTACCTCTCTAAGCAAACTGAAGGAAGCATTTTCTCATCAGTTTACACCCAATGTTTTCTTTTTGTCATCTGCCTGCCTAGTTGGACAGAGACAGATTGATGAGCAGCCTGAACAGCAAGTTGTGGTCTCTGCAAAGTGATATACAAACTCTACATGAAATCTGCAGGAACCAAGGAAGGACCTTGGAAGTGGAGGAGCTCTCCATTCATGAGATGGAAAGCAATATAAGCCTGGTAAGATCATCTGCCATCACAGGGGAGGACTGAGTCTTGCCTGTGACAAAAAGAATGCTAGAACATATATATACATGTATGTATGTATATGTGTTATACACATGTGTATCTACTCTGTGTAAAGCTCCATGCTAAATTCTGGGAACACAACAACAAAAATACCCTCAGGAATTTCCAGTCTAATATTCTACTGTCCATCTCCTACATCAAATACATCTAGAACAACTGAAATCTAACTGCTTTCTTGTCCAGGCTTTCCCATGGGCTACACTGCAGACCTTCTGCCTAATATATAGTATTTATACTAAATGTTCTTTACAAATCTTCTAAACAAGTTACAAAAATAAAAACACTCCCACCTAATCAGAAGCAGCCTCTTGTACCATTAGCACACCATATCCTGCCAGGGATGCCCTGATCCGATCATCCTGCAAGTACCTTTCCTAATGAGCTACTTCTAATTGTCCAGACAATCTATCAGTCAATCTAGGTGATTTTATTTCAGGCTGAGAATCCTTATCTCTTTGGAGTCTTTGGGGCCAGTCTTTTAAAAGACCATCAGACAGTTTTCAAGTTTATACAAGCACAAATGGTGGAACCAGGTACCAAACAAATTGTTTGGGGGAATTTTGAGGACCATATTTCATCTCTCCAAGATTGATATTTTTTAAAGTTTCTTTATATATTTTTTGGCAGCTGGATGGTACAGTGAATAGGATGTCAGGTCTGGAGTCAGGAAGATCTGAATTCAAAACTGGCCTCAAAACACTTTCTAGCTGTTGTGTGATCCTGGACAAGTCACATAACCCTGTTTGCCTCAGTTTCCTCATCTGTAAATTGAGCTGAGAAGAAAATGGCGAAGCACTCTGGTATCTTTGCCAAGAAAATCTCCCCCTAAAAAAGGTCACCAAGAGTCAGACATGAGTAAAAACACCCAAACAATATCAAAACCACCAAATAAAACTGACATAACACACAGACACATATGCATGTGTTTATGTATGTATATATAAACATATACATACATAACATATATAACATATAAGGTTAAAGTTAGGGTGTGAATTTAGGATTAGGATTAAGCTTAGTGTGAGGTACACGTGTGTATATAAGAGACACATGTAAAAATCTATATATACATGAATCTATATATGTTATGTACAGTTTGTTTTTTTTAATGTATACAATAAATTCAACTCATAGCCTTCAAGCTGTCCTATTTGTCTATGCTTCTTTCTGGCTTTATGTTCCCTTACTATACTTTTTAAAAAATATATTTTTTAAAAATATATAAAAAATTTAAAAATATATTTTAAAAATATATCTTCTTTCTTTTCTTTTTCATCTTTCTTAAAATACCCTATTCCTAGTCTCCCTCCCTTCCCATCTACCCCACTGGAAAAAAAAATCTGCAAAAAAAAAAAAGCAAAGCCTTTGTGACAAATAAGTATGATCAAGCTAAACAAATCCCTTGGAGACACATTGGCTATGTCTCCAAGTTTCATTTTCTCCAAATTGCTTATTTGCCTTTATCACTTTGATTTTGAATTATTGGGAAACTTGGAGGGGATGTTGATCACATGTACCTATGGCTAAATCCTAAAGTTACACTCTGGTTTGCCATCTTATCAATAACTGGGCCCATTAGAGTTGTCATAAAGTTTCTGGTCTTCTTTAATTGTATATGTTAGACGGACCAAGGCACTTGCCACCAAAATGAAGAGATGAAAAATTGCTGGTCTGCAAGGCTCTGGAAATTTTGCTAACACAAACATTTCTACTTCAGCCAATTGAACATTTCCACTCTTTTCCCAGGAAGTACCAGTTATAGGAGAAACCCTTCAGTTTTCCTAAAAGGGTTTGAGAAAGGATATGAACTTAATTTCCTTTTCTATTAATATTACCCTCGGTTCCACAATTATATCTAGATTCCTCTGCCAGATGTAGGGAGAGATTTTCATATTGCTGCAGTGAGTTTTACTTATTAAGCAATTCTCTTCTGAGACAGGGAGAATCATGTGACCAAGAGCCCCTGCAGCTCTCTGTCCATATGCCCAGCATTTCCCTTATTCTAATTGCCTGGAAGATGATCCAACAGCATGAAACCACAGTCAAAGCATTCCTGGTTCTTTCCAGCACTTACAGCAGAATTTAAATTGCTTCCCATGTAAGCACAAATAGTTAGATATAGACTTGTATTCATCCTGTCAAGTTCTACAGATATGTAATCATGGCAACTGCCCCAACTACCTTCCTTTCTTTCTCCATCTGTTTATTTGGGAGCACAAACCTACACTGACAGGCCTCCATTCTGAAAGCCACATACACATATGACCAAGGGCTTTCCTATAGATCTTCTCTCTCCGGTGGAAACTAAAGTTAGGAAAGACTAATGAGGTGAGCTCAGAAGCAAAAGAGATAAGTGCAAATTTCAGGGGAAATAAACAGGAGAATCTGGAGGTTTTATCTTGAGCTCACAAGGTCTTCAATAGAAAACTGAGCCCTAATGGAATAGCATTTGACTAAATGCTAAGTTGGTAAGAATACAAGTCATTCAGAAAGGATGGGAGGGAGGGAAGGAGAGCAGTAATTTCAGAGACTCCCAAGCTCAGAAGTCAATAGAGTCTCTGAGCATCAGCTAGAGATGAAAAGCTGTCTACTGGATTTTTAAAGTAAATGGTTTTGAATTTTCTTTCAACAAACATCCATTATTTGTTTTGCTGACTTGACAACTTATCTTCTCTCCTTGTCCATAAGCTATATACGCTTCAGGAAGGGATTGACCCAGGTAACCTAAAAGGTATCTTCCAACTCTGTAATTCTATGATCAGTTATAAAGGAGATAGTGTAATAAGGAGATGGTTTTTAACCAGGAAGAAAAGGTGAATGAGGCTTTTTTTACAGAATTTCCTAGAACATCTTTGGGTCTGATGATTTAACAGGAGATTCTCTTTGCTCAGATGTCCACTAGAAAAAGAAATGGTGTAGCAGTGTACATACTGTCACTTCACTAATTGGAGTATCTTGCGGACAAGATAGCAACATGAAACTTGAAAGAATAAATGCCTTTTTGGCTTTGGGTCTTAAAATGCAGAAATTTATTGAGGACTAAAAGAGGCAAATAGACCTTAGCAGAGGTAACGACAAGTTGATATCATTTGTAACATATAGGGATGAAAAGAGAAAAATGAGCAAACTAGGAAAAATGAAATTCAAGGAAGTAAAATTTTGGTAAGAAAATCTAAAGAGCAAAACATATTCCACAGATGCTTTATAAAAAGCAGTTCTTTACACAGGTATGAAGATAAGCTTCATTGTAAAGGGCAGAAGATGCGCCTTGCAAGAAACACAAAGGGTAACAGATAAACATTATTTAGTGTTAGGAGGCAAAAGAAGAGCTACAAGGAAAATGTCACATACATATTAGGAAGGAAAACTGATAACAATGTCTGCAAAAAGGCAGTAATTTTTTAGTTCTTTCTTAAACAAACTGAGATCAAATAACCAGAAAACTTACTCCCTATGAAGAAATGGCAGGAAGAATGGTTCGAGTCTTTTTAAAATGTAAGATATAAGCAAATCAGAAGGATCTGATGACAGACATAAAACCACAATGAAGAAATTGGCAGGTGTTCTCCTGGAATTGCTATTATTTTTGAGAAGTTAAAAAGGAAGAGGATGAAATAAGCCCCTAAGGACTAGAAAAGTACAAATGGTATTTTTCGGTTTTTTCAAAAAGGTCAGAAAGGAAACTTCTGGTAATTATGGGAACAATTAACTTGGAAACAAGGAAGATTCTAAAACTAATCATAAATCAATATCATCCTGAAAAAGCACAAAATGCTGGGGTAACGGTAGTACAGATCTTCAAAAAGCAAATCACACCAGACCAATTAATTTCTTTTGAAACTATTCATAATCAAATGAAAGATCTCTAGCATAAAGAAGAGAAGCAAAAGCCATTTTGAGCCAACACAGCCAATCTATTTGGGTATCAGAGGGCCACAAGGTTGAGTATGCATAGGAATCAGTTCCTGTAGGAAGTCATGACTTAGAGATGGATGCAAGTCCTGTCTGAGACCAGTTCTGGACCAGATGACTTCTGAAAATGACTCTGTGATTCTGTGATTTTTATTCTAAGCACTAATCAAGCAGCTATTAAATTATGTCCAACTTGCTTGATTTCTCCAGATCTCCATTTAGAGGTCAAAATAAAAGCTTATAAAATATTCATATCCTCATTGTATGGAAAGAAAATGTTTCAACAACAAAAGAGTAACAGGAAATGCAATGATGCCTTCAATTATACTTTTCTTTGACTCATATGCAAATTAAATAGAAACAATTCTTTAGCAACCCATTTTCTATTCACTTTGAATTAAGGAAAATAAAAACCTTTTGAACACATGAGAATAAATAAGTAGTAATTTAAAAGGCTTCAAATACATCCAGGCACTCCCCCAACTCTCCTGAATGTCAATGGTGTCTGAATGTGAAATGCCCTTCTCTTGTCTTCTCCTTATTACTCTGCTATGGGCTGCTCTGTTCCATCCAAAAGAATATAAAATTATCTAAGAAAATGTTTCATGTGGTGACTTGGGAGACAAACACTACAGTTTTTCAGCAGACAGAAATAGTTTCAGAACGTCTTTATAACAAGTAAGATGGTATAAAATAGACCTCTGCTCCCTGATACAAGGAATGAACTGCTTCTGCCCATCTAGCTGTTTTATAGAGTTATTTGTACCATGATGGATGTCTAAGATGCCGTGTTATACCAATCTAGTACAAAACTGGAAGCTTTCAATATTATCTCCATGGTAAAAAAAAAAAAAAAAAAAAAAAAAAGAGTTTTTTGTACTTAGTGATTTTAAGGGTTGTCACTATTTGTAGCGCTTGCTTAAGAAGGAAAACATGTTCTTTGCTGTCAGAAAACTTCTAAACTTTATTTAAGGTATAAACCGATAAAGGATTAGGCTCTATGAAGGAAGTGTCATTTTTCAAAAATAAAATAAAATTTTAAAAGTTTCTACCATCGTTTTTTCTGGATGATAAGAAAGAGACATCCATGCAATGAGGAGAAGGGAAAGCAAAGGAAGGAGAGGTAACTAACAAGATGATATGGGACCCAGTGTCAGCTAATAATCAGGCTAAATATGTCCAACTAAGAGCAACCCAGAAAAATCCAATCCAGTTCAACATTGTTGGGGTAACTCTGTGCTTCCTATTACTTAAATTGATCCAAGATCAAATCATTTTAAAATTGAGTTCTTACTGAGTCAAACTCTGAAAGAGAATCAAAAGAAATAAGCTAAGCAAAGCCATTTCATTAATTTGCAATGTTTACAACTTATCATCGATAAGTCAACTCATTCATGATCCTTTTCCAGGAAGCTTTTCTTAATTCACCCCAACTTTTGATAATCTCTCCCTTACTTATAGTCTAGAAGCAATTAAGTACCCATAACCCCATACTATATTACCAGGGCTGTCGCTGGTATCTGCAAACTCTCTGCCTCCTTTGCTATTTCTTATTGTAGTAGCCTTAAGAGCATCCTGTGGTCCTTAGTTTCCTTATACCCTTGTACTATTCCTCTAGTGTTTTTCCCCCAACTAAAAAGCATTTATTTTCTCTTCCTCCTACCATTGGAAAAAGGGGAAAAAATTTTTGTTACAAATACGCAGAGTCAAACAAAACAAACTCCATCTTAGCCATGAAAAATATGTCTTATTCTTCAGTTTGTCCATCACCTCTCTGGAAGAGATGGATAACATGCATCTTATCAGTCTCCTGAAGCTGAAGTTGGTTATTACCATAATTTGTTGAGCCATTCTCTATTGATGGACTCCCCTTTAAGTTCTAATTTGGGACTGCTATGAAAAGAGCCACTATAAATATTTTTGTACACCCAAGTCCTTTTCCTCTTTTATCTCTTTAGGTAAGTTGTCCTGCCTCACACTCTCAGGCTCTCTTCTTGAATAGAATAATTGCTACTTTGCCAGAAGCAGTGAGATCATGTAATGCCTCTAACTCAATTCAGGTTATTTTATAGCATTCACTGACCCTAAATAGTTTCTACTGATTTCTTCATATCCAGTAGCTCATTCAAGCCAAGAATTAAGTGAACTTTAATTTCAATGTTCTATTTTGCCTAATTCTTAGAACAATCTATATATTGCTTTTCTCTTTCCTTCCCTTCCTTCTCTCTCTCTCTCTCTCTCTCTCTCTCTCTCTCTCTCTCTCAGATCTCTCTCTCTCTTTCTCTCTCTCTCTTTCTCTCTCTGTGTGTCTCTCTCTCTTTCTCTTTCTCTCTCTTTCTTTTTCTCTCTCTCTCTCTTACTCTCTCATTCAATCTGAGGTACACTTGCCCAAGGAGCCTATTTCTCATGCATCCCCACTTGTTTCTCTCTCTTTATGGGACTGAGCCAAACTGAGATTCTTTTTACCAGCCACCTAAGAAATCCATATCACTTGTAGTCCTTAAAACTACTAGGGAAAATATTCCATTGGACTTAGAAGTTCATTTATGAAGGCACTTTATCCACAAATACAAATCACAACCTTATCTTGGCCAATTCTTGTACATTTCCTCACATAAACCCTCTGGGTCTTTTAAACATTTTGCGAGTATCCAAAGAGCACTTGGACTCCCTTCCTTCATTCCCACCATATGACTAGCCCATCTCCATTCCCAATCATAGGCGTCCTGCTTGATATTTTTTCACAGCTTCTCATATCCAAGTCACTGAAGATAACATGCCATAGGCTACCTGGTCCATCGTGTATTTTCCCTTTGCCTTGTTGGTCAGCAGTTTATATTGAACTACAATATTTTACAATTCTCTTTTGGACTTTCATTGTCTTTTTTCTTATACTCTCAACCCAGCCAATCATTCGTCCCCTGAAGGATCCAGAGAAGCAGCTCTCATTAGCCATGGTTAGCCATGTAACCATACATGTAAATACCGGTATACCAAGAATTTCAGACACTGAAAGCCATAGAGACAGAATTCACCAAATTCACAAAACCTTTGGTCATCATGCTAATGGGACAAAGGTCCTAAGTTCACTCCCTAACAAAATCTATTAGCAAAAATTCCTTTAAATATATGTATGTGTATGTAGACATATATACACATACACATATGTCTACATACATATATACAACCATATGTTGAACACCTATTATGTGCTAGATACTTAGGAAGTTATAAAAAAGTACAAGATGTGATCACTCCTCATTAGGACTTACAATCGAATAGAAAGCTCAGGTGTGTACATGAATAATCCTAAGGCAGTAGATGATGTGATTGACACAGACAATAAATATTATTGGTCAGAGGCCGGGACTGCTGGGTTAATCAGAGAATGTTCCATGAAGATGAATTTGAGCTGGGCTTTGTAGGTTGAACATACCACCCTGTTAACCCTAGCAACAATCTTTCAAATGAAACCATTGGTCTCAAAAGAACAATAAAGGTGTAAATGGATCCATGCATGTGAAAAACAAAACATCTTTCCAAGAATTCATTGACTCACTGATGAATTCAGGAAAGATTTTATTTTACCTTCTTGCATGAATGGTTAGTAGTCTAGATTAGACACTTTTGAAACTATAGAGGCAGTCTTTTATTTCCTATCCTGAACATTCAAGTCCCTCCCCTGATTCCCCATTAATTAGATGTTCCAGAAGTTACAGAATGTGAATCTCCATCTCTCATAACATAGCCAGCCCCTGTCCCCTAGGAGCTTAAATTTTTTTGGGGGGGGAAGATAATCCAAAGAGGCAACGGAGCAAAGTCCAGAGGGTTCCTATTCAAATCTAAAAATCTCCAACCTTGTGGGTCCTAGTCTCTCATTTCTTAGGTTTCAATTTTCTAATTTAAGTTTCCTTTGTCCAATTCAATTTTTTGTAACTCTGTAGAAACTAAATTATTATCTAATTCTCATAATCCATAACTTCTATGGGAAAAAAAACAATTAAAGAATGTGGCCCAATAATGGTGTGAGTTTAGTGATATCTTTGTATAGGAAAGAAAATATTCACTAGAAATCTGCATATGTTTATGTGATATGGTTCATCTTCCCAATTAAATCATGAGTTAGTGGAATACAAAGAGTCATCTGTTCTTTCTTGTATCTTCCATCACATCTAGTACATGGCTGCATATAATGGGCTAAGTAAATGTTTTGAATGATGGTGAATAACAACTTTTCCAAAAAATTATTTTTACTATTTTTCTATTCGTCATTAAAATAAGACAATGCTTGTGATGTTAATTTGTAAACCTTAAAGCATTATATGACCATAAGAAACAGGATGAATCTACACTTGTAAACTATCAACCATAGTACAAATAGAAGATAGCATTGTTATTTGTTGTTATTGTTGTTTGTTATAAGATCGCCATTATTATTATTATTCCAGTGTAAGCAGCAGCTGCAAGCAGAGTTTGTGTGCTGTAACCAGGCCCGTCAGATACAACTCCATCAACTAAAGGAAAAATTGCTGACCCTTCAGCAGGAACTGGAGATTCGCACAGAAGAATTACAGGCTTCTTATTGCTCACTCTTACAATATCAGTCCATCCTGGATAAGCAGAGCTGTGACCTAGAAATGCTTCACCAGCACTGCCAGATGAAGGAGGATGAGGTATGAATTACAACTGCCCTTCATGGAAGCTCTCTCTCCCTTGCCTAGGGCAGGCCCACTGAAAATCAAGTAATGAGCCCACTGAGCAATCCTACCAATGCTGATTCTCCTATCTGTTCCCTTTTGGCTTGATTTTTTAAGATACAGATATAGATAAAGATCTGGTACAAAAACTAGAGCTGCATCTCAAAGGGTCATCAAATCCACCTTTTTTTTCAGAAAAGCCAGATTAAATCCTCCTAAATGAGTACATTTACCCATTGGTCAAACAAGTTACACATTAATCAATCTAATTCATAAACATTTATTAAGTTCCTACTATATGCCAGGTCCCCTTCCTTGTCATTAGGACTGGGACAATTGAGTTTAGAAAAGAGACCAGGAAAAAAGCTTGGAGCTTTGATCACCTTTACAGACCATTGTGTCATAAACATCCAGGTGCAAGGTCTCGATCCTTGCTAGGATAATTCCCCTCCTGTTGAGTTTTTCTCCATGCTTTGCTGTCTCCTGAGCTTGACCTTCTTATCTTGACCCCTCTCCTGTCAGGATTAAGTTATGATTCTTTCCCGGAATTATGGCTTGTCCATGCTCCCAGTGTCCCTGTCCCCTTTATCTGCCTTTGTTTCCGCTATAAGATTGCATACTCAGATTATATATCCTGTTTGCAAACCCTAGTTAGCTAAAACCCTATGTAAGCTCTCTGCCTCGGTTTATCTGCACTGAATGCTTTGGAAGCATACTCCCATTGAGTCAGCTTGCTTGAACTCTCCACATTAAAATTAAAAACCAATCTCTATTTGCTTCAGTTTCTCTGGTATTACAATACAAAGACAGTCCTTAGCTTCAAGGAGCTCATAATCTAATGGAGAAAGACAACTGACAAAAGTTGAAAAGATTGGAAGAGGAAAGGGGAAAAGGAAGGTATCCCCAACATGGGAGCATGATGCAGAGACCTAAAGATGTTGAAAAGCTGAAAATGGAGAAAAAAACTGTGTTGAGTCCCCTTCCTTAAACAGACTCTGGAGCCCATGGCCCTGCCCTCCAGTCACAGAGCCTTATCAGAAGTTCAGAGAGGGCTGAGAATTGAGAACCAGGCAGATTTAATCTTACCACATAATAATTCCCAATAACATATTTCCTAAAGAAAGAAGGCAGATAGGGAGTTCCAGAGAAATCCCAAAGCAGGGTATATGGCAGGAATTTTTTTTAAATGCCATAGTTTCCAATAATTGATGTAGGAGAGCAATTTTGGCACCAAATGTTGTGCTCAGAGTAGCCAAATGATGTGTTTGGGATCTAGCACCAAATGTTGGGATTTGATTTGTTTTTGATGACAGCTGCTTTACAATACAGATTGATGTCTAGACTCTCCCTCTTTTGCCCCAACCTCTTTTCATCATTTCTCATGATATTTTAGAACTTTTATTTTTCCAAATGAATTTTGTTATTTTGTTTTAATTCTGTAAAGTATCCCTTTGGTAATTTGATTGATATGGCATTAAAATGTAAATCAATTTTGGTAGCATTATCATTGTTACTATGTTGGGACAACCCAGCCATGAACACTGAATGAAATAATCCTTCAACTTTATTTCTTTAAGAAGCACGTTATAATTGAATCTATACAAATATTTTCTATGCTTTTTGGTAGATTGATCCCCAGATATTTTATGAATTTTATAATTAATTAGAATGGGATGTTGGTTTTCTTGCTTCAACTCTCTACCCCAATCTGTCTTCCGCTCAACTGTCAAAATCCAACCCACTTCTCAGTAAACTCCAACTATCTCCCTATTACCTCCAGGAGCAAATATAAACTCTTCCCTTTGACATTTAAAGTCCTTTCCTAACTGACCTCTTCCTACTTGTCCAGTCTTCTCAAACTTTGTAAGGGAGAACCCTCCACCTACTACCATTCAACAATACCTGAATTCCTGCTCTTTGCTGCCCACCACGTTCATCTCCACTCTGTTCCTTTCCTGTAGCTCCGTGCCCAAATTTCCCCACCTACTCACCCCCTTGGCATCTACAGCTTCTTTCAAGACTCAATTCGAATTTCCCTTCTACAAGAGGCCTTTCCTAGCCCCTACTAGGACTAGCACCTTCCCTCAAAGATTGTTTCATCCGCCCTGTATTTTTCTGGCATACACATAGCTATTCACATGTTATTGTCTCCTCCACTAGAACATGAGCTCCTTGAGAGCAAGGACTTTGATTTTCCTTTATAATTCCAGTGCTTTTCATAGTCCTTGGCACCCAGCAAGCCCTCAATCAGTGCTTATTGAGTGACTGACCACTGCCTCTAGAATGGTGATAATGCTTAAAATGTAGGGATTTTAAGGACCTGTGTTCTTCAGAAGAAAAGGGGAGGGATTAGCTTTCCTTACCAGAGACAAAGTAAAAGCAATAGGAAAGGTAAGCAGTGAGAAGAGGCAAATAAGTCCCAGAGGGTAAATGTTATCTACTGGATGATTTCAGAACACTATTTGCAAGACTGGGTTAAATCTGAATGATTCAAAGGGGTTTATTTCATTGAGAGAAACTATGCCTCCCACAAGATACCCTAACTGAGATAAAGTGACCCTGGCCTGAACAAATGAGTAAAAGGCTAAAGAGAGATTCAAACAGATACTTCTAGGCATTCTGCCAAGTTCCTCAAACTGAATTCCTCTGAGCACCAAAGTGCAAAGCTGTCTGAATTTCAAATGCCCCTCTCCGCTCCTCTTTACACAGTGATCACCTTGAACACAATAATTCCTGAAATGTAACTCAAATAAAGGATGGCTATATGGAATCAGTTTAGACTGTCTGATTTCATTTGACTATCAGAGTTCTTCTCAGGATTATTCAGACCCATGAACCCATTCATGAAGTCTTCCCAAATCATATGGTTTATATTATTTCTCTCCTTACTCTGAATTTCTATGGTACTTTATCTCATACACCTTAGCACTTAAAGGATCATAGAACCATAAGATTTAAAATGAGGGATAGAACATGTCTTCATATATACCTATCGTTATACATCTCTCTTTTTCTCTCTCCCTCCCTCCCTCAGAGAGAGAGACGATGAGACAGACAGAGACAGCAGAAAGGGGAGAGAGGAGAGAGAGAGAGAGAGAGAGAGAGAGAGAGAACACTTAGAGAACACTAAGATATTGGAAAAGTTTTCATGGAGGATGGCTTAAGCTTGAAAGAAACCAGGTATATTGGGAAGGAATGAATTTCAAGTATAGGGAACAGCTAGTGCAAAATGAGAGATGAAGTGTGTGCAAAACAATCAGGATCGTGTAACTTATCACAGTGTGCAAAGAAAGAGAGTAAGATGTAATGAAGAATGGGACCAGGTTTTGAAGAGATTTTTTTTGAGACTGGGTCTCCCCATCTTGTCCAAGCTGCAAGGATGGCAACCACTCAGGCTTTAAGGATGGTGGAGACTTTGACATGTTTAGAGGCAAAAGTAAAGAACCAGTAGATATAAATAATTATAAAGATCAGAGAGGACAATCTGATGGAAAAGATAGGAGGGAATGGGAACAAGGGTGTAAGTATACAAGGCTGGATTTGTTCAGCAAGCAACTTTTTCATAAAGACTATGATGAAGGAGGTGGAGGGAGGGACAAGCCAAGATGCTGGATTTGGAGTAAGATGTATACAGCACAAAGACTTCTAAAACTACTTCAGAGACCTAGAAAACATCCCTGCCTGACTAGGATTTCCTAAGAAATCATAGTGAATCATTTTTCCAGTCGAAGTCAGTATCAGGAGACTAAGAGCTGTAGACTGGGTCTAGTCAGGAGTGTACCACTCAGACTCACAATGCTGAGACTGGACTGTAGCTCTCTATCCAGCACAGACAGACCTGACACCGTACAACGAGGAGAAGATGCTAAATGGCATCGCTCTTGCTCATTCCCCAGAGCTGAGTCCAGATATAATGCAGGGGGGCACCTATATCTAGATTTGACCACCAGGGAAAGGAGCAGATCTGGGAACCTTTGCCAAAGGGTGGCAAACATGGACAAGAAGCAGGCACAGAGGGGCAGCTTGGTGGCAGAGTAGCTAGACCACCAGCCCTGAAGTCAGGAGGACCTCAGTTCAAATCTGGCCTCAGACACTAAACAGGTCCAAGCTGTGTGACCCTGGACAAATCACTAACCCCAATTGCCTCAGCAAAAAAAAAAAAAAAAAGTAGACACAAAAGTGAGCAGCACATGTGTGGCTCTGACCCAGAGAGCCCAGTTTGAAGCCAAGGCAGGAGGCTCAGACCAAAGGGGAGACTACAATTAGTTATTCTGACAGTGGGGTGAGTGGTGAGAATAGTAGATGCAGAAAGAAACTCTTGGGAGGTAATGGCAAAAATCTACATAGGACCACTTCCTAAGACAGTTATAGTGAGAAGGGGGAAAAGTTGAAAATACCACAGCTACCCTGCCCTTATTTTCTCCTCTCAGATCCAAATCATCACTGCATCCTGAGAATTTTAAGCTCTGAATTGTCTATTGAATCATCAACTCTGTAGATCATTTATTTATAATCTGATGTTGATGTTTTCATTGGCCCATAATCTTGGGCCTTTTCATGTCTATTGGTATAATCCATGGCAGCCAGAGTAATACATCTTTCCATTTCATTTCTTGATAATCCATTAGTCACTAAACATTTTCTGTCCCCGTTAATAAGCAACTTTTCCTACACTTCAAAAACTTGAAGTCACTCTACTGCCCATTTCCTAATTTAAAACCATCCCAATAATCTAATCTCTTTTGCCAAATTAAATAATTTTGAACTTCTAGCTGATCTGATTTTTGTTTCTGAGTCTGGACTTACTTTTGGACAATCTTAAGTTTCCGCCGGGTAGCATTACAATTTTTAAAGCTGTACCTTTCTAAAAGTATGATAAGTTTGATTGCCCAGCTCACAAAGTCACAATATGGTTTTGCTGAAAAATTCATCCATAAACTTTTCAATCTGAGAGACAATACAAATAGCTAATATTAATTATATCTTTCCTATGATAATTCATTCAATAAGATTCATTAAGCACCCACCATCTTCCAGGTGCTGAGCTAGGAAATGGGGATATATGTGATAACCCTCAAGTTAAGATTTGGGGTGGGGCTTACAAAATTTAATCACAAGATTTAGTTTAGTCAAGTAATTCAGTGAATACAGTATACTCAATGATCTTTGGGCTTCAGTTATTCTTATTTGGAGTTTTGTATCATCCATCTATCTATTCATTCAATAAATACTTAAGGAATACTTCATATGTATAATTCTTCATACTAACAGGTCACAATCTATGAGGAAGTGATGGAGAAAAATAAAGAAGATAATGTAAGACTGCAGGAGAAACTCCAAATATCTCAGGAACAACTTGCCTTGGCTGAAAACAGGATCACCTCCCTGGAAAGCAGTTTGAATCTTTACAAGGATAAGTATCAGGCAGCTGTGAATAGCCTTGAATTGCTGGAGTGTCAAATGAAGGTCTTGGAAGGAGATGTCAAAATCATCTCCACTCAGGTATAGTATACACCACAGCCACTCACTGCAATCAAACCCAAAGAAGTGTTGGGGACATGAGCAGAATGCAGGGATCCTAAGTTGTTGCTTAGAACAAACTCCATAATTATTACAAGGCGGGAAAAGTCATCAAACCTTCTGTCAGAAAAGCCCTATCCTTGAATTGTCAAATTTCAGTCTTTTGAACAGCTCTGTCTATGCTCTCTAAGTGGTTAAAATCTCTTGCTTGAGTCTACCTGTTTATTTCAAGAATCACCCCATTAAAGAATAAAGAAAATAATTTTTAAGATGTCCCCAAGTCTCCCATATCCCGATAGAAAGAAGCAAGAACCTCCACAAATGCAATTTAACATGAGTTAGGGAAGAAACCACAAGAGATGAACAGATACACAAAGTAAACAGGAGGCAGAACTAAACAATTCCTGTATCATCATCTCACTTTCTCAGCTAAAATCCCTTCAGTTTGGGAAAGCCTTGTACTTTAGATTCTCTGTGCTTCAGATTAACTAGTAGTGAATTGGTAATGATTTATCAATCATTTAGCAAAATAGAGATAATAGTACAACCAGTTCTTGATTGTCTATCTATGTATTATCCACTAAGAAATTCTCTCTTTAGAGAATCCTCTTCACCATACTCCTGGGCTGCTTCCCCTTCCCCTCACTATACTGTCTAATGAATACAAATTAATTTTTAAAATTAACCTACATAAAATATAGTAAGGCAAGCCAATTTCAGTGGGGGTAGATGAGTCAAAATAGGAAGAGACATACCCTGAAATTCAAAATGATATATAAATACTACTAAATATTAAATAACCTGCCATCATTTACTCTTGGGCTGCTTCCCCTCACTATACTGTACAGTGAATGCAAATTAATTTTTAAAATTAATCTAAGTAAAACATAGTAAGGCAAGCCAAAATAGGAATAGCCATACCCTGAAATCCAAAGTGATAGATAAATACTAGTAAATAATATTAAATAACTTGCCATTATTTACTGGATGCAACCATCTCTCTTCTCTACAAGTATAATAGAAAATTTGTCTTCATCAAGCATTTCAGATCATCTAGAAAAAGATAGTAAGAAATGCTAGCCCACAACATCTAAAAAGTACCTTTCATTCAGTTCTTCAGCCTACTGAGCATCCATGAGTGTCCTCCCAACTTCAGCCACATACAATGACAGTCACAACCCTTGAACATGCTGTCAGTCTGTTAATCAACAAACATTGATTAAGCTTCTGTTGTGTGCCAGACATTGGTCTAAGTCCTGGGTATAAAAAGAGAAGCAAAAGACAGTTGGCCTTTCATCTATCCCTCAGCCTTCCCATTCAAAACCTTACTTTCAGCCTACACTGTGACCCCCAATCATTCCATCCCTCCAAGCCATCTCCCCTCCATTAACTCCGTTCTCTCCTCTTCTCTACTTGACCTCTTGGTGAACTACTTCAGCCCTTCCCTCTGTTAATTAGGTCCTAATTATCCTGCATACAATTTTCTTTGTATATCTTTATTGATTTATTGATTGATGTATATTATTATTGAGTGATGTATGGATATCGATACAAGATTTTCTGCCCTTAAACAATTAAATTCCCCCTAAATATATTTACAAAACTGGCATATGATTCTCTTTCCTTCTAAAAATACCAGGGAGAAGATGGCAAGAAGGATCAGCCAAAGGAAAGAACTACAGAATGTTTACTCTATGAGCTGAAGGAGACCCAAAAGCGCCTGCACGATGCATTGAAAAATGGCACTGAACAGGAAGAAGTTCTTCAGGAGCTTCGCCATAAGCTCATTTGCAGCAATCTTAAAGTAAATGGGCAGGGAGAATGTGTTTCTACTAGAGGAACTTTCACAAAAGAGAAAAAAAAATTGTCAGGGGAAAAAAAAAGGAAATTGAGGGTAGACTACCTCACCCAATGAGCCTCAAACACTGTATTGTAATGGCACGTTTCCATTTGCTCTGGTCCACACTCTTGTGCTCAGACCCAGCACGTCTGGCCTGTTTCCCTTTCTGATCAGAAATGTCGAGCTCTTGTACCACTTAGGTTGGTATATGTCGCTGCTACTCATACCTACCCTAAACCTTTCCTTTACCCTCTAGGCAACTATATCATGTGGCCTCAAAAACATTTATACAGCATTTTATAATTTACAAAGCACTTTATATATCTTATCTTTTTTGATCCTCTAAAAAACCCTTTGAGGTAGATATTGTGGATGTTAATACCTACTAGAAATCAAAGGAGAATTAAAGAACTTGCCCGCTGTCACCCAGGTGGCAGAGACAAAGACTCAGCCCCAGGTCTTCTGATTCCCAACCCACCCTTTGCACAATACCATTTAGTATTTTGATTATGTTCTATACCTGAGCTGTGTCCATTTTCAGATATTGGATCATGAAGAGACTCTGATAAAATTAGAAGTGGACTTTGCTACCTATAGAATGTCCCACAGACAACTTTTCTGCCCTCCAGATGAGTCAGAGGATATCAAACAGGTGGGACGTCCTCGTTGGAAAATTTCCACCCTATTTGAAACTGAGGATTAAAAGTCAGGAATTGGAATGTGGATAGAAATAATCATACATCTATGTAAATATATGTATATGTATATACACACACACCTTTGCCTATATCCTACAGCACTCAGCACTGAAGTCTCAGTTGGGATTAGGCGAGAGAGTGGAGAGATGGATCAATGCAAATCCATCGCCAAGATTGGGAAAACAGCTCACAATCCCAAAAGAAAACATTCCTGTATATTATAATCCCTCCACACTAAGGCATCAGATCCCTTCTTTGCCTTTCCATGTGATACAATAGTATTTAGTTGGATGCTCTTTGAAGCTAAGGCTAAGAGAGAGACAGGAAAAAGTCGTCATATAATTAGGGGTAATGTGGTAAAGGCTTAGCAACTAGTTCTCAAAAACAAAGTGTGTATCCCACACTTTTAAGATTCATCTGCATTATTAACACTTTTTATCACTTTCTTCAAAATAGACAATCAACAAAACAAATCAAGCTCTAATTTACAGTGTTTACCAATTTACAAGGTGTAAATGCTCACACGACAATTTTACAGCCAGCTCTCACAAGCGGTATGAGATATATTCCAGCACATCCCTGGTTATATCCCCCCTGCAGGGGATGGGTGAGATTTTTCTCTTGCAGGTGGTCTGTAAGCCAGAAGTCAAGTGCCTTCTTTTTCTAGACCCATGTCAGAAAGAGTGTCTTAACCTTGGGAAAACTACCCATTGACCTACAGTTATACTGTGTCTAGATCTTGGCACATCTTGAAGAGCAGTGTGAATACCAATGCCTCCGGGTAGAAGAGCACCAGTACCTTCTGAGGGACATGAAGAAAGAACTGGAAAGAGTGTCAGAACAGAAGAAGAAGATCATGAAGGGTAAACCTTGGGGGGGAGGAGCGAAAGTTTTGCAGCGAGGGGAAGCTGGACGGACGATGCGAATGGTGCGTCATGGGCGGTCTTGTCCTGTTGTAGACCTCATGAAGCTGGAGTTAGACATGCACAACCTTTTGCAAGAGACAGCCACCCAAACAGAGCGTAAGGATGGAGAAATGAAGGACCTAAAGGAACACATAAAGAATCTGGAGGGCCAACTGAAAGAGTCCCAGACACTCTGTTTAGAGAAGGAAAAGGTAAGGCAAGAAGCACTGAGACCCCGCGGTGGGGGGGGGGGGGGGGGGAATCAAGGAGATATAAGAGAGGAAGGGAACAGAGAGTCAGAGGATTTCTTTAAATGCTCATCATTAACATAGATGGCAAATATGCTGTAATCAGGGTCTGATGAGAGAATAGAGGATGGTCAATGGGAACGTAAACTCATTGAGGCCTCTGATATTCCTAGTGCCTCCTCCCTCTAAGAACTATATATTTTTTCTTCTTTGCATTCACTTTCATTAACTATCTAAATCTTTATTCTCTATTTGTGGGTTTCCGCACTAGAATGTAAGCTCCTGCAGATGAGGATCTGTTTTATTCTTTGTCTTAGTGTATAGTAGCTGGCACATTGTAAGGTGCTTAATAATTGGTTTGATTGATGGATATATAGCAGGCTTTTAATGAATATTGGTTAAATTGAAGGAAGAACACTCAATAATATTTATTAGTTAAGAAAGAGATTCTTGGAGGGGCATCTGGGTGGCGCAATGGATAGAGCATCAGCTCTGAAGTCAGGAGGACCTGAGTTCTAATCTGGTCACAGACACTTAGCACTTCCTAGCTGTGTGACCTTGGGCAAGTCACTTAACCCCAATTGCCTGAGGCGGGGGAGGAGAGTGGAGGGAAGGATGATTAACATCATTAAGGATTTTGACTGATCTTTTAAATCATATACAGATGCAAACCACACAAAGTGAAAACATTCAACATTCTTGCTCAATATAAATGTGTTTTAGTATTTAACTCAATAGACATTTTAAAGTGTGTGTTGTGTGCAAGGCCCACCCCGATCACAATGCTGCTTTTTTGGTCTACTCAGGTCATTCAGGAGAAAGATGAAGACCTATGTCAAAAAAAGCGGGAAATAATTGAAATGCAAAATACTCTTGAAGCAAAGGACTCAGATTTAGAGACACAAAAGGCCAAAGTGGAAGAGGCAGAGGATGCCCTCCAAGTGTTGAAGGAGAAAGAGGAAAAATGTGAGACTCAGAATGCTGCCCTGGATGCTAAGATCCAGCAGCTTCAGTGTAACCTGAATGAGACCCACCAAGGACAGCTGATAATGGGTGAGTGACTTACAGAACGAGCAAGACTTGTAGAACAGTAAGCAACTCTCCCAATAAAACACTAACTCACATTTTTTATAAAGCTTTCATGTTTACAAAGGACTTTCCTTACTATAGCACATGAGATAGGCCACCCAAACAGCATCCCCATTTAACATATGGAGAAACTCCATAATTAATTCCACTCTCACCTACTTGACCTTTGCTTACCTCTCACTCTCTGTGATCTTACTTTACGGAGATTAAGACTGACCATCCTGAGCGTCCTCAAGAGCCCCCCTTCTTCACCTCAACATATCACTATCTTCATTCCCATTTTTCCAGTATTGCAGGAAAAGCTTCCATCTTCCACTCTAAAAGTAACTCTCTTCCTGTCTACTCTGATGTCATTCCTTTCCATTGGACTCAATCCAATGATCACATTCAATGATCATTCTTTCCCACTGTTTAAAGCAATACAGCTTAGAACCTAATTGTTCTCTACCCCTCTTCAAAAAAATAAATAAATAAACAGCCCTTTCTGAGATTTTCATTTCTGACATTTCTCCCAGGCTAGAAACCTTGAAACCATGTCTTGAAACAGTCTCTTCCTTGTCCTGTTGGCTACTAAGTCCCACTTCTTCCTTCACCATCTCTTTCAAATTAATTGTTGTTGTTCAATCACTTCAGTTTTGTCTGACTCTGCATGATTCCATTTGGGTGTTTTCTTGACAAAGATCCTGGAGTGGCTTGCCATTTCCTTCTCCAGCTCATTTTAAAGATGAGCAAACTGAGGCAAGCTGGGTTGGGTGAGTTGTCCAAGGTCACACAGTTAGGAAGTGCGCTGAGGTTGGATCTGAACTCTTGAAGATGAATCTTCCTGCTGTAAAACCCAGTGCTCTATCCATTGTTCTGTTCTTCCTGTCACTGCTTTAGCCATCTGACCCATTCACCGTGGTAGACTGCCTCTCTACCTCCAGTCTCCTGGCACACAAACCCTTCTAAAGCATGTTTAAGAAATAAGATTGGCTCCCTATTTCCTCATGCATAGAATCCATAGTCCTCTGGACCATTTCCAGGATCTTCCATGATTCACTTCATCCTATCTATTCAGTTTCATTTCCCAAGACTTACCATCAAACATTTCACTTCCATTCAGACTGATTTGACACTGCCTCCTACACATAATATTCATTACCACTTCATGCTTCTGCTATTATCTCCCAACATACACATACTCCTCCAATCCTGGCCATATTTTTAAAATGCATTGATTAATTAATAGTCCTCACATCAGAGACTTCCCTTTACAAAATATATTTCGGGGGGAAGGAGGGGTTGATTACACAAAGAAGGAATGATTCCAGAAACTTTGGTCATATGGCACAAACTTTGACTGCTGAACTTGACCTAAATTCTATTGCCCCTCTCTGTTGGCTGTTCACATTGTTGCAGTCACTGTCTATAATGTTCCTTTACTTCTGCTTTCTTCATTCAGCATTAGTTCATAGAAATATTCCCATTTTTTTCTGTAAATTCTTCATATTTGTCTATGTTTTGGCACAAAAAAATTCAGTTACACTCATATGCCATAATTTGTTTTAGCTGGGCACCAGTCATTAGGCACCTGGTGATTTCCAGTTTTTTATTTTTGCAAATAATGCTGCCATTTATGTTTTTATACATATAGGTCTTTCCTTCAGTCTTGTCAATCACCTCGTTGGGCTATAGTTCTAATAATGAAATCTCTCGATGAAAAGGTATAAATAAATAAATTTTTCTCACATGCTTCATAATCGATTTCCAGAATAGAGTGGGCACTCCACCAGCAGTGAGTTAGTATAACTGTCATCCCATAATCCCTCCCATATTTTTCCTATCTTTTGGCACATCTGCTAGTTTGATGGATAGATATCTAGGGTAGTTTTTGTTTGCATTTCTCTGATTATTGGAGAGTTGAAATGTTTTTTTTTTTTCAGATTGCTATTGATATTGATATTGATATTGATAGTGTGTTTGAGGACTTTGAGTCCTTTGAGGACTGTTTATGTCCTTCACCTATATTTTTTAGGGAATTCAAATGGTTATTGATAATTTATGCTTCTTCTTAAAACTCTTCATTTTTTAGCCACTTATCTATTAGGATACTATCCATCTCTATCTTCTCTGCACAAAAGGAAGATATAACATCTTCTCTAACTCTCCTAACTCTACTTTGAACTCCTGTTGCACTTATTAAATGATCCCCCAGGTTAGGATTTAACTCATTTCTCTTTGTTTTCTATAGGTATTAAGTCTGTCTTTCCAGTGATAGATAGTGTTAAGTCTGTGAGGGCAGGATCTATTTTTTTTTTCATTTTCTCTTCCTCCCCAACACAGCTTCTCCCTCACCTGCTCAGTACCTAGCCCAGGGTTAATAACAAAGGGTGCTGATGATAGCACCTTTTCAACCAATTTGAATCAGATATGGGCAAGCCATACTTCATTACCTCGAGCTACATTAAGAATAAGGAATGGGATGGTCCTCTTTAGACTACATCTAAAGTATTGTGTTCAGCTGTCTGGGAAGCACATTTTAGGAAACTGGATGACCAAGATGGTGTGGGAATTAGAGACCTTGCCAAAATAGAGGACTGGTTGAAGGAACTAGGGATGTTTAGCCTGAAGAAGAGAAGATTCAAGAGGACATGATCATTGTCTTCAAGTATCTGAAAAGCTGTCACGTGGAGAGAGAATTAGACTTCAATTATGTTATGTTTACTTGTGTCTGTGTTTCTCCTAGTAGAATGTAAGCTCCTTGAGGGCAGGAACTGTTTTCATTTCTGTCTCTATATCCACAGTATCTTACAAATACAAGGTGCTTTGTAAATCCTTGTTGAATTGAATTCACGACAGCTGCATTTCAGCCAAACTGCCATTCCCTGAATTTGATCCTCTCTCTCCAGCTTCTATGTGCTCGCTCACACAAGCCAATCTCCTTCCCTGGAATGCACTTCCACCTCCTCTCTACATCTCAGAATCTTTATCTTCAAGACTCAACTCTGAAGCCTGCCCTGATTCCCCTCAGTCTTCCCCTTTCCTTGTACTATACTTATCTGTATAGACTGTGAGCTCCTTGAGAGCAGGAATTCTAATTTTTTTCCTTTTGTATCCCCAATGCCTTGCACATAGTAGGGCAGCTTAATAAATGAATTTTGAATTGAATTTAATTGAGTTGAATTGACTTGTCCCACTTGGTCCCAGAGGACAGAACTAGGATGAATGGGTGGAAAGTACAAGAAAGGCAGATTTCCTTTCAACAGAAGAAAAACTTCCTACCAATGTCCTTTTGGACATTGTCTCTATTTCCTTTTTTATGGAATGGTCTATTCTAGGAATTAGTGAGTTCCCCTTCAGTAGATGTCGTTAAGCCAAGGTGAAATGAACCCAGAAGCAAGATGCTCAGGGATTCCTGCTCATCTATGGATTGAACTAGATGAACTCTGAGGTTCCTTCAAATTCCACAATTCTATTATTCTGTGATTCCTTTCTCTCATTGAGACTAAAAGTGATTCTTTTACTGTTTTCCTATAGCTCAGCAGCTGACGTGTGTTGAAAAGAAGGCATCCATGCTAAAGGATAACCTAGATCTTTCCCAGCAGAAGCTGGAAGACCAGATAGATGAGAACATGGAAAAAACTGAGCTTATCAAAAAGCTATCCTGTGAGCTCAAAAGACGACAGGAAGATAAATCCACTGTAGTGAATCTCCTGGAAGCAGAAAGGTACCAGAACAGTTCCTAAGGACGGGGGCTCAATATCTCCCGACATAATGTTGAAAAAGGGAGCACTTTAGACATTGATAGCTGCCTATAAGGACTTACTCACATTTGGGGAAATTGTCCCAAAATTTCTAATTCTAAGGCTATCCAATTGTTTGTGAAGCCAGGTTTCAACTCTGTAGACACTCCTCTTGCTCCTCATTCCTCCATAATAGCTGACACACTCAGTGCCTTCTCTGCTGGGGACAGTCATTTTTTCTAAAATACTCTTTCACTAAGATGGAACTACAGCTCTATGTGAGCCTAGAGTAGGTGCCAAAGCCTTCCACTTAGTCACCTCATAGCTATCGCATCTTTTTCCTCCATTTTGGTTTTTTGTGTTTCATTTTTATTTACAGCTTTTACCAGATATGTCCCTCTTGTTTTACTTCTCCCCATAGAATTACTCCTTATGACAAAGAAAAAAGAAAGACATAAAAAGAATTTAGCCAAACTAACCAATATTTCAATCAAGTAGTCTAATAGCATATGCATTGTTCTATACCCAGAGTCATCCTAAATGCAAAGAAGGGAGAGAAGCTTAATTATTATAATGTTATATTATGATATATATTACAATTTCAGCATTCAATTTCCAGATTTTTGATTCTTTTTATTGACATTAGTGTAATCATGTATATTGCTTTCTTCCCATACTAATTTATATCCTTTATATTCATTATTTCTTATGGAGCGGTAATATTAAACTCCATTTATGTCAGCCAAATAATAAGCATTTATTAAGCATCTATTTGTGCCAGGAATTTTGCTAAGTGTTTGGTATTCAAATATGGAAAGGCAGATGATTGTCTCTTACTCTCAAGGGATTCACAGTTTAATGTATAACAATCTTTTTAGCTATTCTTCAATGAACAATTTTGCAAATTTTTAACATTCTTCTAGAAAGAATACTGAAATGCTGATGTCAGAGCTTGAAGTATGCAACAGGAAATACCATGATGCAGAAAAGAAGAATATTGAACTTCAGAAAACAACGTGTGATATAAAACTACAGCTGAGTGAAAACCAAGACAAGACAGAGGAACTTAAAGACCAGGTTTGAGGGAAAGACAGGAAGTCCGCCTTTGACTTTCCTTTTCTCTAAATATAAACATGCACCTTTAGATAAGAAAGTGAAGTCACTGTGAAGTATTTAGTGATAGGTCATGCTGAGCAATCTCTACAACTCCTCTAATAGCATTCACCTGTAAGCTAGCTGGCCAAAGTAGCTACGGCCATAGAACAGTGTTTTCACTGTTTGCTAAGCTGACAAGGGGTTGGCAGCCTCTTTCTCCAGAATATTTACCCTCAAAGACAAGATGCTTAGAAAAGAACATGAAAAAGTCATTGCTCAGTGAAATTTCATATTAAAAATATTTGTGGGAGATGGGGAGAAGTAGAATCTGCAGCTCAAGAGCACCAGCCCTCAAGTCAGGAGGACCCAAGTTCAAATCTGGCCTCAGACAATTAAACACTTCCTAGCTGTGTGACCCTGGGCAAGTCACTTAACCCCATTTGCCTCAGCAAAAAAAAAAACCAAAAAACAAACAAACAAAAAAGAATCTACAGCTCAAATAAATACATATGGGGCAGCTAGGTGGCACAGTGGATAGAACAACAGCCCTGGAGTCCAGGCTTCAGACACTTGATGTTTACTACCTGTGTGACCCTGACCAAGTCATTTAACCCCAATTGCCTCATAAAAAAATTTTAAATGGGTATGCCCAAAGCAATCAGTGATGGCTAAGAGAAACTGAAGAAATGAAGGAAATTCTTTTTCCTGAATATTAATGGAAACTCCATCATGAAGGCTGGTTTACTATAGAGATAACCCAATTACTTCTCATAATTTCCAAGTTATAATTAGAAAGGATGCTGACCCTTTGGTCCCTGACTTTATATCCTCAGCTTGAGGAGGAATATAAGATTAATCGGTGTGTACGAAAACAAGTGAAACAACTAGAGTGTGAGCGAGAGGATTCTCAGGACTTGAAGCAAAAGTGGAAGATCCGAGAAAAGGAGTTGAAGAATAAAATTGAGGCACTCAAGAAGGAAATCCAAGATAATAAGAAATTGGTGAGAAATATGACGCAGGGAAATGAGGGTCTAGACCCAGGCAGGGCAGATACACCAGCACATAGATAAGTAGCTATCAGAACTAGTACTTCAATATAGCATTTGTAGAAGAGAACTGGGTGAAATATCCCAGGATAGGAGGGGGACTGGAATGGGCCTGTGGGTGTTATTTTAGATAGCATGTGATATCTCAGGCTCTGACCTTTATTCTTCAATGAGGTAATAGGCTCTGGAAAAACTGAATATCCTTGAAGAACAGAACAGGAGCCTTCTGGATCAGCAACAATGTTTATTACAACAGAGTAGAATTGAGAGCAAGCTCGAGAATGTTGTGATGAGGAATCTAAGTGCTGAGGTGAGCAGACCCAAAAAACCACAGCAATGGAGAAAAGGGAAAACTTGGCCCAGGCTCTTGCACCCTGTCCTCCCCGACCCAGTCCTTGCTAGTCTGAGATTCTACTCCCTACCCATTCTCTGACACACAGATACCATAACACAAAAAATCCTGTGAGCATCCTCACCCCTCAGCCATCAGTCAATATGTATATCCCTCAGGTCAAAATCTACTTTTGTTTTCATATTCAGCTCCCAGCGAGAGCCCCTTTTTCCAGAATATTTACCCCAAAGAGAAGCTGTTTGGCTTCTGCTTCCTTGTGTACTTATGCATAGAGACTCAGAGATAAATATGAATCCTGCAAATATTTAGGCCCTGGACACCCCTATTGCCTTCTGCCTTTTCCCATCTTCTCTTTTAGACTGAAGGGGTAGGCTGATGTGGCTGGTTGGTTCTGAATATGAAACCTAAAGAGGAAATGAGTAGAAGTGGAAAACAGGAGGTTGTTATATTCCTATTGTGTGAGTGAGGAAGAGATGGAAAGAAAAGCCAAGAACACCAAAATTTCCAACCAAACCAATTCTAATTTTCTTCTCAAGAGATGAGTTTGTGGAAAAGGTCAAAGATAGAAGGATAAGGAAAAAAGGAATAAGATCTCGCAGGAGGAAGTGTGAGATGATGGATGGGACAAAGCAACAGATGGGGTCAAGTGGTAGTTACGGAATCACTCTCTCAAGCTCTGGGCTTCCTTTCTCAATGAGGAATAGAAGGAAAGGCTAACTTAGAGGATGAATAGCAAGATCAGCTCCAGCAGAACTCATTCCAACTAGAATTAGTTACATGCTTAGACTACTGAAGAACTGGCCAGAATGACAAGAGCACTCCAAACATTGCTCATTCTGAAATCCACCTCTTACCTGTTTCTGCTACACAAAGAAAGAAACTCATAACCTAGCTCATTTGTAGGTTGACTGTTCAGCATCTAATCTTTCAAATCTTCTACTAAAGCTAGTTTTCACTTTCATGTCACACTCACTGATCCAAAGTCACCTAGCAGTCCTAAACTGCATGGATTTTTGACACTTTTTTCCACCTCCTATTTTAGGTCAGCGGATTGGATGGTTGGTTATTTTAGAGATGAAAACCACGGGAAAAATGGTAAAAGAACAGGATAGGAGAAAACTTACTTTCATTCCTATTAAATGAGGAAGAAAAAAATCAAGATAGTTTTCTAAACAAACTCATGCTAATGTTCTTTGCAAGGTTTTGTAGAAGCAGTCAAAGAAATAGATGAGAACAGACCAAGAAGTCACGGGATGATATGTAGAACTGTGGCTCAGGGTGATGGGGTGAGTATCTTAGGTGGCAGGTAATTCCTGATACCTGGGGTTTTGTTTTTTAATGACTAGTATAATGAACAGTGGAAAGAGCCTTGGGAAGAGGACCACAGTTCCACAAGAAAATCCCAATACCATCCTGTACAAATGGAGTCACCTCCAAGAAAGTTCAGTGTTGCTGAGAAGATGTATGCAGAAGAGGTAAGCAGACCTGAGAGCAGCAGAATGGTGGGAAAGGGGAATAGCTTTGAACAGTCATTTGGTGACCCATCCACCATCCATTGTCACAGAGGTATCACTACCCAGTAGACAACTAATGCCTAAAAATCCTGTGATCCAACTGAAACTTAGGATTCCTGGTCAGCATGAAACCCTGCCCAATCTCCTACAAAGTCCAGGTTTCATTTCCATGTCACATTCATTAAGGGAAGAGTATCTTCTTTCTCTTTTAAAAATATAGATTTACAATTCCAATTCATCAGTGATGAACAGAACCAGCTACACCCACCAAAAGAACACGGGGAATGAGTGTGGACCACAACATAGCATTTCCAGTCCTGTTTTTGTCTGCTTGCATTTTTGTTTTTTTCCCAGATTATTTTTACCTTCTTTCTAAATCCGATTTTTTCTTTTGTAGCAAGATAAATATGAATACATATTTATATATACATATATTGGATTTAACATATACTTTAGCATATTTAACATGTATGGGACTACCTGGTAACTAGGGGACAGGTGGAAGGAAAGGAGGGGGAAAGTTGGAACAGAAGTTTTTGCAAAAATATGTTGAAAAATTACCCATACATGTGTTTTGTCAATAAAAAGCTACAATAATATATATATATATATATATATATATAGAGAGAGAGAGAGAGAGAGAGAGAGATATGGATGGATAGATAAGATTTTATAGGAGTCCCAAGCCAGCTGAGCTGTGGCAACATATTCTCCCTACTTACTATTTGAGCTTGTCCAACCCCTGGTTGGCTGGTTTCATGTTTTAGAGATGGAAACATAAGGGAAAAGGGGTGGAGGAGGAGATAGGAATAACCTACTTTCATTCTATTATTAGAGGGAGAAAATAAGAAAAAAGTAAAATCAAGATAGTTTCCAAACAAACTCACTCCAATGTTGTTTGCAAGCTTTTGTAGAAGCAGTCAAAGAAATACATGAGAACAGACCAAGCAGTCACAGGATGATATGTAGAACTGCGGGTCAGGGTGATAGGGGTGAGGATCTTAGGTAGCAGGTAATTCCTGATACTTGGGTTTTATTTTTTCATGATTAGTATGATGAAAAATGCAAAGAGCCTTGGGAAGAGGACGACAGTTGCAGGATAAAAACCCAATACCATCCTTTACAAAGGGAGTCACCTCCAAGAAAGCTCATTGTTGCTGAGAAGATGTATACAGAAGAGGTAAGCTGACCCGAGAGCAGTAGAATGGTGAGAAAGGGGAATAGCTTTGCACGGTCATTTGGTGATCCATCCACCCATCCATTGTCACAGAAGTATCACTACCCAGTAAAAAACTAATGCCTAAAAATTCTGTGATCCAACTGAAACCTAGGATTCCTGGTCATCATGAAACCCTGCCCAATCTCCTACAAAGGCCAGGTTTCACTTCCATGTCACATTCATTAAGGGAAGAGTATCTTCTTTCTCTTTTAAAAATATAGATTTAATAAGAGCCCTAAGCCAGCTGACCTGTGGCAGCATATTCTCCTACTTCCTATGTGATCTTGTCCAACTGGTTGGTTGGTTGGATGTTTTAGAGATGGAAACCAAAGGAAAAATGGGTGGAGGTGGAGGACAGAAAATGACATACTTTCATTCTATTATTTGAGGGAGGAAGTAAAAATAAATAAAAGATAGTTTTCCAAACTCACTCCAATGTTCATTGCAAGCCTTTGTAGAAGCAGTCAAAGAAATACATGAGAACAGAGCAACCAGTCACAGGATAATATGTAGAACTGCGGGTCAGGGTGATAGAGGTGAGGATCTTAGGTGGCAGGTAATTCCTGAGACCTGGAGTTTTGTTTTTTTTATGACTAGTATGATGAACAATGGAAAGAGCCTTGGGAAGAAGATGACAGTGCAAGGAAATTATCCCAATACCATCCTGTACAAATGGAGTCACCTCCAAGAAAGCTCATTGTTGCTGAGAAAATGTATGCAGAAGAGGTAAGCAGACCCAAGAGCAGCAGAATGGGGGGAAAGGATGATCCGTCTACCCATTCATTGTCAAAGAAGCATCCAGTAGACAACTAATTCCTAAAAATCTGTGATCCAACTGAAACCTAGGATTCCTGGTCAGCATGAAACCCTGCCCAATCTCCTACAAAGGCCAGGTTTCACTCCATGTCACATTCATTGAGGAAAAAGTAGCTTCTTTCTCCTTTAAATATATAGATTTAATAAGAGCCCCAAGCCAGCTGATCTGTGGCAGCATATTCTCCTACTTCCTATTTAAGCTTGTCCAACTAGTTGGTTGGTTCAATGTTTTAGAGATGGAAAGCAAAGGAAAAATGAGTGGAATTGGAGGATAGGAAATGACCTATTTTTCATTCTATTATTTGAGGGAGGAAGTAAGAAAAAAATAAAATCAAGATAGTTTTCCAAACAAACTCACACCAATGTTCTTTGCAAGCTTTTGTAGAAGCAGTGAAAGAAATACATGAGAACAGAGCAAGAAGTCATAGGATGATATGTAGAACTGTGGCTCAGGGTGATAGGAGTGAGTAACTTAGGTGGCAAGTAATTCCTGATACCTGGGGTTTTGTTTTTTAATGACTAGTATTATGAAAAATGGAAAGAGCCTTGGGAAGAGGATGATGGTTCCAGGATAAAATCCCAATTATATCCCTTACAAATGGAGTCACCTCCAAAAAAGCTCAGTGTTACTGAGAAGATCTGTCCAGAAGAGGTAAGCAGACCCAAGAGCAGTAGAATGGTGGAAAGAGGAATAGCTTTGAATGATCATTTGGTGATCCATCCATCCATCCACTGTCACAGAGGCATCACTATCCAGTAGACAATTAATACCTAAAATTCCTGTGATCCAACTGAAAGCTAGGATTCCTGGTCAGCATGGAACCCTGCCCAATCTCCTACAAAGGCCAGGTTTCACTTCCATGACACATTCATTGAGGAAAAAGTAGCTTCTTTCTCTTTTAAAAATATAGATTTAATAAGAGCCCTAAGCCAGCTGACCTGTGGCAGCATATTCTCCTACTTCCTATTTGAGCTTGTCCAACTGGTTGGTTGGTTGGATGTTTTAGAGATGGAAACCAAAGGAAAAATGGGTGGAGGTGGAGGACAGGAAATGACTTACTCTCATTCTATTATTAGAGGGAAGGAGTAATTTTTTAAAAATCAAGATAGTTTTCCAAACTCACTCCAATGTTCTTTGCAAGCTTTTGTAGAAGCAGTCAAAGAAATACATGAGAACAGATCAAGCAGTCACAGGATTATCTGTAGAACGGTGCTCAGGGTGATAGGGGTGAGCATCTTAGGTGGCAGGTAATTCCTGATACCTAGAGTTTTCTTTTTTAATGACTAGTATTATGAAAAATGCAAAGAGCCTTGGGAAGAGGATGATGGTTCCAGGAGAAAATCCCAATACCAACCTTTACAAAGGGAGTCACCTCCAAGAAAGCTCAGTGTTGCTGAGAAGATGTATCCAGAAGAGGTAAGCAGACCCGAGAGCAGTAGAATGGTGGGAAAGGGGAATAGCTTTGCACGGTCATTTGGTGATCCATCCACCCATCCATTGTCACAGAGGCATCACTACCCAGTAGACAATTGATGCCTAAAATTCCTGTGATCCAACTGAAATCTAGGATTCCTGGTCAGCATGAAACCCTGCCCAATCTCCTACAAAGGCCAGGTTTCACTTCCATGTCACATTCAATTAGGAAAACGTAACTTCTTTCTCTTTTAAAAATATAAATTTAATAAGAGCCCCAAGCCAGCTGAAGTTTGGCAGCATATTCTCCTACTTCCTATGTGATCTTGTCCAACTGGTTGGTTGATTGATTCAGTGTTTTAGAGATGGAAACCAAAGTAAAAATGGGCAGAAATGGAGAACAGGAAATAACCTACTTTCATTCTATTATTTGAGGGAGGAAGTAAGAAAAAAATAAAATCAAGATGGTTTTTCAAACTCACTCCAATATTCATTGCAAGGATTCGCAAAAGCAGTCGAAGAAATACATGAGAATAGAGCAAGCAGTCACAGGATGATATGTAGAACTGTGGCTTAGGGTGATAGGGGTGAGGATCTTAGGTGGCAAGTAATTCCTGACACCTGGGGTTTTGTTTTTTCATGACTAGTATGATGAAAAATGCAAAGAGCCTTGGGAAGAGGACGACAGTTGCAGGAGAAAAACCCAATACCATCCTTTACAAAGAGAGTCACCTCCAAGAAAGCTCAGTGTTGCTGAGATCTGTCCAGGGGAGGTAAGAAGACCTGAGAGCAGCAGAATGATGGGAAAGGAGAATAGCTTTGAATGATCATTTGGTGACCCATCCACCCATCCATTGTCACAGAGGCATCACTACCCAGTAGACAACTAATGCCTAAAATTCCTGTGATCCAACTGCAACCTAGGATTCCTATTCAGCATGAAAGCCTGCCCAATTTCCTACAAAGGCCAGGTTTCACTTCCATGTCACATTCATTGAGGGAAAAGTAGCTTCTTTCTCTTTTAAAAATATAGATTTAAAATGAGCCCTAAGCCAGCTGAAGTTTGGCAGCATATTCTCCTACTTCCTATTTGAGCTTGTCCAACTGGTTGGTTGGTTGGATGTTTTAGAGACGGAAACCAAAGGAAAAATGGGTGGAAGTGGAGGACAGAAAATTATCTACTTTCATTCTATTATTAGAGGGAAGAAGTAATTTTTAAAACATCAAGATGGTTTTTCAAACTCACTCCAATGTTCATTGCAAGGTTTTGCAGAAGCAGTCAAAGAAATACATGAAAACTCATTGAGCAATCACAGCATAATATACAGAACTGTGGCTAAAGGTAATAGGGATGAGGATATTAGGTGGCAGGTAATTCCTGATATCTGGGGTTTTGTTTTTGCATGACTAGTGTGATGAAAGATGGAAAGAGCCTTGGGAAGAGGAGGACAGTTCCAGAAAAAAATCCCAATACCAACCTTTACAAAGGGAGTCACCTCCAAGAAAGCTCAGTGTTGCTGAGAAGATGTATCCAGAAGAGGTAAAGCAGACCTGAGAGCAGTAGAATGGTGGAAAGGGGAATAGTTTTGAATGGTCATTTGTTGACCCATTCACCCATCCACTGTCACAGAGGCATCACTACCCAGTAGACAACTGATGCCTAAAATTCCTGTGACCTAACTGAAACCTAGGATTCCTGGTCAGCATGAAACCCTGCCCAATCTCCTACAAAGGCCAGGTTTCACTTCCATGTCACATTCAATGAGGAAAAAGTACCTTCTTTCTCTTTTAAAAATATAGATTTAAAAAGAGCCCCAACCCAGCTGAAGTTTGGCAGCATATTCTCCTACTTCTTATTTGAGCTTGTCCAACTAGTTGGTTGATTGATTCATTGTTTTAGAGATGGAAACCAAAGTAAAAATGGGCAGAAATGTAGGACAGGAAATAACCTACTTTCATTCTATTATTTGAGGGAGGAAGTAAGAAAAAAATAAAATCAAGATGGTTTTTCAAAATCACTCCAATGTTCATTGCAAGCTTTTGTAAAAGCAGTCAGAGAAATACATGAGAAGATAACAAGCAGGCACAGGATGATATGTAGAACTGTGGCTCAGGGTGATAAGGGTGAGGACCTTAGAAAGCAAGTAATTCCTGATACCTGGGGTTTTTTTTTTTTAATGACTAGTGTGATGAAAAATGGAAAGAGCCTTGGGAAGAGGACGATAGTTCCAGGAGCAAATCCCAATACCATCCTGTACAAATGGAGTCACCTCCCAGAAAGCTCAGTGTTGCTGAGAAGATCTGTCCAGGGGAGGTAAGCAGACCTGAGAGCAGCAGAATGATGGGAAAGGAGAATAGCTTTGCACGGTCACTTGGTGACCCATCCACCCATCCATTGTCACAGAGGCATCACTACCCAGTAGAAAAATGATGCCTAAAATTCCTGTGATCCAAGTGAAACCTAGGATTCCTGGTCAGCAAGAAACGCTGCCCAATCTCCTACAAAGGGCAGGTTTCACTTCTATGTCACATTCATTGAGGAAAAAGTTGCTTCTTTCTCCTTTAAATATATAGATTTAATAAGAGCCCCAAGCTAGTTGAATTGTGGCAGCATATTCTCCTACTTCCTATTTGAGCTTGTCCAACTGGTTGGTTCGTTGGATATTTTAGAGATGGAAACCAAAGGAAAAATGGGTGGAAGTGGAGCACAGGAAATGACTTACTTTCATTCTATTATTAGAGGGAAGAAGTAATTTTTTAAAAAATCAAGATGGTTTTCCAAACTCACTCCAATGTTCTTTGCAAGCTTTTGTAGAAGCAGTCGAAGAAATGCACGAGACCAGACCAAGGAGTCACAGGATAATGTGTAGAACTGCGGGTCAGGGTGATAGGGGTGAGTAACTTAGGTGGCAGGTAATTCCTGATACCTGGGTTTTGTTTTTTAATGACTAGTATGATGAAAAATGGAAAGAGCCTTGCGAAGAGGACGACAGTTACAGGAGAAAATCCCAATACCATCCTGTACAAATGGAGTCACCTCCAAGAAAGTTCAGTGTTGCTGAGAAGATGTATGCAGAAGAGGTAAGCAGACCTGAGAGCAGTAGAATGGTGGAAAGAGGAATAGCTTTGAATGGTCATTTGGTGATCCATCCACCCATCCATTGTCACAGAGGCATCACTACCCAGTAGACAACTGATGCCTAAAAGTCCTGTGATCCAACTGAAACCTAGGATTCCTGGTCATCATGAAACCCTGCCCAATCTCTTACAAAGGGCAGGTTTCTGTTCCATGTCACATTCATTGAGGGAAAAGTTGCTTCTTTCTCCTTTAAATATATAGATTTAATAAGAGCCCCAAGCCAGCTGACCTGTGGCAGCATATTCTCCTACTTCCTATGTTGCTTCTTTCCAATCTTGTCCAACTGATTGGTTGGTTGGATGTTTTAGAGATGGAAACCAAAGGAAAAATGTGTGGAGGTGGAGGATAGGAAACGAACTACTTTCATTCTATTATTTGAGGAAGGAAGTAAGAAAAAATAAAATCAAGATGGTTTTCCAAACTCACTCCAATGTTCTTTGCAAGCTTTTGTAGAAGCAATCAAAGAAATACATGAGAACAGAGCAAGCAGTCACAGGATGATATGTAGAACTGTGGCTCAGGGTGATAGGGGTGACCATCTTAGGTGGCAGGTAATTCCTGATACTTGGGGTTTTGTTTTTTAATGACTAGTATGACGAAAAATGGAAAGCGTCTTGGGAAGAGGATGATAGTTCCAGGATAAAATCCCAATACTATCTTTTACAAATGGAGTCACCTCCAAAAAAGCTCAGCGTTGCTGAGAAGATCCATCCAGGGGAGGTAAGCAGACCCAAGAGCAGTAGAATGGTGGGAAAAGGGGATAGCTTTGAATGGTCGTTTGGTGACCCTTGCACCCATCCACTGTCACAGAGGCATCACTATCCAAAAGACAACTAATACCTAAAATTCCTGTGATCCAACTGACACCTAGGATTCCTGGTCAGCATGGAACCCTGCCCAATCTCCTACAAAGGCCAAGTTTCACTCCATGTCACATTCATTGAGGGGAAAGTTGCTTCTTTCTTCATGTAGAGAGTGCTTTTTAAAAATAGAGATTTAATGGGATCCCAAACCCCATTCTCCTACCTTCTATTTGAGCTTGCCCAACTGGTTTGTTAATTGGATGTTTTAGACATGAAACAAATTAAAAACTGATGAAATCAGAGGACAGAAGGGTATCTTCCCTTGTTCTTACATGAGTGAACCAAAGACAATTTAAAAATCCCGATAGTCATGTTTACAATCCAAATCCCTCCAAGTTTCCTTTTAAGAGTTTGTAGAAAAGGTCAAAGATATTTGTGAAAACAGGCCAAAGCATAACAGGATAAAGTGTGGGACCGTGGCTCCTGGCTTTGGGGAGGGGTGAGATTTTTAGGTGGCAGTCAATTCCTGATGTTTGAAACTTTGTCTTTCAATGACTCATAGGGGGACAGACGGAAGGAACCAATGGACGAGGATCAGGTTGTCCAATATAAGAGGCAACATTACCCATTGCCACAGTACTCACTTACAAAAAAAATGAGTTCTCCTGAGAAGTTCCAACAAGATAAGGTAAAAAGACACAAAGGCATCACAATAGTGGGGAAAGGGGACAGCTCTAGATAATTATTCTCTGATCTCCCATGGAGCTCTAACTCCCAAGCAAATAATTAATGCTGAAAGTACTAGAATATAGCTCACTCCAAGACTTGCTGATAAACTTCAAACCCTCTCCATCCTTGGATCAAAACTAAGTTTCACTTTCATGTCACTGTCACTGGGGTCATCATCCTCACCATATCTTTGAGACTGGCTAATTGGTGAGTTGGTTGGTTGATTGACTGAAATGGAACCCCAGAGAAAAATTGGGTAGGATTGGAGGCTCCCTACCTTCATTTGTACTATATGAGCCAGTGGAAAAAAATTAAATAAAATCCAGACAGTGTTCCAAGCAAATTCACTCAGATATTCAGTAGAAGAGGTCAAAGAAACTGATGATAATAGGCCAAAATATCATAGATAAAGTATGGATCTGTGGCTCAAGGTGAGTATTTTAGGTGGCAGGCAATTCCTGATGTGTGGGACTTTGTCCTTCAATAGTAAGAGGAGAGATTAAATGAGCCTGAGATTGAGAAACTGAGTCTCCAGGATACAATGGACATTTATCTATTGAGTTGGGACTCACCAAAGGAAAAGATCCAAAGCAGCCATAAAACGTGGGCAGAAGCAAGATCATCACAGTGGTAAAGGGCAACAGATTCTCTAAGTTAGCCACCTATCCTTGGTCAAACACTCCTCAGTGAGCAATAAGGCCTAAAATCCAATGAGCTTTCAGGTGAACATCCAACCATCCCTGTCCTATCAAAGCCAGGTTTCGCTTTCATGTCACACTTACTGAGACATGTGTCATTTCTTTCTCCATATTGAAAGTTTTTTTAAAAATATTGATTTAATTCAATATTTATCCATCTAGAGCTTAAAATGAGTTTTTCCCACATCCCCTTTCAGACTGGATGATTGATTCGTTGGTTAGATGTTTTCCAGCTGGAAATAAAAGAAAAAAGGGAATGGAGGGCAGGGGAATACCTTCACACTTGGTACTATGTGAGTGAGAAAGTAAGAAAATACACTCAGGATAGTTTTCCCACCAACTCACACCAGTGTTTTTTGCCAAAGTTTGTAGAAGAGGGCAACACAATTGATGAGAATGGGCCAAAATATCATGGGATGAGTGTGAGACTGTGGCTGAGGATAGTAGCAGCATTTTAGGTTACTGGAAGTTCCTGATAATGATTGAGGCTTTGTTCTTCAATGATGAGTAGGATGATGGACTGTATGAGACAAGGGATAAGCACAAGCCATGCACAGGTTACATGCAATATCGTCCATCACAATGGGACTCGTTTACCAAAAAGCTTAGTGCTGATGAGAAGATCCGACAGCCGGGAGAAAAGGTGAGCAGGGACAAGAGAACCACTTTGGGGGAAAAGGGACAACTCTGAAAAGTCATTCCACAATAAAGAACATGCATCCTTTGTCACAGAGGTATCGCTACCCAGTAAGTAAATAATGCCTAAAATCTTCTGACAAAGTTAAATCCTAGCTTTCACGTCAATATCCAACCTTCCATGTCCATCTACCAAAACTTCATTTCACCTTTATGTCACACTCACTGATGGTCACTTCTTTCTTCATGGAGAGAGCCCTTTAAAAATATTGATTTAAAGTCAATATTTACCAATCTGGAGCTTGAAATGAGTATTTCCCACATCCCCTTTCAGGCTGTCCAATTGATTCATTGATTGGATGTTTTCCAACTGGAAACAAATGAAAAAATGGAATGGAGGGCAGGGGAATACCTACATACTTAGTACTATGTGAATAAGGAAGTAAGAAAAGATACTCAGGATAGTTTTCCCACCAAACTCACATCCGTGTTTTTTGCCAAAATTTGTAGAAGGAGGCAACAAAATTGATGAGAATGGGCCAAGATATCATTGGATGAGTGTGAGACTGCGGCTGAGGACAGGAGGAGCATTTTAGGTTACAGGAAGTTCCTGATAATGACTGAGGCTTTGTTTTTCAATGATGAGTAGGATGACCAACTGGATGAGGCGGGAGTTAAGCACGATCCATGCTCAGATTACATGCAATATCGTCCATCACAACGGGACTCTTTTACCAAAAAGCCTAGTGCTGATGAGAAGATCCGACAGCCGGAAGAAAAGGTGAGCAGAGACAAGAGAACCACTTTGGGGGGAAGGGGACAGCTCTGAAAAGTCATTCCGCAATAAAGAACATGCATCCTTTGTCACAGAGGTATCACCACCCAGTAAATAAATAATGCCTAAAATCTTCTGACAAAGTTAAATCCTAGCTTTCAGGTCAACGTCCAACCTTCCATGTCCATCTACCAAAGCTACATTTTACCTCTATGTAACAGTCACTGAGGCAAAGGTCACTTCTTTCTTCATGTAGAGAGCCCTTTAAAAATATGGATTTAAAGTCAATATTTACCCATCCAGAGCTTGAAATGACTTTTTCCCACATCCCCTTTGAGACTGACCAATTGATTCATTGATTGGATGTTTTCCAACCAGAAACAAAAGGAAAAAGGGAATAGAGGGCAGGGGAATACTTACACACTTAGTATTATGCAAGTGAGGAAGAAAAGACACTCTGAATAGTTTTCCCACCAAACTCACGCCAGTGTTTTTTGCCAAAGTTTGTAGAAGAGGGCAACAAAATTGATGAGAATGGGCCAAGGTATCATGAGATGAGTGTGGGACTGTGGCTGAGGATAGTAGGAGCATTTTAGGTTACTGGAAGTTCCTGATGATTGAGGCTTTGTTCTTCAATGATGAGTAGGATGACGAACTGGATGAGGCGGGGATTAAGCACGATCCATGCTCAGATTACATGCAATATCGTCCATCACAACGGGACTCTTTTACCAGAAAGCTTAGTGCTGATGAGAAGATCCGACAGCTGGGAGAAAAGGTGAGCAGGGACAAGAGAACCACTTTGGTGGGGAAGGGAACAGCTCTGAAAGGTCATTCTGCAATAAAGAACTACCATCCTTTGTCACAGAGGTATTGCTACCCAGTAAGTAAATAATGCCTAAAATCTTCTGACAAAAGTTAAATCCTAGCTTTCAGGTCAATGTCCAACCTTCCATGTCCACCTACCAAAGCTACATTTCACCTTTATGTCACAGTCACTGAGACAAAGGTCACTTCTTTCTTTATGTAGAGAGCCCTTTAAAAATATGGATTTAAAGTCAATTTTTCCCACATCCCCTTTGAGACTGACCAATTGGTTCATTGGTTGGATGTTTTCAAACCAGAAACAAAAGAAAAAAGGGAAAGGAGGGCAGGGGAATACCTATACACTTAGTACTATGCAAGTGAGGAAGAAAAGCCACTCAGAATAGTTTTCCCACCAAACTCGCGCCAATGTTTTTTGCCAAAGTTTGTAAAATAGGACAAGACTGTGGCTGATGATAATATAAGCATTTTAGGTTACAGGAAGTTCCTGATGATTGAGGCTTTGTTCTTCAATGATGAGTAGGATGACGGACTGGATGAGGCGGGGGTTAAGCACGATCCATGCTCAGATTACATGCAATATCGTCTATCGCAACGAGACTCTTTTACCAGAAAGCTTAGTGCTGATGAGAAGATCCTACAGCAGGAAGAAAAGGTGAGCAGGGACAAGAGAACCACATCGGTGGGGAAGGGGACAGCTCTGAAAGATCATTCTGCAATAAAGAACATCCATCCTTGTAGTGTTCTGGATGGTTTTCTGGAGGTCTTTGGACCAGCCTTCTTTTCAGTTGAATAATCACCACAAGAATAGCCAGGTGTTAAAGTCCAGATTCTTTACTGTCTCCTTATCTGGGACTTGACTAGCTTTCTGGAGGCCCTTCAGACCAGCCTTGGTCTCAGTGGGGGAAGCAGGAGGCCAGCCACCACAGTGGTGTGAGATGGAGTGAATGTGTCTCTCCTTGGCTTCAAGAGCTTAAGCTCCCACCTCCAGTCCTCTGTCTTCTCCGAGTCTGACCCTGGCTGAGTTTGTCCCAGTTTATATGCTCTATTATAATTAGATCACTTATAGCATACTGAGTATAAACTAATCATTATATCACTAGGGAACCATTATTTGTTGTAAGATTAAATCAATCATACTGAACTAGAGAACTATTAATCACCATGCTAAACTAGATAACCATTGTCTTATCAATTCCACTGACTTAACACTTTGTAAGGATCCTTGTTTCAAGTACAGAGTTCTAGCCCATAACCCATCCTTTGTCACAGATGTATCACTATCCAGTAAGTAAATGATGCCTAAAATCCCCTGACAAAGTTAAATCCTAGCTTTCAGGTCAACATCCAACCTTCCATGTCCATCTTCCAATACCATATTTCACCTTTATGTCATACTCACTGAAGCAATGGTCACTTATTTCTTCACATAAGGAGCTCTTTTTAAAGTATTGATTTGAATGGAGGCCCAAACTGCCTGGACTTTGTACCACTTTTATCCAGCTCTTATTGAGTTTGGCTAACTGGTACGTTGGTTGGTTAGTTCAGAGCAAGACCCTAAACAAAGAATGAGAGAAGGCTGTGTACCCAGATTCCTATTATGTGAGTGAAAAAGTAAAGAAAAGGAAAATTAAGGCAGTCATTTTTCAAACCAAACATCCCCATTCCCTTCGAGTGAACCATTCTGGTGCCTCTTTTGTGAAGCAGTAGCTGAGGAGACCCACAAAAAGCCAAAGGAAAGAGTCAACACTGACAACAATAACCACATTAATTTAAAAGTGAATCGGTGTTGCGATTTAAAATTTAATATGCCCACACCCCTTAATAAACTAATGAAAGCCTTTTGTGAAGGACAGGGTTTCTGGTCAGATCCTGATTTGATGGGCAACCAATCAGTAAAATAGACATACTTGCACAGTTGTAAATGTAGAATGAAGATTGATGTATTCCAGGAGTCATTTGCTAAAAAAAAAGAGAACCTGCAAATCCAGAACTGTGCTCCTAAAGAAAGCAATTCATTCACTATTAGAAAACAAAGATTTTATTTATAAATATCCTGACTATGGAAGTATAGTTTTCTCTCTTTGATTCCCTTTCCCCATTCCTTTATTGTGCATACAGTAGCTGGTCCATGTGCACAGGCATAATGTATATTTTTTAACTAAATAGCCAATGTATGTTTTGGTCAATATCAAATAGAGATGTGGAGGGGGGAAAAACAAACTGATTCAGTGAAAATAACCCTTTTCTCCTTTAGTGGCATGTTCATTCAACTTTTTTCCTTATGTTATAATAAGTTATTTTGTTCTCATTGTTTAATAAAAAACACATGCAAAAATAACCGTTTATTCGATAATTTCAATGTCTTTGTTTTATCATTGTAAAATGAAGAATGAGTCTATAACTTTTTGCATGTAGCTGATATGGTAAAGGCAATCTCCCTCCCTTCCTCTTTCCCTTCTAACTTCCTTTCTTCTCTCTCTCTCTCTAAGTTACTATAAAGAAATTGATTTAGATAATTTTCCCATTGAATCAAACATAATATTGTTTAAGTATTTAAACTTTTTTAAAATTTAAAAAAATAAAAATAACGTGAAGAGATTGATGAGAACAGGTAAAGACATTATAGGATGAACTGTAAAATTGTGTCTCAGGCCAATAAGTATGAACATCTTACGTAGCAAATAATTCCTGATAGCTGGGGTTTTATTCTTATGTAATAATTAGGAGGACAGTTTGAATGAGTCCAAGGATAATAACCAGTTTCCAAGATAAGGTACAATATTGTCTATTGCAATAGAATTCATAAGAAAGCTCAGGGATGCTGAGAACATCATCCAAGAGTAGGCAAAACAGGGGAGTAGAGCCAACAGCACTATAATGGTGAGAAAGATGGACCACTCTGCATACACATTCCCTAATCTAGTCAAATATCCTTTTTCACACAGGTTTCACTCCCTAGTAAGAAATATTGCTTAAATACTATGACAAAGCTCAATGTTAGGCTTCTAGGCCAATATGCAACCTCTCCTATCTTACTAGAAAGCAAGGTTTCACTTTCATGTCAAACTCACTTGAGCAAAGGTTATTCTTTCTCCATGTAGGGAATGCATAAAAATATAGATTTCACAGTACACAAAAACTACTTGGACTTTGGAATTACCTATTCCTACATTGTCTTTGAGGTTAGCTAACTGGTGATTTGTTTGGATATTTTCAATCTGTAAAAACAAAAGAAAAGGGATGTGAAAGAAAGACTACATACCCTTATTTCTAACAAACTAGTGAACCAGTGAGAAAAAGCAAGTCCAGTCAGTTTTTCGACCAAACTCACTGCATTGTTTGTTCTTTGCAAGAGTTTGTAGAAGAGCTCAAAGAGATTGATGAGAAAAGGCCAAGATGTCACTCTTTGAAGTGTGGGACTGTGACTCAGGGTATATGAACTTTAGGCCATAGGTATTCCTGATGTCTGAGGCTTTCTTCAATGACAAGTAGGAAGACAGATCGACTGATCCTAAAGATAAGAACCAGAGACTCCAGAATTAAAAGCAATGTTATCCTTTCCAACAGATCTCATGTCTAAGAAAGCTCGGTGCTGCTCAGAAGGTGATGCACCAACTGGGAGAAAAGGTGAGCAGAGTGAAGAGTACTACAAGGGTGGGAAAGGGGGATAGCTTTGGGCAATCATAGTCTAATCTAACCATCCATTCTTTGTCACCGATGTATCACTAGCCATTAAATAATTAATACTAATATCTGATGCACAAGTTCAATCCTCGTCAGCAACTTTTCCTCCTATGAAATCCAGATTTTACTTTGATTTTGAAATCACAGAAACAAAGGTCACTTCTCTCTCCATATAGGGAATACCTTAAAAAATAACATGTTAGGAGCACCTTTCTCACCTCTTTGAAATTGGCTAACTAATTGGTTAGTTGGATGATTTAAACTCGGGAATGGACAAAGGAGTGGAGGTGGAGAGCGGGAGATCACCCATCCACATTTCTACTATGAGAATGATAGAGATTTTTTTTTAAGTCCAGAAGTCAGTTTTTAAAATGAAAGTCACTCCAATGAGCTTTAAAAGGGTTTGAAAAAGAGGTCACAGAATGATGTGTGGGACTCCGGCTCAAAACAAGACATGCGAGCACTTTAAGGGGCAAGTACTTCCTGAAATCTGGGGTTTTGTTCTTCAGTAATGTGTTGAACAGAACAGATTGAATGAACAAGAGAATGAAAAACAGAGGTTCCAGGATAAGATGCAATATTATCTATCACAACAGCACTCACCTACAAGGAAACTCGATGCTGAACAGTAGGGACAAAAGGCAGGAAGAACCAAGAACAACACAATGGTGGAAAAGGGAGACAGCTCAGGACAGTCATCCTTTAATTAGCCACACATCCTTTCTGATCTATCACTACCCATTAAGTAACTTAACATCTAAAATACAAGGACCAGTGTCAACCCTAGGTTGTCAAACCACACTCACTGAGACAAACTTCACTTCTTTCTAATGTAGTGAATGCTTTCAAAAATATGAATTTCACAGGACATCCAAAGAACTCGAACCTTAGCAATACCTTTGCCCACATCCTTTATGAGATTAGCTAATAGTTTAGTTGATTGATTTAAACCTGAAAAATAATGGAGAAAAGAATGGAAGTGGAGAGTAGGAGACTACTTATCCACTACTACTATTAGAATGAAGGTCCATGAGTAAACTCACTCATGCTCTTTACAAGAGTTTATAGAAGAATGTAAAGAGATTAATGAGAACACATCAAGATAACCAAGGATGAAGCGTGGGACTATAACTCAGGGCAACAGGTATAAGGATTTTAGGAGGGAAGGTAATTTCTGATGTTTGTGGGTTTGTTTTTCCAATGATGAATAGAAAGACAAACTGTATAAATAAGAGGATGAACACCAAAGACACCAGGATAAGATGCAATATTATCTATCACAACAGGACTTTGATACCAGAAAGCTCAGTGATGGTCAGAAGATCCAACAGCCAGGAGAAAAGGTGAGCAGAGACAAGCGCACCAGAGTGCTGGGGATAGGAACAGCTCTAAAAAGTCATTCTGTAGTAAAGAACACACATCCATTGTCATAGATGTATCACTACCCTGTAAGTAACATGTAAAATCCAATAATTAAGGTCAATCCTAGGATTGCGGGTTAGCAAGCTAATATACATCTCCTAGTACCCAAATCTGATTTCACTTTCTGTCCAACTCACAGGAAAAAATTCCATGTAAGGAATACTTTTTAAATATTTTTATTTATATTTCTATATTTTATATTATTTATTTATGTATTATATATTTATATATTTTAGAAAACACTTTCTAAAATAATGGATTTCATATAACACCCCAAAAACCTCAATCTTAGTAGCACCTTTTTCCTACCTCCTCTTTGAGATTGGCTTACTGGTTAGTTGATTGGAAGCCTTTTATGTGAAAAAACAAGAAAAATGGGTATTAGTGGAAAGTAAGATATTATTTACCAACATTCCTGCTTCATAAATGGGGGGAAAGTAAAGGCAGTTTGAGAACCAAACACATGGCAGTCTTCTTTATAAGAAAGTAACAAGAAGGGGCCAAGACACTACAGGATGAAGTGTGGGACTAGGGCTGAGGACAGTTGGGATGAGCATTTTAGGTGGCAGATAATTCCTGATGTCTGGGGCTTTGTTTTTCAATGATGAGTGGGAAGACAGATTGTATGAGCCAAAGGATCAGCACCAGAGACACCAGGATGAGATGCAACATCCTCTGTCACAATGGGACTCAGCCACCAGAAAGCCCAGTGCTGGACAGAATAAGATTCAACAGGGGGGAGAAAAGGTGAGCAGAGACAAGAGCACCACAGTGGTGGGGAAGGGGAACAGCTCTGTACAGTCATTCTCTAATCTAGCCACCCATCTTCTGTCACACAGATATACCTAATCAGTAAGTAATGAATGGTTATAATCCCATGACACATCTTAGGCTTCTTAATCAACATCCAACCATTCCTCCCCCTTTCCTTACAAAGCCAGGTTTCACTTCCATGTCAGACTTACCAAAACACAGATCACTTCTTTCTCCATGTTGAGAATGCTTTTTAAAAATATTTTAAATGATTTAAACAGGACCCAAAAAAACCTGGCTCTTGGTAACATCTGTTTGGATTTCCTCTTTGAGGATAGCTAACTGCTTGGTTGGTTGGATGTGTTAGGACTGGAAAGAGAAGGAAAAATGAGTGGGAGTGAAGGGCAAGAAGCTACCTACTATGTGAGTATGGAATTGAGAAAAAAGAAAGTCCAGAAAATCAGATTTCCAACCAAACTGACTTTAATGTTCTTTGGAAGAGTCAGTAAGAGAGATCAAAAAAATTGAGTTCAGGCCAAGATATAACAGGATGAAATGTAGGACTATTACTCAGGGTGATAGCTGTGAGCATTTTTGGTGACAGGTAATTCCTAACATTTGGTGCTTTCTTTTTCAATAATGAATAGGAGGGTAGATTGCATGAGCCAGAAGATGAGCAACAGCGAAGTCAGGATAGGATGCGATATAATACATCACAATGGGACTCACCTGCCAGAAAGCTGAGTGCTAGAGAGAAGAAGATGAAACAGGTGGGGGAAAAGGTGAATCAAAAGCACCAAAGTGGTGGAGAAGGGGAACTTTTCTGAACTGACATTCTGTAATGAAGGCCACCCCTCCTTTATCACAGATGTATCACTACCCGGTATAATTAAAATCTAAAATTCAATGGCCTTAGTCATTGCTAGAACTGATGGCCAACAACCTAACTCATATTTCCTTGCACTATATCAAGATTTTACATTCTTATTGCACTGAGACCAAGGTCATCTTTCTCTCCAATTAAAGAATTTTTTAAAAATATTAATTCATAAGATAGAGAAACCACCTATAATTTTGCAGCACCTGTTCCCACTTCCACTTTGAAGCTGGATAACAGGTTGGTTTGTTGGATGATTTGTAACTGGAAAACAAAGGAATTATAAGTGGGAATTGAGGGCGAGAAATTACCTCTCATTCTCCAATATAAGTGGGAAAGTGAGAAAAAAGAGAGTCCAGAAAGTCACGTTTATTACAAAACTAGTTCCAAAGTTTTAAAAAGAATTTGCAGAAATGGCCAAAAAAACTGGTGAGAAAAGGCCAAGACATCACAGATAAAGTGTAGGACTGTGGCGTTTGAGTTGGCAGATAATTCTGGGTGACGGGGCCTTTATTCTTCAATAATGGATAGGAAGAGGATGAATCAGAGAGTGAATATCAGAAACACCAGGATGAGATGCAACCTCATCCATCAACACGGGACTCAACTTCAACAAGACGCAGTACTGTTGAGAAGACCCAACCCCTAGCAGAAGAGGTGAGCCAGTAACACCAAGATGGTGGGAAAAGGGCACACCTGGGGACAGGCATTCTCTAATTTAGGCATGCATCCTTTGCCAGATGGGTAAATAATTAATGCCTAAATCCCATGATAGGTCAGTCCTAGGCTTGTGGTCAACATGCAAACATACCTTGGTATCAAGAGGTTTCATTTTCATGATCATTTATTTACATAGGGAGTGCTTTTAAAAATATAGATTTACAGAGAAATGCAAATTAAGACAACTCTTGAGATACCACTACATGCCTTTCAGATTGGCTAGAATGACAGGGAAAGATAATGTAGAATGTTGGAGGGGATGCGGGAAAACTGGGACACTGATACATTGTTGGTGGAACTGTGAACGGATCCAATTCTGGAGAGCAATTTGGAACTATGCTCAAAAAGTTATCAAACTGTGCTTATCCTTTGACCCAGCAGTGTTTCTACTGGGCTTATACCCCAAAAAGATCTTAAAGAAGGGAAAAGGACCTGTATGTGCAAGAATGTTTGCGGCAGGTCTCTGTAGCGGTCAGAAACTGGAAACTGAGTGAATGCCCATCAGTGGGAGAATGGCTGAATAAATTGTGGTACATGAATATTATGGAATATTATTGTTAGGTAAGAAATGACCAAAGGAGGATTTCAGAAAGGCCCAGAGAGACTTACATGAACTGATGCTCAGTGAAATGAGCAGGACCAGGAGGTCATTATACACTTCAACAACAATACTATATGATGATAAATTCTGATGGATGTGGCCATCTTCAGCAATGAAATGAACCAAATCGGTTCCAATAGAGCAGTAATGAACTGAACCAGCTTGGGTAGCAAGTTAAGTCGGTTTGCATGTTCATCAGCAAGCCTCGGACTGACCTCCCAGGGAAAGAACTCTGGGAGACTATGAACCACTACATAGAATTCCCACTCCCTCTATTTTTTGTCTGCCTGCATTTTTTATTTCCTTCGCAGGCTAATTGTACACTATTTCAGAATCCGACTCTTTTTATACAGCAAATTAACTGTTTGGACATGTATACTTATATTGTATTTAACTTATACTTTAACATATTTAAGATGTATTGGCCAACCTACCATCTGGGGGAAGGGGTGGGGGGAAGGAGGAAAAAAAATTGAAACAAAAGGAATTGCAACTGTCAATGTTGAAAAATTACCTATGCATATATTTGTAAATAAAAATCTATTAAAAAATAAAAATAAATAAAAATATAGATTTAATTATACCTCCAAATAACCTATATCTGGCTAGTACCATTTCCCAACTTCACTTTTAGAATGGCAAGCAGAGTGCTTGGTTGGTTGTTTTAGAGGTGGAAAACAGAGTAGAGGTAGGAATAGAGGGCAAGAGACAATCCCCCCCATTCCTACGTTGTGAGTGGGGAAGGAAGAAAAAAGAAAATCCAGGTGGTCAGTTTTCTAATTAAACTCATTCAGGTATTTGACAAGAATTTGCAGAAATGGTTAAAGTGAAGGATAAGAATAAGTGATGATATCACAGGTGAACTGTAGGACTGTGGTATGGGGCAATATGAGCATTTTAGTTGGCAGGTAATTCTTCATGACAGAGCCTTTGTTCTTTAATAATAAACAGAAGGACATTAAGCCAGAAGAGGAGAAGCAGAAACAACAGGATAAGATGGAGCGTCCTCCATCAGCACAAGATACGAATGTAAGAAGGTGCTGTATTGAAGACATGCAATTCCTACCAGAGGAGGTGAGCACAGCCATAACCTCCACAATGGTGGGAAAGAGACATAATTCTGGACAGACATTGTCTTATTTATTTAGGCTTACATCTTTGTCAAATGGGTTATCATTCCCTCAAAAGTAAATCTCATGACAGGTCAGTCCGAGGCTTGCTGATGAACATGCAAACTGACTTAACTTGCTACCCAAGAGACATTTCATTTTTATGTCACACTCATTGAGGAAAAGTATATTGCTCTTATGTAGGGAGCAAATCAAAAATAAAGATTTAATAACACCTATAAATGACCTGGATCTGGGCAGTACCTTTTCCCACCTTCTCTTCTAGAATGACAAGCTGCTTGCTTGGTTGGTTTTTTAGAACTGGAAAACAAAGAAAATAAAGGTAGGAGTAAAAGGCAGGGGACAATCTCTCCGCATTCCTACTTTGGGAGTGAGAAAAAGAGAATTCAGAGGATTACTTTTTAAACTATACTCATTCGTGTAATTGACAAGAATTTGCAGAAATGGTCAAAAAGACTGATGAGAATAAGTCCAGAAATCACAGGTGAATTGTAGGAATGGGGCACAGGGCAATATGGGTGAATAGTTGAATTGGCAGGTAGTTCTTGATGACTGGGCCTTTTGTTCTTCAATAACATAATAGGTGGCTAAGTTAGAGGAGGAGAAGCAGTTACAACGGGCTAGGATGGAACGTCATCCATCAATACAAGTCTCAGTTTCAACAAAGCGCAGTACTGCCGGGAACATTCAACCCCCAGCAGAAGAGGTGAGCTCAGCAAATATCTCATGGTGGGAAATGGGACACAATTCTGGGCAAATATTCTCTAATTTTTGCATGCATCCTTTGTCAATTGGATATCATTCCCCCATAAGTAACTAATGTCTAATCTCATGACAGTCCAAAAGTCCAAAGCTTGCTGGTTAACAATACAAACCAACCCTACCTATCCAACTACCAAAGAGAGAATTCATTTTCATGTCACACCCTTAGAAAAAGTTTGTCTATTTAGGGAATGTTTTAAAAATAAATAAAGATTTAGGGAGCATCTAGATGGCACAGTGAATAAAGCACCAGCCCTGAAGTCAGGAGGAACCTGAGTTCAAATCCGGCCTCAGACATTTAATACTTCCTAGCTGTGTGATCCTGGACAAGTCACTTAACCCCAATTGTCTCAGCAAAAAAAAAAAAAATAATAATAATACTACAGATTTAATAATACCTCCAAAAGACCTGGATCTGGCCAGCACAGTTTCCCATGTTTTCTTCTAGAATGGCAAGCTGCTTGCTTGGTTGGATGTTTTAGAGCTGGAAAACAAAGGAAGTAAAGATAGGATCAGAGGGCAGAAGACAATTTCCCCTCATTTCTACTTTGTGAATGAGGAAATGAGAAAAAAGAAAGTATATCTAGGTTGTCAGTTTTCTCTCATTCTGATATTTGACAAGAATTTGAGGAAATTTCAAAGAGACTGATGAGAATAAGTCAGATATCACAGGTAAAGTGCAGGGCTATGGGGCAAGACAACATGTGTTGTGAGCATTTGAGTTGGTAAGTAATTCTTGATGACTGGGTCTTTGTTCTTCAATGATGAATAATAGGAGGGTGAGCCAGAGGAGGAGAAGCAGAGACGCCGGGATACGATGGAACGCCATCCATCAAAACGGGACTCTACTTCATCAAGGCGCAGTACTGTTGAGAAACCCCTAGCAGAAGACGTAAGCAGAGTCAGTGGTGGGAAAGGGACACAATTTTTGGATATACATTCTCTGATGTCGGCTTACATCCTTTGTTAAATGGGTATCATTCCCCATAAGTAACTAAATGCCTAAATCCTATCACTGTTCAATCCTAGCCTTCCTAGGTCAACATACAAACCTACCTATGCTGCTACCACAGAGAGATTTCATTTTTCATGTCATAATCACTGAGGCAAAGATCATTTATTTCTCTATGTAGGAAATGCCTTTTTGAAAATTTAATATCTCCAAATGACCTGAATCTGCCAGAATTTCTTCCCACCATCTGTCTTATATTTGCTAGCTGCTTATATGGTTGGTTGTTTTAGGGTTCAAAAACAAATTATAGTGGGAACTGAGGGCAGGAGATCACTTCCCCACATTACTACAATGTGAGGAAGTGAGAATAAAAAGAGATTCTAAAATGTCACTTTGCTGAGTTAAATTACAATGTTTAGACAAGAATTTCCATAAATGATAAAAAAAAAATTGAATGAGAATAAGTCAAAATATTATAGGTGATGTATGGGACAATAGCACAGGGCTATATGTGTGAGCATTTTAATTAATGACTGAGCCTTCATTCTTCAATGACAAATAATAGGAGGATGAGTCAAAAGATGAGAAGCAGAGACGCCGGGATACGATGGAACATCGTCCATCAACACGGGACTCAATTTCACCAAGACGCAGTACTGTCGAGATTATTCAACTCCCAACAGAAGAGGTGAGCACAGTGGTGGAAAAGGGACACAATTCTGGACAGGCATTCTCTAATTTTTGCATGCATCCTTTGTCAAATGGATATCATGCCCCATAAGTATCTAATGCCTAATCTCGTGACTGTTCAATCCTAGGTTTGCTGGTCAGCCTTCAAACTTATCTATCCTCCTACCAATGAGAGGTTTCACTTTCATGTTACACTCAACTGAAGCAACATTTATTTCTCTATGTAGGGGAGTGCTTTTAAAAATATAGTTTTAATAATACCTCCAAATGACCTGGATCTGACCAAGACCTTTTCCTGCTTCCTCTGAGAATGGCAAGCTACTTTCCTTGGTTGGTTGTTTTACAGCTGGAAAACAAAGGAAGTATAAGTAGGAGTAGAGGGCAGGAGACAATCTACCCTCCTTCCCATCGTGTAAGTGAGGAAGTGAGGGAAAAAAAAGACTCCAGAAGGTCAGTTTTCTAACTGATCTCATTCAGGTATTTGATAAGAATCTGCAGAAATGGTCAAAAAGACTGATAATAATAAGTCAAGACATCACAGGTGTGCAGGGCTGTGGCACAGGGCAACATATGTGAGCATTTGAGTTGGATGGTAATTCTTGATGACTGGGTCTTTGTTTTTCAATGATGAATAATAGGAGGGTGAGTCAGAGGAGATGGAGAGACGCCGGGATACGATGGAACGTCGTCCATCAAAACGGGACTCTGCTTCATCAAGGCACAGTACTATTGTGAAGATTGAATTCCCAGCAAAAGAGGTGAGCTAATACCTCTACAATGGTGGTAAAGGGACACAATTCTGGACAGGAATTCTCTAATGTAAGCATAAATCCCTTGACAACTTGCTATCATTCCCCCATAAAAAACTCATATCTAATTCTATGACTGTTCAATCCTAGGCTTGCTGGTCAACCTTCAAACTTACCTATCTTGCTACCAAAGAAAGGTTTCATTTTCATGCCATACTCAAAGGCAAAGTTCATTTAATTCTCTAAATGAGTAGGGAGTGCATTTAAAAATATAGATTTAATGATACCTCCAACGACCTATATATTGCCAGCACCATTTCCCTCTTCCTCTTCAAGGATGGCAAGCTACTAACTTGGTTGGTTGTTTTAGAGCTGGAAAAAAAAGGGGGAAATATAAATGGGAGGTGAGAGCAGGGGACTATTTTTACACATTCTTATAAGGTGAGCAAACAAGAATCAAGAGAGTTTATAATTTTCAGCTTTCTGAATGACTTTTCAGTGTTTAAACAATTTGCAGAAATGGTCAGAGACCACTGAGAATAAATTACGACATCACAGGTGAACTGTAGGACTATGACACAAGACAATATGTGTGAGCATTCGAATTGGCAGGTAATTCTTGATGACTGGGCCTTTGTTCTTCAATGACAAATAATAGGAGTCAGAGGATGAGAAACAGAGACTAAAGGATAGGATGGAACGTCGTCCATCAACACGGGACTCAGCTTCAAGGAGGCGCAGTAGTCCTGAGAAGATCCAACTCCCAGCAGAAGAGGTGAGCACAGAAAATACCTCTACAGTGGTGAGAAAGGGACACAATTCTGGACAGACATTCTCTAATTTTTGAATACATTTTTTGTTAATTGGGTATCATTCCCCCATAAGTAACTAATGGCTAAATTCCATGATTGTTCAATGCTAGGCTTGCTGGTCAACATGCAAACCTACCTTTCCTGCTATCAAAAAGAGGTTTCACTTTCATGCCATACTCACAGAGGGAAAAGATCATTTATTTCTCTGTGTAGGGAGTGCGTTTTAAAACATAAATTTAATAATAACCTCCAAACGACCTGAATCTGGGCAGCACCATTTCCCACCTTTTCTTCCAGGACGGCAAGCTGCTTACTTAGTTGGTTGTTTTACAGCTGGAAAACAAAGGAAGTCTAGAGTGGGCAGTGACATCAGGAGACTATATTTCCACATTCTTACAATGTAAATGAGCAAGTAAGACTAAAATGAGTCAGCAACAAGATTATACAAAGATCAATTCTGATGGGTGTGGTTCTTTTCAATATGATGTGATTGAGACCACTTCCAATGATCTTATAATGATGAGAGCCATCTGCACCCAGAGAGAGGACTCTGGGAACTGAGTGTGAATCATAATATAGCATTTTCACTCTTTTTGTTGTTTGCTTGAATTTTGTTTTCTCTCATTTTTTCTCTTTTTGATCTGATTTTTCTTGCACAGCATGATAATTGTGTAAATATGTATACATATATTGGATTTAACTATTTTTAACATGTTTAATATATATTGGATTATATGCCATCTAAGGGAGGGGTTGGGGAAAAGGGAGGGAAAAATTTGAAACAAAAGGTTTTGCAAGGATCAATGTTGAAAAATTATCTATGCAGATGTATTAAAAATAAAAAGGTGTAATAAAAAATAAAGAAAAAATAATAAAGTAAATTTAGCATTTTAGGAAAATGCAGGAAAACAAAGGAAGTATAAGTAGTAGAAGGCAAGAGACAACTTCCCTTCATTCCTACTTTGTGAGTAAGTTAAGAAAAAGAGGTTACTTTTCTCATTAAACTTAATCAAGTATTTGACAAAAATTTGCAAAAATGATAAGAGACTGATGAGAATAAGTCAAAACATCACAGGTGAAGTGCAGGAATGTGTCAAAGAACAACATGAATGAGTATTTTAGTTGCCAGGTAATTCTTGATGACTGAAGCTTTTGTTCTTCACTAACAAATAATAGGAGGATGAGTCAGAGGAGGAGAAGCAGAGACGCCGGGATACGATGGAAAGTCATCCATCCAAACGAGACTCAATTTCAAGAAGGCGCAGTACTATTGAGAAGATTCGACCCCTAGAAGTGAGCCTAGCAAATACATCTACAACGGCAGGAAAGATACACAATTGTGGACAGGCACTCTAATTTAGGCATACATCCTCTGTCAAATGGGTTCTCATTGCCAGCACCGTTTCCTACCACCTCTTCTAGAATGGCAAACTGCTTGCTTGGTTGGTTGTTTTAGAGCTGGAAAACAAAGGAAGTGTAAATAGGAATAGAGGGCAGGAGACCCCCTCCCCTTTCCCATGATGTGAGTGAGAAAATGAGAAAAAAAGAAAATATAGAAACTCATTTTTCTACCTAAACTTGTTTAGGTATTTGACAAGAATTTGAAGAAATAATCAAAGAGATTGATGAGAAAAAGTCAAAATATCACAAGGGAGTAGGAATGAGGCACAGGGCAATATGGGTGACTATTTGAATTGGCAAATAATTCTTGATGACTTTGTTCTTCAATGACAAACAGGAGGAGGATGAGGAAGAGAAACAGAGACTCCGGGATAAGATGGACCGCCACCCATCAATACGGGACTCTATTTCAAGAAGGCGCAGTACTGTTGTGAAGATCCAACCCATAGCAGAAGAGGTGAGCTAATACTTCTACGATGGTGGGAAAGGGATACAATTCTGGGCAGGCATTTTCTAATTGAGGAATACATCCTCTGTCAAATGGGTATCTTTCCTTCATCAGAAACTCAGGCTGAAATCTCATCACTGTTCAATACAGTGGACTGTGGCACAGGGCAATTCTGTGAGCATTTCAGTTGGCAGGGAATCCTTAATGACTGGGTCTTTGTTCTTCAATGACAAATAGGAGGAGGAAGACGAAGACAATGAGAAGCAGAGACCACGGAATAGGGTGGAACGTCATCCTTCAATACGGGACACGACTTCAGTACCATGCTGTTCTGTTGAGATAATCCAACCAGCGAAGGTGACCCCAGCAAATTCCACAATAGTGGGGAAGGGATACAATTCTGAATATACATTCTCTAATTTAGGCTTACATCTTTTGTCAAATGGGTATCATTCCCCATAAGTAACTAATGCCTAAATTCTATCACTGTTCAATCCTAGCCTTGCTGGTCAACATACAAACCTACCTATTCTGCTACCAAAGAGAGATTTCACTTTCATGTCATAATCACTGAGGCAAAGGTCATTTATTTCTCTTAAGTAGGGGATGGATTTTTAAAAATTTAATAACTCCAAATGGCCTGGATCTGTCACAATCTTTTCCCCCCGTCTTTTTATGTTCACTAAGTGGTGTAGTTGGTTGTTTTAGAGTTCAAAAACAAATTATAGGTAGGAGCTAAAGGTAGGAGACTATTTCTCCACATTACTACACATTACTTTAAGTGATAAAAAGAGATTTTAAAATGTCACTTTGCTGAGTTAAATTCCAATATTTGGACAAGAATTTCCAGAAATGGTCAAAGAAATTGATTTGAGAGCAAGTCAAGATATCACAGGTAAAGTGTAGGAATATGGCACAGGGCTATCTGTGTGAGCATTTTAGCTGTCAATTAATTCTTAATGACTGGGTCTTTGTTCTTCAATGACATAGGAGAAGGAAGAGGAGGAGAAGCAGAGAGCACGGGCTAGAATAGAACGTCATCCATCAATATGGGACTCAGCTTCAAGAAGGCGCAGTAGTCCTGAGAAGATCCAATTCCCAACAGAAGAGGTGAGCACAGCTAATATCTCTACAATGATGGGAAAGAGGTACAACTGTGAACAGGCATTCTCTAATTTAGGTATTTATCTTTTGTCAAATATGGGTATCATTCCCCCATAAGTAACTAATGCCTAAATACCATGACTGTTCAATCAGGCTTAGAGATCAACATGCAAACCTATCTATCCTAGAAAGTTTTCACTTTCATGTGTCCTTCACCAAGAAGGAAAACCATTTATTTCTCTATGTAGAGGGACTACTTTTCAAAACAGAGATTTAATAATATTTCCAATAACCTGAATCTGGGCAGCACCTTTCCCAATCTCCTCTTTTAGGACAGCAAATTGCTTTCTTGGTTGGTTCTGTTAGAGCTGAAAAACAAAGAAAGGATAGGTAGGAGTTGAGATAGGAAACTACCTTCCCCCATTCCTACAATGTGAATGAGGAAGTGAGGGGAAAAGAGAATATTTTAGATAATTGTTTTTTATTTTTGAAAATACACACAAAGATAATAGTATACAACATCCATCCTTGCATCTTTGTAAAACCTTGTGTTCCAAATTTTTCTCCCTCCCTCTCCACCTCCCTCCCCCTTTCCCTAGGCAGCAATTAATCCAATATAGATTTAATGCAAAATAATAAATTCATCTAAACATGTTTCCACATATATCATGCTACATAAGAAAAAATAGATCAAAGAGGGGGAAAAATGAGAAAGAAAAAGAAACAAGCAAGCAACAACATCAAAGGTGAAAATACTATGTTGTGATCCACATTCAGTCTCCATGCTCCTCTCTCTGGATGCAAATGGTTCTTTCTATCACAAGTCTATTGGAATTGTCTTGAATAACTCATTGTTGAAAAGAGCCATCACATTTGATAATCACTTAATCTTCTTGTTGCTGTGTATAATGTTTTCTTGGTTCTACTCCCTTCACTTAGCATCAGTTCATCTAAGTCTCTCCAGGCCTTTATGAAAAAAGTCTGCTCATCATTTTTTATAGAATAACATTCCATAACATTCAGTCATTCCCCAACCGATGAGCATCCACTCTGCTTCCAGTTTCTTGCCACTACCAAAAAGGGCTGCTACATACATTTTTGCACATGTGGGTCCTTTTCCCTTTTTTATGATCTCTACTGACCAGATAGAGAACACTGCTGGATCAAAGGGTGTGCCCAGTTTGATAGTCCTTTGGGCATAGATCCAAACTGCTCTCCAGAATGGCTGGATCAGTTCACAACTCCACCAACAATTTCCCAGTTTTCCCACAACTACTCCAATGTTTATCATTGGCTAAAATGACAGGAAAAGACAATATGAGAGGTGTGAAGAGTGGTACCTCAGAGTTATCTTAATTTACATTTCTCTACTCAATAGTTAATTGAGAGAATTTTTCATATTACTAGAAGTGGCTTTAATTTCTTCATCTGAAAATTGTCTATTGATATCCTTTGACCATTTACCAATAGGGAAATGACTGTATTCTTATAAATTTGAGGGAATTCTCTATATATTTTAGATATAAGAACTTTTTTTCAGAAATGGTAGGTATAAAAATTTTTTCCCAGTTTTCTGTTTCCCTTCTAATTTTGGTTGCATTGATTTTGTTTGTACAAAAAAATTAATCAAAATTATCCATTTTGCATTTCATAATGTTCTCTAGTTTTTCTCTGCCCATAAATTTGATGTCATTTTTCTAACTACACTCATTCCAGTATTATATAAGAATTCACAGAAATGGTCAAAGACCGTGATAAGAATAATGCAAGACATCACAGGTGAAGTACAAGACTGTGCCACAGAACAAAATGTTGTGAATGTTTTAGTTGGCAGGTAATTCTTGATGTTCTGGGCCTTTGTTTTCAATAATAAATAGGAGGAGGATGAGTCAGAGGATGAAGACCAGAAACATCAGCATAAGATACGTCATCATCCATCAAAACGAAGCTCAAGTTCTAAAAGGCGCAGTACTGCTGAGAAGATCCAACCCCAAAACGAAGCGGTGAGCACAGCCAGTATCACCAAAATGGTGGTAAAGGGATGCAATTGTGGACAGGTATTCTCCAATGTATGTTTACATCCTTTGTCAAACGGGTAGCATTCCCCCAAAAGTAACAAATGGCTAAAATCCCATAACTGTTCAATCCTAGGCTCGCTGGTTAAAAATGCAAACCCTATCTCTCCTGTTACCAGCAAAAAGTTTCATTTTCACGTCACACTTATTGAGGCAATAGTCAATTTCTCTGTGTCAGGGGTGCTTTTAAAAATATAGATTTAATAATATCTCCAAATGACTAGCCCTGAGCAATACCTTTTCCCACCTTCTGTTTTAGAATGTCCAGCTGCTTTTACTTGCTTGGTTGTTTTAGAACTTAGAAAACAAAGAAAATTTAGGTAGGAGTTGAGAACAGGAAACTATATCCTGACATTCCTACAATAGGAGTGAGGAAGAGAGAAAAGATCACTTTTCTGTGTAAAATTCAAAGTTTTGACAAATTGCAGAAATGGTGAATGAGACTGATGAGAAGAGGCCAAGAATGGAGCACAGGGCAACAATGGTGGACATTTTAAGTGGCAGGTAATTCTTGATGATTGGGCCTTTGTTTTTTAATGACAAATAATAGGAGAATGAGTCAGAGGATGAGAAGCAGAGACACCGTCGTCCATCAAAACGAGGCTCGTCTTTAAGAAGGCGCAGTAGTCCTGAGACGATCCAATCACTGGCAGATCCGGTGAGCGCAGCCAAACCACTGCAGGTGTGAGCAAGGGACACAATCTGGACAAGCATTCTCTAATGGAGGCATACATCCTTTGTCTAATGAGTATCATTCGTTCAAACAAAATTCAGGCCTAATCCCATGACAATTCAATCCTAGCCTTGCTGGTCAACATGCAAACCTACCTTTCCTGCTACCAATGAGAGGTTTCACTTTCACGTCACACTTATTGAAGCAATAGCCATTTATTTCTCTGTGTCGGGAGTGCTTTTAAAAATATAGAGAGATTTAATAATACCTCCAAATGACCAGCCCCTGAGCAATACCTTTTCCCACCTTCTGTTTTAGAATGATACTCATGAATGATACTCATTGAGGGCAGGATACTCATGAGGGCAGGAAACTATATCCTGACAATCCTACAACGGGAGTGAGAAAGTGAGAAAAGAGAGAAAAGGTTGCTTTTCTGTATAAAATTCAGTTTTGACAAATTGCAGAAAATGGTATAAGAGGCCAAAAATGGAGCACAGGGCAATAGTGGTGGGCATTTTAAGTGGCAGGTAATTCTTGATGACTGGGTCTTTGTTTTTCAATGATAAATAATAGGATGAGTTAGAGGATGAGAAGCAGAGACGCCGGGATACAATGGAAAGTCGTCCATCCAAACGGGACTTGACTTCAAGAAGGCGCAGTAGTCCTGAGAAGATCCAACTACTGGTCGACCAGGTGAGCACAGCCAAACCACTGCAGGTGTGGAAAAGGGACACGATCTGGACAAGCATTCTCTAATGGAGGCATACATCCTTTGTCTAATGAGTATCGTTCTCTCATAAACAAAATTCAGGCCTAATCCCATGACAATTCAATCCTAGCCTTGCTGGTCAACATGCAAACCTACCTTTCCTGCTACCAATGAGAGGTTTCACTTTCACATCACACTTATTGAAGCAATAGTCATTTATTTCTCTGTCAGGGGTGATTTTATAAATATAGATTTAATAATACCTCCAAATGACCAGCCCCTGAGCAATACCTTTCCCCACCTTCTGTTTTAGAATGTCCAGCTTTTACTTGCTTGGTCGTTTTAGAGTTTAGAAAACAAAGAAAAATTAGGTAGGAGTTGAGGATAGGAAACTACATCCTGATATTCCTACAATGGGGGTGAGGAAGAGAGAAAAGAGAGAAAAGGTTGCTTTTCTGTATAAAATTCAAAGTTTTGACAAATTGCAGAAATGGTGAAAGAGGCTGATGAGAAGAGGCCAAGAATGGAGCACAGGGCAACACAGGGGAGCATTTTAAGTGGCAGGTAATTCTTGATGACTGGGCCTTTGTTCTTCAATGACAAATAATAGGAGTATGAGTCAGAGGATGAGAAGCAGAGACGCCGGGATACAATGGAAAGTCGTCCATCCAAACGGGACTTGACTTCAAGAAGGCGCAGTAGTCCTGAGATCCAACCATTGGCTGACCAGGTGAGCACAGTCAAACCACTGCAGGTGTGGGAAAGGGACACGATCTGGACAAGCATTCTCTAATGGAGGCATAAATCCTTTGTCTGAGTATCATTCTCTCATAAACAAAATTCAAGCCTAATCCCCTGACAATTCAATCCTAGCCTTGCTGGTCAACATGCAAACCAACCTACCTTTCCGGCTACCAATGAGAGGTTTCATTTCATGTCACACTTATTGAAGCAATAGTCATTTATTTCTCTGTGTAGGGGTTGATTTTAAAAATATAGATTTGTTTTTCAACGACAAATAACAGGAGGATGAGTCAGAGGATGAGAAAGAGAGACACCGTCATCCATCAAAACGAGGCTCGTCTTTAAGAAGACGCAGTAGTCCTGAGACGATCCAATCACTGGCAGATCCGGTGAGTGCAGCCAAACCACTGCAGGTGTGGGAAAGGGACACAATCTGGACAAGCATTCTCTAATGGAGGCATACATCCTTTATCTAATGAGTATCATTCTCTCAAACAAAATTCAGGCCTAATCCCATGACAATTCAATCCTACCTATCCCACTACCAATGAGAGGTTTCACATTCATGTTGTACTCACTGAGGAAAAGGTCATTTATTTCTCTATGTAGAAAGTGCTTTTAAAAATATAAATTTAATGATACATCCAAACGACGTGGATCTGGACAATACTTTTTCCCACTTCCTCTTCTAGGATGGCAAGCTGTGTGCTTGCTGATTGTTTTAGAGCTGAAAAACAAAGGAAATATAAGTGGGAGGTTGAGATCAAGAGATTAACTTTCCATAATCCTATAATGTGAAAGTACAAGTAAGAATAAAGAAAGTTTAGAATTTCCATTTTTTGACTGAACTTCCAATGTTTAGAAAAGAATTTGCAGAAATGATCAGAGATTGATGAGAACAGAGCAAGACAATCACAGGTGAAGTTCAGGACTGTAGCACAGGACAACATGTGTGAGCATTTGAGTTGGCAGGTAGTTCTTGATGACTGGGTCTTTGTTCTTCAACAATGAATAATAGGAGGATGAGTCAGAAGATGAAAAGCAGAGACGCCGGGGTACAATGGAAAGTCGTCCATCAAAACGGGACTCAGCTTTATCAAGGCACAGTACTATTTTGAAGATCAAATTCCCAGCACAAGTGAGCTAATAATACCTCTACAATGGTGGGAAAGGGATACAATTCTGAACAGGCATACATCCTGTATACAACCTTTATCAAATGGGTATCCCCTTAAATTCCATAATTGTCAAATACTTGACTTGCTGGTTAACATTCATATCTACCACTTATTGTGTATCTAATTTATATTTTAATGTATTTAACATCTACTGGTCATCCTGCCATCTAGGGGAGGGGTTGGGGCGGGGTAAGAGGTGAAAAATTGGAAGAGGTTTGGCAATTGTTAATGCTGCAAAGTTACCCATACATATAACCTGTAAATAAAAAGCTATTAAATTAAAAAAAAAAGACCAACATTCATATCTACCTATACCACTACCAGTGAGAGGTTTCACTTTCATGTCACACTCAGAAGCAAAAATCATTTATTTCTCTCTTTAAGAAGGAGTATATTGAGAAAGAGACAGTGAGACAGAGAGAGACAGAGAGAGAGAGAGACAGAAAGAGTGGGAGACAGAAAGAGTGGGAAGAGAGGGAGGGAGGGAGAGAGGGAAGAAGGGGGGGAGATATTGAGAAAGAGAGAGATTGAAATTTAACAATACCTCCATGCTATCTGGACCTGGGCAACACCTTTTCCCACCACCTCCTCTTTAGGTCAGCAAGACGCTTGATTCATTGCTGATTTTAGAGGTGGGACAGGAGACTGGCTGCTCAGTGAGTGAGAAAGTGAGAAAAAAGAAAGTCCAGAGGTCACTTTTCTAACTAAATTCATTCTAGTGTTTTCACAGAAATTTGCAGAAATGATCATCAGAGACCAGTGAGAATAGGGCATGAAGTGCAGGACTGTGGCACAGGGCAACATGCATGAGCATTCTAGTTAGCAGGTAATTCTTGATAACTGGCCTTTGTTCTTCAATGACAAATAGAAGCAGTTGGAACATCATCCATTAAAACAAGACCAAGCTTCAAGAAAGCGCAGTACTGTCGAGAGGATCCAATCCCTACCTGAAAAGGTGAGCACAGATGATTACCACTATAATGGTGGAAAGGGGACACAATTCTGGAGAATCATTCTCGAATTTAGGCATATATACTTTATATCCCATAACTGTTTAATCCTTAACTTGCTGGTCAACATGCAAGCCTACCTATCTTGCTACCAACAAGAGCTTTCATTTTCATGTCACACTCACTGAGGAAAAGGTCATTTATTTCTTCTATGTAGGGAGTGCTTTTAAAAACAGTAATTTAATTATACCTCTAAACTATCTGGACCTGGCCAACACCTTTTCCAATTTCCTCTATTAGGCTAACTAGCTGCTTGGCTGATTGATTGTTTAGAGCAGAAAAATCAAAGGAATTATGAGTGTTAGTTGAGGCAGGAAATTATCTCCTCTAATTCCTATGATTGAATGAGGAAATAAAAATATAGTCCAGAAAGTCAGTTTTCTGACTAAAATTCCAATGTTTGGACAAGAATTCAGAAGTGGTCAAAATACCTTTTTCAACCATCTCTTTTAGGTTTGCTAACTTCTTGCTTGCTTGGTTGTTTTAGAGCTAGAAAACAAAGCAAAAGACTACCTCCTCACATTCCTGTGATGTGAGGAAATTTTAAAAAATGTGCATAAGTTCACTTTTCTGATTAAACTCATTCCAATGATGGGACAAGAATTTCTAGAAATGGTCACTAAGACTGATGAGAAGAGGTCAAAACATCACAGGTGAAGTACAGGACTGTGACACAGGGCAATATATGTGAGCATTTGAGTCAGCAGGTAATTCTTGATGACTGGGCCTTTGTTCTTCAATGACAAATAATAGGAGGATGAGTCAGAGGATGAGAAACGGAGACCAAGGGATAGGATGGAACGTCATTCATCAACACGGGATTCAGCTTCAAGGAGGCGCAGTAGTCCTGAGAAGAGCCAACTCCCAGCAGAAGAGGTGAGCACAGAAAATACCTCTATAGTGGTGAGAAAGGGACACAATTCTGGACAGACATTCTCTAATTTTTGAATACCTCTTTTGTCAATTGGGTATCATTTCCCCATAAGTAACTAATGGCTAAATCCCATGACTGTTCAATCCTTGACTTGCTGGTCAACATTCTACTCCCAATAGATGTCTCACTTGGATGTCATACCCCCTGAGATAAAGGCCAGCTATCTCTTTCTGTAGGGAGTGCTTTTAAAAATAGTGATTTAATGATACCTCCAAAACTGGATCTGGGCAGCACCTTTTCCCACCTGCTCTTTTAGGTTGGCTAGCTTTTTTCTTGGTTGGTTATTTTAGAGGTCAAAAACAAAAGAATTATAAATGGGAGTTGAGGGCAAGAGATTACCTCTCATACCCTTATGATGTGAGTGAAGAAGTGAGAAAAAGGAGTGTCTAGATCAGTTGTTTCACAAAAATTCCAATGTTTGGACAAAAATTTCCAGAAAAGATCAAAGGCCAAGACATCGCACGTGAACCGCAGGGCAGTGTTTTTGAGCATGTTAGCTGACAGGTAATTCTTGATGACTGGGCCTTTTGTACTTCATGACAAACAGGAGACGGATGAGTCAGAGGAGGAGAACCAGAGACACCGTCGTCCATCAAAACGAGGCTCGTCTTTAAGAAGGCGCAGTAGTCCTGAGACAATCCTATCACTGGCAGACCTGGTGAGCGCAGCCAAATCACTGCAGATGTGGGCAAGGGACATGATCTGGACGAGCATTCTCTAATGAAGGCATACGTCCTTTGTCAAACAACTCTCATTCCCCCCATAACAAACTAACACCTAAATCCCATGACTGTTCAATCTTTGACTTGATGGTCAACATTCAAATCTATCCTGCTACCAGCAAGGGGTTTCACTTTCATATTACACTCAGTGAGATAAAGATCATTACATCCCTATGACAGGAGTGAGGAAGTAAGAAAAAAGAGAATCGGGAGGGTCATTTTTCTAACTAAAAATTCAATATTTTGATAAGAATTTGCAGAAATGGTCAAAGAAAGTGGTGAAAAGAGGACACAACATCATAGATGGATAGTAGGAATGGGGCACAGGGTGATACGGGGGAGCACTTTAAGTGGCGGGTAATTCTTGATGACTGGGCCTTTGTTCTTCAATGACAAACAGGAAGAGGATGAGTCAGAGGAGGAGAACCAGAGACACCATCGTCCATCAAAACGAGGCTCATCTTTAAGAAGGCGCAGTAGTCCTGAGACGATCCAATCACTGGCAGATCTGGTGAGCACAGCCAAATCACTGCAGATGTGGGCAAGGGACATGATCTGGACGAGCATTCTCTAATGAAGGCATACGTCCTTTGTCAAACAACTCTCATTTCCCCCATAACAAACTAACACCTAAATCCCATGACTGTTCAATCCTTGACTTTGCTAGTCAACATTCAAATCTATCCTGCTATACCAGCAAGGGGTTTCACTTTCATATTACACTCAGTGAGGTAAAGATCATTACATCCCCATGACAGGAGTGAGGAAGTAAGAAAAAAGAGAATCTGGAAGGTCATTTTTTTTGACTAAAAATCCAATATTTTGTTAAGAATTTGCAGAAATGGTCAAAGAGAGTGGTGAAAAGAGGACACAACATCACAGATGGGGAATGGGGCACAGGATGATATGGGGGAACATTTTAAGTGGCAGGTAATTCTAGATGACTGGTCCTTTGTTCTTCAATGACAAACAGGAAGAGGATGAGTCAGAGGAGGAGAATCTGAGACACCGTCGTCCATCAAAACGAGGCTCATCTTTAAGAAGGCGCAGTAGTCCTGAAACGATCCAATCATGGGTAGACCCGGTGAGCGCAGCCAAACTACTGCAGATGTGGGCAAGGGACACAATCTGGACAAGCATTCTCTAGTGTAGGCAAATTTCCTTTGTCAAACAACTCTCATTCCCCCCATAACTAACTAATGCCTAAATCCCATGACTGTTCAATCCTTGACTTGCTGGTCAACATTCAAATCTATCCTGCTACCAGCAAGGGGTTTCACTTTCATATTACACTCAGTGTGGGATCATTACATCCCGTAAGAAAAAAGAGAATCTGGAAGGTCATTTTTCTGATTAAAAATCTAATATTTTGATAAGAATTTGCAGAAATGGTCAAAGAGAGTGGTGAAAAAAGGACACAACATCATAGATGGATAGTAGGAATGGGGCACAGGGTGATACGGGGGAGCATTTTAAGTGGCGGGTAATTCTTGATGACTGGGCCTTTGTTCTTCAATGACAAACAGGAAGATGATGAGTCAGAGGAGGAGAACCAGAGACATCGTCGTCCATCAAAACGAGGCTCGTCTTTAAGAAGGCGCAGTAGTCCTGAGACAATCCAATCACTGGTAGACCAGGTGAGCGCAGCCAAATCACTGCAGATGTGGGCAAGGGACATGATCTGGACGAGCATTCTCTAATAAAGGCATACGTCCTTTGTCAAACAACTCTCATTCCCCCCCATAACTAACTAATGCCTAAATCCCATGACTGTTCAATCCTTGACTTGCTGGTCAACATTCAAATCTATCCTGCTACCAGCAAGGGGTTTCACTTTCATATTACACTCAGTGAGGCAAAGATCATTACATCCTTACGATAGGAATGAAGAAGTAAGAAAAAAAGAGAATCTGGAAGGTCTTTTTTCTGACTAAAACTCCAATATTTTGATAAGAATTTGCAGAAATGGTCAAAGAAAGTGGTGAAAAGAGGCCATAACATCATAGATGAATAGTAGGAATGGGGCACAGGGCAATATGGGGGAGCATTTTAAGTGGCAGGTAATTCTTGATGACTGGGCTTCGTTCTTCAATGACAAACAGGAGGAAGATGAGTCGGAAGAGGAGAAACAAAGATCACCATGTTGGCTATCAAAACAAGACTCGTCTTTAAGAAGGCGCAGTAGTCCTGAGACAGTCCAATCACTAGCCGACCAGGTGAGTGCAGCCAAACTACTGCAGATGTGGGCAAGGGACACAATGTGGATAAGCATTCTCTAATGGAGGCATGATAAGCATTCTCTAATGGAGGCATACATCCTTCGTCAAACAAGTATAATCCCCCCACAATTTACTGATGCCTAAATCCCATGACTGTTCAATCCTTGGCTTGCTGATCAACATTCAAACTTATCCTACTACCAGCAACGGGTTTCATTTTTCATGTCACACTCATTGAGGCAAAGGCCATTTTATTTCTTGATGTAGGGAGTGCTTTTAAAAATATTGATTTAAGGATACCTCCCAACTACCTGAATCTGGGAAACACCTTTTTCCACCACCTCTTTTTAGGTTGGCTAGCTGCTTGGTTTGTTGGTTGTTTTAGAGCTGGACACTAAAGAAGAAAGTAGGAAGGGGGAAGAGAAGAGCAGGAGAATACCTACCTTACTTCCTACCATATGAATGAGGAAGGAAGAAAAAAGAAAATCAAGAAAGTCTCTTTTCAAACCCAACACACCAATTTCCTTTACAAAATGTTGTAGAAAAGACTAAAGGAATTGATAAGAACAGGCCATTCCTTCAAAAAGATGAAATTTGGGACAATGGCTGAGGGGACTGTATTGTTTAAGCATTATAGATGAAAGGAAATTTCTGATACCCAGGGCTTTTTGTTATTCAATAATAAGTAGGACATGTAAGGGCTGAATGAGCCCAAGGATAAGAACCAGAGACAAGGATAGAATGTAATATTATTCATTTCAATTGGACTCAGCTGATTTTTCTTGAGTGCTAAGATTATTAAACAGTAAGCAAAAAAGTGAGCAGACCCAAGGACAACACCACAATGGTGGAGAAAAGGGAGACTATTATGAACAATCATTCTGTAATCTAATCTATGCATCCTTTGTCACAGAGGTATCACTCCTCAGTTTAGTTGTTTCAATAATGTCCACCTTTCATCAACTTATTTGGGGTTTTCTTGGCAAAGATACTGGATAGAACCTTGGTGTGCTATGGTCCATGGATTCATGAAGTGACTGAACATCACTCCCAACTAACAAACATCTAAAATCCCTTAACTAGGCTCATTCCTCAACTCCTTGTCAGCACCCAGCCCTACCAATCTTCCTATCAAAACATATCTCATTTTCATGTTGCGCACTCCCTGACTCTTAAGTCATTTTTGTCTCCAGACAGGGAATGCTTTTAAAAACATGAATTTCATAGGATATCCAAACTACCTACACCTTGGAACCATTGTTTCCCATCAACTCTTTAAGGTTGGCTATTTGGTTGATTGGATGGTTGGTTGTTTTAGTGCTGAATATCAAAAGAGAAATGGATGGGAGGGGTGAGCGAGACACACACTACCTCATCTCATTCACACTCTCCAAGTGGGAAATTGAAAGAAAAAGTCATGACAGTTTAAAAAAAAAAAAAAACTTACTCCAATGTTCTTTGCATGCGTTTATAGAAGAGTTAAAAAGAGATTGATAAGAAGCAGCCAAAACATTACTTGGTGAAATGTGGAATTATTACTTAGGGTGTGAGGTGCAAGCATTTTGGGCAGCTGGTAATAACTGATTCCTGGGAAAATTGTTTCATGAAGAGAGAAAAGGATAGATTGAATAAGTCAAGGATGAGAACCAAAGACTTCCAGATAAGATGCTATAGTAACCATTGCAGCAAAACTCACTTTAAAAAAAACTCAGTGCTGCAAAGAAAATGGAACAGAAGTTAGAAAAGAAGGGAACAGATCTGGACAGTCATTCTCTCATCTGTGTTTGTCATGGGGGGAGGGGGTGTGACTCTATAGTAACTAATACCTAAAATCCTATAACCAGGCCCACTCCTAGGCTTGTTTGGTCAGTATGCAATCTTACTTATCCTCCTACCAAAGAAAGGGTCTCACTTTCATATCACATCCACTGAAGCAAAGGTCATTTATTTCTCTTAAGTAGGGAGGACTTTTAAATATATAGATTTAATAATGTCTCCGAACCTCCTGGACCTCAGCAGAACCTTGATCCACCATCTCTTTTAGGTTGGCTAGCTCCTTTCTAGGTTAGCTAGCTATTTTCTTGGTTGATTGTTTTAGAGCTGGACACTAAAGGAGAAAGTAAGAAAGGGACCTACTTCCTACCATATGAATGAGGAAGAAAGGAAAAAGACTAGAGAATTACTTTTCAACTAAACTCACACCAATTTCCTTTACAAAATGTTAAAGAAAAGGTTAAAGAAATTGAAAAGAACATGCCATTCCTTCAAAAAATGAAATTTGGGACAATGGCTAAAGACTATATGTGTAAGCATTTTAGGTGATAGGAAATTCCTGATACCTGGGGCTTTGTTCTTAATGATGATTAGGACATGAAAGGGCTGAATGAGCCCAAGGATGAGAACCAGATGCAACCTTATTCATTTCAATTGGAATCAACTACAATCAAGGTCTCTAGTGCCGAGATTATCAAACAGCAAGCAGAAAAGGTGAGCAGACCCAAGAACACCACAATAGTGGAGAAGGGAAACTGTTATGAACAATCATCAATCTGAATCTAACCTATGCATCCTTTGTCACACTAGTATCACTCCACAATTCAGTTGTTTCAATCATGTCCAACCCTTCATGAACTCACTTGGGATTTTCTTGGCAAAGGTACTGGATTTAGAAGGTCTTGTTGTGCCATAGACTCAGGAAGAGTCACACAGGACAGAATGATTGAACAACATCACTCCCAACCTAACAGGCTTGTTATGGCTCAGAGGCTTGTTGTCAGCATTCAACTCTACCAATCCTCCTACCAAAACAGATCTCACTTTCATGTTGCACTCCCTGAATCAAGGGTCACTTCTGTTTCCAGACAGGGAATGCTTTTAAAAACATGAATTTCATGAGAAATCCAAATCACTTGAACCTTGAAACCATTGCTTTCCAACTCTTTAAGGTTGGCTAATTGGCTGATTTGTTGATTGGTTGGTTGTCTTAGTGCTGAACATTAAAAGAGAAATGGATAGAAGGGGTGAGCAAAAACACTTACCTAACCTCATTCCTACTATGTGAGTAAGGAAATAAGAGAAAAGAAAATCATGATAGTTTTTCAAACAAACTCTAATGTTCTTTGAAAGTTTGTAGAAAAGGTCAAAGAGATTGGTAGGAAGAAGCCAAAACATCACTTGATGAAATGTGGGACTATTACTAAGGAGGTGAGAGCATTTTGTGAGCATTTTAGGTGTCAGACTTGTGTTTGGGGCTTTGTTCTTCAATAACACGTAGAAGGAGAACAGATTAAATGAGTCCATGAGTGACAACAAAGTTTTCAGCAATAAGATGAAATAGTATTCATTGCAATGGGACTCATCTATAAGAAAGCTCTTGTACAGGGAGAAAGATGCAATAGCAGGCAGAAAAGGTGGGAAAAGTTGAGAGCACCATAATGGCAGGGAAGCAGAATGATTCTGGACAGTCATTCTATAATCCAGTCACTCATAATTTGTCATGGGAGCATCACTCCTCAGCCAGAAAGCAATACACAAAGTCTAATGACCAAATTCAATCCCAGGGTTTTGGGTCAGTCTCCAAACCTACTTATCCTCCCTAATAATGCAAAGTTTTATTTTGATGTCATTCTCACTGAGAACAAAGGTCATTTCTTTATGCTTTTTAAAATTTGGATTTCATAGGAAACCTAAACCACTCAGACTGTGGAACCAAATTTTCCCATCACTTCTTTGAGGGTGGATAAATGGCTAGTTGTTTGGTTGTAACACCAAAGGGAGTAATGGATGGGAATGTTGGGCAAGATTTCCCTAAACTCATTCATTCTGTTTGAGGGAGAAAGGGCAAAAAAGAAAACCACAGCAGTTTTCAAATCAAACTCACTCCAATGCTCTTTGAAAGGGTTTGTAGAAGTAATCAGAGAGATTGATAAATAGGCCAAGACATCACAGGATGAAATTTGGAACAGTGGCTCAGAGTGATAGATGTGAGCATTTTAATCATGGCTAGTAATTCCTGATTTCTGGAGCATCATTCTTCAATGAGACATAGAGGAAAGACAGACTGAATGAACCTGAGGATGAGACCCAAAGACTTTGGGATAAATTGCGAAATTATCCATTGCAACAGGACTCACCTACAAGAAAGCTCAGTGATGCTAAGAAGATACAAAAGCAGGAACAGCAGGTGAGTAGAGCTTAGCACACATCAATGGTAAGGAAGGGGGGAGACAGCTCTGGACAATCATTCTGTCATCTAACCATCACCCATCCTTTGTCATATATGTATCACTCCCTAGTAAGTAACTAACATCTACTATCTGGCTATCAAGATCCTAGATTTGCTGCTGTTCATCAAACCTGTTCTAAAACCTATACCAAAGTGAAGTTTTATTTTCACATCATACCAGTGAAACAAAAATGTGTCTTCTTATTCCACGTAGGAAGTGCTTTTAAAAAGTATTGATTTCATAGGAAAACCAAATCTGGATCTTAGCAGCATCTTTCCCCACCTCCTATTTGAGGATGGCTACCTGGCTGGTTGGTTGACTGGTTTAGAGTTGGATACTAATGGAGAAATGGAGGAGAGGAATAGAAGTTAAAGGAAACTACTTACACTACTTCCAAATATGTATGGAAGTGAGGAAAGGACAAGTCAAGGCAGAACTAAGCACACTATTTTCCTTTGCAAGCGTTTGTAGAAAAAGTCAAGAGAGATTTATGAGAACAAGTCAAGAACAAGCCATGGGATGAAAAGTGGGACTGAGGTTCAGGGTAATAGGTGTGAGCCCTCTGGATGGCAGGTAATTCTTGTTGTTTGGGACTTTATTCTTCAATGACAAGTAGGAGAATAATAGATTGGATAAGGTTGAGGAGGAGAAACAAAGTCTCCAGGACAAGAGGCAATCTTATTCATCATAATAGGATTTACCTACAAGAAAGCTCAGTGCTGGTGAGAAGAAGATCCAACAACAGGCCAAAAAGGTGAGCAGAGCACCACAGTGGTGGGGAAGAAGAACAACTCTAGGCAGGAATTCTCTAATAGTCTCTAATGGCAGAGATATTCAAGACAATGTAAAGGTTATAAAAGCAACCTTGCCCATGGCCAAAGACATAATCTAACCAAGCATCCTTTGTCACAGATGTATCACAGAGGTATCACTCCCCAGTTCCATCATTTTGGTCATGTCCAACTCTTTACAATATCATCTGGGGTTTTATTGGCAAAGCTACTGCATAGAGTGACTTGACATGCTCTTATTGCCCAAGGAGAAACCAAGAGTGAGACATGACTGGATGACTGAACAACAAAAATATCACTCCCTAGTAAATAAGTATCATCTAAAATCCTACAACCAGATTTACTCCTAGGCTTGGGTAGTCAATATCCACATCTATATATCCTCCTACCAAAACCAAATTTTGCTTTCATTTCACACTCCCTGAGAAAAATGTCACTTCTTCCTCTGTGTAAGGATTGCTTACCAAAATATGGATTTCACAGGAAATCCAAGCTACCTGAACCTTGGAATTATCTTTTCCCGCCTCCTTTTTGAGACTGGATAACTGGGTTTGCTTAAAACTATTGTTTTAAAACTGAACAGCAAAGAAGAAATGAATGGGAGTGATGGGCAGGAAACTTCTTACCCTCTTTTCCTAGTGTGTGAATAAGAGAAAAAAAAGTCACAAGTCAATTTTCTAACCAAACTTATTCCATGTTCTTACATGTTTGTAAGAAAAGCTTATAGAAAGTGATGAAAATGGGCCAAGAGGTCACAGGAGGAAGTGTGGGACTCAGGGTATTAAGTGTGAGCATTTTGGGAGGTTGACAATTCCTGATATCTCAAGCATTGCTCTTCAATGAGGAATAGAGGAAGGACAGATTGAATAAGCCTGAGGCTGAGAACCAAAGATTCTGGGATAAGATGCAAAATTATCCATTGCAACAGGACTCAGCTACAAGAAAGTTCAGTGCTGAGAAGATCCAAGAGTAGGCAGAAAAGGGGAGGAGAGACCCAAAAGTGTTCCAGTGGTGGAGAAGGGGGACATCTCTGGACAATCATTAAAATATGGTTACACATCCTTTGTCACACAAGCAACCTTCCCCACGAAGTAACTAATAGCTAATATTGATTATCAAGATCAATTCTAGGCTTGCTGGTTAATATCCAAACAAAACCCATCTGCACAGTAAAGCCAAGTTTCTCTTATACTTTGTACTTAAACACAAAGGTCACTTCTCCATGTTGGGAATACTTTTTAAAATATGAATTTCATAGAAAATCTAAACAATTTGGATTTTGGAGGCAACTTTTCTCACTTCCTATGTGAGGTTGGCTAATTGGTTGGTTGGCTGATAATTTTAATAGCCAGACAATGAAGGAGAAATGGGGGGAGGGGGAATGAAGGGCAAGAAGCTATCTACTAAAGGAGGAAATGAGGAAAAAGAAAGTCAAGAACGGTCACTTTCTAAACCAAACTCATACTACTTTTCTTTGCAAGAGTTTTTAATAAAAGTCAAAGAGATTGATGAGAATAGTTCAAGACATCACAAGATGAAGGATGGGACCAAGGTTGTCAGGGAAATAGGTATGAGCATTGTGGCTGTTTTAAAAACAATCCTAAAATACCTGGACCTTAGGTATGCCACCTTTTCTCACCTCCTGTTTGCTAACTCTACAGATAGTTGTTTAGATCTCAAAATCAAATGAAAAATGGGAGGAGGCAACCTACCATCATTCCTAACTATATGAAAGTGGATGAGGAAAACAAAACAAAAAAAGGGAGCCAGTTTTCCAATCAAACTCAGTCCAGCTTGCTTTGAAAAATATTTGTAAGAGGGAAGACAGATGGTGCACTGGATACAGCCACAGTCCTGAAGTCAGGAGGACATCAATTCAAATCTGGCCTCAGACACTGTAATACTTACTAGTTGTGTGACCCTAGACAAGTCACTTAACCCCATAAATTGCATAAATTAATAAAAAAATTTTTAAAGTGTCTGTAGAGGAAATTAGAAATTGATGAGAATAGGCCAATAGGATTTGTTCTTTGATGATAAGCAGGAGAACCAGAGTCTCTAGGATAATACCAAATCATATCCATTACAAGAGGACTCACATAAAAAAAGCTCAGTACCACTGAGAAAAAGACTGAGCAACAAGCAGAAAAGGTAAAGAGACCCAAAAGCATAGAGAAGAGGGACAGCTCTAGACAATCACTCTGTAAAGCTAATCAATTGTCCTTTGTCACAAATGTATCACTTCCCATTAAGTAACTAATGCCTAAAATCCAATGACAAAGCTCATTCATAGGCTTGTTGGCCACCACCTAGCTCCCAAATCAGGTTACACATTCACATCACACTCATTGAAGCAAAGGTTATTTCTTTCTCCATGGAGGTAAATATTGATTAATTAGGAGAGCCCCAAAGCACCTTTTCCCACCTATTCTTGGAGGTAGACTACCCAATTGGTTAATTGGTTGTTTGAAAGCTGGAAACTAAAATGGAAATTGCTGGAAGTATAAAGACTGAGGATACCCATTTTCATTTCTACTATTAAAGTGATTTTTTTTAAATGTCAAGACACTCCAACTTAGATTATTCTAATTTTTTATTCAAGAATTTGTAGTAGTAGTAGTCAAAAAGATCGATATGTACATCAGAAGATAAAATGTGGGATCATGGCCCAAAGAGATAGGTGTGACCATTTAGGTGGCAGGTGACTGCCAATATTTGGGGCTTTGTTCTTCAATGATGAGTAGGAGGATGACAAATTGAATGAACCCAAAGATGAAAACCAGAGTCTTCAGGATAATAACAAATCTTATCAATTGCAGGAAGACTCACCTAAAAAAAAGCTCAGTACCACCAAGAAAATGCAACAATTAGCAGAAAAGGTGAGCTGACCTAAGAGTACCACACTGGTGGAAAGCGGAGACAACTCTGTATAAATTATTCTGCAAGTTAACAAACCATCCTTATTTGCAGAGGTAGCATTCCCCAGCAATGCCTCACTCCTAGGCTTGCTGCACCTATACATACAGATGTTCCTATCAAAGCTAACTAGGTTTCACATTCATGTCACAACCACAGAAACAAACATCACTTTAAATGATATATATTTAATAGAAGCTCCAAAATTCTTGAACTTTTACAGCACCTTTTCCCATCTCCTCTTTGAGGATTGACTAACTTACTTGTTGTTTTTTATCTGGAAACAAAAATAGAAATGGGTTGGAGTAAAAGACAAAATGCTAACTATCCACGCTTTTACTTTTTGTGACAAAAGAAAGTCAAGTTTCCAATCAACTTCCAATTTCTTTTTGCATGAGTTACTAGAAGAAGTCAAAAATATTGATGACAACAAACCAAGATGTCATAGCATGAAGTGTAGATTGTGGCTCAGAGTGATAGGTGTGAGCATTTAGGTAGCAGGTAATTCCTGATATCTGTGGCCTTCTTCTTGAATAACAAGTAGGAGAAGGACAGACAGACTGAACCCAAGGTTGAGAAACCAAGACTCCAGGATAAGACAAAATGTCGTTCATTTCAACAAGACTCATCTAAAAGGAAGCTCAGTCCTGAGAAGAAGAGCCAAGAGCAGATAGAAAAGGTGAGCAGACCTAAGAGCAAGCACCTCATTGGTAGAGAATCGGGACAGTTGTGGACAATTGTTCTGTAGTCTAGCTTATCTGTTCTTTGTCACAGATATAGCATTCCTCAATAAGAAATTAACACCTAAAATGTTTTGGTCAAGCTCACTCCTAGGCCTGCTGGACAGCACCCACTTCCCCCAAGCCAGCTCACATATTCACATCATGCTCACTAAAGGAAAAGTCACTTCTCCCTGTAGGTAAAGTTTTTAAAACTACAGATTAATTAGAAATCCCAAAATAATCTGGATCATGGCATAACCTCCTCTTCTAGATGGGCTAATGGTTGGATGGATGGTTGGATAAAAGCTGAAAATCAAAACAGTAATAATGACTGGGAATAAAGACAGGAATACCCTTTCTATCTACCATGGCAGTAAGAAAAAAGTCAAGCACTCAGTTTTCCCAACAAAATCACCCCAATTTTCTATGTAGAAGCAGGTTTGATAAGAACAGGTCAAGACATCAGAGGATAAAATGTGGGACTGTGGCTCAGGGTGACAGGTGTGAGCCTTTAGGTGCCAAGTAATTCCTGATATCTGCGGTTGTTCCTTTTTAATGAGTAGAAGGCCAGATTGAACAAGTCTGAGGATGAAAATTAAAATCTGTCTGCAGCAATAACAGCAAATCTTATCCATTACAACAGGACTCTCCTAAAAGGAAGCACAGTACTGCTGAGAAAAAGATGCAACAGACAGAAAAGGTGAGGAGCTTCAGAAAACCACATTGGTAGAGATGGTAGAAAGTTCTGGACTGTCATTCTCTAACCTAGTCACCCATCCTTTGACAAAGGGAGATCAATTTTCAATAAGTAACCAATGCCTAAAATCCTATAACCAAGCTCATTCTCAGGTTTGTTAGTCAGCAAATTCTCTGTATGCTCCTACCAAAGCCAGGTTGTACGTTCTTATTACATGCACAGATGCAAAGGGTTTTTCTCCACGTAATGAGTACTTTTAAAAATTATATAGATTGATGGGAATCCCAAACCAGCTGAACCTTGGTGTGTACTTCACCACTTCCTGTTTGAGGTAGAGTAACTGGTTAGTTGATTGATTCTTTGAAAGCAGAAAAACAAAGGAGAAAGAACTTGAGGGTAGAGATAGGAAACTTCCTACCTTCACTTCTACTATGGAAGTAGGTAGTACAAAAGAGACTCAAGGCAGCCAGCTTTCCAAACAGATTCCGGTTTTCTAAGCAAGAGTTTATAGGAAAGGCCAAGAATAATGAAGACAGGTCAAGACATGAGGATGAAATGTTAGACTGTGGCTTGGAGTGTGAGGGGTGGTGACCCTTTAGGAGGCAGGTATTCCTGATGTCCTGGGCTTTTCTCTTCAATAATGACTGGGAGGAGGATGGAGTGAATGATCCCAAGGATGAGAAACTGAGGTTCTGGGATAAGACCAAATCTTATTCAATGCAACAGGAGTCAACGAAAAGGAAGCACAGTGCTGCTGAAAAGAAGCAACAACAGGCAGAAAAGGTGAGCAGACCTAAGAGCAGCAACAGATGGAAAATGGGGGATGACTCTAGTCACTGTATAATCTAGCCACTCATTTGTCAAAAAGATATCCATACCCAGTAAGTAATATCTAGAATTCTATGACCAAACTCTCTCCTGTTAGCATCATCCACACCTTCATGTCCCCCTTCCCAAGCCAGGCAATATGTTCATCTTACACTCAATGAAGCACATCTTTCTCCACATAATGAACATTTTTTCAAAAACATAATAGATTAATCAACTGTGATAGATTTAGATTCTGAGGTGATTCAGGCCAATTCCAATAGACTTGTGATGAAGAAAGCCATCTGCATCCAGAGGACTACTGTAGGAACTGAATATGGATCACAACATAGTGTTTTCGCTTTTTTTGTTGTCATTTGCTTGCTTGTTTTTTTCTTTCTCATTCTTTCTCCTTTTGATCCGACTTTTCTTGTATGGCATGATAAACATGGAAATGTGTTTAGAAGAATTGCACGTGTTTAACATATATTGGATTACTTGCTGTCTGAAGGGGAAAGGAGGAATATAAGAAGAGAAAGAAATTGAACACAAGGTTTTGTCAGGGTGGATGTTGAAAATTATCTTTGCATGTATTTTGAAAATTAAAAAGCTATTAGGAGCCCCAAACCACTTTGACCTTGGCGCCACCTTTTCTCACCTCAGCTTTAAGGTGGGCTAACTGGTCAGTTAATTGGTGAGTTGAAAGCAGCAAACCAAAAGAAAATGGATACACAGGAGAATATCTATCCTCATTTCTTCTATGAGACTAAGAAAAAAGAAGTCAAGACAGTTTTCTAACTAAAATCACTCAATTTTCTATGCAAAAGTTGCAGAAGATGCCAAAGACACTGATGAAAACAGACCAAGACATGGGATTGTGACTCAGGTCAATAGATATGAGCAATTAGGTGGCAAGTAATTCTTGATGGCTAGGGCTTTCTATGATGAGTAGGAAAAGGACAGAGTGAATGAACCTGAGGATGAGAACCAGAGGTCCCCAGAATAAGATCAAATCTTATCCATTACAACAGGACTCACCTAAAAAGAAGCTCAGTGATACGGAGAAGATACAACAGCAAATAGAAAAGGTGAGCAAAACCAAGAGTATCACATTGGTATAAACTGGGAACACCACCAGAGTCTCATTCTATAATCTAACCACCCAACTTATGTCACAAAAGTATCATTGCCCAATTAGTTACCAATACCTAAAATTTTATGAACTTGTTAGTTGATGACTGACTTACTCTCCTACAAAAGCAAGGTTAAACGTATGTCACACTCACTGAAGCAAAGATCATTTTCTCCATGTAAGGAAAGCTTTTAGTAACATTTAATAGGAGCCACTAACACCTAGATCTTGGCTCCACCTTTTCCCTCCTCCTCTTTGAGTTGGCTGACTGGTTGGTTATCCAGTTGTTTTTAGAATTGGAAAACAAAGTAGAATTGGATGAAAACAAGGACAGGTGGCTACCTATCATTGCTCCTACAAACGGAGTTAGGAAATGAGGGGAATGAGGAAGTCAGAATCATCTATTTTACAAACTCAGTCACTCCAATAATCTTTGCAAGAATTTATAGAAGAGGTCAAAGAAATTGATTTGAATAAACCAAGCTATCTCAGGATAAGGTATGGAATTATGGCTCACAGTGAGAGGTGTGAGCATTTTAAGTGGTAGGTAATTCCTAATGTCTGGGGCTTTGTTCTCCTATGAAAAGTAGCAGGAGGACAGATTGAATGATCTCGAGGATGAGAACGAGAGCCTTAGGAATAAAATGCAATATTATTCTTTACAACTGGATTCTACTACAATCAAGCTCTCTTATGCTGAGAAGGCTCAGGAGCAAGCAGAAAAGGTGAGCAGATCCAACAATACCACCATGTTGGGGAATGGAATATCTCTATAGACAATCAGACTAAAACCTAGCCACCCATCATTTCTCACAGAAATAACACTCCCCTGTAAGTAACTAATGTCTACAATTCTATGACCAAGCTTACTCCCAGGCTTGCTGGTCAGCTCCAGCTGTACCTATTCTACTCTCAAATTAGGTTTCACTTTCATGTCACTGAGGCAAAGGTCACTTCTTTCTCTTTGTAAGGAATGCTTTTTAATATAGAGGTTAAGTATAAACCCCCAAATCATCTAGACCTTTGAATCACTTTTTGCCTCCTCCTCTTTGATGTTTGCTAACTGGTTGGTTGGTTGGTTTAAAACTGAAAATCAAAGAAGTAATTAGTGGGCGTGAAGGGCAAGAAGCAACCCTCCATCTTTTAAAGTCAGATTCTTTTTCATGACACACTTACTGAGACAAAGGTTGCTTCTTTTTCCATGAATTCAAGGCATTAAAATTTTAGGAACCTAAAACACCTGGACCTTGGCACTATCTTTTTCCAACTATTCGAGGTTTGCTAACTGGTTAGCTGGTTTGATTGGTACAGGAAACAACAGGAGAAATGGATACAAGTGAAGGAGGCTACCTATCCTTGTTCCTACTATATGAGTGAGGAAATGAGAAAGGAGCAAGTTAAGACAGTTTTCCAATCAAACTCTAATTTTATTATAAAAGTTTGTAAAAGTCAAGAAGATTGAAGAGAATGTAGCTGAGGTTGACAAGTGTGAGTACTGAGGTGGCAGGTAATTATTGATGTAAGGGTCTTTGTTCTTCAATGATGAATAGGAAAAGGGAAGACTGGATGAGCTCAAGGATGAGAACCAGAACCTCCGGGATAAGATGCACTGTTATTCATCACAACTCGAATCTGCTACAAGAAAGCTCAGTGCTGCTGAGAAGATGATGCAACAACACCTAGAACAGGTAAGGAGGCAAAAGATTACCACAACAGTGAGAGAAAAGAGAAAGCTATACAAGCAATGATCATTCTGTAATCTAGACAACCCATTCTTTGTCAGAGGTATCACTGACCAGTAAGTTACTGACACCTAAAAATCTTTCATCAAACTCATTACTAGGCTTACTGGTCAACCTTCAACCCTACCCATCTTCTATCAAAGCCAGGTTTCATTTTCATGTCTCACTCACTGAGGCAAGTGTCATTTTTTTCTCCATGCAGCAAATGCTTTTAAAAATAGAAATTTCTTTGGAGCTCTTAAAAGCCTAGAACTTGGAACTTCCTTTTCCTACCTCCTGTTTGAGATTGGCTTAGTGGTTGTTTTCTTTATCATTTTAGAACTAGAAACAAAAGGAGAAATGATTAGAAAAGAGAACAGGAGAGACTCCCTACTCATTCTATTTGTGAGTGAGAAAGTAAGAAAAAACAAAGGCAAGATTAGTCAATTTTTCTACCAAACTCATTCCAGATTTCTTTACAAGAGTTGGTAGAAGAGATCAAAGAGATCGATGAGAACAAGGCAAGATGTCAGAGAATGATGTGTGGGACTGTGGCTCAGGGCAAAAGTGTGAGCATTTTAAGTGGTAGGTAATTCCTGATACCTGGGACTTTGTTTTTCTCTGAGAAGAAGGAGAAGGACAGAATGAAAGAGCTTGAGAATGAGAATCAGAATCTTCGGGATAAGATGCAATGTTATTCGTATCAACTGGACTCAGCTAACAGAAAACTCAGTGCTGCCGAGAAGGAGATGCAACAACAGGCAGAAAAGGTGAGCCAGATCTAGGAGCAAATGGTAGAAAAGTGGGGGACAGCTTCAGACAGTCACTCTGTAATCTAGCCATCTGTCCTTTGCCACTGAAATATCACTCCCCAGTTAGTAACTAACTCCTAAGATCCTATTTAAAAAAAAAAAAAAAAAGAAGCTCACTCCTAGGCTTGCTGGTCAATCTGCAATTCAATTTGGCCTCCAACCAAAGCTAGATTTTACTTTTATGTCATTCACCAGGCCAAAAGGTCAAAGGTCTCTTCTTTCTCTGTTGAAAGAACTTCTAAAAATAAAGATGTAATATGAGCCCCAAACTACCTGGACCCTGGTATCACCTTTTTCCAACACCTATTTGAGACTTAATAATGAGTTATTAGATTGGTTGTTTTAGAAATGGCTACAAAAGGAGAAATAAGTGGGAATGGAGGACAGGAAGATAATTATCTACATTCAAACTCTGAATAAGGAAATAAGAAAAAAGAAAAAGTTGATTTTTCCAACCAAAATCACTCCAATTTTCAGCACAAGAGTTTGTAGAAAAGGTCAGAGAGACTGATGAGAACAGGCCAAGAAGTCCCAAAGAAGTATAGAAGAGTGGCTCAAGGTCATAAGTGTGGGCATTTTAGGTGGCACTAATTCCTGATGTCTTGATCTTTGTCCTTCAATGATGAGTAGAAAAAGGACAGAATGAGTGAACTTGAGGACGAGAACCAGCACCTCAGAGATAAGATGCAATGTTATTCCTTGCAACTTGACTCAGCTGCAAGTAAGATCAATGATGTTGAGAAGATCCAACAGCAGGCAGAAAAGGTGAGCAAACACAAGAGCATCACTATTGTTGGGCAAGGAATAGATCTGGAAAGTCATTCTGTAATCTTGCTTCCCAGTTTTTGTCAAAGATACCACTCCCCAGTCTAACACCTAAAAATCTATGACCAAGCTAGCTCCTGGGCTTTTGTTGATCCACATCCCACCTTAACTATTCTCTTGGCAAAGTCAGGTTTCACTTTCATGTCAAACTCACTGAGGCAAAAGTCACTGTGATAAAGGAGTGTTTTTAACAATCTAAATGAGATAGAAACCCCAAATTACTTTCGCCTCTTTGTGCCTCTTTTTTTTTTAACCACTTCTTTGATATTGACTAACCAACTGGTTGGTTGTTTCAGAATTAAGAGTCAGAAACCAAAAGAAAAGTGGGTGCAAGTAGAGGGCCAGGAAACTGTTTATATTCATTTCAATCATGTGTATAAATGAGAAAAAAAAAGTCCATTATATCAGTTTTCCAATCAAATTGATTTCAGATTCCTTTGAGTTTGTAGAAGACAATGATTTTTTGTTGTTGTTGTTGTTTTGGGGGGGGAGGGGAGGCAAGGCAATTGAGGTTTAAGTGATTTGCCCAGGATCACATAGCTGGGAAGTGTTAAGTGTCTGATGTCAGGTATGGAATTTGAACTCAGGTCCTCCTGATTTCAGGGCCAGTACTCTATCCATTGTGCCACTTAGCCCCCATCAAAGAGATTAATAAGAACAGGTCAAAATATCACAAGATGGAATGTGACTTGGGGTGGTAGTTTTGGCCATTTTAGGTAGCAGGTAATTCCTAAAATATGGGGCTTTATTTTTCAATGAAAATTAGAAGACTGAAAGATTGAATAAGCTTGAAGATGAAAATCAGAATCTCCGTGATAAGATGCAATGTTATTCATGGCAACTCGATTCAGCTACAAGAAAGCTCAGTGCTGCTGAGAAAATGATGCAAGAGCAGTCGGAAAAGGTGAGCCAAGCCAATAGTATCACAGTGATGGGGAAAAGGACAGATCTGGACAATCATCCTGTAACCTATCTTCCCATCTTTTGTCACTCCCCAGTAACCATGCCTAAAATCTCGTGACAAGGCTCCCTATCTTGATGGTCCACAGTCCACCCTATATATCCTCCTACCTAAGCCAGCTTTCACTTTGATTTCACACTCACTAAAGCAAAGGTCACTTCTTCCTCCAGTTTGAGAGCACTTTTCATACATAAACTACCTTTGGAGTTTTCATTTGGAGCATCAAACCACCTAATTCTGGCACCACCTTTGCCCAACTTCTACTTTATATTGGTTGGTTGGGTTGTTGCTTAGTGTAGGAAACCAAATAGAAATGTATGGCTATGAAGGGCAGGAGGGTGGTTCTAATTCATCCAGATTTTCATTCCCAAATTTTGTAAAAGTTAGAGTAATGAGAAAATAGGCTGAGGCCTCAAAAGATGAGGTTTGGGATAGCGGCTCAGGGTAATAGGTGTGAGCATTCTAGGTGGAAGATAATTCTAGATGTCTGCAAAGTTATTCTTTTGTGAGATGTAGGAAAAGGACAGATACAATGAGCTCAAGAACGAGAATCAGTGTCTCCAGGATAAGATGCAATTTTATAGATTGCAACTGAACTCAGCTTCGATCAAAATCAGTTGTGCTGAGAAGCTCCAACAGGATGCACAACAGGTGAGCAGATCTCAGAGCACCACAATGGAACTGAAAGCAGACAGCTCCAGACATTCTGTAATCTAGTCACCTCTCCCTTACAAAGATATCACTCCCCAGTATATAAATAAGGATTAAAATCCTGTGACCAAGCTTACTCCTCCACATCCTGATCAACATCCAAACCTGCCAATCCTCCTACCAAAAGCACTTTTGCATAATGGTCACTGAGTCAAAGGTTACTGGTTACTTCTTTCTCCATCTAGAGAGCACTTTTAAAAATATTTTTAATAGGAGCCCCCCCCAAAAGTCACATTTTCCCATCTTCTGTTTTTAGATTATCTACTTGGTGGTTTTGATGATTATTTTAGAACTGGAAAATAAATGAGAAATGGTGGGGAGGAGGTTCTTGCCCTCATTGTGACTATGTGAGGAAGAGAGGCAAAAAGAAATCAAGAAAGTCAGTAATCCAAGTAAATTCAGTCCTGTTTTCTTTGCAAGCATTTGTAAAAGACATAAAAGTGATTGATGAGAACAAATCATGATGTCCCAGGATAAAATATGGGAGAGTGGCTCAGGGTGACAGGCAAGAGCATTTTAGATGGCAGGTAATTTCTGATGTCTGAGTTTTTTCCCTTCAATGATGGAATAGGAGAAAACCAAATTGAATGAACTCGCAAATGAGAACCAGAATCTCCGAGATAAGATGCAATGTTATTCATTGCAACTGGACTCAGCTAACAGGAAGCTCAATGCTACTGAGAGAGAGATGCAACAACAGGCAGAAGAGGTGAGCAGACCCAAGAACACCACAGGGGTGGGGAAGGGGACAGCTTTCATAATCACAGTCACTCCATAGCATAGTTCTGCATCCTTTGTCAAGTGCTACTACTTACCAGTAACTAACACCTAAAATCCTATCATGAAGCACACTCCTCTAGACTTTTGCTGATCAGCATTCAACTGTCCCTTTTCTCCAAAGCCAGCTTTCATTTCCATGTCTCATACAATAAGGCTAAGATCACTTCTTTCTCCACAGAGGGAGCTGTTTTAAAAATAGTGATTTAATAAAAACCCAAAATCACCTGGATTCTGACACCACCTTTTCCAACCTCCTTTCTGAGGTTAGCTGATTTAAATGGTTAAGTGTTTGCTTTGTAGCAGGAAACTGAAGGAGAAATGGATGAGAGTAGCGAACAGAACATTACTAACAATTGTTACTATTTTTAGTATTACTATATTATTATATATATTATATATATGTATTATGTATTATTATATATTATTAGTCGTAATTCAGGAAAAAAAAGAACAAAATACTCAGTTTGCCAACCAAACTCTCTCCAATTTTTCTTGGTAAGAAGAGGTCAAAGAGATTACTGAAAACAGAACAAGAGCTTATAGGTTGACGTGTTGGGCATGTGGCTTTGGATGACAGGTGTGATCATTTTAGATGGCAGGTAATTCCTGATGTCTGGTGCTTGTTTCTTTACTGAGGAGTAGCAGAGAGACAGATGGCATGAGCTCGAGGATGAAAACCAGAATCTCCGGGATAAGATGAAATGCTGTTCAATGAGACTCGAATCAGCTACCAGAAAGCTCAGTGCTGCTGAGAAGCAGATTCAACAGCAGGCAGAAAAGGTGAGCAGACCCTAGAGAACTAGGACTAGTAAAGGGGACATTTTTGTAATCCAGCCAACCATCCTTTGTCACATAGTTATCACTCCCCAGTAAATAACTAATGCTCAGCTCACTCCTAAGCTTCCTGGTGAACATCCAACCCTACTACCCATTACAGTACCAAAGGCAGGTACTATTTTTATGCCATACTCACTGAGGAAGAGATCCCATTTTTCTCTATGTAGTGTGAGCACTTTTTAAAAAAGATTTTATAGAGCTTCCCTGGCTCCACCTTTTCTCACTTTATTTTAGATTTGCTCCATGGTTGGTTGGTGGATAGTCTTAGAGCTGAAAAATAAAGGAGAAATAGTTTGGAGTGGAGAATACTTCCATTTGTTTCTAATATCTGAATGAGGAAGAGGGGAGGAAAAAGGTTAAGGACAGTCAGTTTTCCCACCAAAATCACTCCAATTTTCTTTGCAACAATTTATAGGAGTCAAAATGATGAATGAGAACAGGCCAAAACATAAGAGGATGAAAGGAAGACTGATTCAGGGAAATAAGAGTTAGCATTTTAGGTGATAATCTGAGGCGTTGATTTTCATTGAGGAACAAGAAAAGTGATTTGAACTCAAGGGTGAGAACCAATCTCCAGGATAAGATAAAATCTTCTCCATCGAAATGGTACTCTCCTACAAGAAAGTTCAGTGCTGCTGGGAAGGCTCAACAGCAGGCAGAAAAAGTGACCCAAATCTGGGCTTTTAAGTTCACTCAATTAAGCCACCTGTCCTTTGGCATAAAGGTCTCACTCCACAGGAAGTAATTAACAGCTAAAATTCTGTGACCAAGTTAATTCCTAGGCCTGTTGGTCAATATGTCAGCATCCAACACTACATATTTTCCTATCAGTCAGGATTCATTTTCATGTCACACTCACTGAGTCATTTTTTTTCCATGTAAGAGAGCACTTTAAAAAATAGATTTAATAGGAGCTCTAAGCCACCTGGATATTTGCACCACTTTTTTCCCCATCTCCTATTTAAGGTTGACTAACTAGTTGATTAGTTGGTTGGTTGGTCAGTCATTTCAAAGCTAAATCCAAAGGATAGATGGGTGATAAGGAAGATAAAATTTGGCTTGCAATCCTTGTTCCTATTATATGAGAGAGAAACTGAGGGGAAAAAAAAGTCGAGTCAGTTTTTCTACCAAACTCATTCCCATTTTCTTTGCAAAGGTCTTTGCAAAAACCTCTTTTTAGAGGAGGTCAAAGAGATTGATAAGAATAGATTAAAACATCACATAATGAAGTTTTGGACTGTGGCTCAGTACAACAAATATGGATAAGTATTTTATGTGGCATATAATGGCTGGCATCTGGGGCTTTGTTCTTCAATGACGAGTAGAATGGCAGATTGTGTGAATCCGAGGATGAAAACCAGAATCTTCAGGAAAAGAAGCAGTATTAACCATCACAATAGGACTCAACTACAAGAAAGCTCATTGCTGCTGAGAAGGTCCAACAACAGGCAGAAAATGTGGGCAGACCCAAGAGCACCACAATGGTGGAGAGAAGAGAGATATAACTCTGGACAATAATTCTGTTAACATAGACACCATCTTTTGTCACACAGTTATCACTCCCTAGTAAATAACTAAAACTTCAAATGCCATGACCAATTTCATTCCTAGGCTTTCTAGTCAAACATCCCACTTTATGTATCCTCCTACCAGATCCAAGTTTCACTTTCACAGTCACTGAGGCAAAAGTCCCTCCGAGAGTCTTTTTAAATAAAGAATCAAAAAAACAGGAGCCCCAAATTCACTTGGATCTTGGGCACTCCCTTTTCCCATTTCCTGTGTGTGGCTCGCTGTTTGTGGTTTGGTTGTTGAAGCGCTGAACCAAAGGAGAAATGGGTGGGAATGGAGGGCATGAGACTACCTCCGCTCATTTCTCCTCTGTGAGCAAGGTCAGAGAGATTAATAAGAGTAGACTAAGTGATTGGTTCAATAGGTATGATAAGCATTTTATGTGACATGTAACTGCTGGTGTCTGGGCTTTGTTCCTCAATGATGAGTAGGAGAAGGACAGACCCTATGAGTCCAAGGAGGAAAACCAGTGTCTCCCAAAAAAGAGAGAGTGTTATTCCTTGCGAGGGGAGTCGCTTCCAAGAAAGCTCAGTGATCCTGAGAAGACCCCACAACAGGCAGTAAAGGTAAGCACAGCCTAGACCACCACAATGGCAGGGAAAGGGCAAAGCTCTAGACCAGAGGTCCTCAAACTTTTTAAATAGGGGGCCAATTCACTGTCCCTCAGACTTTTGGAGGGCCAGACTACGGTAAAAACAAAAACTTTTTTTTGTGGGCCTTTAAAAAAAGAAACTTCATAGCCCTGGGTGAGGGGGATAATTGTCCTCAGCTGCTGCATCTGGCCTGTGGGCCGTAGTTTGAGGACCCCTGCTCTAGACAATCACTCTGTAATCTAACCACCCTTAATTTCTCAGAGATCTCTCCCTCCCCATTAAATACTTGTAGGCTTTCTAGTCAGAATCCAGCCCACCCTTCCTCTTGTCCAAATCAATTTTCACTTTCATGTTACAAACACTGAAGTCAGGTAACTGCTTTCTCCACATCGAGGATATGAAAATACAGATTTAACAGGCCCCCAAAACCACCTAGATGTGGGTACCACCTTTTCCAGCCTCCTGTTAGCCTCCAGGCTGACTACCTGGTTGGTAGCTTGGTAGTTTTAAATCTCAAAACAAGGAGAAATGGATGGGACAAAAGGCAGGAGTCTGTCCATACTCGTTCTGCCCTTTGAGGCAGAAAAAAAGGTGAGCAGATGCTGGAGGAACCACAGTGGTGGGGGAGGAGCTCAGGCCTGGAACAATCCCTCTGTAACCTGGCCCCACTTTCATTGTCACCGTTACCCGTTCTGCAGGCTCATCCCTACCACCCTGGTCCCTCCTTGACTTCTTGATCCACTCTTATGCCCCTACCAAAGCCAGGTTCTACATTCATGTCACATTCAGAGAGAGAAATGGTCAGTCCTTTCACCATTTAGGAAGAATATTTTAAAATATAAAGCCCTTAAACAGGAACATCAAACCACCCACACTTTTGCATCTTTTCCTATTTTTTCCTATTTGAGGATGGCTATCTGGTTGATGGCTTAGTACCACGAAGTTTTTTTTTAGAGCTATAAAACACAGGAGAAATAGGTGGGAGTGGAAGGCAGGAGATCACCTACTCTAGCGATGCCTCCGTGAGTGAGGAAGTTAGAAAAAAAAAAAAAGACTTAGACTATCAGTTTTCCAACCAAACTATAACTCCACCTTTTTTTGAAAGAGTTTGTAGAGAATACTGAACTCAGAGTGTTGGGAGAGTGAGCTTTTTATGTGGCAAGTAATCCCTGATTTTCTAGGGCTTTGTTCTTCACTCTTGGGTAGTAGACAAGGGCAGATTGTACGAACCTGAAATGAGGAAGCTCTGAACAGTCATTCTATAATCTAAAAACTCATTGTCACAAAGCTCTATCAGTCCCCAGTAAGTTGTTAACACCAAAAATTCTGTGACCAAGCTCACTCCTAGGCTTACCAGGGAGCATCCAACTTTGTCTTCCTACCTAAGCCACGTTTCCCTTTCATGGCACAGTGGTCAATATTTTAATCATGTAGGAAGAGTATTTAAGATAAAAGTCCTTAAAATAGGATTATCCAACCACCTTAAATAGAGAACCACTTTTTTCCTGTTTCCTCTTTGAGGTTGGTTGCTGGTTGTTTTAGATCTGGAATCCAAAGAAGAAACAAATGAGAGGGAAAGGCATGAGGCTGTCTGCTCTGACTGTTCCTTGATGAGTAAGAAAAATTTTAGAGAAAATCGAGTCATGTTTTTTAATAAAACTAATTTGTTTTCTTGACAAAATTTAACAATTAACCAACCTCAAAGAGGAAGCAGGAAAAAGTGGTTCCATGTTTTTTAATGTGGTTGGATAACCCTATTTTGGAACTCTATATCTTAAAAGCCAAAGAAGAAATGGATGAGAGGGAAAGGCATGAGGCTGCCTGTTCTCACTGTTCCTTGATGAGTAGGAAAAATTTTAAAAAGAAAATCTAGAATCAACGTTTTTTTTAATAAAACTAATTTCAGTTTTCTCTGCAAAATTTGTAGAAGAGGTCAAGGAGATTAATGAAAATAGGCCAAAACATCAAAAGATGAAGGGTGGGATTATGGTTCAGGAAACTGAGGTGAGATTTTTAGGTGGCAGGAATTCCTGATGTCTGGGGCTTTGTTCTACAATGACAAGTAGGAGAAGGGCATATCCTATGAGCCTGAGGATGACAACCAGAGTCTGAGATAAGATGCAATATTATACATCACTACAGGATTCAACTACAAGAAGACTCAGTGCTGCTAAGAAAAAGATGCTTCATCAAGCTGAAAAGGTAAGCAGACTCAAGAGCACCAAAATGGTGGGGAAAGGGAACAGCTCTGAACAGTCATTCTGTCATCTAGACATCGATTTTTTTGTCACAAAGCAATCATTCCCCAGTCAGTGGCTAAAACCTAAAATCCTATAACCAAGCTCATTTCTAGGTTTCCTGGTAGACATAACCTTACTTATCCTTCCACCAAAGGCAGATATCACTTCCACGTCACACTCACTTAGGAAAAAAGTCAATACTTTCAACAGAGAGGGATGATGTGTTTGAAAATACAGAGTCCTAAAAGAGTACTACAAACTACCAGGATCTTTGCACCATCTTTCCCAACTTCCTCTTTGAAGTTAGCTACCTGATTGGTTGCTTGGTTGTATTAGAGCTAAAAACCAAAGGAGAAATAGTGGAAGTAAAGGACATAAGCCTCCCTACTCTGGCCACTCTTGGAGGAAAGAGGCAATATGGAAAAAAAGGAAGTGAAAACAATTACCTTTACAACAAAATTCACTCCTAACATGTTTGGCAAGAGTTTGCACAAGAGATTAAAGAGATTGATGAGAATAGACCAAGAAGTCACAAAATAAAGAGTGGGACGGTATTGGAGGATGAGAATTTTAGCTAGCAGATAAATACTGGTGTGTTCTTCCATGATGAGGAGGAGGATAGATTCTCTGAGTCCGAGGAAGACAACCTAATTCTCAGGGATAAAGCACAAAACTGTCCATTGCAACGAGACTCATCTACAAGAAGACTCAGTGCTACTGAGATTTTTCTCTAGATTCTTAAGCAGGCAGACAAAGTGAGTAGAGCCAAAAACATCAAAAAGATGGGGAAAGGGTAAATCTCTGAAGTCAGTCCATAATCTAGCATGTATTCTTTATCGCAAAGATATCATTCTCCAGTAAGGAGCTAACACCTAAAACTTTATCATCCAATCTTATTTAATCTCCTAGCAAATCCAGATTTTGCTTCCATGTTACATTCTCTGAGGCACAATGGTCAATACTTTCACTGTATAGTGCATTAAAATACAAATTCCTAAATTAAGAGCACCAGATCACCTGCACCTTTGCAACACCTTTTCTCACTTCCTTATTTGAAGTTCATTACCTGGTTGATTGCTTCATTGTCAAGGAGTTGAAAATCAAAGGAAAAATGGGGGAGAGTGAAGAGCAGGAGGTTACAAGGCTACCTATAAAAAGAAAGTTAAAAACACTCCTTTACTCAGCCAAACCCATGGCTATTTTCTTTTAAAGAATTTGTACAAGAGGTCAAAGAGATGGATGAAGATACACAAAGTCGTCACAGGATGAAGTGTGGGGTTGTGGCTCGGGGTTTGGGAGGGTCAGAATTTTAGCTAGCCAGGTAACTGGTGATGTCTGGGACTTTTTCCATGATGAGTAGGAGGAGGACAGATCCTCTGAATCCGAGGATGACAACGTGATTATCAGGGATAAGACCTCATACTGTCCATTTCAACGGGGTTCATCATCAAGAAAACTTATTTCTCCTGAAAGGAAGCTCCTTCAGCAACAAGAAAAGGTGAGCAGAGCCAGGAGCACCAAAGTGGTGAGGAAAGGAGAAAGCTCTGAGCACCCATCCTGTCATACAACTATCACTCCCCAGTCAGTGGCTAAAACCTAAAATCCTATGACCGAGCTCACTTCTACCTTTCCTGTGAATAACCAACCTTACTTATCTCCCACCAATGCCAAGTATTACTTCCATGTCATACCCACTGAAGCACTGATCAATATTTTCACCATGTAGGGAGAGAGTGAGAGCCCAAATATAGGAATGCCCAACCACTTGGACCTTCACACCAGCTTTTCTTATTTCCTCTTTGAGCTTGGCTACCTAATTGGTTTCTTAGTTGTTTTAGAACTGAAAACCAAAGGAGATATGAGTGAAGGCAGGGAGGTTATGAAAGCACCTCCTCTCACTGCTCCTCAAAGAGTTAAGAAATTTGGAAAAGACAAAAGTCAAAATAGTCTCTTTCTTAGCCAAACTTATTAATTTTTTTTTTTTGCTGGCGTTTATATAAAAGGTCAGAAAGATTGATACGAATAAGCCAACAATTCACAGAATGCAAGTATGGGACTATGGTTCAGGGTACTGGGGGAGGAGGAAGAAGAGAATTTTAGCTGACAAGTAACAGCTGAAGGTCTGCCATGATGAGGAAGAGGAGGAAGATAGATCCTATGGGGCCAAGATAACAACCTACTTCTTAGGAATAAGACACAATATTATCCATTGCAATAGGATTCATCTAAAAGGAGACTTAGTGCTCCTGAGAAGAAGATCCTCTTATAGGCAGAAAAGGTGAGCCGAGACCCACAAGAGTGGGGAAAGGGCACAGCTCTGAACAGTCATTCTGTAATCTAGGCAGCTATCCTTTGTCACAAAACTAAGATTCTCTAGTAAGTAACAACTCACATCTTATGACCAAGCTCACTCCTTGGCTTTCTGCTCATCATACAACATTACTTATCCTCCTACCAAATACGAATTTCATTTCCATGTCTGTCTCTCTCTGAGGGCAACAGTCAAAACTTTCAAAAGGTAGGGAGGGCGTTTGAAAAAAAAATAGAGCCCTAAAACAGGAGCATCAAACCACCTGGAACTTTGAACCAAATTCTCCCACTTCCTCTTGGCTACCTAGTTGGTTCCTTGGTTATTTTAGAGATGAAAAACAAAAGAGAAATGGGTGGAAGTGAAAGGCACATGAGGATACCTGCTCTCACAATTTATTGCTGAAGGGAGAAATTTGGAAAAAGAAGGTGAAGACCATCATTTTTCCAACCAAACTCATTCCCATTTTCTTTGCAAGAGTTTGTACAAGAGGTCAAAGAGATTGATGAAAACAGGTCAAGAAGTCACAGAATGAAGTGTGGAGCTGTGGCTCAGGGTATTAGGGGGTGAGAATTTTAGCTGGCAGGTAACTGGTGATGTCTGGGACTTTGTTTTTCCATGATGAGTAGGACAGATTCTCTGAGTCCGAGGATGACAACGTGATTATCAGGGATAAGACCTCATACTGTCCCTTTCAACGGGGCTCATCATCAAGAAGACTTAGTGCTCCTGAGAGAAGGATCCTTCCACAAGCAGAAAAGGTGAGCAAAGCCAGGAGCACCAAAGTGGTGGAGAAAGGGTGAAGCTCTGAATAGTCCTCCTGTAATCTAGAACCATCTATCCAGTCATACACTTGCCATTCCCTAGACTAGCCTCCTTACTACCTTTCCTAGTACTTGTTGCTTTGTACTATTTCCACATCACACCCATTGAGGGAAATGGTCAATATTTTCACCATGTAGGGAGAATGAGGGAGCCCATATATGGGAACACCCAACCACCTGGACTTTCACACCAACTTTTCATACTTCCTCTCTAACCTTGGCTACCAAGTCAGTTGAGGGTACCTACTCTCGGTGAGTTAGGAAACTTGGGGAAAGGAAATTAAGACAGTCCTCTTCTCAGCCAAAACTATTCCATTTTCTTTGAAAGTATTTGTAGGGGACAGCTACCTGGGACAGTGGATAGAATACTAGCCCTGAAGTCAGGAGGACCCTAGTTCAAATCCTGCCTCAGACACTTAACACTTCCTAGCTGTGTAATCCTGGGCAAATCACTTAACCCCAAGAAGTCAAAGGGTTTAATGAGAATGGGCCAAAAAGTCACAGAATGAAGTGTGGGACTATGGCTCAAGTGTGGAGAGAGAGAATTTTAGCTAACAGATAATAGCTGAAGTCTGGGACTTCATTTATTCTTCCATAATGAATAGAAGGATAGATCCTATAAAGCAGAGGATAAAAACCTAATTTTCAGAGATAAGACAAAATATTATCCATTGCAACAGGAATCATCCAAAAGAAGATTTAGTGCACGTAAGAAGAGCCTTCCACAAGCAAAAAAGGTGAGCCAAGAGCAACACAATAGAGGGAAAGGGCACAGCTCTGAATAGTCATTCTGTAATCTAGACATCTATTCTTTTATCACAGAGCTAAGATACTCTAGTAAGTAGCTAACAACTAATATCTTATGACCAAGCTCACTCCTTGGAGCTTGGCTTTCTGCTCATCATGCAACATTAATTGTCCTCCTACCAAATCCAAGTTTCACTTTCATGTCACTCTCACTCAATGCCCAAAACTTTCAAAAGGTAAAGAGGATGTTTGAAAATAGAGAGTCCTAAAACGGGAACATCAAACCAACTGGACCTTTGAACCACATTTCCCCACTTCCTCTTTGAGGTTGGCTACTTGGTTGGTTCTTTGGTTATTTTAGAGCTGAAAAACAAGAGAGGATTGGGTGGATGTGAAGGGCATGAGACTATCTACACTGGTCATTCATTGGTAAAGGAAGAAATCTGGGGAAAGAAAATGAAGATAGTCACTTTTCCAATCAAACTGATTCCCATTTTCTTTGCAAGAGTTTGTACAGGAGATAGAGATTGATGAAAACAAGTCAAGAAGTCACAGTATGAAGTGTAGGACTTTGGCTCAGGATTTTGGGGAGGCGGGTAAAAATTTCAACTAGCAGGTAAGTCCTGATGCCTGGGACTTTGTTCTTCCATGATGAGTAATAGGAGGACCAATCCTCTGAGTCCGAAGATGACAACCTCATTATCAGGGATAAAATCCCATCCTGCTCATTTACAAGAAGACTTAGTGCTGCTGAGAGGAAGATCCTCCAGCAGGCAGAAAAGGTGAGCCAGACCCAAGAGCATCACAATAGAGAGGAAAGGACACAGCTCTCTAATCTAGGCAATTATCCTTTATCACAGAGCTATCATTATCTATTAAGTAGCTAACTATTAATATCTTTTTTTTTAATAGCCTTTTATTTACAGGATATATACATGGGTAACTTTACAGCATTAACAATTGCCAAACCTCTTGTTCCAATTTTTCACCTCTTACCCCCCCACACCCCCTCCCCTAGATGGCAGGATGACCAGTAGATGTTAAATATATTAAAATATAAATTAGATACACAATAAGTATACCTGACCAAAACGTTATTTTGCTGTAGAAAAAGAATCAGACTCTGAAATATTGTACAATTAGCTTGTGAAGGAAATCAAAAATGCAGGTGTGCATAAATAACTATTAATATCTTATGGCCAAGCTCACTCCTTGACTTTCTTTTCATCATCCAACATTACTTATCCTCCTACCAAATCTAAGTTTGATTTCCATGTCACAATCACTGAGGGGAATGGTCAATACTTTCAAAAGAGAGGGAAAATGTTTGAAAATATTGGGTGCTAAACCCCAATCATCAAACCACCTAAATCAAATTTTCCCACTTCTTTTTTAAGGTTGGCTACCTTGTTGATTCCTTGGTTATTTTAGAGCTGGTAGAAGTAAAGACCACATAAGGATACCTACTCTCATTACTCATTGGTGAAGGGAGAAATTTTGAAAAAGAAAATGAAGTCACTTTTCCAATCAAACTCATTTCCATTTTCTTTGCAAGAGTTTGTACAAAAGATAAAGAAACTGATGAAAACAGGTCAAGAAGTCAGAGGATAAAGTGTAGGACCATGGCTCAGGATATTGGGGTGGGGTGAGAATTTTAGCTGGCAGGTAACTGGTGGTGTCTGGGACTTTGTTCTTCCATTCTGAGTAGGAGGAAGACCAATCCTCTGAGTCTGAGGATGACAAAGTGATTGTCAGGGATAAGACCTCATACTGTCCCTATCTACGGCGCGCATCATCAAGAAGACTTAGTGCTCCTGAAAGGAGGATCCTTCAGCAGGCAGAAAAGGTAAGCTAACCCAAGAGCACAAAATGGTGGCAAAAGTAGAAAGCTCTTAACAGTCTTCTGTAATCTAGACACCCATCCTGTCATACATCTGTCATTTCCCAGTCAGTGGCCAAATCCTAAAATCCTATGAGAAAGCTCCTTCCTACATTTCCTAGAGAATAACCAACCTCTTATTTATCTACCACCAATGCCAAATTTTACTTCCATGTCACACCCACTGAGGTAGTGATCAATATTTTCACCATGTAGGGAAGTGTGAGAGCCCAAATATACCCAACCACTTGGACCTTCATACCAGCTTTTCACATTTCCTCTTTGAGTTTAGCTACCTTGTTGGTTACTTGTTTTAGAACTGAAGGAGAAATGGGTGAGGGTGGAAGGCATGAAGGTACCTAATCTCAATAAGTTGGGAAGTTTGGAAAAAGGAAGTCAAAACAGTCCATGTCTCAGCCAAACCCACTCCCATTTTCTTTGCAAGTGTTTGTAGAAAAGATGAAAGAAATTCAGGAGAATAGGCCAAAAAGTCACAGAATAAAGGTGTGGGACTATGCTTCAGAGTATTAGGGAGAAGGAATGGAAAATTTTAGCTGACAGGTAACAGCTGATGTCTGGGACTTTGTTCTTCCATGATGAGTAGGAAAAGGATAGATCCTAAGACTCTTAAGGATGACAACCTGATTTTCAGGGATAAGACACAATTCTCCATTGCAACAGGAGTCATCAACAAGAAGACATAGTGCACCTGAGAAGAGGAGCCTTCCACAAGCTGAAAAGGTGAGCAAAGAACACCACAATAGTGGGGAAAGAGCACAGCTCTGAAGTCATTCTGTAACCGAGGCAATTATCCTTTATCATAGAGCTAAGATCTTCTATTAAGTAGCTAACACCCAATATCTTACGACCAAGCTCACTCCTTGGCTTTCTGTTCATCATCCAACATCACTGATCCTCCTACCAAATGTGAGTTTCACTTCCATGTCACTCTCACTGAGGACAATGGTAAATACTTTCAAAGGGAGGGAGGGCGTTTGAAAATATAGAGCCCTTAAACAGGAGCACCAAACCACCTGGAACTTTGAACCACATTTTTCCACTTCTTTGAAGTTGGCTAGCGGTTACTTGGTTATTTTAGAGCTGAAGATCAAAAGAGAAATGGGTGGAAATAAAGGGCATTCTGGCCATTCTTTGGTAAAGGAAGAAATTTTGGAAAAGTGAAGCGTCACTTTTCCAACCACTCATTTTTGCTAGTGTTTGTACCAAAGATCAAAGAGATTGATGGAAACAGGCCAAAAAGTCACAGGATGGAAATGTAGGACTATAGCTCAGGGTATTGAGGATAAGAATTTTAGCTGACAATAAGTCCTGATGTCTATTTTGTTCTTCCATGATGAGTAGGAGGAAGACCAATCCTCTGAATCCGAAGATGAGCACCTCATTATCAGGGATAAGACTCCATCCTCTTCATTTCAACGGGGTTCATCTATAAGAAAACTTAGTGCTGCTGAGAAGAAGATCCTCCAGCAGGCAGAAAAAGTGAGCCAGACCCAAGAACACCAAAATGGGGGAGGAGGGTAAAGCTCTGAACAGTCCTCATATATTCTAGATACCATTCTATTATACAGCTATCATTCCCCAGTCAGTGACTAAAACCTAAAATCCTATGACCAAACTCACTTCTACCTTTCCTGATAAACAGGAAACAATCTTTCCTATCTCCCACCAATGCCAAGTACTATTTCCATGTCACACCTATTGAGGGAAATGGTCAATATTTTTACCCTGTAAGAAGAGTATGAGAGCCCATATATGGGAAAATCCAACCACCAGGACCTTCACACCAGCTTTTCATATTTCTTCCTTGAGTTTATCTACCTAGTTCATTACTTAGTTGTTTTAGAACTGAAAACCAAAGGAGAAATAGGTAAGGGTAAAAGGTATGAGAAGTACCTACTCTCAATGCTCTTCAATGAGTAAGAAAATTTGGAAAAAGAAACTCAAAACAGTTCATTTCTCAGTCAAACCTACTCCCATTTTCTTTGCAAGTGTTTGTAGAAAAGGTCAAAAGAGATTGATGAGAATAGGGCAAAAAGTCACAGGATGTGGCACTATAGTTCAGGGTATTTAGAGGTGAAGGGAGGAAGGATTTTAGCTGACAGGTAACAGATGATGTCTGGGACTTTCTTCCATAATGAGTAGAAGGATAGATCCTAAGACTCTAAAGATGACAACCTGATTCTCAGGGATTTGACACAATTCTCCATTGCAACAGGACTTACCCACAAGAAGACTTAGTGTACCTGAGAAGAAGTCCCTTGTAGAGGCAGTAAAGGTGAGCAAAGAGCACCACAATATTGGGAAAGGGCATAGTTTGAACAGTCATTTTATAATCTAGGCAATTATCCTTTATTACAGAACTATCATTCTCTATTAAGTAGCTAACACCTAATATCTTATGACCAAGCTCACTCCTTGGCTTTCTGCTCATCACCCAACATTACTTATTTTCCTACCAAATATGAGTTTAACTTCCATGCCACTCTCACTGAGGGCAATGGTCAATCCTTTCAAAAGGTAGGAAGGGCTTTGAAAATAGAGAGTCCTAAAAAAGGAGCATTAAATCACCTGGACCTTTGAACCATCATTTTTCCACTTCTTCTTTGAGATTGGCTACCTATTACTTGGTTATTTTAGAGCTGAAAAACAAAAGAGAACTGGATGCAAGTGAAGGACATGAGGCTACCTACTCTGGGAGTTCTTTGGTAAAAGAAGAAATTTGGGAAAAGTGAAGAGTCACTTTTTCAACCACTTAATCCCGGTTTTTATTTTAGTATTTGTACCAGAGATCAGAGAGCCTGGTGAGAACAGGCTAAGATGACACAGGATGAAGTGTAGGACTATGGCTCCGGGTATTGGGGAGGGAGGGTAAGATTTTCAACTTGCAGATAAGTCCTGATATCTGGGACTTTGTTCTTCCATGATGAGTAGGAGGAAGACCAATCCTCTGAGTCCGAGGATGACAACCTTATTGTCAGGGATAAGATACAATACTATTCATTGAAACGGGGCTCATCTACAAGAAGACTTAGTGCTACTGAGAAAATCATCCTTCAGCAAATAGAAAAGGTGAGCAAAGGGGAAAGCTCTGAACACTCATTCTGTAATCTGGACATTTGTCCTTTATCAGAGAGCTATCATTCTTCAGTAGTTAATACATAAAAATCCTATGACCAAGCTCACTCATAGCCTTTTCGGTCATCATCAAATCTTACTTAAATTACAGGATGAAGGGTGGGACTATGGCTCAGGGCTTTGATGGGTGAACATTGAAGCTGTAAGTTAACTGTCATCTGGAACTTTGTTTCTTGAATAATGAATAGGAGGACAGATCGTACAAGAACGAATATAATCCAGTGCAACGGGACTCATGTACAAGAACACTTAGTGCTCCTGAGAAGATGATGCTTCAGCAGCCAGAAAAGGTGAGCAGACCTAAGATCACCAAAATGGGGATAAAAAGGACAAAGCTCTGAACAGTCACCCTTTAATCTAGACACCCATCCCATCATACACCTGTCATTCCCCAGTCAGTGGCTTAAACCTAAAATCCTATGACCAAGCTCCCTCCTACCTTTCCTGGTGAGCATCCAACCTGACTTTATCTTTCCACCAATGCCAGATATTACTTCTGTGTCACACTCACTGAGGCAATGGTCAGTATTTTCACCTGGACTTTTGCACCAGCTTTTCATACTTGCTCTTTCAACTTGGCTACCTAATTGGTTGCCTAGTTGTAGAGCTGACAACCAAAGGAGAAAATGGGTGGGAGTGAAGGCCATGAGGCTGCCTATTCCCACTGCTCCACAGGGATGAGGAAATTAGAAAAAGTTAAGACAGTCAGTTTTCCAACCAAACTCACTTCCACTTTCTTTGCAAGACCTGGTAAGAAAGGGGCAAACACAACACAGAATGAAGTGTGGGACTGTGCCTCAGGGTGCTGGGGGTGAGCATTTGAGGTAGTGGGCAATTCCTGATGTTTGGGGCTTTGTTCTTCAATGACAAGTAAGAGAAAGATAGATCCTCTGTGGCCAAGGACGACAACTTCATTCTCAGGGATAAGATACAATATTATCCATTGCTACAGGACTTATTTTCCAGAAAATTCAGTGTTGCTGAGAAGAAGATTCTTAAGCAGGCAAAAAAGGTAAGTAGAGCCAAAAGCACCACAGTGGTGGGGGGAAAGGGCAAAGCTCTAAAACACTAATTCTGTAATCTAGACATCTATCCTTTGTCGTATAGATATCATTCTCCAATAAGTAGTTAACACCTAAAATGCTATGACTAGGCTCATTCATAGGCTTCCTAGTCATCATCCAACTTTCACTTATCCTCTTCCCAAATCCAGGTTTTGCTTCCTATCTTAGGTTCATTACCTGTTGGTTACTTGTTTAGAATTGAATACCAAAGGAGAAATGGGTGGGAGTGGAGAAAAGGAGGCTAACTACCTACTTTCCTTCCTCAACTCTGTATGTAAGGATTTTGGAAAAACAGTCAATTTTCTGGCTAAACCCCCTCCCATTTTCTTTGCAAGAGTTTGTACAAAGATCAAAGAGATTGATGAGAATAGGTCAAAAAGTCACACTAATGCATTTGTTGGGGGAGCTGTGAAATGATCCAACCATTCTGAAGAGCAATCTGGAACTATGCCCAAAGAGCTATAAAACTGTGCATGCCTTTGACCCAGCTGTGCTGTTACTGGGTCTGTATCCCAAGGAAATCATAATAGAAGATAAAAATGCAAAAAGGTTTGTAGCAGCTCTCTTTAAGGTAGCAAAGAATTGGAAAATGAGTAGATGCCCATCAAGTGGGTAATGATTAAGTTGTGGCATATGAAGGTAATGAATTATCATTGTTTTGTTAAAAAAAAAAAAAAAATGATGAACAGGATGATTTTAGAAAGGCCTGGAAAAGATTTACATGAACTGATACTGAGCAAAACAAGCAGAACCAGGACTACATTGTACATAGTAACACCAAGATTGTGTGATGATCAACTATGAAAGACTTGATTCTTCTCAGTGCTTTAATGATTCAAGCCAATTCCAACAAACTTTAGAGAGAAAACTCCATCTGCATCCATAAAAAGAACTACGGATATTGAATGTAAATCAATACATACTACATTCACTTTTTTTTTTTTTTTGGTTTTTTTCTCTCATGGTTTTTCACTTTTGTTCTGATTTTTCTCTCCCAACATAACTCATAAAAAATGTGTATTTTTAAAAAAAATTAACATATGTATAACCAGAAAAAAGAAATAAAAAAATTATTAAAAAGAGAATAAGTCAAAAAATCGTAGAAAGAAGTGTGGGGCTATAGCTCAGGATATTGGGAGGGTGAGAATTTAAGCTGGCAGATAACTTGGAATGTCTGGGACTTTGTTATTCCATGATGAGTAGGAGAAGGATAGATCCAATGAGCCCGAGGATGACAACCTGATTCTCAGAAATAAAATGCAATACTATCTATTGGAACGGGACTCATCTACAAGAAAACTTAGTGCTGCTGAGAAGAAAATCCTTCAGCAGGCAAAAAAGGTGAGCAGACAAAAAAGGTGATCACCAAAATGGGGGTAAAAAGGAGAAAGCTCTGAACAGTCACTCTGTAAGCTAGACACCCATCATTCCCCAGTCAGTGACTTAAACCTAAAATCCTATGACTAAGCTCCCTTCTATCTTTCCTGGTGAGCATCCAACCTGACTTATCTCCCCACCAATGCCAGATATTACTTCTGTGTCACACTCACTGAAGCAATGGTCAATATTTTCACAATGTAGGGAGAATATCAGACCCAAATATAGTAACAAGTTAGCTGGACTTTTGCACTAGCTTTTCATACTTGCTCTTTCAACTTGGCTACTTAGTTGGCTTCCTAGTTGTATTAGAGCTCGGTGGGAGTGAAAGCCATGAGGCTGCCTATTCCTACTGCTCCACAGGGATGAGGAAATTAGAAAAAGTCAAGGAAGTCAGTTTTCCAACCAAACTCACTTCCACTTTCTTTGCAAGACTTGGTAAGAAAAAAGGGAAACACATCACAGAATGAAGTGTGGGACTGTGCCTCAGGGTGCTGGGGGTGACCATTTTAAGGTAGTGGGTAATTCCTGATGTCTGGGATCCTATGTGGCCAAGGATGACAAGCTGATTCTTAGGGATAAGACACAAAATGTTATCCATTGCCACAGGACTTATTTTCCAGAAAACTCAGTTCTGCTGAGAAGAAGATTCTTATGGAGGCAGAAAGGGTAAGTAGAGCCAAGAGCACCACAATAGTTGGGAAAAGACAAGGCTCTAAACACTTATTCTGTAATCTAGACATCTATTCTTTATCACAGAGCTATCATTCTTCTGTAAGTAGTTAACACCTAAAATCCTGTGACCAAACTCACTGATAGGCTTCCTGGTCATCCAACCTAATTTATCCTCTTCCCAAATCCAGGTTTTGCTTCCATGTCACTCTCCCTGAGACAATGGTGAGTACCTTTACCATACAGGGAGAGTGTTTTAAAATACAGAGCTCTAAAATAAGAGTGCCAGATCACCTGGATGTTTGCCACATCTTTTCCTACTTCCTATTTGAGGTTCATTACTTGTTAGTTACATAGTTAGGAACTGAATATCAAAGGAGAAATGGGTGGGAGTGGAGAAAAGGAGGCTAACTACCTACTTTCCTTCCTCAACTCTGTACTGTAAGGATTTTGGAAAAAGAAAAACAGTCAATTTTCTGGCTAAACGCCCTCCCATTTTCTTTGTAAGAGTTTGTACAAGAAACCAAAGAGACTAATGAGAACAGGCCAAGAAGTCACAGAATGAAGTGTGGGGCTGTAGCTCAAGATATTGGGGGGGAGGGGGTGAAAATGTTAGCTGGCAGGTAAGTGCTGCTGTCTGGGACTTTGTTTTTCCATGATGAATAGGAGGATATATCCTCTGAGTCTGAGGATGACAGCCTGATTTTCAGAGATAAGTGTCAATACTATCCATTGGAACGGGACTCATCTACAAGAAGACTTAGTCTTGCTGAAAAGATGATGCTTCAGCAGGCAGAAAAGGTGAGCAAGAACCAAGAGCACCAAAATGGTGGAGAAAGGGGAAGGAAAACTCTGAATCATCATTATGAAATCTAGACAACCATCCTGTCATACACCTGTTGTTCCCCAGTCAGTGACTAAATCTAAAATCCAATGACCAAACTCCCTCCTACCTTTCGTGATGAGCATCCAACCTGACTTATCTCTCCACCAATGCCAGATATTACTTCTGTGTCACACTCACTCAGGCAATGGTCAGTATTTTCACCTGGACTTTTGCACCACTTTTCATATTTGCTTTTTCAACTTGGCTACCTAGTTGGTTACCTAGTTATATTAGAGCTGACAACCAAAGGAGAAATGGGTGGGAGTAGAAGCTAGGAGGCTGCCTATTCCCACTGCCCCAAAGGAATGAGGAAATTAGAAAAAGTTAAGGCAGTCAGTTTTCCAACCAAACTCACTTCCACTTTCTTTGCAAGACTTGGTAGGAAACACATTATAGAATGAAGTGTGGGATTGTACCTCAGGCTGCTGGAAGTGAGCATTTTAAGTAGTAATTCCGGATGTCTGGAGTTTTGTTCTTCAATGAGAAGGATAAATCCTATTTGGCCAGAGATGACAATCTGATTCTCATTATCCATTGCTACAGGACTTGTTTCCCAGAAAATTCAGTGCTACTGAGAAGATGATTCTTAAGCAAGTAGAAAGGGTAAGTAGAGCCAAGAGCACCCCAATGGTGGGAAAAGGGCAAATCTCTAAACACTTATTCTGTAATCTAGACATCTATCCTTTATCACAGAGCTGCTATCATCCTGTAATCCTATAGGCTTCCTGATCATCATCCAACCTTACTTATCCTTTTCCCAAATACAGGTTTTGCTTCCATGTTACTCTCCCTAAGGCCATGGGCAATACTTTCACTATACAGGGAGAGTGTTTTAAAATATAGAGCTCTAAAAAATAAATTTTTTTTTAAAAATCCAGATCACCTGGATGTTTGCAACATCTTTTTTGAGGTTCATTATCTGATTGATTACTTGTTTAAGAATTTAATACCAAAGGAGAAATGGATGGGACTGGGGAGGGAGGAAGATACCTACTTTTCTTCCTCCTCTGTATGTAAGGATTTTAGAAAAAGACAATCAATTTTCTGATTAAACCCATTCCCATTTTCTTTGCCAAGAGTTTGTACAAGAAATCAAAGAGACTGATTGAGAACAGGCCAAGAAGTTTGTGGTGCTGTGACTCAGGGTTTTGGGGTTGGGAGTAAGAATTTTAGCTGACAGGTAAGTGCTGCTGTCTGGGACTTTGTTTTTCCATGATGAGTAGGAGAAGGATAGATCCTCTGAGTCTGAAGATGACAGCCTGATTCTCAGAGATAAGATCAAATACTATCAATTGCAACGGGACTCATCTACAAGAAAACTTAGTGCTGCTGAGAAGAATTTCCTTCAGCAGGCAGAAAAGGTGAGCAGAGCCAAGAGCACCAAAATGAGGGTAAAAAGGAGAAAGCTCTGTACAGTCACTCTGTAATCTAGACACCCATCCCATCATACACCTGTCATTCCCCAGTCAGTGACTTAAACCTAAAATCCTATGACTAAGCTCCCTCCTACCTTTCCTGGTAAGCATCCAACCTGACTTATTTCCCCACCAAAGCCAGATATTACTCACTGAAGCAATGGTCAATATTTTCACAATGTAGGGAGAATGTGAGACCCAAATATAGTAACAACCAGTCAGCTGGACTTTTGCACCAGCTTTTCATACTTGCTCTTTCAACTTGGCTATCTAGTTGGTTTCCTAGTTGTATTAGAGCTCAGTGGGAGTGGAGCTGTGAGGCTGCCTATTCCCACTGCTCCACAGGGTGAGGAAATTAGAAAAAGTCAAGGCAGTCAGTTTTCCATCCAAACTCACTTCCACTTTCTTTGCAAGACTTGGTAAGAAAAGGGCAAACACATCACAGAATGAAGTGTGGGACTGTGCCTCAGGGTGCTGGGGGTGACCATTTTAGGTAATGAGTAATTCCTGATGTCTGGGATCCTATGTGGCCAAGGATGACAACTTCATTCTCAGGGATAAGATACAATATTATCCATTGCTACAGGACTTATATTCCAGAAAACTCAGTTCTGCTGAGAAGATGATTCTTAAGCAGGTAGAAAGGGTAAGTAGAGCCAAGACCAACACAATGGTTGGGAAAGGGTAAAGCTCTAAACACTCATTCTGTATTCTAGATATCTAACCTTTATCACAGAGTTATTATTCTCCAGTAAGTAGTTAACACCTAAAATCCTATGATCAGGCTCACTCATAGCCTTCCTGGTCATCATCCAACCTAATTTATCCTCTTCCCAAATCCAGGTTTTACTTCCTATTTGAGGTTCATTACCTGTTGATTACATGGTTAAGAACTTAATATCAAAGGAGAAATGGGTGGGAGTGGAGAATAGGAGGCTAACTATCTACTTTCCTTCCTCTTCTGTATGTAAGGATTTTAGAAAAAGACAATCAATTTTCTGATTAAACCCACTCCCATTTTCTTTGCAAGAGTTTGTACAAGAAACCAAAGAGACTAATGAGAACAGGCCAAGAAGTTACAGAATGAAGTGTGGGGTTGTGCTCAGGGTATTGGGGGGGGGGGGGGGGGGGGGGGGGGGGGGAAGTTTTAGAGGAATTTCCACTCAAGTAAGAGTGGATCAAGATAATCCCTGAGGTCCCTTCCAGTTTGAGTGACTATTATTATATAATTGGAGGGGGGGGGGGGGGGGGGGAGTGGAGGTGAAAATTTTAACTGCCAGGTAAGTGCTGCTGTCTGGGACTTTGTTTTTCCATGATGAGTAGGACAGATCCTTTGACTCTGAGGATGACAGCCTGATTCTCAGAGATAAGAGTCAATATTGTCCTTTGGAACGGGACTCATCTACAAGAAGACTTAGTGCTACTGAAAAGATGATACTTCAGCAGGCAGAAAAGGTGAGCAGAGCCAAGAGCAACAAAATGGTAGAGAAAGGGGAAGGAAAACTCTGAATAGTCATTATGAAATCTAGACACCCATCCCATCATACACCTGTCATTCCCCAGTCAGTGGCTTAAACCTAAAATCCTATGATCAAGCTCCCTCCTACTTTTCCTGGTGAGCATCCAACCTGACTTTATCTTTCCACCAATGCCAGATATTACTTCTGTGTCACACTCACTGGGGGCAATGGTCAGTATTTTCACCTGGACTTTTGCACCAGCTTTTCATATTTGTTCGTTCAACTTGGCTACCTAGTTGGTTGCTTAGTTGTATTAGAGCTGACAACCAAAAGAGAAAATGGGTGGGAGTGGAGGCCATGAGGCTGCCTATTCCCACTGCTCCACAGGGATGAGGAAATTAGAAAAAGTCAAGACAGTCAGTTTTCCAACCAAACTCAATTCCACTTTCTTTGCAAGACTTGGTAAGAAAAAGGCAAACACATCACAGAATGAAGTGTGGGACTGTCCCTCAGGGTGTTGGGGGTGGGCATTTTAGGTAGTGGGGAATTCCTGATGTCTGGGGCTTTGTTCTTCAATGACAAGTAGGAGAAGGATAGTTCCTATGGGTCCAAGAATGACAGCCTGATTTTCTGGGATAAGATACAGCATTATCTACTGCCACGGGACTCATCTTCTAGAAGTCTCAGTACTGCTGAGAAGATCCTTCGGCAGGCAGAAAAGGTGAGCAGACCCAAGAGCAACTCAATTGCAGAAAAAGGGAACAGATCTGAATGGCTATTCTGTAATCTAGAGCACCTGTCATATTGTCATGTTGACAAAGGTCAAGACTTTTACAATCTAGAGAATTATAAAATATCAAGTCCAAATCAAAGAGCATAAAACCACCTGGAGCTTTACACCACCTTTTACTTCCTATTTGAGTTTGGCTAACTTCTTGATTGCTGTTTAGATCTGGAAATCAAAATGGAAACAGGTGGGTGTGGAGGGCAGGAGGCTACCTATACTTGTTCCTATAATATGAATGAAAAAGTTAAAAAACAAAAGTCATAACAGTTTTATAAACTCACTCCAGTTATTTATTCAAGAGTTTAGAGAAGTCAAATAGATTAATAAGAACAGGCCAAGAAGTCCAAATGTGAGATTGAACCTCAGATATTAGGGGTGAGCATTCAAAATGGCAACTAATTCCTGATGTGTCTGAAGCTTTGTTCTTCAATGGTGAGCAGGTGGACAGATTTTATGAGCCCGAGGAGGACACCCTGAGTCTCAGAGATAAGAGGCACTGTTATCCATCACAACAGGACTCACCTACAAGAGGGCACAGTTGTACTGAGAAGATCCTTCAGCAGGCAGAAAAGGTGAGCAAGGCCAAGAGCATCAAAATGGTGGGGATATGGGAGAGCTCAGAACACTCATTCTGTAATCTAGACATCTTTCCTTTGTCACAGAGCTATCATTCTCCAGTAAGTGGCAAATAACTAAAATCCTTTGACCAAGCTCATGCTTCCAACCTTACTTATTCTACTAAAGCCACGTTTCATTTTCATGTCACACACACTGAGAGAAATGTCAATATTTTCACCCTATAAGAAGAGTACTTTAAAATACAGAGCATAGTAACTCCCAGGGCTCTGGTGCTTTGCATCCTCTTTTCCCACTTACTGTTTAAGGCTGACTAACTTGTTGGTTGCTGGTTGTTTTAGATCTGGAATCCCAAATAGAAATCAGGGGGAGTGGAGGGCAGAAGACTACCAACCCCTGTTTTCTACAAAGTGAACAAGGAAATAAAAAAAAAAATTTTAAAGACTTAAAGGGGCAGCTAGTGACGAAGTGGATGGAGCACCAGCCCTGAAGTCAGGAAGTCCCGAGTTCAAATCTGATCTCAGAACACTTAATACTTCCTAGCTGTGTGATCCTGGGCAAGTCACTTAACCCCAATTGCTTGGCCAAAAAATTAGAAAAGAAAAAAAAAAGTTGAGAAACTTTTCCAAATACTCTTCAGTTTTCTATGTCAGTTTGTAGTGGTCAAAGAGATTGATGAAAATAGGCCAAGAAGGTTGAAGTATGAGGCTGTGACTCAGAGCCATGGGTGTGAGCAATTTAGGTGGCAGTTAATTCCTGAAGTATGTGACTTTATTTTTAAATGAGGAATAGGACAAATCATATGATCATGAGGATGAGAACCAGATTGTACAGTATAAGCCACACTGTTGTTCATCACAATGGGACTCTACAACAAGAAGACTCAGCACTCCTGAGAAGACGCTCCAACAACAGGCAGAAAAGGTGAGCAGATCCAAAAACACTTTAATGGTGGGGAAGCAGCTATGTTTAGAGAGTCATTCTGCAAACTAGATACCTATCCTTTGTCACAGAGGTATCTCTCAGCAATGTGTAACCAGCCTCAAATCTATGACTAAGCTCACTCTTAAGCTTCTTGGTTAGCATTCATCTCTATGTCCTACCAAAGTCAGATTTCACTTTCATGTCATATTCACCAAGGCAAAGGTCAATGTTTCTCCATGTAGAGAGACTTTTAATAATAAAGATTACAGAGCACCAGCCCTGAAGTCAAGAGGAGCTGAGTTCAAATCTGGCCTCAGACACTTAACACTCCTGGCTGTGTGACCCTGGGCAAGTCATTTAACCCCAATTGCCTCAGCAAATAATAATAATAATAATAATAATAATAATGTGGAGCCCCAAATTACCTGGGTCTTGACACGACCTTTTCCCATCTCCCACTTGAGGTTGGCTAACTGGTGGAAAGGATTGCTTGGTTGTTTTAGAGCTGAAAATCAAAGGAGAAATGTGTGGGAATAGGAGGCAAGGAATTCCCTACACTCATTCCTATTATGTAAATAAGGGGAAAGAAAGTCAAGACAGTTTTTCAACCAAACTCACCCCCATTTGCTTTGTAAGAGATAGTAGAAGCAGCCAAGGAGATGGAGGAGAATAGGTCAAGACATTACAGAACAGTGTATAGGACTCGGGGTGTTGGGGATGGGCTGTTTTAGGTGGAAGGTAATTCTTGACTTCCGGAGCTTTTCTTCAATGACAAGTAGGAGAAGAATCGATGCTGTGAGCCCGAGGATTACAAGCAGAGTATCCAGAAGATGCACTGTTATCCATCGCAATGGGAACCACTCACAAGACGACACAGTTCTGCTGAGAAGACCATCCAACAGCAGGCAGAAAGGGTGAGCTAGAGCCAAGAGCAGCCCACCTAAATTATTCCTATTTCTAATTATTCCTATTTCCTACATTCTACCCTTATTCCTATTATTTGATAGAGGCAGTGAGCAAAAAGAAAGACATGACAGGCTGTTTTCCACCCAAACTCACATAATTTTCATTGCAAGAATTTATAGGAAGGATCTTGATGAGAAAAGGCCACAATAATACAGGATGAATGAAGTGTGGGACTGTGCCCGAGGGTGCTAGGAGTAAGCATTTAAGGTGACAAATAATTACTGATGTCTGGGGCAAGCAGAAGGACAGATCCCATGAGCCCAAAGAGGACAGCCAGTCTCAGGGATAAGAGATGTGATATTATTCATTGCAACAGGACTCACCTACAAGAAGACACAGTTCAGCTGAGAAGAGCCTTCAGCCGGCAGAAAAGGTAAGTAGAGTGAAGAGCAGCAAAATGGGGAGGGGGGGAGGGGAAATGGACAGTTCTGGATTATCATTTTGTAATCTAGATATCCATCCTTTTTCACACAGATTTCATTCCCCAGTAAAAAGCTATATCTAAAATCCTTCCCAGTCAACATCCAAATCTATCTACCTTCCTACCAAAGCCACTTTACTTTCATGTCACACTTACTGAAGCAAAGTTCACTTCTTTCTCCGTTTTGAGCACTTTTAAAAATAAACATTTCATAAGAGTCCCAAATCACCTGCACCTTGGCACCTCTTCCCACCTCCTATATAAGGTTAGTTAACTAGTTGGTTGATTGGTTGGTTGAGAACTGAAAACCAAAGGAGAAATGTGTGACAGTGGAGGGCACTAGGCTGGCTCCCTACCCTCCTTAGTTTGTGAGCGAGAAAGTGAGCAAAAAAAAAAAAAAAAAAAAATCAAGACAGTTTTCAAGCAAACTCACTCCCATTTTCTTTATAAGAGTTTATAGAAGAGGGGAGAGATTGATGAGAACAGGCCCACATCACAAGATGAAGTATGAAACTGTGGGTCTGAGCGATAGGTGTGAGCATGTGGAGTGGTAGATAATTCCTGATGTCTGGATGCTTTTTTTCCTTCAATAAGGACAAATTAAACGAACCTGAGGCTGAGACCCAGCAATGTGATTCACCTTCAAGAAAGCTTTGTGCTGCTGAAAAGATCCAAGAGCAGGTAGAAAAGGTGAGCAGATTCAAGAGCACCACAAATGGTGGGAAAGAGGAACAGCTCTGAGCAATGATTGTATATTGAAGGTCACCCATCCTTTGTCATAGATGTACCACTACCCAGTAAATAAGTAATACCTCAAATCCTATGACCAAGCTCGTTTCTAGGCTTCTTGGTCATCATTCACCCCTACCTAGTCACTTGTCAATTCAGGGTTTTACTTATACATCTCAATAACTCAAAGAGTCAGTTTCTTTCTTTATATAGGGAGGATTTTAATATTGATAATTGATCGACTACTTTAGTAGAATTCCCCCAAGCCAGCTCCCAATCATGGCCTTTCCTACCCCTATTTTAGTTACATGTGGCAATAGCTAATTATTTGCTGGTTGTCTTTAAACATGGAAGTCAAAGGGGAAATGGATAAGAGTGGAAGTAAATAGTTACCAACCCTAATTTCTAAAATGTGAGGAAGGAAAAGGAAAACCAAGATCATCTGTTTTCCAACTAAACTTGCCCCATTTTTATTTGCAAGAGAGGAATTTTTTAGAAGAATTAAAAGATAGTCAATGAAGCTAGAGAAAAGGGTCAAGGTATCACAGGAGAAAAGGAAGAATTATAGAGAAAAGTAGCAAGTATGCACTTTGCTTTTAAAATCACAATACTAGTAACAGGTCACATTTATATATAATGCTTTAAGAGTTGCAATGTACTTTACATATATTATCTCATTTGATCAATGAGGGAGTAGGAGAAGGAGAAAGTGGGTAAACTAGAGGAGGAGAACGAGATCCTCCGGGATGCACTGAAACATTGTACAAAGCAATTGGACTCAACTGCAAACAAACTCGAGACTGCTGAGAAGGCGACCGAGGTGAAGGAAAATGAGGTGAGCCTTGCAAAGAACTGGATGTTGGGGAATCATTCCCCAGGTAAATCACAGAGAAGCTCTGACTCCTCCATTATGGAAGTGAAATGAATCCTGATTTCTCTGGTCACTTTAGAACATAATAGCACCTCTAACAGATTTCTCATTGACTTCTACTTTGGCTTCCAGTGTGTCTGTCCTCATAACTATATCTTTTTTGTATTTTACCTTTATGTCGGAATTTTTCAATCTTGTCAATTTCCCAAGCTCTTAGCATTAATTCGAGACTTTTTAGGGATCCCTTCATTTCCTCTGAATCCATATTCCTTAGCTTCTCCAGAGTAAATATTTTTCTTGACAGAAGATCAAATAATTTAATTTTAGGAATTCTTATCCTACAGCCATTTGTATTAACAAGTTAGACAACATTCGTCGTTTCTCAACACAGTAATTCTTAAGGTAAAATATCTTGAGGTTCCACAAGAATAGGTGCTATAAATCCAAAAGTTCATTTTATCTACTGCAATGGATAAAAGGGAATACAGCATTGAAAGACAATAGATACTGTGCGTATGTGTGTGTGTGTGTGTGTGGGTGGGGTATATATATGCAGACATAATGCAGATGGGGGGAGCCAAGCATACATACCCATGGTTAGGTTTCCTTCCTCTTCATACAAAGATAGGGTAAAGGCTTAGCCACCCAAACTTTTAATATCATAACAGTGGCAAGCATTTATAAAGTACTGTACATATATTATTTCATTGGATCTTCACAACAACCCTATGAGCTAAGTGCAAATAATAGATCTTCCAATTCCAAATGAAGCACATTTCTCTAAATAACTTATTACATAGCTTGCTCTAAGGCCTGGGTGTAAAGTTTTCCTATTAAGTCTGACTTTAGGGAATATATTCTTGTTACTTCTGACACTAAGAAAAATCATCCTAGAAAGCAGCAGTTCTAGAAAGTTGTGTTAAGTACACAAGGCTGTACCTTCACACTTAACCCAGACTACTCATGAAAGACTCTTTTGAACATATCATGTACCAAGCCCCTAACTCCTGAAAATGGGGAACATAACTCCAAAGAAAATTAGCTATCAACAGAGCTTAAAAACAAGCCACAATAGGTTTCACATGAGTATCTAACCCAAAAGACCTCTAAAAGTCCTTAGTGGTGAGAGTTGGAAAATGGATGACGGTGTTCCCTTCCTCAAGGTGATGTGCCAGAAAGAACCTCTGAAACAAGAAAAAGATCAGCAAAAGCCTGAAAAACAGGATCAAAAGAATGAGCTCAAAGATACGCCCTCCCTTCCGGAGCCACCTCAAAAGTCATCAGATGCTTATCAAGACAATCTAAAGGAGGCTCTGAAGAAGGTTAGGAAATAACCTTCTATCCCCTTGTACAGAAACACTTCTCAGAAGCATAGAGCATGACATTCAGGGGATAGGGACTAATGGAAGAGCAAGGGCAGGGATTGTCATGCACCTGGCTATGACTAAAATATTCAACAAAACCTGGAAGCCAAATCATGTGGCACCTCAAAGGAGAGGAGAGGAGATTTTCTCGTACTCCCTTCCCACAGTACCACCGCCATCAAGGCAGGAAGGAAAAGTCAACACCTGGCTACTCTTAATCCTGCACCAGGGAGGACCAAGGGCCAAGTGTAGATGGACTTTTGAAGTAAAAGGGAAAGTGGATAAAAATGGATTGCCTTAAAGGTGTATAACTAATCAATTATGATTAGAAAAAGAGAGAACTTGAGAGCAAAAAAAAAAACTAAAAGTTGGTTTTTAATACTCTTGGCAATTCCTTTCTATTGCTGAGTATTGATCTGCAGAGATAACTCTCCCAGCTAACTTTCTCAGCTACACTGGTTCACTGGTACAAAAACTCAAGACCCACCATGTGAAATTGAGCCAATATGAGAATTTGTTTCCCTTAATTATGCATATTTATTATGAGGGAGTCTTTATCTTGTTTGATTTATCTGTTTGTTTTTAGTAGGGGGAGAGAAAATGGAAGAAAAAAAAAGATTGCTAATTGAAAAAAAAATTCCAAAAATAAACAAAAATGTTAACTTTCTCCCTTTCTCTTTCCTAACCCCCCTAGAAAAGCACTAGCTAGAGGTCTTGTCACTAAAGAAAAGCAGAACCTTCCAAAAGGAAGCAACCTCCAATGAGATGCTGTCCAGGATCTCTTGGAGAAGCTTTCCTCATGTCCTTCACCCTTAACCTAAGTGAGGGTTGGCCGGTGCAGCTGGTCTCACCACAACCTATTGGCCTCTGCTCCAAAGCTCTATCAGGCCAACCTGGAGGCAGTCATGCTTCGCCAAGAGTTACAGCAGACCCAGAAGAAGAAGTCTCAGCTGGAGGAGGAGACATGTGCTTATAAGAACCGCATGAAAAAGCTCAATGGGGAGCTGAAGAAACTCCAGGACTTCCACCAGCAGAGTGAGGAAGAGGTAAGAGCGCCGGTCTGCCTCCCAAGACCAGCCCAGTCCTGCCTGGCCCACTTCCCCAGCCTGGTGGGGCAAGCCTGGGCTGTGCTGCTCAGACTGGTAGCTTTCCCGAGCTCCCCCAACCCAAGAGGCCCCAGGATGGCCTGGCACCTCAAGTTACAAGCTTCGCCCACCCCTCTCCCCTCCCTGGGTCTGTGGGCTGGTTTGCAGAGCCCCTTGAGGGCCTGGGCCTCAGGTGACCACTGCCTTCTACTGCGCTTTCTTCCTGAACAACTGGACCTAACCCTTCTTGCTTCCCAGAGAAGGGAGCACCACCCCCCCCCCCCCCCCCCCCCTGGGCAGGGAATGCTCCCAGGCCAAGGCCTGTCTCACACACTGGACTCCACTTCCTTGCGTAGGTTGAAGCCTTCATTCAGCAGATCGAAGATATGAACTATCAGTTGGCCTTCTGGCAGAAGACACATGAGAATGACCTTCAGTTCTTGGCAGCCAAAGATGAGCAGCTTGTGATCTTTAAGGTGGAAATGGCCTCCCTCAAGGAGAACCTACGGGAAGAAGAGAAAAGGGTAATGGGCCAGCCTCCATGGGCCAAGGTTTCCTAATGCCCCCTACCCTGGGGCCGGGCTTAGTAAAACATGTCTACTCCAGGGAACTGAAGAGATTTGGGATGTCCATGGTGTCAGACTCTAACTGTCATCTGATTTTTCTTGATAGAAAGACTTTCTACAGGATGAAATCTCCATCTTAAAGCACAGATATATATCAACTAGCTGTGAGGTACATGAGCCTCTCTCCACCTGCAGGTTCTCTTGGTCCCCATTCTAATCTCACTTCTAACTTCCCATATATGTGATTCTTTCCTGGGATCCATGGACACAGGATGAGTGTTGGGATTTGAGGTTCACCTTACACACCAAAGAAAGCACATAACTTTAAGCAACTCCCAAACCTGGGGGGGGAAGAGAAGCGTTGGTTAGAACAAGGATCCAAAAGGGGTTTAGGAAAGAATGTGCTGGAAAATTTTCTTCTGGGCATTTAAGAGCCAAGCTCCTCTTTTCCTATCCACCTTCTTCCCAACCATAACTGTTCCTGGTAGAACAATAATTTAGTGGAAATAAGCCTAAGGATCTGCCCTCAGACCAAAATAGTAGGGCACAACACAAAGTTGGTCTCCTCCTTGGGAGAGAATAGATCTCACCTGAGCTTTAGGAGTGAGCTGGGCCATTCCCCTGCCTCTTTCCCACTTTCTGCCTTTCCATATGGCCTATTACTTGTCCCAGGTGGAAGCCCTTCGGAACAGCCTGGGGCATGCTCACAAGGACACCTGGACACTTCAACAGGAGAGTGAAATGGTGGCATGTAATGTACATCATTGGGTGAAAGAACAAAAGTAAGGAGGAAGATAATCCTTGAGCTCAGCCTCACTGCCCTGGGGCATTCCCCACGAAGCCAAATGTATCCATGAAAACATTGTATAATCCCTACCCCTCAGTTCCAGCCCTTACTGAGTTTGAGAAGGATTAGATCAGAGTGGTCTGGAGCATCCAACTGGTATAGAATTGGGACCAAAGGCACCTCTTATCTAGAAAAACCCTCCTTTTATTTCATCAAAACTTCTCTGATTCTGTCATGAAAATCCTTGGAATAAGCTCAAGGGGTTAGGATTCTCTTTCTTGCCAATATAGAACCAAGCACTCAGCCTTCCCAGCCACAAAACTTGCATCTTACACAGCTATGGTATTTTGGTCTAAGATAAGAAAAGGGGGTGAGACAGGGTGGGGGGACTGGATTATTATTTTCACTTGTGAATTTAATTACAGAGACAACACTGAGCTATTAGGATCCACAATCCAAGAGCAGGTCAAATGCATTTGCCAACTGACTGATGAAAAGGAGTAAGTTACCCTACTTTATGAAGACTGAATCTGTCTATACCCTTTCCTTATTCATTGCCCTGAGGCAGACAAGGGGATCCACAAAGAACTTGGACACCTCTTTTCCTCATTCAAACCTAACAAGAAGCCCAAAAGGATTCTTCTAACCCACCCCCAGCCCACATTTCAAGGAAGGAAACACAGAGTTGGATCCTAAACTGAAAAGTATCAGAGGATTGGTGCAATTCTGGCTCTGCTGCTTCCCTGGATGCATGATTTCACACAGATCCTTTCCCTCTGGGCCTATTCCATATTCTTTATCAAGGAATTTTATCCTTTATCAAGGGAGACTCAGTGATAATATCTGAATTCCCCTTCCAGCTTTCAAAATTCCATCATTCTAAAAACGGGCACCTCTCTCCATCTGTCCCAGATGCCTTCATGTTCCATACTGATCCCTCACTGTTGGTACACTCTCTTCCTTCCCCACAGCCATCTCCACAACGTGATGGTCCATTTGCAGCATGAAAACAAGAAGCTGAGGAAAGAAATAGATCATAGGCGTCAAAAAAATGAGCATCTGATGGTAAGAATTTCCCAGGCCTTGGCCAAAAGGAGACTAAAATAATGGAAGGAAACTGGAGGTGCTTCCCTAAAGAATGACGGCAGCCATATCACTTGAGCTGGAATCAATGCCTATGCACAGTGCTGCTCACCAAGCAGCAGTTTGACCACCAGAGAAGGGCAGCCGGCCACTGGGGGGAAGGGAGAAAGGTAGGAAATCAAGGATACTTCACAGGAGAGAGGAATGTTCATAGCTAGCTAAACACACACACAAATTCTAACTCACATGTAATTTAGGTGCTTTATTATTTTCTTACACTCTTATTTAGAAATATAAATGTTTAAGAGGTCCTTAAACACCAGAGAAGCCTAGCTAAGACCCCAATGCACAAGGCACAAGATCAGATTTCCTCAATCAATGGGTTTTTTCTAATCTTTCTTGAGGAAAAAACCATCATGACTCTACAATTGTATTTTTCTGCTACCTTTAAAATTTCCATCATTCTTCCCTACTGCAGAGTAAAATCAGAGGGAAGACGCCATTCTTGAAATCGTCTCGAGATTTCCAGTTGCCTCAAAATATGTGATTTTCTTTCTTCTTGAGTCAAAATTGTCATTTTCTGCTTCCTCCTAGGTTCCTCAATATGATATTACAATTCCTTGCATTGAATATCATCTCATGTCACAGTGCTCAGGAGAGAACTGAGTTTGCAGCCTCATGACTTATCTAATCAACTCCCACTGAGGACCTGCTATGGCAAGAACCCTATTTTGCCTATGCTCCTAAATGCTTTTCAGCTTTGTCCACACAGAGCCACAGAAGAGCAAGCCTTAGATTATATTAGCATCTATCAGACTGAGATTTGTAATAAAAGTCTTTCATACAGAAGAAGTGTCAGTGGGACTCCAGATCCTTCTGCCCATTTAAGGGCTCAATATAGCCATTCCCTCAGCCCTGCTTTCTCTGATCCTGGGCAAAGTAATGATAGGTTTCTTTCATTTATATTGACAAGTATTTTACCACACTCATGGATATAACTCCCAAAGCAAACCTGGATTTTTTTTTTTTTTAATTCAACAGAAAATCATTCAGAGTTTAAGGATCTAAAGATGTAAGAATCTTTAAACTTTGAAAAAGAAAAGGGGGAAGGGGGGAGG